>NC_137074.1:38262328-38862328 GCF_951640355.1 Cnephaeus nilssonii | reverse complement strand
AGAATTCACTTATTAGATGCAACAAATTATATTTCAGCAAAGATTCTAGTGTTGAAACCAAATGAAAACTTTATATTTATAGCCAAACTTTTTCAAATACATGAATTTAAATTGGAAAGTGACTAGACCTTAAATACTTAAACCAAAATGGGTCATAAATTCATTTAAATCTGTGAATTGCATTGTAGCCCTCAAAAAAGAGATTTCCAAATCCTAACCCCATTTATTTTTCTTCTCAGGTTTCTTATAGAAACACCTTTTGAGGTGGCCTTTGCCAGAAGATGATATTTTGTTTTATTTTTAAATAAAGAAATAAGAAACAAATGCTATTTGTCTATGCAGAGCAAACATTCTTTACAGACTTTTGAACCCAGGTTAATATGTGATTTTATCATTTGTCTCCCAAGAAAGCCAAAATCATATAGCCAACACTACTTAGGGTTTGCATGTGTAACCTTATTTAGAAATAGGTTTCTGCAAATATAATTAAGAATCTCAAGATGACATGCTATGGTTTTAGAATTGGTCCTAAATCCAATGACTGATGTACTTATCAGAGAAAGGATATAGGAACACAGATGCAGTGAGGGGAAAGGCACGTGAAGACGAAGGCAGAGATTGGATTTCTGCTGCCACAAACCAAGGGACACCAGGAACCACCAGAAGCTGAAGAGGCAAGGAAGGGTCTCCTGTAGAGGCTTCCAGGGAGCATGGCCCTGCCGGCCCCTTGATTTCACGTTTCTGGTCTCCAGAACTGTGAGAGAATAGATTTATCTTCTTAAGATGCACGTTGATGGTAATTTGGCAGCCGCCCTTGGAGACGAATACACAGTACAGTTGACCCTAGAACAACCAAGGGGTTAAGGGTGCCAAACCCCCATGCAGTAGAAAATCCCCATAAAACTTTTGACTCTCCCAAAACTTAACTACTAATAGCCTTCTGTTGCCCAGAAGCCTTACCAATAACATAAACTGTCAACTAACACACATTTTGTATGTTATATGTATTATATACTGTATTCTTACAATAAAGTAAGCTGGAGAAGATAAAATATTGTTAAGAAAAATCATAAGAAAAAGACAATGAAATTACAGTATTTATTGAAAACAATTCACATGTAAGTTGAACTCGGAGTTCAAACTCATGTTCAAGAGTTGAATTCTAATTAAAGGAAAAAATACTGTTTAGTTAGTTTCAGTTTTCAATACAAAAGATTTATTTATTTATTCTCTACATAAGAGCTCTATTTCTGCCACTATTAATTTAAATATAAATTACTATGTATTGATGAAAATTAATTAGCCATTAAAAAGGATTCCCTGTAACTATTAAGACTTCCTTTTAAGATTATGGTCTATGAGTACCATAACTAACTAATGAGTACCATAATTAGTTTATTTAGAAAATTAGTGACCACAAAATCCAATGAATGCCTATAGACATTAGGCAGGTAATTTAAATGAGTGAATTGACTGGATCTGGTGTGCAATAGTGCTATACCTAAGAAAGAACTCAACTATTCAACTCTGGCTGCTTGCTGCCAATGGAAATATGAGTTGCTAGATCCTTGCATTTTTCTGAGAAGAAGCCAGGAGTGCAGCTTTTTATGTGATATCCCTGAAATGTTATGTCTCAATAAAGTAAAAGCAAAAATAAAGGAAAGGGAAAAAATAAGAAAAGAAGAAAAAAAAGACTATCTGTTTTGGGGCAAATCTGTGACCTCTCCTTTACACAATAACTTGTGTATTTAAAAATTTGTGTAAATTTAATTTTGGCAACTGGCATTTTTGTTTTGTTTTACTAATCCTCACCTGAGGGTATTTTTACCATTGATTTTGTTTTGTTAATCCTCACTTGAGGATATTTTTCCCATTTATTTTCTAGAGAGTGAAAGGGAGGGAGAGAAAAAAACATCAATGTGAAAGAGACTCATCGATTGGTTGCCTCCCACATGTGCCCCAACTGAGGCTCGGGATTTAATCTGCAACCTAGGTACATGCCCTTGACTGGGAATTGAACCCATGACCCTTTGGTGTGTGGGCCAACGCTCTAACCACTGGTGTTGTTTCTTTTCTTTTTTTTTAATGCCTTAAATTATCAATGTTTCACAATACAATAGAGTTAAATCTCTGCCCTTTATCCTCTTGGACAAAGAAGTTAGAGTGGTTAGTGATCTATGGAGAGGAAAAACTAATTTTCAAAAGCAATTTTGAAGTAAAGATTTTAAAATAATGAAAGTCTTTTAAATTGCAAAGCAATACATATTTTATTATATAAATTTGGCTTTTCATTTATTGCATTTTAAGAGACCAGACTAATGTTTCTGTAACAAGAATTGTTATGAAGGATTTTGACTTCTCATCTCATGCTTGAAGCCTATAATTTCAGAACTAGTTACTGTGTCTTAAAAATTTCAACCATCCCAGTTGAAAGAACGTTTATTTTCTCAATTTTAAACCTACATTTGGGACATGTATTTTTAGCTGTGGGGGTAAAGGTGCAATGGTTTGCTTTGCTGGTGTCATGCTGTCTTTAAATTTTATGGAAAGAAGGAATTAGGAACAACTTCTGGACAATATACTGCAGCACATAGCAGCTGAGGTTAATTTATTTGGGTTCCTTACTGCTACCTACTGTGTGGTTACAATGGATAGGTGACAGTTTACATTATCCAGAGGCACAGCCCTAGCCGAGGACTGAAGAAGACACTGTCACAGAAGCTGTGGGTCAGTGCTCTGGAGGCAGAGGCTTTGAGAGGGTGCACAAAAGTAAGCCAGACAATGGCTGTCTGCAAAGGGAGCAAACGGATGAAGCATGACATCATAGAAGCAAATGAGGAAAAGATTGGTCATTTCTACAAAGCACCCTTACTGAGCAAAACTCATGAGGAAAAGGAAACTGTGCCTCATGGAGCAAGATGGTAGGGTTTACAGTGAGGAGTATTTTAAAGGCATTTAAATAAATATAGCCAATTGGGATAAATATTTAAGTAAATATAGCTCTCAGGAGAAATTATGCCTACTTTTTTGGAGTTCCCTGAGGAGGCAAGTGAATTTATGGCAAATGAGTTATCATAGGATTGGGAGGTGAGTGGCAGATGGTTGCTATAGATAGATGGCTTGGGACAAAAATTCAAGGAGGAATAGGTGAATATTTTTTTGCATAGAAAAATATATACTGAGGTTTCTTATTGAGAAAACTTGTTTTAGTCAACATTTTAAATTGAGATAAAACGTAACTGAAAGGAGGACAATGTAAATACCCAATTTGCATTTGACCCTGTATTATTTATGAGTTGAAAATGCTGGTGAATTGATACAGATCCTAATAAATCTATGTGAGCAAAAATATAACAGTTGTATCCTCCCCTATTTTTACTATACCTGTTTATGTTTTTAAATTTTTAGCAACACAATACGCATACAGAGTCTAAAATATGCAACAGTACTAAGAAGCTTACAATAATAGCAGTTCCTGACTCAACCTTTTCCTTCTCTAATTCAGCTGAAGAGGCAGCCATCTTCTGCTCGTCTATCTGTGTCCCTCTAGTGTTACTTTAATACCCTTAAATAATGTAATTATCCTGCTATACTTGATAGGTTTTAGATATTATCACTATTAGACATAATGTAGATGCTGGCGTCTTTGTCTGTTACCACACACTCCACTTTTGTTTTTCTAACAGTTGTCATGAGTTTGCTTTAAGCAATTGTCCATTTGCTTCTGACATGTTATATACAAGTATAATAAATGGACCTCAAGGAAAAGACAACTGAAATGATCAGAAGGGTAGAGGTATGCAGTTTGTAGACTGGCGACAGGATCTCTGTAGGGAGGACAGACTAAGGCTGATACTAGATATAATTAACATGTAAAAATATGTAAATGCTGCTATGAATAAGGTAGACACAAACTTCTTCACTCAAACTTGAAATTCTGGGAAGTAAATTTATGAATGTACATAAACACTTTATTCTGTGATGTGCTATTTTTTAGAGAATTCGCTTACTGAACATGTGTGTTCAGTTCATACCACCAGAAGAGGGCCATATTTTTATAGTTGGGTGTATGTGTGTTTTTGTGTTTTGCTTTGTTTTTGTTAAAGATAGATTCCCTTTTAGGGACAGATGAGAATAATTAAAAGTAAAACTTAACCAGGGTTTGTGAAATTTGCCATGGTTTAAAATGTGTATTATCTGGGATTTTGTGTGAAAAAATAAAGTAGCCTTATAAGTGCAATATAATAAATAATATATTTACTGAACTAAAAAATGAGGGATGATTTTCTTCTCAAATGCACATATGCAAACCCTAAAATAGTATTGGTTGTATGATTTTGGCTTTCTTAGGAGACAAATGATGAAATCACACTTTAACCTGGGTTCAAAAGTCTGTAAAGAATTTTTGCTTTGCATAGACAAATAGTGTATTTTAAAAAATAAAATATTCTCTTCTGGCAAAGGCCTCAAAAGTTGTTTCCATAGAAACCCAAGAAGAAAAATAAATGGGAACATCACTTTAACTCTGCTCAGAATGACCTACAGTGCTGAGATTTAAACTTGGCTTAAGATAACATTATCCAACATTACATAGGTTGTTAGGAAACGCAATTTATCCATTATGTGCATACTTCCTAAGTAGTTGACTTACTGCTCTTACCACTTTGGGGCTGAAGTTATTTCATTTCTTATCATTATTAGGACAGGCAGGAAACTCAGAAGATTTTAATGCAACAGCTGAAGCAATCTCCACAATTTTAGAACCCAGGGGGAAAAGGTGCACTACTTTATAACTCTTATTTCAACTTATTCTAGTTTAGGTATATTCTAAGAATTAAGAATATTAAGAAGTAACTATTTATTTTGTAAACTGTTTATATCGCACTTCAAGGATGGTAAATTTCATTCCACAAAACCACTTTGACCTAAGGAATATTGTGCTAAGCTTTTTCTACACTCAGTAGGTAAGAGGGATGAGTTTGATTAGCATGTCTGCCAGGAATTCAGCATGGAGAAGGGATAGCCTTCATGGCATATATTCTATCCTGGAAGTTGTAGAGTTATGGGTATATTCAACAGAGTTATGTCTGGCGTCCATTTATTTATCCTAATTTGTACTATAACTAGGTCTCAGTTTAAGTTTATGCTAATGTTTCTATTAGAAATAGTTTTGGACAATAAGAATTATAAAACACTTTTGAAATATGGAGTGAAATTTTAGATTTTGCTTCTCTTATATCAAGAGTCTAAATAATTCCAGTTGTTTCCTCACCAAATTAATCTCTTTTTCCTTTTTTTAAAATCCTCACCTGAGGATATTTTTTCCCATTGATGTCCAGAGATAGTGAAAGGGAAGGAGGAGGAAGGGGAATAGAGGGAGAGAAACACCAAGGTGAAAGAGACACATAGACTGGTTGCCTCCTGCTCGCATCCCAACCCCAAGTGATGAGCAAAACCTCAGCCAAGTCTTTTTTTCTTTTTCATTGTATTTATTGTGGTGACATTGATTAATAAAATTATATAGGTTTCAGTTGTACAAGTCTATAATACAACATCTGTATATTGTATTGTGTGTTCACTACCATAAGTCAAGTCTCTGTCCATCACCATTTATCCCCCCTATATCCTCTTCCACTTCCCCCAACCCACCTTTCCCTCTGGTAATCACCATGTGTTGTCTGTGTCTGAGTTTATTTATTTATTTATTGATTGATTGATCCTTTCACCCTTTTCACCAAGTCCTCTAACCCCCCTCCCCTCTGATAGCTGTCTCTGTCTATGAGTTTGTTTCTATTTGGTTTGTCAGTTTATTTTGTTCACTAGATCCCACATATGAGTGAAATTATATGGTACCTATCTTTCTCTGACAGGCTTATTTCACTTAACATGATGAATCCCAAGTCCATCCATGATGTCCTAAAGGGTAAGATTTTCTTATTTTTTAAGGCCAAGTAATATTCCTTTGCATAAATATACCACAGTTGCCCTAACCGGTTTGGCTCAGTGGATAGAGTGTTGGCCTGTGGACTGAAGGGTCCCAGGTTCGATTCCAGTCAAGGGCATGTAGGCACATCCCCAGTAGGGGGTGTTCAGGAGGCAGCTGATTGATGTTTCTCTCTCATCAGTGTTTCTAACTCTCTATCCCTCTCCCTTCCTCTCTGTAAAAAATCAACAACATACATTTTAAAAAATATATACCACAGCTTCTTTATTCACTCATCTACTGATGGACACTTGGGCTGTTTCCAGATCATGGCTATTGTAGATAACACTGCAGTTGATGTAGGGATGCATATATTCTCTTGAATAAGTGTTTCAGATTTCTTTCGATATATTCCCTGAAGCAGAATTGCTGGGTTAAGGAAAGGGGATATAAAAAGTAATAAAAAATTTTAACTAATGCAATAAGACAAAAAAATAAAAGTTATACAAAGAAATACTGATTTTGATCACAGATGAAATGATCATCTTTGTAGAAAATTCAGAATTGACAAAAAACAAACAAAACAAAACCCCCAATCCTCTTGGAACTAATAAGCAATTATAGCAAGGTTGTGGTATACAAGATTAATATACAGAAGTCAATTGCTTTCCTATATATAAGCAATGAACAAGTAAAATTAAAAATTAAAAATATAGATTCACATTAGCACCCTCAAAAATGAAATACTTAGGTATAAGTCTAACAAAATATGTATAAGATCTATATGAAGACAATTACAAACTGATGAAAGAAATAAGAAAAGAACTAAATAAGTTCCATGTTCATGGTCAGGAAGACTTAATAGTGTCAAGATATCAGTTTTTCCCAACTCAATCTATAGATTCAACACAATCTCAGTCAAAGTTCCAGCAAGTTATTTTTTGGATATTGACAAACTTATTCTAAAGTTTATATGGAAAGTCAAAAGACCCAATATAGCAAATGGAATATTGAAAGAGAAGAACAAAGTTGGAGCACTGACACTACCTGACTTCAAACTTACTATAAAGTTATAGTAATCAGGACAGCATGGAGCGCATTATGCTAAGCTAAATAAGCCAGTTGGAGAAAGACGAACATCACACGATCTCACCCATTTGTGAAATATAATGAATTGATGAACAAAAATAGATCCAGATACAGAGAAGCATCAAACAGACCACCAAACCTCAGAGGGAAAGCAAGGGGGTGGGGAGATAAGAGATCAACCAAAGGACTTGTATGTATGCATATAAGCATAACCAATGGACACAGACACTAGGGGGGCGAAGGCATGTGCTGGGGGATGGGAGTGGCCAGGGAGAGGTCAATAGGGTGGGGGGAAGGAGACCTATATAATACTTTAATCAATAAAGAATAATAATATTAAAAAGGCAGCATGATAGTGGTGAAAGAATAGACTGATCATTGGAATAGGGTAGAGCTTTCAGAAACAGACCACATAATATAGTCAACTGATCTTTGACAAAAGAGCAAAGGCAATAAAATGGAGCAGATGTAGTCTTTACAACAAGTGGTGCTGGAACAACTGGACATCCATGTGTAAAAATATGAATCTAGACCCTGAACTTACACTCTTCACAAATTTAATTCAAAATGAATCACTGACCTAAATGTAAAACATAAAACTATACAGGTTCTATCAGGTAGAATAGAAAATTTGGATAACCTTCAGTTTGGTGATTACTTTGGACACAACACTAAAGGAATAATCTATGAAAGAAAAATCAATAAACTGAATTTCATTAAAATAAAAAAATGCAAAAGGCACTGTCAAGAGAATGAAAAGACAAGCCACAGACTGGGAGAAATATTTGTAAAAACACATTTGATAAAAGACTATTATCTAAAACTAGAGGCCCAGTGCACGAAATTCGTGCATGGGGGTGTGTGTCTCTCAGCCCAGCCTGCACCCTCTTCAATCTGGGACCCCTCGAGGGATGTCCGACTGCCCGTTTAGGCCCGATCCTACTGGACATCCCTCTGACAATCCAGGACTGCTGGCTCCCAACTGCTTGCCTGCCTGCCTTCCTGATTGCCCCTAACCACTTCTGCCTGCCAGCCTGATCACTCCCTAGCCACTCCCCTGCCAGCCTGTTTGCCCCTAACTGCCCTGCTCTGCTGGCCTGGTCGCCCCTAACTTCCCTCCTCTGCTGGCCTGGTCGACCCTAATTGCCCTCCCCTGCAGGCTTGATTGCCCCCAACTGCCCTCCCCTACTGGCCATCTTGTGTCCACATGGAGGCAGCATCTTGTGTGTTGGAGTGATGGTCAATTTGCATATTATTCTTTTACTAGATAGGATTAGATAGGATAGAGGCCTGGTGCACGGGTGGGGTCCGGCTGGTTGGCCCTGAAGGGTGTCCCGGATCAGGGTGGGGGTTTTCTTGAGGCATGGGGCAGCCTGGGCGAGGGGCCTATAGTGTTTTGCAGGCCAGCCACGCCCCCCCCCCCCCCCCCCCAGCGACCCAAGAGGAGGCCCTGGTATCTGGGATTTATTTATCTTCTATAATTGAAACTTTGTAGCCTTGAGCGGAGGCCTGGGCCTGCCAGGGCAAGCAGAAAGCTTGGCTTCCTCCATTGCTGGGGGCAACTCAAGCCTTCTGCTCTCTCCAGCTCCGTGGCTGCCGCCATTTTTGTTGGGATTTATTTATCTTCTATAATTGAAACTTTGTAGCCTTGAGTGGAGGCCTGGGCTCGCCAGGGCAGGTGGAAAGCTTGGCTTCCTCCATTGCTGGGGAAACCCAAGCCTCCTGCTCTCTCTGTGGCTGCAGCCATCTTGATTGGGTTAATTTGCATACTCGTTCCTGATTGGCTGGTGGGCGTGGCTTGTGGTTTAGCGGATATGTGGTCAATTTGCATATTACTCTTTTATTAGATAGGATACCAAGAACTCTTAAAACTCAACAATAAGAAAAGAACCAACCTGAATTTTAAAATGGGCCAAAGACTTTAACAGAGACCTCACTAAAGAAGATATATAAAAGGTATATAAGAATATGAAAAGATGATCCACATAATTTTCCATCAGGGAAATGCAAATTAAAACAATAAAGGGGTATAACTACACACCTATTAGCATGGCCAAAGTCTGGAACACTGATAAGTAATATCAAGTGCAACAGCGATGTGGAGCAACAGGAACTCTCATACATTTCTGGTGGAAATGCAAAGTGGTATAGCCCTTTAGGAAGGCATTTCAGAGCTTTCTTACAAAACTAACATTCTTATTATATGATCCAGCAATCACTCTCCTTGGTATTTACCCAAAGGAGTTGAAAACTTACATCCACACAAAACCTGTATTCAGATATTTATAGCAGTTTTCTTCATAATTGCCAAAACTTGAAAGCAACCAAGATGTCCTTCATAGGTAAATGGACAAACTGTGGTACATGTAGACAGTGGGATATTTATTATTCACCACTAAAAAGAAACTTGCAATTAAGCTGTAAAATGACATCGAGGAATCTTAAATGCATATTATTACATGAAAGAAAAGCCTGAAAATGCTTAATACTGTATAATTCCAACTATATGACATTCTAGAAAAGGCATTATAAATTTGTACAAACCCATAAATTGTACAACACCAAGAGTGAACCCTAATGTAAATTATGGACTCTGTAATATTGATGTGTCAATGTAGGTTCATATGTGTAACAATTGTATCACTCCAGTGGTGGATGTTGATAATAGGGGAGGCTGTGCATGTATAGGGGCAGAGAGTATACAGGAAATGTATGTACCTTCCATTTAATTTTGCTGTGAACCTGAAACTACTCTGAAAAAAATAAATTCTATTCAAGAAAAATAATAAGTAATTCAAGGGGAAACAATAAATATAAAAAAAATTAGGCATGAGTATGCCTATCTTGATAAATAGTAAAATATCCTTCCTACTCCTCCCCTTATTCTGCATTTCTACATGGAATGTATAATATCAAACTCATATATATTTACTGGGACATTAGAGATAGGTCCCCGAATGTCACTGTGAAAAATGAGAACAAGAAAAAATGAGATCTTACCAGCTTTTAATACTGACTAGCAGCATGTAAACACAAAGATGCACTTTATACTCTGGTAGAATCCATCCATGTATTGGCATGTGAATTTGTTTCTACTGCCAAATACATCAGTCAATGTTAATTTATTTAAATTGACATGCTTATGCATCATTTTGGGGGAGGAGGATGAACAATGTTTCTAAATTGTTATCAACACATATTATTTTCCAAAGTATAGTAAGTCCTCACTTACAGTGGTTGGTAGGTTCTATGATTTTAAGAAAATGATGTATAACAAAACCAGTTCTACCATAGGCTAGCTCAGTGGTTGGCAAACTCATTAGTCAACAGAGCCAAATATCAACAGTACAATGATTGAAATTTCTTTTGAGAGCCAAATTTTTTTAACTTAAACTTCTTCTAACGCCACTTCTTAAAAATAGACTCGCCTAGGCTGTGGTATTTTGTGGAAGAGCCACACTCAAGGGGCCAAAGAGCTGCATGTGGCTCGCGAGCCACAGTTTGCCAACCACAGGGCTAGCTGATACTAAACAAGAGTTAAGTTCCTGTGGCATCTCATCAACATCATAGCAAAACAACGTTGAAAGGTCATTCGTAGACCTGCTGTACTGAAATGATAAGGGAAATCAGGTAAGAAGATTAACATCTTGGGGACAGAAAATAGGCTGCAATAAGTGTTTTACAGTAAGTGATGTTTTTCTGATAAACACCACAGAAGAATCCAATAATTAGAAGAATTAATTGTAAATTTGGAAATAAGTTTAAGACTAACATAGGGGAACCTGGACCCTCTTCTATATAGATGTTTCACTCTGAATATGTTCCTTAGTGAATTATGTATGGTTATATATTTCTATATTGACTAGAAGTAAGTTATTTTCTCCTTATAATTAAATAATCAGCACAAATATATTTAAAAAATACTCCAGTGTGGAATGTATAGTTGCTGTGCATACTATACCATTCAGTCTAGTCTACACCTAAAAATTGCTTCTCAGCAGTCTTTAAAATGCATAACCTTCATGTAGAGAACATAGTTTTGACAGGATTTAATTTTTTTGAAATGTTAGTGGAAGTTATGTATTGCTATTGATTATGAAGTCAACTTAGCATCTTGTATAAAAAATATTTTTCCAAGGTTAATGAGGGTTAAGAACCATTCTTATGTGAAAATGTGACCATTATAGAATTATAATTTCAAAACTCCTTTTTAATTCTTCAACTTTCTGACAGGCAAATGTTTAATTTGTTTACTAATGTCAGCTTTTTTACTTTTGCATTCCTAGCTCTTAGCCCAGTATTTGACACGTAAGTCTCTAATAAATGCTGGTTGAATTTAAATGAATTCTTTGAAAAAGTTCAGTTCTTTAGATCATGGATATTACTTCTATCATTATCATCACATTGCCATCATCAGACATTTAATAACAACCCTTTGTTAAGTTAGAAGAAATCTTGTCAGTGAAACCACATACTGTAAGAAAGGTAGAGCCTTGCAACATAAAAGTTGACACTGGAAAATAAAATCAGGGTTAATCAATGACAAGGGACAGGTGTCTCCAGCTCTTTCACTACAGCCCTGCAGCAGGACTTTCTTGCCTACCCTCAGTAGTCAGGTGCCTAATTTGTATATACAATAAATAATCTAGTTCTGCTCAGAAGCAAACACTGAGGCAAAGATTCCAGTGCAAAGAGAGAAATTATATATATATATAAACACACACACACACACACACACACACACACACACACACATACACACACATATGTATGTATATACTAGAGGCCCGGTGCATGAAATTCGTGCACGGAGGGGGATGTCCCTCAGCCCAGCCTGCACCCTCTCCAATCTGGGACCCCTCGAGGGATGTCCGACTGCCCATTTAGGCCTGATCTCACAATCCAGGACTGTTGGCTCCCAACTGCTCGCCTGCCTGCCTTCCTGATTGCCCCTAACCGCTTCTGCCTGCCAGCCTGATCACCCCCAACCACTCCCCTGCCAGCCTGATTGATGCCTAACTGCTCCCCTGCCAGCCTGTTTGCCCCCAACTTTCCTCCTCTGCCGGCCTGGTCACCCCTAACTGCCCTCCCCTGCAGGGTTGATCGCCTCCAACTGCCCTCCCTTGCAGGCCTGGTCCCTCTCAACTGCCCTCCCTTGCAGGCCTGGTCCCTCCCAACTGCCCTCCCCTGCTGGCCATCTTGTGGTGGCCATCTTGTGTCCACATGGGGGCAGGATCTATGACCACATGGTGGCAGCCATATTGTGTGTTGGAGTGATGGTCAATCTGAATATTACTCTTTAATTAGATATGATAGAGGCCTGCTGCACGGGTGGGGGCCAGCTGGTTTGCCCTGAAGGGTGTCCTGGATCAGGGTAGGGGTTCCCTTGGAGTGAGGGGTGGCCTGGATGAAGGGCCTGTGGTGGTTTGCAGGCTGGCCACGCTCCCTGGTGACCCAAGCAGAGGCCCTGGCATCTGGGATTTATGTATCTTCTACAATTGAAACTTTGTAACCTGGAGCAGAGCCAAGCCTCCTTCTTGCTCCATGGCTGGTAGCCATTTCTCTTGGGATTGATGTATCTTCTATAATTGAAACTTTGTAGCCTGGAGCAGAGGCCTAGGCCAGCCAGGGCTGCAGAAGCTTTGCTTCCTCCATTGCCGGGAGCAACCCTTGCCTCCTGCTCTTTCCAGCTCCGTAGCTGCCACCATTTCTGTTTGTATATGTTTACCTTCTATAATTGAAACTTTGTAGCCTTGAGTGGAGGCTTAGGCTGATAAGGGCAGGCAGAAAGCTTAGTTTCCTCTGTTGCCGGGGAAACCCAAGCCTCCCTCCTGCTCTCTGTGGCTGTAGCCATCTTGGTTGGGTTTATTTGCATATTTCTCCTGATTGGCTGGTGGGTATGGCTTTTGGGCGTGGCTTGTGGGTGTAGCGGTGTTAGGGTCAATTTGCATATTACTCTTTTATTAGGTAGAATATACATATATGTGTATATATATATTTCATGTGGAGAAAGCTGATAGAAGATATGTATCATGATAGTTGTTACTCTTGGTAACTTGGAACTCTGGAAACCAGTTAAAATTCAAGCCACAAAATGATCCCTCATGTGGATGAGGAAGTTGTAGTATTTATATCCAACTTCCATGAGTTATTGGTTGAACACTGCTCCCAGGCAGTGTCAATTTCCTGTCACTTTCAGTTTGCCAGTTATGTCTCTACCAGAAAGAGCCCTCAGGCACAGAGAAACAGAATACTAGTATTTTGGAAATGGTGCCAGTGATAAGTGACTGGTAAAGCCAAGGGGGAAGGGTGGGGCAGAGATTATTTATGATACAAATATAATTCTCCTCTAAAAGGAACCAAACCAGCCAGTGTGGCTCAGTTGAGCATTGGACCTATGAACTAGGAGTTTGCCAGGTCGGTTCCTGGTCGGGGCATGTGCCTGGGTTGTGGGCTCAATCCCCAGCAGGGGGCATTCAGGAGGCAGTTGATAGATGTTAATATTTCCATTTCTCCCTCTCCTTTCCACTCTCTCTAACAATCAATGAAAACATATTTAAAAATAAATAAATAAGTGAAAGGAACCAAGACTGTAGGATAGCTTATTGTGGGTCTTAGGACAAGAGCAGTTTAAATAGTTTTGGAAAAACTTGTTGTTGCCAAAAAAGGGCACTCTAATGGATAGTGTGTCAGTGTTAAAAGCATTAAAAAATAATAATGATGATAATTGTAGTTAATTAGAATAAGTTGAGTTTGTATAGGGCCATGAGTTCATAATAATATAAAGTATACAAAATGTAGTTGTATCAAAAAAAGAAGAGTGAATGGGCATGTCTAATTTTTTATTTAGTTTTAAAAATAGGAATGCTAATATGTTTGGGTATGTTGTTACTTCCACTTAATGTACATCTGTTTATCAAGCATAGATAGTTATGTATTTCTACCAAACACAGGGAACTATGAATATGATTCTGGTGAAAGTACCAGTTACAACAAGGACTGGTCAGTACTGGTGGTTATACATTATAACCAGTCAGGAAGGGGATAGAATTAGCACTAGTGACCACACACAATAACCAAGGAAGAGAGGAGCTTAACAGTGTGTTCAAGAGGATAAGTAGGCCCATGAGCTAAAGAAGAGAACTAGTGGCTCAGGCTCACACAGTTTCCACCTGTTGGAAGACAAGTTATATATAGCCATACTAATAAAAATAATAATTAAAAATATTTAATGATGTTAACACAAGTCACAAATTTAGGACAGGACAATAGGTTACAATAAATCTTGCCAAGTGAGAATGTAAAAGTACATCTTGTAATATAACCATCCAGAGAAAATATTTATTGCACTGACCTTAAATCAGAGTCTACAGACTCTGAAGTGCAAAGAAATCTTAACATATAGTAAATTTTGTTAATGATAATATCAATGATGTTATTTTGAATATATACATATACCTATATGTGTATAATATAGGGAAAAACAAATAACTATGTTAATGTTAGAATCAAGATTTTTAGAGAGAGAGAGACATTAAGTTAAAATTCTATGACTTTAAATTTCAATTAGAAATATTAGACAGAATTTATGACTTTTTTTTAAGGCAAAGTTGGTGGCCCACTCAAGCTGTCTTTTGTATCCTTTCTCCCTCCCTCCCTCCCTCCCTCCCTCCCTCCCTCCCTCCCTCCCTCCCTCCTTTCCTTCCTTCCTTCCTTCCTTCCTTCCTTCCTTCCTTCCTTCCTTCCTTCCTTCCTTTCGTTTTGTTAATCCTCACCAGAATATATATTTTTCTGTTAGTTTTTAGAGAGAGTGGGAGCAAGCGAGTGAGACAGAAACATCGATGTGAGAGAGACACATTGATTAGTTGCCTCCCACACATGCCCCAACAGGGGCCAGAGATCCAGCCTGCAACCAAGGTGCATGCTCTTGACCAGAATCCAACCCAAAACCCTTTAGTCTGAGAGCCAACACTCTATCCACTGAGCCAAATCGGCTAGGGCCAGAACTTATGACTTTTTGTTATCTTACCTTATAATAGACAGATATGCAAATTGACCGCACCTTTGCTACGCCCAAGCCACTCCCACCAACCAAGCCACGCCCGCCAACCATGCCCACCAGGAAACCGTTGCAGGGAGCCTGCACCGATCGCAGGAAACCACTGGGGGTCGGCTCCTGCGATCCCTAGCAGGGATGCTGGGTGCGGCCGAGCCCAAGGCTGGGAAAGCCTCGGGCGGAGGCTTTTCCGGCCTTGGGCACCAGCGGGGAGCCTGCACCGATCGCAGGAAACCACTGGGGGTCGGCTCCTTCTATCCTTAGCAGGGATGTTGGGTGTGGCCGAGCCCAAGGCCACCGCCCGGGGCCAAGCCCTGACCCTGAAAGAAGGCAGAAGCCGGTGGCCACAGCCAAGGCCTGGGTCCCCGGTGCCGGCAGAAAACTGGTGCAGGCAGCCAGGTGAATGAAGGTCTATTGCACGAATCTTCGTGCAAACGGGCTACTAGTTTTCTTATAAAAAAATAAACATTTCCAAAACATGTTCACCAAAAAGGCATGAAAGTATGACAACCCAGGAGCAGTGAGAATGCTGAATGCCTAAATTGTAGTATTCAAATTCCTCCACTAAAAGCAATCAGAGTTCCTTGGGGGAAATAGCTGATTCTATATATGGTGCAGGAAAGTTCAAGATGAAGCTGTAATATCTCTCTTTAAAAAAAATACTTTTTATTGTATATTTGGTAAAGCCAATTTTCACAGGATGCTTTTGATGTTTATTTTAAAATATATATTTATTGATTTCAGAGAGGAAGAGAGAGAGAGAAACATCAATGATGAGAGAGAATCATTGATCAGCTGCCTCCTGTATGCCCCCACACTGGGGATTGAGCCCACAACCTGGGCATGTGCCCTTGACTGGAATCAAACCTGGGACCCTTCAGTTCCCAAGCTGATGCTCTCTCCACTGAGCCAAACCAGCTAGGGCTGCAATATCTCTTGGAGCTAGAAAGCAAGGATGCTATCAAAGACTGATGGGGTCATGTGAAAGAAAGCAGGAGCCAACACGAAGAGACTCCTTTTGACCAAAGTTAAGATTGTAATTGATTGTCATATTGAATATAAAAAAGCTGTATTTCTAATGGTGGGAAGAGGTGATGGAGGAGTAGGAAGAGAAGGAATAAAGAAAAGAAACATACCAAGCTCATTGGAAACTATTGGATGTTGCTAGGACATCAACTCATTACTTTAAATATTGGCAATTAAAAAGAATTAAGCATTTATCTTACCCACTAGAGGCCCAATGCATGAAATTTGTGCATGGTTAGGGTCCCTAGGCCTAGCCTGCGATCAGGGCTGATCAGGTTCCCCATCTCCCTGCCTCACCGCCTCCTCCTTTCCTTGCTCCCTCAGCGCCCAGCCATGGCTGCTGGTCACCTGCCATGTTCCGCACTGCCCCGTGGTGGTCAGCACATGTCATAGCGAGTGATCGAACTCCCGGTCTCCTGGTCGAACTCCTGAGGGAACACTTTGCCTTTTATATATATATATAGATGTTTATAAGTTTTATTTCAATGTAACTAAGTAGACTTGTGAATAAAAGAATTCAGAAGATTCTAGCAAAATAATACAGAATGATCAGAGAATTATAGAGTCATCATTTTGCAAACACTAATGAAATAATTTATTTAGGCAATATTCATTAATAGATGCTAGAACTATTAGGTGAAATGTTGGTAAAGAACTCTACAATAAAGGGAATTAAACTGGTCAATCCCTTAATCCACTGGTTAATCTCAGCATTATTAAAATTGAGGTAACAAATGTGCCTTCTGATGTGGTTACAATACTAAGGAGACTACACCTCCTATGTAGTATTCTTAAACCTCTCACCCCAGATATTGAATATGTATCAAATCAATCCTTTAACACCTTTTTCTTTTGCTTCTTTTAAAAATTATGTATTGGTTTCAGGTGTACAACTTAGTGGTTAGACAATCATACTGATAGTTAAACATACTATACTGAAGTAGTTAAAGGTGAAATGACATGATACTTGGAATTTGCTTTAAAATATTGTAGAAAAGAAGGGAGAGAGGAAACAGATGAAAAAAATTGGCAAAATATTGATGGGTATTGAAGGTAGGGGACAGGTATATGAGGGGTTGCTGTACTTGCTATATTTTTGTCTATTTGAAATTTTTACAATAAAAAAATTCAAAGT
Source organism: Cnephaeus nilssonii (assembly GCF_951640355.1). Lineage (NCBI taxonomy): Eukaryota > Metazoa > Chordata > Mammalia > Chiroptera > Vespertilionidae > Cnephaeus > Cnephaeus nilssonii. The sequence goes on along the minus strand of NC_137074.1, from coordinate 38,845,099 downwards.
AACTTTTAGGAAGCCATTACATTTCAAAAGGTAAAACTGTGTGAAAGGTAAGGCTTTTAAAAGTTTAAAGATGAAACACCTTGAAAGGAGAAATTAAATTTCTTAACAATAAACAATTCATTGAAAACCTGTGCTGGTGCAACTATAGAAAACCTTAGACAATCTCAAAATAGGTAAAAAATCTGGGAAGTTTTTACAATAAATACAGCAGGTAGGTATGAAATCACATAAAAAGGAATAAATGAATTAAATCCTTGGTGTTGATATTTTAGAATAAGTTTAATTGTATACTTTTAAACACATTTTGTAATTACTGCATAAGTGTGTGTTTTGTCTGGTGTTCAGGGACTCGAGGTATTCAAAAGAATGTTATGCTAAATTGTAATTGCAATTTTGTACAGCAACAAACAAACTGTATTTAAATGCTTAAGAAAAATTGGTTTCCAAAGTTTTGTTTATCAGGTATATGATTTTAATAAATTGAACATTAACAAAAGTACAAACAGTTATGAGTTTTTCACTAGATGAACAAAGGACCTTGGAGATTTATTGAATTAATCTATAATACCTGGCACTGCAAAAACACTGAGTTAGTATTTTAAAGAGTCTTAGTGTTTTACAAAAGGAAATAGATATTCACTACCATGAAAATCGAGACATGCTGCATTTTATTTTACTTAGTTCTTTTTTTCAGAATTATATCCATTTCTTAGATTCTAGTATCTTGCCTCCACAGGTGAGAGGGAAGGAATCATAACATTGCATTTTTGCAACTGTTAGCATAAAGTGATTAAGTTGTTCATTGTTTTTTATAATACACTAGAGGCCCGGTGCACGAAATTCATGTACGGGGGGGGGGGGTGTCCCTCAGCCCAGCCTGCACCCTCTCCAATCTGGGACCCCTCGAGGGATGTCCGACTGCCCATTTAGGTCCCTCTCACAATCCAGGACTACTGGCTCCCAACTGCTCGCCTGCCTGCCTTCCTGATTGCCCCTAACTGCTTCTGCCTGCCAGCCTGATCACCCCCAACCACTCCCCTGCCAGCCTGATTTATGCCTAACTGCTCCCCTGCCAGCCTGATTGCCCCTAACTGCCCTCCCCTGCAGGCCTGGTCACCCCTAACTGCCCTCTCCTGCAGGCCTGGGTCCCCCCAAATGCCCTCCCCTGCTGGCCTGATATCCCACAACTGCCCTCCCTTGCAGGCCTGGTCCCTTCCAACTGCCCTCCCATGCTGGCCATCTCGTGTCCACATGGTGGCAGCCATCTTGTGTGTTGGAGTGATGGTCAATTTGCGTAATACTCTTTTATTAAATAGGATAGAAGCCTGTTGCACGGGTGGGGGCAGGCTGGTTTGCCCTGAAGGGTGTCCCAGATCAGGGTGGGGGTTCCCTTGGGGTTTGGGGCAGCCTGGGCGAGGGGCCTGTGGTGGTTTGCAGGCTGACCACGCCCCCCGGCGACCCAAGCAGAGGCCCTGGTATCTGGGATTTATTTATCTTGTATAATAGAAACTTTGTAGCCTTGAGCAGAGGCCAGGGCTGCGGGAGCTTGGCTTCCTCCATTGCTGGGGAAACCCAAGCCTCTTGTTCGCTCCATGGCTGCAGCCATCTTGGTTGGGTTAATTTGCATACTCGCTCCTGATTGGCTGGTGGGAGTGGCTTGTGGGTGTAGTGGAGGTATGGTCAATTTGCATATTACTCTTTTATTAGATAGGATGCAATTGTGTGTGTGTGTATCTAATTCATCTAGACTGGCATCTTCTTTAGGAAACAATTATATTTACAATTGATGGATAGATAATTATGATGATAATGATGAAGATGTCATGGAGCTATATTGGTGGCCAGAGTATCTTGTGTTGATATAGGCAATGTTTCTAAACAACAGGACTTAATGAACATAGTTTATTACGTTAGGATAAAAAAATACATATATTACTTGTCCAGTTACATGTCTTTTCTGAAAGAGCTCTATTGCTTAATTTAGAGCCTCAAGAAAAATACAAAAGAATATACACTTCTATCATTAATACACTTTACATTTTAATAATCCTAAGGATTAAATATGAAAGTTTTCCCTACCTTGCCCCAAAAGATACCAACCTATAGCTGCCCGTTTAAGAAGAGACTGATATCTTTTTAATTCTCACAACTATAATATCTTTTTATTCCCCTGAGGGAACACCAGGCTCAGGCAAATATGTCATACCACAGACTTCTGTGACAGGCTTCCCTCAGATGCCAACAACTGTTTATGTTTATGGCTTGAAAGTAAGTTACCCTTTGAGCTTGGGGTATATCAGTGTGCTTAAACCCAGAAAGGCCCTGTGCAGAAATAAAAAGAAGAAGCATGAATTCATGTCCTTCTTACTCCTTTTGGCATCTCCTTTTACTCTCAGCCATGCTCATGCTTATGTGGCCTCCCATCTTCTCTCTCACAAGATCTGTTCTCTGGAAATTAGTGATTAATGACACATTTTCTACTAGATACGGTTGTATTTCTTGCTACCTTTCACACACAGGATTCCAATTCTTGAAGTTTCTGTTTGCCTTAGATGTGTGGCCCCAAACTGACAAGAATACTGAAACCTGTATAGTAATAATTATGCTGTATTACCAGTATAGCAAAAAATCAAGGGGCTGCATGCATTTCATCTATTTCTGGATAAGCTGCTTTATATACTAGTAGAGGCCTGGTGCACAAAATTTGTGCACGGGGAGGGGGTGTCCCTCAGCCCAGCCTACACCCTCTCCAATCTGGGACCCCTTGGGGGATGTCCGAATGCCAGCAGTTGGACATCCCTCTCACAATCTGGGACCACTGGCTCCTAACCACTCACCTGCCTGCCTGCCTGATTTCCCCTAACTGCTTCTGCCTGCCAGCCTAACCCTAACCCTAACCCAAATGATGGAGATGGTGGGAAAATATATCAATTGAAATAACCACTGAGCTGAATTTGGAGATGGAGTGTTAGCTATAGGGCAGGGCAGGTAATTCTAGGCAGAGGAGAAAGCTTTGTGGAAGCTTGGGTGGGTATGTAGTAGCCACAGGGAATTGCAGTAGTTCCACTTGGCAGGAACATTGGATGAAGTAGCAAGAGATAATCAGAAGAAAAACAAAAAGAAAATATATTGACACTTGAAGTGACTAATTTAGTACACTAGAATTCTAGCAGCAGGTGAATGAATGTATCTCATAATCTAAATTTACATTGAACTAATGGGGGTGTATATAACTTATTTGAAGCCCACATAGAAAAATCAAATCTATTACAATAGAGGTTAATATGAAAATTCCTAGGTTTTCCTCTGCTACACAAAAGGAAATCCTACAGGAGATGGTAGAAGACAGTAAGAATTTTAAGTAATTCATTTAAATAAGATCAGTTTTGGCTTCTTCACAATAATTATATATGCTATGGAATTCTTAATGAATTGAGAAAGTTTGACCTAAAAATTGCTTTTAAATATAAAGACAATGTTTGTAATCCTCAGAATGAAATTGACACGTTATAATTTATTTAAATATTTAATCAAGTATTTATAGATTTAGAATTTGCTCCTTTTTTGTCTTTGAGACTGGTTCATATATATTTTTCATTTCTCCAGTGTTTGTGTGAGCCCTTGAAGAGCTCAGAGACCCTGGGCTCTGTGCCCGTGTTGTGTAACAGAACAAATGGTCCTGCTTGGTACTTGGCAGTTGGGTTTGCACCGAAGTGTGGCAGGTGAAGAGAGGCACATTCCTTCTCCTTTGTCAGTGAATGAATGGAAACCCAGGGTGTTCTTTTAGTGGTTTTCCTTTTGAAAGATAAGTTTAAAGCCTACAAATATGCATTTACACTTATATTTTTCTGTAAATTATATATTAACAGATAAATAACCAGATATAAATATATAAATAAGAGAGGCATTTACAGATATATAACTTCTGCCAGATGCAAGATCCTGTGCTGGTTCTTACTCTTTTTAGTAGCCTACACCTTCAAAAGCTTTATACTATTTAGCAGCCAGTTATTAATTTTACAGGAATCAAGTTTTTACATATATTATCAACATAAAAATGATATTTTTCTAACTCCATTGTTTCCTCTGTACTTATTAGCTAGTAGACTATTGTAAGGAACAACTTTTCTTTTTTAAAAAAATATATTTTATTGATTTTTGTACAGAGAGGAAGGGAGAGGGATAGAAACATCGATTCAGCTGATTCAGCTGCCTCCTGCACACTTCCCATTGGGGACGTGCCCGCAACCAAGGTCCATGCCCTTGACCAGAATCGAACCTGGGACGAACCTGGGACCCTTCAGTCCACAGGCTGATGCTCTATCCACTGAGCCAAACCAGTTAGGGCCAACTTTTTCTTATTATTTGTCTATCTGTATAGTCATCAATATGGAGTCATGGATTTTTATATTATTTAATAGGTTATTGTATTTAGTTGCTTTTTACATTACTCTAAATGTGGCAGTGGGGGCTACTTTAAAGTGGTTCCTGTTTCCTTTACCATGTCCCCATATTTTTGAGCACTTTTTTTTCTAAGGTGCTTAGGATCCTTTTAGTGTGAAAAGGTATTTAGAAATAGTGATTTGTTTGTTAGTTGTGTTCCTTGCCAATGGATTTTATTTCTTCCTTGCAGCAAAGACAGCTAGAAAATACAAGTCACTCCCCCCATAACACACACATGCACACATTTATATTAAGATTTCCCATTCCAATTTGAACTTCATAGGGTTCTTCCTTTACTACCCTTATTCCATTTGTATCTCCCTTCTTCAGTGAAAACCCTTGTTTCTCTAGCATCAATATGTTTACTTACCTGTTCCGTTCTTCAATACACAGAAGTTTCAGAATTGCTATACCACTAAAAACAAATTTACTCAGAAGAGTTCAGTATTTTTCAATTTTTATTTTCTTTAGACTAAGGATACATAATTAAACTGCTTACAAAAGTTCAAAAGTTATTTAGATTTTTAAAAATCCTCCTTAAGCCTTCTTAACAAATTTTGAATGCTAATTCCCACTCTTTTGTTAGCTAAAATGTCACTTTCTATAGATGCCTTCCCAAACTCTCCATGCTAGTTTAGGCCTGTTTATTACATGATCCCATAGCATCCCTTGCTTTTCCTATATAGTACTTTTTCTTTTTAATATTTGTTATTTTTTACTGAATCTCCTCCCCCCAATATGCTGTAAGTTTCAAAAGGATAAAGATAATGTCTCTCTTATCACCTTTTATTCCCCTCTGACCACATAGTAGGTTTTAAATGAGTGTTCAAATAAATGAATTATATCTAATAATTGCTACAGGAGCTTTGGAAAAGGAGAAATTATAAAAGGTCATGTGTTACCTTCTTTCTTCCTCTCACTATCCTACCCTTTCCTTTCCTTTTCCAGAAGCAGAGGTGTTTTCATTTCAGTTGACAGACATGTGTTGAGAAACATCTATGCAGCACCTAATGCATATTTCCTGGGCACTGAAATATATATCATTCATGACCTTACAATCTTGTGACAAAATGTGTTGTTTAGTGACTTAACAAATCAAATGGGTTGCTCAAAGACCACAGAAGAATTGGGGCAGATGGGTTTCTACATTTATCTGTTCTTATTTGACTAATGATCCATACATTTCCAAGTTCATTCTTGAAGATATTTCTGCCAAGTGTGCTTTTTCTTCTGTGATTAAATGTAAAAATAGAACTTCTCACTTAGAAGCCTCTGAGTTAGTTCCCTGTATGAGTGTAAAAATTCATTACTGACAGGATTGCAATGAAAATAATTGTAAATAATTAAAGGTGGGTCTAGAGCTATGTGATTTCTTCTAATTTTGGCTGTCCAAATGAAAACCATGTGGCCCATGGTTAAATTGAAAATTTTAATTATGTGTTAAAAAACAATAAAGAGGAAACAAAGCATTTTGAACAATTGTGAGAACCTCTTCAAAGAAATTTAAATAAAATATGAAAAAATACAGTTATTTCTATCACATGCTTTTCCTTCATTTGTTGCTGCTAGACTCTAAGGTCCTGTGTCACCCTTTTTCATACCCTAAACCAGATCATTTGTTGTTTCTTTTGAATTCTCAGCATTCAATTAATATAGTTCCATTACTTCACCTTACCTCCCGGAAAAAAGTGGAGGCTAATCAAATAAAGAAGAATGTAAAAGGAGGCACTATGGTGTCATGGGGGATATAGGGTTTTGAATTCAGAAAGTCCTATCTCTACATCTCAGCTCTCCTAGATGGAAAGCCTTGGATGAAGCTGATGTTTCTAAAGAATTTTTTAAAAAATTAAAAAATATATATAATATTTTATTGATTTCAGAGAGGAAGGGAGGGGGAGAGAGAGATAGAAACATCAGTGATGAAAGAGAATCATTGAACGGCTGCCTCCTGCATGCCCCACACTGGGGATCAAGGCCACAACCCCAGGCACATGTCCTGACTGAGAATTGAGCTGTGATCTCCTGGTTCATAAGTTGACATTCAACCGCTGAGCCAGAATGGCTGGGCTAAAGTCTTATTTTTTTCATGACTGAAATATGGTCCATTTTAAGTATATACAGGATGGAGAAAAGTAGGGTTTATAATTGTAAGTACACAGAACACAGTTTATTCTTGTATTATTATTTATTCATTATTGTATTATTTTCTACAAACAATGGTAAACCTACTTTTGCCCCTCTCTGTATTTTGAGGATTAAAAATTACATACAGTAATGTTCCTCACACTGTGCCTGGTGCATAGAGAGTATAATTTGTAGTTATGTGTGAGTTTTTAACCTTCTCTCTATCCATAGTCAATTATTATGTATTTATTATATATTTTGTGGGCTAGGTAGAATAGAAATTAATTGTAAAATATAGTCCCTATCAGGCAGTGAACCACGTCCAGCATGGCCAGGAGTGAACCTGAGGAGGGGTGGTGAAGGATTAAGAAGATAGACAAGAGAATACAGTTGGGACCAGGTGGATCACTGTGCCTGGATGAGGAAACAGTGACACAGCCTGTAAGCTGAGTCTTTATTTTATAGTCAGATCACACAAAGCAAAACAAGGGCAAGATGTTTACAATGTTCTTGGGAATTTCAAATCTGCTTCTTTCCTGGTGTTGCCATTCTCTGCACTCTATCAAACTTTGTTTAGGCAGCTCTTGCTGCACCCCCCACAGCCCACATCCCTTAGCTACCTAGGACTGCAGGGTCAGACTATAAGGTTAAGCTTACAACCATAGCCTTTTGGCTAAAATTGTGCTGTGAGGACTTTGTCCTCCAAGCTAGGCCTTGTATGTGGCTTTGCCTCAAGTCAGTCTGAGGCTTGATCCTGTCCAAACACTGTAGCCGCTCTGCACAAGGCAGATTAAGGAGGACTGAACCTGGAGTTACTCTTACCATCTAGATAGGAAGAAGGCCAGCCACATCTGTTAAAGCAGTGGCAGAACAGCCCAGCCAGCATGGCTCAGTGGTTAAGCATCAACCTATGAACCAGGAGGACACAGTTCGATTCCCAGTCAGGGCACATGCCCGGGTTGTGGACTCGATTCCCAGTGTGGGGCATGCAGGAGACAGCCAATCAATATTCTCTCTTATCATTGATGTTTCTATCTCTCTCTCCCTTTACCTCCCTCTCTCTGAAATCAATAAAAATATATTTGAAAAAACATAAAGAAAAGCAGAACATAGTATCTACAGTTTGGCAGAATCCTCTGAAAGATTCAGCATACAAGGAATCCAATGCAGGTACAACATGGGATTCATAAGATGGAAAGAGCTTCTAAACTCCAGGAATGAGTACTATTTTTAAGAGGCAAATGTGTAAACCAAACCAGTCATATCTTTTCACAGATACAAAGTTAATAGTTATTGTGCTAAAAGTGGGACAAAACTCAAATCTCTGGTACAGATGGATGTAAAAATGCACCCATTTTTTCTCCTGCAAAGTCTGAAGACCTCAACAAGTTTATCAATAGAGGGTTTCAGGAGATGGAAGAGCAAGTTAGCAGAGCTGGGATATAGAGAAGGGACTGAGCTCTAAGAATTAAGTAGAGTACTTGTTTTAAGGCTAGAGTCAGAGAAGTCATAAGCATGATTGGATGGTGAAATAATACAAAGAAGTGGATTATCATATCAGAAATATGAAACAGAGATTTTGATCAAGAACTAGTGATTTCTGTAGTGCTTATGAGACAGAGATGAAATAGGGAGGTATCTGAAATAGTCACTACACCCACATTACTGGGTCCTTTTTATTTATTTACTAGAAGCCCAGTGCATGAAATTTGTGTATGGAGGCAGGGGATTCCCTCAGCTCGGCCTGCACCCTCTCTCAATCTGGGACCCCTTGGACATCCCTCTTGCAACCTGGGACAGCTGGCTCCTAACCGCTTGCCTGCCTGCCTGCCTGATCACCCTAACACCTCTGCCTGCCTGCCTCAACACCCCTAACCACTTGCCTGCCTGCCTGATGCCCCTAACTGCTCGCCTGCCTGCCTGATTGCCCCTAACTGCCTCTGCCTGCCTGCCTGTTGTCCCTAACCACTCTGCCTGCCTGCCTGATGCCCCTAACTGCTCACCTGCCTGATTGCCCCTAACCACTCTGCCTGCTTGCCTGATTGCTGCTAACCACTTGCCTGCCTGCCTGATCGCCCCTAACCACTTGCCTGCCTGCCTGATCACTCCTCACCGCTCTGCCTCAGCCCCCACTGCCGTGGCTTCATCCAGAAGGACATCTGGAATGACATCTGGAAGGTTGTTCGGCTATCTGGTCTAATTAGCATATTATACTTTTATTATTACAGATTTTCAGCATCAGGATGTTCCTGGGGCCCAGATTAATATACGAGGTCTCCAATGAAGTATGCAGTTAAGTCCTTTATGGAGGAAGAGCTGCTTGGGCCATGAAACATTCCTGTTTTATACTCAGAATTTACATAGTTTATTTGACATTTTTTAGGAAGTAATGTCTAAAATCCATAGATTCCAGATATGTTTCTCATAAGGGATCTTGTAACAGATATATCCTGCTGTAGATGAGGACTGTTCTGCTAGCAAATGTCATTGGTTTGTTCCCTAGAAGTCATTAGTCTTAGCATATTTACAAGGATATTTGACTAGCTCATCATTTTTTTTTCACCCTTTCCCGGAGATGTCCCCTGCCAATGGGAGGAAATGGATTGCAAATCTTTTATTTAACTTTTACTCCCCAGATGGTGAGACCCAGAAAGCTGGAATCAAGTCAAATTGCCACCTTCCTGCTGGATTACTTTTAGAGTTTGATTTAAGGAAGAACGGCGTTTGGGTAATACAGAACGGGGGAAAATGCAAGGGAACTTTTGCACTTGTCCCCATACTTAGTGAACAAATACACTCCATCAATAAGTATTAAAAAGGATAAATTGACATACGATAAAAAGTTCCTCGAGTATATGGATAAAAGGAGATCAGGTGAGTTGGAGTAAGGGTTTATGACCATCTATGATTTCCTCTTTTAATTTAACCCTTTCTCTCAGCCTGTGGTGAAGTGAGGATGATTTCTGTAGACCACTAATGGGTGAAGTTCCATCCATAAAGTCAATGATCATTCAATGCAAAGTCCAAAACAGAAGTAAGAAAGGTAAAAGAGGATTTCACAATGAGAGAAGATATTAATAGGTAGGTGGTTTCTGTGTCTTGAACAGGCTTGACTTAATTTATCATTGACATATGGCTCATCATCAAGCCTGAAGGCCTCTCCTAGTAACATCTCACACCAGTTGGAATTATTTTGTAGGCGGACTGAAAAAATGGTGGCAGAATAGACAGACGTGTCCCGAGCCTTGTTCCGGAGCAGAAAGAAAGAACAGCTGAGGGTCGCACAGGGAGTGTTTGTTGGCGAGTTAAGGGACAGTTATACTCCAGGAGAAGGTGGGGGACTGCTGGACGGGGTTACCCTGACCGGGCAGCCCACACTGCTGCTGGGTTCCCTCCTGGAGCGACCGGCTCGGACGCGGAGACCACACCATCTTGAAGGGGAAAGTGGATGTTATTGGAAGCCTGAAAATCTACAACTGTGGCACCCACCGAACAGCTGCAAACCCTAGAACACTGGTCCCCAATTGGCACAAACACGCAGATTCAGAGGAGCTCTACACTCCACCACGGAAAGGTCAGATTTCGCCTGGGATAAGGAGAGAGAGAACTACATAACCAGACATCTGGAGAAGAGAGACCATGGGGAGACAAAGAAACAGCCCGCATATGAAAGAAAAGCAGGCATCACCAAAAAAGGAAGTAAACAAAATGGAGGCAAGCAACCTGTCAGAGAAAGAATTCAGAGAAATGGTCATAAGGTGGCTGAAAAGAATGGAAGACAAATTTGACAATATGAGTAAGAACCAAGAGGAAATGAAAAAGAACCAAGAAGAAATGAAAAATGACATTGCTGCTGTAAAGAACTCAATAGAAAACATCAAGAGTAGACTAGAAGAAGCAGAGGACTGCATCAGTGAGCTAGAAGACAAGGTGGGAAAAAATACCCAAGTAGAGCAGCTTCTAGAAAACAAAATTAAAAAGCAGGAGGAGAGCCTAAGGGAACTTTGGGACAACATGAAACAAAACAACATCCGCATAATAGGGGTTCCAGAAGGAGAGAAAACTGAGCAAGGAATAAAAAACCTGTTTGAAGAAATAATGACAGAAAACTTCCCTGATATAGGGAAGAAAAAACCCACACAAATCCAAGAAGCTCACAGAGTACCAAGCAAAATGAACCCCAAAAGACGGACGCCAAGGCACATTATAATTAAATTTGCAAACACCAATGACAAAGAAAGAATCTTAAAAGCGTCCAGAGAGAGACAGAAAGTTACATACAAAGGAACCCCCATCAGACTAGCAACTGATTTCTCAACAGAAACTCATCAGTCCAGAAGGAATTGAATGAAATATACAAAGTCATGCAAAGGAAGGGTCTGAATCCAAGAATACTGTACCCAGCAAGGCTATCAATCAAAATTGAAGGTGAAATCAGGAGCTTCACAGACAAAAAAGGACTAAGGGAATTTATTACCACCAAACCAGCAATGCAAGAAATGCTAAAGGGTCTGCTGGAAATATTTTGTAGGATGATCATGATTCCCCACTCATAGTTTCTTTTTTAATTTTTAACACCCAAACTAATGCAAACAGGTTGATTTCTTTTTTGGGTTTATAATTGAGGTTTCTTGCCTGCCCAATTAACAGCTGGACAAGAACTAGAACTCCTGCAATATACCTTCATATAAAGGTACAAAAAGAGAGGGAAATTAGGCAAGACAAAGTTGATAATATCATTAACTAACAATTATTGTGTGAACCTGGCTGGCTTTCCATCTTGCAACATGATGGGCTTTCCTGGTACCCTGTACCAAGACATTGAGTAGAACTTTTAAAGATTGGCCACAGGATATTTAGAGCTGATAATATCAAGGCAGAAGAAATGTTTGTAGAAGAACCCTACAGCTTTTGGTAGAATTTTCTGGTAAATATTGTAAGCAATGAATCATCCTACCTTGCAACATTTCATCTGCTATTACCTTGGAGTATTATTTAAGTACTAGAGGCCCGGTGCACAAAATTCATGCACTTGGGAGGGGTCTCTTAGCTGGCCTGCATCCTCTCGCAGTCCGGGAGCCCCGAGGGGATGTCCAACTGATGGCTTAGTGGGCCTAAGCTGTCAGTCAGACATTCTTAGCATTGCCACAGAGGCGGGAGAGGCTCCCACCACTGCTACTGTGCTTGCCAGCTGTGAACCTAGTTTCTGGCCGAGTGGCGCTCCCCCTGTGGGAACACACTGACCACCAGGGAGCAGCTCCTGCATTGGGTGTCTGCCCCCTGGTGGTCAGTGTGCATCATAGTGACCGGTCATTTCACCATTCAGTCATTTGCATATTAGCCTTTTATTATATAGTATATGCTGTAGATGAGGCCCTCTAGAACCATAAGAAATGTAAAAAATTCACTGTTAACTCATTCTCAAATTTCCCCCACTTAAAATCAAATTTCCCCCTTGTGGGGCATGTGCTGCACCTTGGGAACCACTGGGCTTGATACTTTTCCTCTCTGAGATTCATATCTGAATACATACGTATATACCATATACGTATTTCTTGTTATTTCTCTTTGTAGTATATTGAAAACCGGATCAGGGTGGGAACTGTAATCTCTTCTCTGCCTACCTCACTGGGCATGAGGAGGTTTTGGTCATGAGGAGGTTCTGAGCTAATAAACCTAGAAATGTTTCATCAAGTAAGTGATGTCTAAATGGGAAGGGATTATTATTTGTAAGCCCACAGGTACCCTCACAGGTAGCAGGTGCTGATTAGTGGAGGAGGGCATGATTATTTCCTGGAACTGTAGCTATCGAAGCTTTGCAGAAGGTTCTGCAGGCCTTGGAGGGGCAAGCCCTGGCCAGCAGCCCTGTAGCAGTGGTCATACCTGGAGGTGCTGGTGCAGGGAGGGTGGTAGAGGGCGCTAGGGGGGGCAGCGAGGTCAAAGGGGGAGTAACTGTCACACCTCCCCACTTGACGTCATTCTTTAAATTGTACTTGGCCTTTTTGCAGCTGTACATGCTCAGGGCAGGGCTCCAATCTCTTGGAGCAGGGACCAGGCAGACTAGGAGGGCAGGTTTAGCCCAGCCCCCGGCAAGGTTCAGTGCACTTCTGCTGCAGAGAAGGTGCTGCTGCTGGGTGGGTGGGGGGGGGGGTTGGGTGGGTTTGACCCTCGGAGGCCTCTCAGGCCTGCCTCCAACCTTGGTCTGGAGTTGTAGGGAGGAGAGGCATGCTCAGCCCCAGTGGAGAGGGCCCAACAGTGGCAGGCGGTGGGTCCCGGGGGTGCTGACGAGTGGTCACCAGTGTGCTATTGTTGTGGGTGCCCCTGGCGGGGGTGGCAGGGGAAGAGATTGGGAGTTGGAGGTGCAGGCTGCAGCTACCCTGGAGGCTGGGTCTTCTCCCCATCTGGAAACCCTCCCTGTCCCCCCAGGAGTGAGGGGGCTGGGGTAGGGTGTCCATGCAGGGGGTTTGGAAGAGTTCCCTGTGGCCGCTTTCACTTTCTTCTTTGCAGTCGCGCTGCTATCAGGCACACTCCTCAGACCCGCGAGAACTTGGCTCCGGCTGCCCCACCTCTCCATGGCTCCCTGCAGCCTCAGCCCCACTCAGCTCTCCCCAGCCGCCCACCTGTCAGGAGGCTTCCAGAGTGCCCTGCTCTGGGTAGCTTGGTCTTGGGGCAGGGGTGGGCATGTGGGGAGCAGCTACAGTAAAGTTTAGTAAACCCCAGGTCGGCATCGGGATTCAGCTGTGGGGCCATAGGGGAGTCTGCCTGGGTGGGACAAAATTGCGCTAGACCCGGAGTCCTGCCCCACAGCCCCGCCCACCCTGTGAATGGTTGTGATGTGATGGCGTCCTGGATAATTTGCATATTCCTTTATTATATATATAAATATATATATAGGAGGCCCGGTGCATGAAATTCGTGCACAGGGGTGGGGGGGAGGTGTCCCTCAGCCCAGCATGCACCCTCTCCAATCTGAGACCCCTCAAGGGATGTACAACTGCCCGTTTACATCCCTACCGGGATCGGGCCTAAACGGGCAGTTGGACATCCCTCTCACAATCCAGGACTGCTGGCTCCCAACTGCTGGCCTGCCTGCCTTCCTAATTGCCCCTAACTGCTTCTGCCTGCCAGCCTGATCACCCCCTAGCCACTCCCCTGCCAGCCTGATTGATGCCTAACTGCTCCCCTGGCAGCCTGTTTGCCCCTAACTGCCATCCCCTGCAGGCCTGGTCCCCCCCAACTGCTCTCCACTGCAGGCCTGGGTCCCCCCCCCCCCCAACTCTTCCCTGCAGGCACGGTCACCCCCCAACTTCCCTCTTCTGCCAGTCTGGTCCCTCCCAACTGCCCTCCCCTGCTGGCCATCTTGTGGTGGCCATCTTGTGTCCACATGGGGGCAGGATCTTTGACCACATGGGGGCAGCCATCTTGTATGTTGGAGTGGTGGTCAATCTGCATATTACTCTTTATTAGATAGGATAGAGGCCTGGTGCATGGGTGGGGGCCGGCTGGTTTGTCCCGGATCAGGGTGGGGGTTCCCTTGGGGCATGGGGCGGCCTGGGCAAGGGGCCTGTGGTGGTTTGCTGGCCGGCCATGCCCCCTGGTGACCCAAGTGGAGGCCCTGGTATCTGGGGTTTATTTATCTTCTACCACTGAAACTTTGTAGCCTAGAGCGGAGCCTAGCCTTCTGTTTGCTCCGTGGCAGCAGCCATTTCTGTTGGGGTTTATGTATCTTCTATAATTGAAACATTGTAGCCTTAAGTGGAGGCCTGGGCAGGCCAGGTGTGCGGAAAGCTTGGCTTCCTCCGTTGCCGGGGGCAACCCTAGCCTTCCTCTCTTTCCAGCTCTGTGGCTGCCGCCATTTGTGTTTGGATTTATGTATCTTCTATCATTGAAACTTTGTAGCCTTGAGTGGAGGCCTTGCCCGGCCAGGGCAGTCGGAAAGCTTGGCTTCCTCCATTGCCTGGGAAAACCAAGCCTCCCTCCTGTTCTCTGTGGCTGTAGCCATCTTGGTTGGGTTTATTTGCATATTTGCTCCTGATTGGCTGGTGGGTGTGGCTTATGGCTACAACAGAGTGATGGTTAATTTGCATATTAGTCTTTTATTAGATAGGATGTCTTATTGTTTTTCTTCATTTCCATGCATATATTTTTCTTTAAAAAAATTTTTTTTCTCTGTTGATTAAGGTATTACATATGTGTCCTTATTGTCCCATTGCTCCCCACACCCCCACTCATGCCCTCACTCCCCTACTATCTGTATCCATTGGTTATGCTTATATGCATGCATACAAGTCCTTTTGGTTGATCTCTTACCACCCCCGCTCCCTTGCCTTCCTTCTGAGGTTTGACTCTCTACCCTCTATTCGATGCCTCTCTGTCTCTGGATCTATTTTTGTTCACCAGTTTATATTGTTCATTATATTCCACAAATGATTGAGAGCATGTGATATTTATCTTTCTCCGACTGGCTTATTTTGCTTAGCATAATGCTTTCCAGTCCATCCATGTTATTGCAAATGGTAAGAGTTCTTTCTTTTTTTATGGCAGCGTAGTATTCCACTGTGTAGATGTACCACAGTTTTTTAATCCACTCATCTGCTGATGGGCACTTAGGCTGTTTCCAAATCCTAGCTATGGTAAATTGTGCCACTATGAACATAGGGTTGCATATATTTTTTCTGTTTCTAGTTTCTTGGGATATATTCCTAGAAGTGGGATCACTGGGTCAAATGGGAGTTCTGTTTTTAGTTTATTGAGTAAACTCCATACTATTCTCCACAGTGGCTGCACCAGTCTGCATTCCCACCAGCAGTGCACGAGGATTCCTTTTTCTCCCCATCCTCGCCAGCACAAGTCATTTGTTGATTTGTTGATGATAGCCATTATGACAGGTGTGAGATGGTGCCACATTGTCATTTTGATTTGCATCTCTCGGATTATTAGTGACTGAGCATGTTTTCATATGTCTCTTGGCCTTCTTTATATCTTCTTTGAAAAGTATCTATTTACTAGTAGGTCTGTTGCCCATTTTTTTTATTGGGTTGTTTATCTTCCTATTGTTAAATTGTATGAGTTCCCTGTAAATGTTGGAGATTAAACTCTTATCAGTGATAACATTGGCAAATATGTTCTCCCATGCAGTGGGCTTTCTTGATGTTTTGTTGATGGTTTCTTTTGCTGTGCAAAAGCTTTTTATTTTGATGTAATCCCATTTATTTATTTTCTTTTTAGTTTCCATTGCCCTAGGAGCTATATTGGTGAAGAAATTGCTTCGGCATATGTCTGAGATTTTGCTGCCTGTGGATTCCTCTAGTATTTTTATGGTTTCCCATCTTGTTTATGTCTTTTATCCATTTTGAGTTTATTTTCGTGTATGGTGTTAGTTGGTGGTCTAGTTTCATTTTTTTGCATGTATCTGTCCAATTTTCCCAACACCATTTGTTGAAGAGACTGTCTGGACTCCATTGTATGTTCTTGCCTCCTTTATCAAATATTAATTGAGCATAGTGGTGCTCAATTAATTTTAAGTTTCTGGAGAGCACAACCACTAGGTGCTCAATACATGTTTCTTGATTTAATTTGTAGATCTAAGAGACTTTGGGAAAAAATTTTTAAAATTAGTCTCTTTGGTATCTATCTCTGCTAAGGAAGCTTTACGACTCTGTAAAGACAGGCCAAGTACCTTGCCAATAATTTATATTTTCTTTTGGTGGATATTCATTATTTCCAGCTTTGTTTTAAGAGCTTAGACAATAGTTCAAAAATAATACTTGAGTTAAAGGGAAAGATAGATATAGAACATTTTATACTATAAAAAGAAAATTAAATTGCAATCAAATTAATTTTTTTAGTATAGCTTGTAATGGTTTTTAGGAGAAAGGGTTAAAAATTTTATAATCTTTTAATAGGTATTAATTTTTTTCTTTCTAATCTATTATATTTCCAAGAAAATCTTAGGTTCTTCACTAATATTAAATACTATTTATCTAGGTCAGTTTTCATTCAGAAAAAAGTGTTATTTTAAGTATTCCAACTGGGATCTCTAAGGGGTGATTCCATGGAGTTTGTCCAGAGGCCTCTGCTGGCCTCTTGCATCTGCTCACTCTGCTGCACAGACTACTGGCTTATTTCCCCCCACCTTCCAAATCTAGCCTAAGTACTTCTCATCCTCAGACTCTGGCTCAATTAAATTGTTAGGAATTCTGGGAAATGTAGTTTTAACATCTTACGTGTGATGCAAAGGACATGTAGAAAGGAGTGGGGAGAGATGCCCCGGAGACCACAGATCATTTTGCATACTGTCTCTTCAGCATTTAAATATTTTTAAAGCAGTTGTAATACACAATTAGTATATTAATATTTATATATTTGCTTCAAAGATACACTAAACTTTCTCTTAAGACAGAAACCAAGCGTTTTTAGATATAGTCAAAGAAATTCAAATGGATTCTAGGTTTGATAGTTGAGTAGGAAAAACTTGTTATTTCTCTTTGTCATCAAAGCTGGTGCTAACACTATAGAACACCCCAGCAGAACATTCTTTGTTTTTGTTTCATTCTCTAAAAGTTATATGAACTATGGTGGACTAAGTTTTCTAATTTTTTGATATCACAAATATGACTGCAGGACAATAATGGAGGGACCAACTTGGCTATCTTTTCTTCTTAGGAAAAAGTTTAAGAATGATGGATATAAAAGATACTGAGTCAAGGATGTTTAGAAAGCAAAATTTATAGTTGATTTGTAAACTTCTTTAGCAATATGCTTATTATTGTTATAGGTATAATTATTAATTGTTGAACTTTAAGACTCTTTCTATATGGTGGGATAAGTGCTTTATGTGGGCAGTTTAAAAATTATCATCTGCATTAAGCATTAATATTCTCATTTTGTGGATAAGGGCAATAGAGATTAACATTGCAGGCAATAAGTGACACAGCCAGGAGCTGAACCTACAGGACCCTTGCTTTTAACCAATTGCATGAGCAATTATCATTAAGAGGAACCTTAGTCTAAACTATGGATTTTATACTTCAGTAAACTAAAAGCTAAAGAGCTGAAGCATCTTGCCTTTGTTTATACTGCCAATTGCAGAGTTGTTACTATGACCCATATACAAATAGCCAGACCAGGCTAACCTTAGCTGCAATAACAAATGGCTTGAAATCTCAGTGGCTTTAGTACCATGAACGTTTGTTTCTTCATTTATAAAGTGTAGTAGAGGACAGGCAGTCCCATCCTATGGATCACATAGCCTCCCCTCACTTTTAACTGCCTGGGACTGAAAATGACATGTTAGATTTCAGGAGAGAGAATTACTCAAATGATCTCAACCTAACAGCTGGGAAATATGGACTTGTTATAGGTACTGTGAATTCACAATATTGTCCCTGTCCCAGCAGGAGTCCTGATACCCAGTCACATACGTTTATCATAACATTGGTCTGCCTCTCACCTCAGACATTCTCCCCTTTGAAGCTGGTATGATATTCTTCAGTAATAGTATTCTTAGCTAAAGTATATTTTTTTCCATAAAGCTATCATTCTGGTCATTTTATTCTTATTTTAAAAAATATTAACTGTGGCTGCATATAATGCTGTAAATTTTTTTAAATTTCTACTTTACATAAATATCAAAGTATATATGCAACATTGCATATAAGCCCCATTTTTGAATAGATGGGTGACTTATCAGGCTTCATAGAGACAGCTCTGGTTTCAAATTTATTTCTTTTAGTTTTACAATTCCCATTTATTATCCCACTTTCTCTTGAAAAATGTCATCATGACTTTTGCTGTATGATCTTAGATGAAATAGCTATAGAAATATGCCTTTATGATAAAGAGGAGAATTTGGCCAAGAATTAACATTCTTTATATTATTCTACAGAGAAAAGCTATACAAAAGCTAAACAATATATTTGGTATATGAAGTATAATGAATAGAAGATATATAATGATGCAAAAAACCTCAAATATGTATTGAATAACAACTAAAGGAAAAGATGTGGGTATTGCTCTATATTGATACCTAAGAATCATAAGATATTGTTAGATAGTTGAATATCACCAAATGAGGTGTGTAGTTCAGGGTTAACTCAGTGGGTTAGGCATGTTCAAACCCTGCACAGTCCAGAGAAAGGATTGGATCCCTGACTAGCTACACGGAGACAGCCTCTGAGCCCCAGGAATATTCTGCCTGAAAAGAGTATCTTTGTATACCTTGTTGTATTGTAAATCAGCAAATGAGATACAAGACGCCTTAATGAGCCAATTAATTAGCAGTCATTTATTGCACATGTCCCAGAGGGAGGTGTCTCTTCCAAATCTCTGAGCACCACACACAGGAAGTTTCCCATATTTATACTTTTTGAGCCTCTTTGTTTGCAGATATTACAAAGAGCTCTGTGTGAGTTATTGTTACAGACAGTTGTAACTTTGAATACATAATGAGTTAGTACTTGGCATAAGAATATGGGAATTATTATCAGTATTAGCCTACTACATTGGATGGCTAGCTTGCAAGGTCAGACAGTTAAGTTTATCTTTTTCTATTATTTGAACTAAAAACAAAGTCATTTTATAGAATAAGAGACTGTCTCAAAGTGACAGAGTTTACAATGACAGAGTTTACAGTGACAGAGTTTATGGGACTAGGGACTATCTAACAATAGCAGAGAATTCAAACAGCAGTTTTATACAAGATGGAGGTTACTATGCTTCAACCTGAGACCTTAGAGTACAGCAGAAAGTTTATGCTAACAGTGAGCATTATGGTGAATGCCTGTTTTTGTTCTTTTGAGATCTTGGTCCATGGCCATGCTGTATCAGTTTGAGCTCTGGCAGGGGTAGGATGTGGTGAGGAGGAAAGTTGGACACCGAATACTTAGGTCAGTCATGTAAACATGGAGTGCCTTTGTGACTGGCCTCCAACAAAACCTAGGATTCTAGTGAGCTTTTCTCATTGACAATATATCATACACGTTGTTACTTATTGTTCCTGGGAGAATTAAATGCTGTCTGTAGAACTCTAATAGGAAAGATAACTGGAAGCTTGTGCCTGGTTTCTCCAAGACTCTGGCTTATGCATCCTTGGAATTTGCTGATATTAATATATATCCTTTCACTACAATAAACTATGACTGAATATAACAGCTTTTTTTAGTTCTATGAGTCCTTCTAGAAAGTCATTTTACAGAGGATAGTCTTGGAGTCCCTTGACATTTTCAATAGAATTATGAGACACTATGTATCATAATAAAATATCAAACATTTAAAAAGTATGTTATCATTTACAAAAATTCTCCATAATTTACTGTTTGTTATAGGAATTCAGAAAGAGTGAGAATCACTTCAAATTACAAAGGTCGAGCAATATTTTATGCAAGAAGAGTTAAGATGTTGAGCTGGATCTTTAGGGCTTAGGAGAGGAGAGAAGACAGAACTGGGTAAGGAAAATTCTATCCAGGGTCAAAGGGCAATAAGCAGAACATTTCAGCTGAAGTGTGAGTTTAAGAAAGGTAAGTAAAGAGTTAAGACTGGAAATGTAGACTGGGGCTAAATTGTAGAGTTTTAATATTGCTATTGTTTACCCTAAAACTAAAAGCTACTTTAAGTAAATTAAGCGAATCAAATACCAGAAAGTTTCTGGATTAAGAGCATTCCCTCTAGGGGGGTCTCCATATGCTGTTAAATTCTAATAATGAAGTAAGTCTTACTGCCAGAAAAAAAGTCACTAGAATAATAACCTAGTGGGGTTCCACATGCATTATCTTACAATGATGTCCACATCAAATTTGCACAATTTATAACTGCAAAATTGAGTTGTCTGCAGCCAGAAATTGTAAGCCACCTGTCTTGTGAGAATCCAGCTGTGTTCTTTTTTGGATTGTTGTAACATCACAGCAATAAAGATTTTGTAGTCAGAAGTTAGCTCACAATTTTGGTGGTGATTCATGATGCAAAACTGTCTCCAGCTCAGCTTCCCTGTGGCTTCACTGTCCCTAAAGCCCCCAAACTGCTGTTGTCAGGAAGACACACTGGTATTACTTTGGTTGTTATTCACTGAGTTCACTAAATACATGCCATTTTCTTTGGGAGTCTTCAGGATATTAGTGGATTAAAAAGCCAGGAGGCTAGATAAGATTATGAGGGGAGGGAGTGCAAATAGAAAAAAAAAAAAAGAAGTTTAAAGACTGAGACTTGAAGCCTTTCAATGTTTAGATGATGGGTTGATGAGGAGAAAACAATGGAGATATAGAGGTGCTTCCAGAGATGTGGAAGGGAAATCAGGCTGGAGTGGTCCTGGAAGGCAGGTGAAAAATGTGTTTCAAGGAGGTGGACTATGGCCTCTGAAATCCCGGTGAAGGGGAAGTAAGATGAGCATTGAGAACTAACCATTGTATTTAGCAACATGAAGGTTGTTGGTCACCTTTCAATTTCAGTGAAGTGGTGGGGGCAAAGGCCCAATTTGAATGGACTCTGGAGAGAACAACAGAAGAGTCATTGAGGGCAGAGAATAGACAAGGAGAGGAGTTTTGCTCTAAAAGAGAATGGGGTGATTGCTGGAAGTGGACTCTAAGAGAATTTTTAAGATGAGACATGTTTACATTCCATTGAGCGAGAGAAGATTGAAGACACAGGAAAGAGAGGAGAGGGACTGGAACAATGTTCTTGAGTAAGCAAGAGGGGACTGGATCTGTGCACATGTGAAAGGATTGGATTTATCTAAAAGCATGGATAATTCTTCTAAATTAACTGGAGAGAAGGCAAAATATACAGGTGCAGATGTTGCTGGATGGGTAGATGTGGTGATGGGAGCTTGTAAGTCCCCTTCTGATTGCTTCAGTTTTCTCAGAAAAACAGAAAGCCAGGTCATCAGCTGGGAGTTGAAGTATTGAAAAGTTTGAAAAGTCCCCCTCTCATCAGCCTATCTAAAGTTCAGCCCTCTTGGCACTCGTCACTAGCTTACTATATTTTGCTCACTTATGTGTGTGGTCTACCTCTCCACCAGAATGTGAGCTACATGAGAATAAGATTCTATGTCTGATTTATTTACTGCTGTAACTGCAGAACCTAGAACACTACCACGTAAATAGGTGCTCAGTAAATACTTGTTAAATTAATTACTGACAGGACTGTGTGATTATTAGATTGGAGTGGATTGGGCTTTTTAATACAAATACAAAGGAAGAAGTATCTGTGTAACTTATAAGAGTGACTGAAAAGCTATGGGGCTTGGAGACTATCATCCTAACAGTCGGGAAAAAACCAGGATGCTGAGTGGTTTGAAGAAAAAAGGGAAGGTTTCTTCTGGCACCCTCCTGACTCCAGCTCATTCAACAAATTGGTTTATAGTATTTTATGTGTTGCAAAGAAAGGAGAATCTTTACTTACCTGAATGCTTTCCAAAGCTTGGACAAAATAGACTGCTTGTGGCCTAGACAAATTATAAATATCAAGTCTCCTCCTCTTTCACAGCATGCAGCAAAAATGTCAAGTTCAGCAGCTGACAGTATGACAAATGATAGAACTGGTGGCCAAAGGGAAGTGAATCTTAATAAAACATTAAAATCCATGGTTGTGTGGTATACTTTTTGGAATCCATATGCTTCTCTGCCAAAATCCAGCCCACACTGCTGTAATTACTTATACAAAAACATATTTTGAATATAGCTATGCCAATAATAGTTTCCAATTACATAAAACTATTATAAGAAAAAGAAATACATGAAGTAATAAGACATCCTGTAATTAAGGGATATACAAAATGGAGACAGAGATAGATATTCTTGTCATATGTCAGTGTGACCACACATTCATCCTTTAAACAGGGGTGGGGAACATTTTGTCTGTCAAGGGTCATTTGGATATTTATAACATCATTCAAGGGCCATACAAAATTATCAACTTAAAAATTATCCTGCTATATTTGGTCAAACATTTCATTAACTCAACCCTAATGCCTTGGCAAGGCCAGACTAAATGATTTTGAGTGCTTTATACGTTCCCCACCCCTTCTTTAAAATAACTATCACTTTCTTACTGGCAGTGTGCTCTTGTGAATGGATAGAAAGAGAGCTAGGCAAGGGAATCAAAGACTCATATCTGAATCTGATCAGTCAGGATGAGTCATAAACACAGAAACCAATCCAGGTCTGATCTTATCTTTTCCTCCCTCCCTCCCTCCCTCCCTCCCTTCCTCCCTCCCTCCCTCCCTCCCTCCCTCCCTCCCTCCCTCCCTCCCTCCTTTCCTTTCTTCCTTACTTCTTTCCTTCCCTCCTTTCTGTCTCCTTCCTTTTCTTCTCTCTCCTCTTTCTTTTAGAAACTTTTAATGCAGAAAATTGTTGCACAGTTGATGAAAGGACTGAGAAGCTGATGGGAAAGGGAGTGTGGTGGGCAGTTTAGAAATTAGCAAAAACAAGAAGCAATGGCAACCCCTAAAGCTAAAGTTGCTAGAAGGAGATGGCTTGTCAGAGTCTCAAATTGAGGCCTTCTAATGGGAGCTAGAACTAGCTATACGCATTAGACCTGGAGCCAAGAAGGAGCTATTGATGCTCTGGAAAGGTTAGTTCAAGGATGAAGCAGGAGAGGAGTCTATCCTGGTTCTTTCCTGTGGCCTCCCACTCTCCACCAGGACCTGGCCCTCCCAGCCTTTGGCCCAATGTATCTATCTGGAAGCCACAATAAAGGAACCTGGGAACTATAATTCCCACCAGTAGAGAGCAGGGCAGAGAGAAGGCACAGGATGTATCTGAGAGCAAAGAAATAGCTCAGAAACCCTGTGAAAGCTTTTATTAGCTGTGAGTCCTTCAGTGATTTTTTTCTTAACATTTAGAGTCTTAATTTCTTCATTTGCAATATGAGGAGAGGGACATCTATCTCACAGTTTTGTGTTAACAAATGAAATAATAAATATACAGTGTCTGGTTCATAGTGGGAGCTCAAGGCAAATTTCCCCCCTATCCCATTTAGAAATATTCCTCAAAGCATTGCTTTCTTAGAAAGATGAAGAAACTAATGATTCTGAAGATAATTTGGTCGCCAAATCTTATCTTTGGCAATGCTTTAATTTTACTAATTTTCATCAGAAGCAGCACAGAACCCAAAGGTGACTCAAAGGGGCTCACATTTATCTAGAATTGTTTCTTTGACCTCTTGGTCACTTCCAGTTGCCCCTGACAAGGAAATGTTTGTAGCAATGGCCACATAATTAATTAACAAGTGTTTCTAGAAAAAAGAAAAGTCAATAGTCCCTAATCCTGCTGCTAAAATAGAATATTGTAATTTTTCATAGATCTTGAAAGATAATTTTTAATGGCTCCCTACCATCTTAAGGTAGACATGTCTCTTGACAGTAAAATCCACACTCAGGATTAAAAACATGCTCACAAAAGTGTGCATGAGGAAACACAATAAAACCTTATTATTTAGTTTGTCATAATTTGAAATTGGGGTAAATTGGTCTTGGAAAGATTTAAATTCCTGCTGAAAGAGCTAATTAATTCAATTCATTAAACTCTAATTGAGTCCCTGTCATTGCTTTCTGACCCAGAGCTGGGCTAAGAAAAACAAACTCAAAGCACCATCCCTAGTAAGTCCTGGGATCAAAATATGACTTTGTCACACACTAGAGTGATTTTGGACAAGCCAACAACCCTTGGATAGTAATATCTTCTCTGTAGTATTTCCCTGGCATTTAACCAAGGAAACATGTGAGAGGGTGTGTCCTACCACCTGGTTCCACATTCTTAAGAAGTAATTGGTTATTCACATTCTTTTCTTCTCTGGGAATTGCTCTGTCTTTTAACGACCAATTCTAGTTATCTGGTCACTGGAGAGTAATAAGAAAATTATTTTAAAATATTTTCTGTATTTTTAGAATTATTAATACTCAAGCATGCTAATTAAAAAGGATTTGGCTCAGTTGATAAAGCATGGGCCTGTGGACTGAAGGATCTCGGGTTCGATTCCGATCAAAGGGTTCAATCCCGGGTTGCAGGCTCAATCCCCAGTAGGGGGCTTGCAGGAAGTGGCTGATCAATGATTCTCTCTCATCATTGATGTTTCTCTCTCTCCCTCTCCTTTCCTCTCTGAAATCAATAAAAAAAATATTTTAAAAAGGAGTTTTGTTTTGTGTTTGTCACATATATAAGAAAGCATAATTGGGAAAGGGGAGGGTCAGTTTTATTTTCCTCTTGATAATCAGATTACTACAGGAAATTAGGAACCAGAGCTATATGGAGGCAGAAAATATTTTTAACTTCATTTTTAGAGGCACCACTGCTTTTTTGGGGGTACATTTTCCCTTTAATCTTTTAATTGACAGTTTTCTTTATGTAATTGAAATGTACTGTATGTACATATGTATTTTACATCTCATTTTTCAGGGAACTATATTATAAGCATATTTCCATGTCATTAAACACACTGTTAAGCACCATGCTGCATTGTAGACATGTATCACAATTATCTAAGGGGATGAAATTATTCCCCAATGTTGGGCCTTTGCTTAAATCCCATTGTCTTTATTATAAATAACACTGTAAATATGTTAGTACATAAATGTATAACCACATGGTTGAATTGTTTCCTGAGAACAGATGTCTATTCTCATCATATATTCATAGGTTGTAAACTTTTCAAAAACACTTGATAATAAGTATGATTGGATAAAGAAGATGTGGCACATATATATATATATAATGGAATACTACTCAGCCATAAGAAAAGATGAAATACTGTCATTTGTGACAACATGGATGGACCTTGAGAATATCATGCTAAGTGAAATAAGTCAGACAGAAAAAGTCAAGAACCACATAATTTCACTCATATGTGGCATATAAAACTGAAAGCGGCTAATGAATAAACAAGAAACACAAACAAAAACTCATAGACACAGATAACAATATGGCAGCTACCAGAGGGAAGGGGGATGGGAGGTATTAAAGGGTAAAAGGGAGGGGTCAAATATATGGTGACGAAGATGATTTGACTGTGGGTGATGGGCACACAATGCAATATACGGATAATGTATCATAGAAATGTACACTTGAAACCTATATAATCTTATTAGCCAATGCTATCTAAATACTTTTTTTGAGAGGAAAAAAAGTACCAAATGGAGTACATCAGCAAGGGTATTGGTATTATAATTTTTTATTTTTAACTTTAAGAAAGAAAATAATGTATATTATTTCAACTTTCAGTTGTTAAAATAATAATGAGATTGAGAATTTTCTGATATGCGTATTGACCATTTGAATTTCTTCTTTGGCAAATTACTTTTGAAAAGGCAATTTTTCCCCAGTTTCATTCATTAAATAGTTCTTTAGCATTAGCTGAAGATAATGGAACAAGAGTTAGTGTATAGGGATGCATAAAATATAATCCCTATCCTTTAAATATTGAAGGAGAGAAGGAAAAATGCAGTGTCATAAGATCAACAATGGAAACAGAAATGGTTTGTAGTTAGAATGGAGGATGGAGTGATTAGTCTTTGAGATTGAGAAAGTTTTTAAAGAACTAATAAAAAATTTTCAGGCAGATAACTAAGGGGAAGGCTCTTCAGTGAAGAGAATTACTGATCATTTACAAAGCCTGGAAATTTGGAGAAGCAATTATTCATAAAGGGAAGTGATGATTGTGGGAAGATGGAGACGTGTGCAAGAAGCGGATCGTGATGAACCTCATATTCCATGCTGAGCAGTATGACTTGACCATGAGGGTGATATATAGCATCTAAATTCAGCCTTCTTATCTAATAATTTATGATTTCATCACTAAAGAAGTAGATAGAAATTTAAGCTTCTTAAATGTCTTATCTGTAAGCTAGAACAATCTGTTTATATTTTTGCTATGTTAAACACGCTATGGAAAAACCAAAACCGATTATGTGCTGTTACCTTGGAGACATGAAAATTATTTTTGGAAGGAGACTGATTGCCTTGTCCAATAGCTCAATCCCACCAGTGCCCAATTATTTCCTTGGTATCACACACATCCTTTATCTACTTAGTTTTGGGAAACTGACACTTATCCCGTCACAGTAAAATTATATGTATTTTAACATTGTCAACAAATTTTTATTTTACACAAATTCAACATTCATGTCTTTACCAAGCCATTGTGTCACATTTCACATAGGGATGTAATTAAGCCATACGTCCCTTTCAGGGTACAAATACTATTTCTTGTCAGAGAGAAGGCCAAGGAATCAAAAATAGCTCTACCTTTCCCTGCCCTCAGCCTTATCCTTTGTGTGGTCCTATAATGCCACCTGTTTGTAGTTGGCAGCCATTCTCCACATTGGTAGCCAAGTATGTGTATCTTCTGTGGATTTTATCAGGTGAAACACAAAGCTTTTATGAGTCTCCAAAGGAAATATAAGTCTGGGACTGTTGATCAACTGCTCCCTGCAATTCTCATTCTCATTCTTCTAACTTTCTCCTGTTTCATTCATTTCCTGTCCCCAGTCACAGCTTTCAGCACCTCCTGACATTGGCTAGTTATGGACTTTGGCTGCTCTTAGAACTTTGCCTCTTGGATTACATGTTGGGCTGTCTAGTGTTTGTTAGGATGGCAGAGTCTCTAGTTTAGGCAAGTGAGGTTCAAAAATGCATACCTACTGGTATTGGTGGGAACTCAATTGTTTCTTTCCCATCAATCCCCATTTGTCTCCTTACCACATTCCACCTTCAGTTATAGGAACTATGTTTAAGAATCTAAATACCTCCCCGCTCAATCCCACCCCTTCCTCCTTCTGCCTCTCCTCCAGGTGTCTGGCACCTAGTACATGCTGTCTCTTCTGTTTGGAGCCCTTCTGTCTCCACCCCCTCTTGTCATCTGCTGCTTATATTTATGCTTTACAACTCATGCCTCAGATGCCCAGCCTCTCAGGAAACATTCCTAATTACTATCCCAACCAACCCTGATCACTTCAGTTGTTTCGGGAGTCTTTCCTATGGATCCCCATAGCTCATTGTGTGTGCCCCAACTGGACACTCTTCACACACGGTTTAGTTATGTGTACTTACTCATCTGCCTCTAAATTCCTTGAAGACAGGGATCCCATATTTTAGGCTTGCCACTGACATACATTTAACAAAATCTATTTTTGATTGTTGAATAATGGCATGAAAGAAGCAGCTCTGAAAAACAGCAGAATGTCTTACAGATTAATGTTTAACCCTTTCTCACTAATTTGTAATTTCAATATTGGATCTTTTCAAAAATATCCCCTGAAGACTCTACTAACACTTCACTGTACATATCCTAATAGAAGAAGAAATTAACTTATTTTTAGCCTTTAATTAGCTTTTCACCAATTTCAAATTTGTGAAAATTTAGATAAGGACTATTATCCCTGCCATGAATAAAATTAAAGCCTCTTCTCTTACATCCATGTAAAATGGGTTTTGTTTGTATTATCTCTATTACAGTCTGAAAATATGTTCTAGATAAGAACTGAAAAATTCAGGAGCTTATTCAACCTGTATTATAGGATCACCACACCATTGTCCCCATTTCTATAGTCCTGGTTCTCTCTTCAGTTTTGTTTGTTTGTTTTGTTCAATTTTCAGAACCAGAAATTTTTCTGTGAACTATATTAAAGGATTTAACATTTAGATAATAAAATATATCTATTGTTTACTCTTAATAACCTTGTGTCATGCATTTCTTTATGTCAGAAATTTCAGCCATTATTGATGATTGGAAGTTCCTCAGAATATACAACAGAATATATAGGCACCATCAGGTAGGATAGTTTGTATTTCCTCTTGGCAGAAGCAATACCAGTTTGCATTTTGCTAGTCAACTGCAGGTGGAAACCTGAGTAAACTGGCATCTGGTTTCTAAAAGACTCGTGAAAGACTCCAGTAACACTCTGGGTGCTATTTGGTTGGTGCCCCTTAATCTAATTTTAAATGAATAGAAGTCCTAGGAGAAATGCAGATGGAGGAGAAGGAAGGGCATCTACAATGTCCAGGGGGAAATCTTTTGGACTGCTGGGTGCTGATCTCTCCTTATTGTGGGTGTTTTTGCCTGTAGCCTGAAAGGAATGAGCACAAGTTTCAACAAAATATATCAGGTCACCACAGGATAAATCCTGATTTGAGCTTGTTACAAAAATTTAGAAACACAGAACCATGGAACAGAATGACAGATCTGACAGGTCTCAGATCTCCCCCTGGGGTGGGGGTAGGAGGGAGAGGTTAACCAAAGAACTTATATGCATACTAGAAGCCCGGTGCACAAAATTCATGCATGGTTAGGGTCTCTAGGCCTGGCCAGCGATCAGGGCCAATCGGGGCCTTCCGGCTGCAGGCCAGGACCTTCCTTCATTCCACACAGCCCCCTGGTGGCCAGTGCACATCATAGCAAGCAATCAAACTCTCGGACTCCCGGTCAAACTCCCAAGGGGCACTTTGCATATTAGCCTTTTATATGTGTAGATATATATAGCCCATGGACACAGACAATAGTGCAGTGAAGGCCTGGGGTGGGACAGGAGCTGGATGGAGGGGGGCAAAGGGGTGAGGGAAATGGTGAACATCTATAATATTCTCAACAATAATTTTTTTTTTTAATTTAGACTCTTCAACTAAATAAATGAGAATAAAAGTGTACATCTGCTTCATTTAAAAATTCAGAAAACTAAACATATTTATTGGGGATCTATTGTATATTAAGCACTGTTCTAAAAAGCATCCTATTCCTATATAATAAAAGGCTAATATGCAATTTGTCCCCTTGGGAGTTCGACAGAGAGACTGGGAGTTCGAACACTTGCTATGACATGCACTGACCATCAGGAGATGGTGTGGAACATGGCGGGCGACCAGTGGCAGCAGCGGGGCACTGAGGGAGCAAGGGAAGGAGGAGGCGGGGAGGCGGAGAACCTGATCGGCTCTGATCGCTGGCCAGGCCTACGTGTGGGAGGCCCCTATTGTCTTCACTAGCAGAGAGGTGTGGACAGGAGCCCGGAATGCTGGTGACCCTTGAGCCCTGGCAAAGGTCAGAGCTATGCACCGACTGTTTAGTTGAAACAATGGTGGCTGAAGCAACTTCTTGACCAGATAGTCTCATGTAAATCCTTACTGATAAGATAGTCTGTCTTTTACTGGAAATTGCCTGCCTAAGGGCTATAGGTGAATCCCAAATTGAATAAAAGGATGGCAAGGCCTGAGCACAAGGGGAGTCCTTTCTCTTGCATTGGGCTCCCACCTGGCCCCCCAATTTCCAAATTATTATTTCTTGTCTCATCTCTGTCATTTGCACGGGGCCCCTCTTCCAGAGCCTGAAACCTGAACCACACGGGATGTGGGTCTTTACACCTAGGGACCCTACCCGTGCATGAATTTCGTGCACTGGGCCTCTAGTAGATAATATAACAAGGTTATTGACAAAAGTTATTGAACAAATCACCATGGGATTGAAATTAGAAGTGAATGTGGAAATAATTGGATGATAGGCAAAATAAAAATGAAAATCATCATAATCAAGGTAATAAATACGTGTATTATTTGTTGTCTTTAACAACATTGATTTCACTCTGTGTGTTAACTATGTTATTTTAAGCTTCATAGTATAACCCTGTATCAGTCTCTAGTTAACAGCAAAACAAATACACAAGATTTAGGTCCACTCAGTATTCTAGAAGTGAAAAATAATGTATATAATATTTTAAGAAGTGAATTACCAGCAACTTTCTACTCAGCTGACATTTAGTACAGATGTCCACTTTTATTTGGCCTCAAGAAATTATTGTAACTAGAGGGAAAGCAAAGATACACATTTTTAAGCTTGAGCAAAAAACTGAGAAGTGTCCATTTATTACTAAAATTTGGGATCCTAATTTTAAAAATGTATTTTTACCAAACTAGTTTTGACTGTATTGGGTCACTCTGAAAGAAATGATGCTTCTATCATAAATAAAGTTGTTAGGAAGAAGAATCTCTTCAGGACTGTAAACAAGGATTTCTGTTCCATAGAAACGATTAGATATTTGAAGTGATATCATGGAAGATTTTTTGTGATATATCACATCTTCACAAGAGAGGCCAGGAACTTTTCTAGCAAGAAAAAAGTTAATAGCAATAATATACTTTGAAAGGAATCTATAGAAAAAATGTCTCCTGGACACAGAGATAACTAGTATAGCTACTTAAATGCCTTAAATTCATATGTAGATTATCAATGCACATATAGGTCGGTATTAAATAATCTTCACTCTATAGCAAGCATGTCAAACTCGTGGCCTGCAGGCCGCATGCCTTGTTTATTTGGCCCGTGTTAGCCTTTGAGTTTGACATGCTTGCTCTATAGCATAGCTGAGTTTAAATAAGATTAGATTTTTTGGTAAAATATTTTATAAAGAATCTTATTTTTTGCTATTTATTTAAAATTAGAATATATATATTATTTTTGGGAGGAAAAGAAGTCCCTAAAGACTTGACTAAAAACAACAAAACCCTAGTGATCAAGTCTATGCTATGCTCACCATAATGGTTTATCAACAGCAAAGATCTATGGAAAGACAAAGTTCTTACTTGGTCATTTATACATATTTGTTTAATCAAATTATCTTTTTTCTTTTGTTCTTGCACAACTTTAAGAGATTTTTATTTAGATACTTAGAAATTCTCTTCTATTCCTGTTCCCCTAACCTGCTTATATATTCTTCCTGCTATATCTTTGCACTGCACTTAAGGATCCCTAAAATTGTTGTATGACTTTTTTCTTCTTCAATTTTTGACATTCCTTCCAAATGCATACATAGTTAGGTAACTCTAGCTCTTTAACAAACAAATCCCAAAATGTTAACAGCTTAACACAATATAAGGTTATTCTATGCTTATCTAATAATCTAATGTATATGTTGCTGGTTGGAGGGCAACCTTCTTCTCCAAGGAGTTTCAAGGACACCAGCTATTCCATTATGAAGGTCCACTGTCCTCTCAAGTGAAGAAGGTACATTTTGCTCTGAATAGCCTGGACATGACTCAGAATACTTCTGCTTCTCTTCCATTGACAAAAACTTTCCCTACTAAAAGCCTGACGCACAAAATTCATGTAAGGGTAGGCCTTTGCAGCCCCGGCTGCCTCCCAGCCCCAGCTGCTGGGGCCTTGGGGCCCGGCTGCCTTGCGGCTCTGCCCCCCATCCACACCTGCCTTGGCCTGGCACTGCCCTCATCTGCTGCCACACCCCCCCAGTTCCCTGGTTCCGCAGAGCCCCCTGATTGGTCGCCCTGTAGAGGGTGTCCTGGGCCTCCCTCTTTGGGGCAATCTTGGAGCCCCCTGATTGATCGCCCCACTGGCTGGTGGCCTGGGCCTCCCTTTGCAGGGCGATCATGGGGCAATAGCAGGCCTCACCAATCGCATCGCACCTGCCTTGGCTGGCCTGGTGCCAGTGCATGTCATAGCATGGTCGTCGGACAGTCGTTCTGCTGTTTGGCTGTTTGGTCTATTTGCCTATTATGCTTTTATTATTATAGACTAGAGGCCCGATGCATGAAGATTCATGCAAGAATGGGCTTTCTTTCCCCTGGCTGCCGGAGCCACCTTTCTGCTCCAGCCTGGAGCCACCTTTCCGCCTTCCCATGTTGCCCAGAGGCCCAGGGTGGCTGGGGTGGTGTGGAATGCCTGCATCGCTGCCATGGCGATGACGCAAGCGTCCCGCCCCGCCCCCAGCAGCTGGGTGCCTGCATATGCAAATTAACCTGCCATCTTTGTTGGGTTAATTTGCAAACTCACTCCTGATTGGCTGATGGGTGTCACGAAGGTATGGTCAATTAGCATGTTACTCTTTTATTAGTGTAGATGGCCCAACCCAAATGCAAGGTATAAGTATATTAATTGCCAGCTGGCCACTGCTTCCCTGTGCGGTGGTCTTTCTCGGCATCTAGAAGGGGTTCAGGAATCTGGAGAAGGGGCTGCTGTAAATGATTAAAGAGTCCAGAGACAAAACATAATTTTGAAAGGCATTTTGGGGAGCCAGAGGAGACTTAGCTAAAGGAATCAAGTTCTCCTGTCTTTCTGGACTCCTTGATTTTTATTAACACAAATTGTCCTAAGGCAAAGTAGATATATACATCAAAGGCCAAGGTTTAGTATACAGAATCCATTGTCAGATTGGAGGAACTGCCTACAGCTGTTCAGGTGTTTAGCCAGTAGGAGGCAATAACATGTAGATTGAAATGCCCTCAGCTGTCTGGCAGCAAGAAATCATTTATGCACCCTTTCCAGGTTTGGGGAAATGCCCTCAGCCATTCCAGATGATTCAGCCCTGCTGACATGATGGAATTAGCTTCCGGCACTTCCCAACTGTGACCCTTCACTATGAAAGAGGGAACAACTACTTTTATTAAGCAGGTAGATGTTACTATCACCAATTTGCCATAGAACTAGACTGTAGCTACACACTTGGTCAGGAGATACATTATTGTCAATGATGGACTTTAACCTTAAAAGTTCTATATATCTGAAGTCTAGGTTATACAAAATTAATTTGAGGTGAGAAAATACATTAACATTTTTATAGTACTTTGCTTTTCCTACTTCAACAAATCACTAGCTTTGAGAAAATGAAGATGCCTAGAGTAAGAAAAAGTTAATTCATTTATATAAGAAATATGTACTGAACATGTGTTGAGAATTAGATGGCCTAGGCCCTAGGGCTAAAGTAATAAGAAAAATAAAACCTCATCTATACTCTTGAATTACTCTTAGAAAAGTGGGCAGAGTTGGTATTTTTTTTTTAATTTAAATTCTTTATTGTTTAAAGTATTACATATGTCTCCTTTTTTCCCCATTGACCTCTCCCTGGCCGCTCCCATCCCCCAGCACATGCCCTCACCCCCCTATTTGTGTCCATTGGTTATGCTTATATGCATGCATACAAGTCCTTTTGGTTGATCTCTCACCACCCCCGCTCCCTTGCCTTCCCTCTGAAGTTTGACGGTCTACCCTCTATTCGATGCCTCTCTGTCTCTGGATCTATTTTTGTTCACCAGTTTATATTGTTCATTATATTCCACAAATGAGTGAGATCATGTGATATTTATCTTTCTCCGACTGGCTTATTTTGCTTAGCATAATGCTCTCCAGTCCATCCATGTTATTGCAAATGATAAGAGTTCTTTCTTTTTTTTTTTACAGCAGTGTAGTATTCCACTGTGTAGATGTACCACAGTTTTTTAATCCACTCATCTGCTAATGGGCACTTAGGCTGTTTCCAAATCTTAGCTATTATTAATTGTGCTGCTATCAACATAGGGATGCATATATCCTTTCTGATTGGTGTTTCTGATTTCTTGGGATATATTCCTAGAAGTGGGATTACTGAGTCAAATGGAAGTTCCATTTTTAATTTTTTGAGGAAACTCCATATTATTTTCCACAGTTGCTGCACCAGTCTGCATTCCTACCAGCAGTGCATGAGGGTTCCTTTTTCTCCATATCCTCACCAGCACTTGTTGTCTTTTTTTTTTTTTTTTTGTAGGAGAGGGGAGTAATTTCTTTGTCATATTTATCCCTATAAACTTCTGAAGGCAAATATTTGATTCTCATTGGCTCCAGACTCCTCTGATAAATAAATGAATGAGTGAATGACCTGGAGCTGAAGAGTGGTGGCTCTGAGCTAGGCTTAATGGTCAGTATTTGAACATGACCTTACTCAAACTTCCAGACAGCATGTGAATCCCGAGAAGGAGGTGAGCACTGCATGTACCATCTCACTAAATACTATAACATGCACCCCTGCGTGGGATAACTAAGCCTCCCTCACCTGGCCTGAGTTCTGCCATCCTGCTCCCAGTGTTCTCTGCTGTTGGGTAAATGTTCTGCCCCACCAATGTGCAGATCTCACCATCTGTGTTGAGTACCAGGGCTGTCTACACAATGTTGCAGTCGCTAGCAATGTAAGAAGACTCTTCCTCTTTTTGTATGACATTCAGTTGACAGAGAAGTCTTGTAGCCTATTTACGAGTCCCTTGTTATTCCTTGGTATTGACACAAACACTATCCTTGAAATACAGTGTCAGGCACACTAGATATGGACTCAGACTAGGGTGCAAATCCTAGCTCCACCACCTGCTTCTTAAACAATCTTCATCTTTCTGAGCCTCAGTTTTCTCATGATTAAATAGGCAAAACACTAATACCTGCCCTACTTCCATTTGAGGTTTCTTTTAAGGATCAAAATGCGATAATAGTGTGGTGAAGGCCTAGGGAGGAAGGTAGAGAGGTGGAAGGGGGTTAATGGGGTGGGGGGAGAGGATATCTGTAATACTTTCAACAATAAAGACAAATTTTAAAAAATGAGATAATGGTTGTGAGAGTGTATTGTGAAGTATAGTATTATAAAAATTTGAATAAATTATTTTTAACTATTGTTAATTTTTAAAGGAAAATAGGAAAAAAACTGTTTATGAGAAAAAAAGACTCCTCTGAAACTCTCATTCTTCCAAAGATAATAGACAAAAGTATTCCAGATGATGATGTCATTTTCTTTTTATGAAAAGCTTAGCATTTTGTTGCCTCTGGTGGGGAACAGAGAATATAAGATTAAGAGAGAGGCATTAGCCATTACTGAAAGAAAAAGCATAGAGAAATTCTTTGTGTGGACATTTTTAGGGGAATAATATCACAGAAATAGTTCAACTAACATGAACTTTGTAGAAAATGTTAAATGATCCTTGAAGTGACAGATAATACATTTTGATACAGTGTGGTAGGAAATACCTACTTTTTAAATGAAGTGATTTAGGAATCTATTTTCAATGTGAGATGAACCCATAATTCAAAGGAGGTCATTATAAATTATTAGTGCTTAGAATCTTGTTTGCAACTAATATAGGAAATTATAGCATTGTTCATGGACACGTTATATTCAGCTATAACTTCTTTTCTGATAAAAGGAATATGAGTGTCTCCATTACTGGCAAGAATTTGGATGTCACCTTCAAATTTGTTCCTGATAATTTTAAGACAGTATACATTTTGAAAAGTCCAACATTTGACTCCTAGAATATATTTTTTTCTATTTCAGCATTAACAGGGTAAATGACATTCTAATGACTTAAAAATCATTAATATGTCTCACATTTTATCATTCTTGAGCCTTATTTTAGCTGCAGACATAGTTATCTTAGATATGAAGATACTGCTAATGAGATTGAAGTGAGGGGGTTTGGTCTCTGGATTTCATCAGAGTTACATCCTAATCAAGGCACCAGCTGAAAGAATATGAATGGGTGGGCTGTGGCTATAACTAGCAAAACAATTCAAAATGAATTTTCTACCTATGAGGATCATTAACATCACTTTGCCATGCACGTAATTACTCCTAAGCTAGATTCCTTTTCCTTTGCATTTATTTTTACTTTTTAAATTTTCCAGTGAGCAAATCCATTTTTGAAACTTAACCTTTTGCACTCGGATGTCGAGTGTGACTCGACACAGTTAGCATTAGAATAAAGGAATCGAGAAAAAAGCAAGCGAGTGCAAAGGGTTAATTTTACTTACATGATACTACACAGAGTTCAAAAGTGATTTTAAAAGAAATAAGTAATTTAAAGAGAGTAACTGTTCTTTCCTTGAAAGTTACTGAAATTTTTCTAGTGAGTCAAAGGTACTTTAAAACATAATGGGATAAGCAGGAATAAAGGAGGAAAGGGAAAAAATGCAGAGTAATTTCAAATACAACAACACATACCTCCACAAAAGCCAGAAGTTTATCCCCATAATTAGAAATTTAGTATAGTTTATCAAGACAAGAAAATCTCATAATTTATTCAATTGAAAAATCACATTTATATCATTTCTGCAATTGGTCTCAAATTTGTCCCCTGGTTTCCATTGCCCTTCACCTACTTCATTCATATTATCTGCATTATTGCCATAGCCTCCTTTCTCTGTGACCATCCTTTTACCCTTGCCATCTTCAAATCAAAACAAGAGATGGCTTCTGCTGCCTGTAGGTTGAAATCTCAACCACTAGGTTTGCAAAGTCCTCCATAGTAAGATATCTCTCAACCTTCCTAGCCATATTTTCTGCTTGTATTCTAACATCATTAATGTAGGTTAGATTTAATAGAAATGATGATTCAATTAGATTTGATTCAATTAGGTATGACTAGAAATAGTATCTCTAAAGCATCATCTTGCATCTTTCCTGGGAAATAGGCATTAATAAGTTGTAACTGCTAGTATTACTTTTGCTGTTAGTGTTATTATTGTTATTTACAATCCATGCTTGGAATGCCTACTCAAGTGTTATCCTTCTTTAAAACTCCCCAATTCCAAGGATACTCACTTCCTCACTGTCCCACTGCACACCATTGAAACCTTGTTTATAATTCATATCATTCTACGTTAGGGCATTGAGAATTAGGTGACCTAGTGTTACTGGAGGGGAGCATACCTGGTCTCCCCTGGTTGCTGCTGGGGGTGGAGTTTTTGTGGTATCCCTGATAGCCCAAGAAAAGAAATTTTCTAAGACTTTCACAGGAGCATGTGACACAGTAGAAAGCTTTATTTCCATGGAATTATACCCCTGGGTTTCCAAAGTCCTATTTCCCATAGTTCAGTCATAGAAGAAGTGTAGATGGGGTTTCAGTAGAGCAAAAATCAGAGCTAGTGTCCAGGGTTTCCATCCCATATTTGCATATTCCAATGTAGCATCAGGCTAGCTGCAGTCCACTAGCTCATTGTGTGTGCGTTCTGCAAGGCCATGGGCCATATGGGTGAATACCAGGAAGCGAAAAGTGAGCTGGGAGCACAGGAGCAACAAGATTCCCCCCAAAATGAATGCCTTTGTTTAGGGATTATGTATTCCCAAATGTTCCTGTGCTTGTAGTGGCCATTCCCATTCTGGCCAACCATCCCTGTCCTCAGGTGTGATTGACAGAAACGTACCTTTCCTATGTCACCCCAACTTTACAGGGCATGTGTCTGTCTTTTCTTTGTTGGTCGAATCTCTTCCCCCAATGTTAAGCAGGGAATAAGACCATATTCCCTGGGGAGTGTGAAATGGCAGCTTCCTGGTGAAGCTACCCAAATGATGTGCTTGTAATGTCTGGTCTCCCTTTGCTCCTTTCCTGTAATTAGTAACTAGCTAATTACAACAGTATCACTAGGGCTGAGAGTGATAAGAAATATAAAACCCCATCTATGCTCTTGAATTACTCTTTGTACGAAAGAGTGTCAACGTAAGAAATTTTTATGAGTTTATTTAAGCTAAACTGATGACAATTGCAGGGAAGCAGAATTTCAAAGGACTGAGAAAATGCTCCAGAAAATGGCAGTTCTGCATCCTGCTTTATACATTACAATCAAAAGAGAAGACGTAAGTGCTTTACATAAAACCCATTGGTGATATATTAGGGAGGCAAGAGAAAGCATGTAAGTGTGGGGATAATTATATGGAAACCCTCTGGGACTGGATAAAAAGTAAAATGATAGACACACACTTGTTTTATACAGGTGGGTACAGGATAGTTAATAATCAACAATTAACATAACTATGACAATGAGAGGGTTTGTGGTCTCCCCTCTAGTGTGGTGCCTGTGCTTTGAAGGGTCTGGAAAAGTGAAATTACTATGTTTTTGCAAAAGCATGTTTATCAGGTATGTTATTGTAGATGCAAAAAGATAACAGACAGGCTTAGTTAAGGTGAAGATTGATCTTTGTCAGGGAAGATTCTAGCCTAGGACATTATTACCTGCCATAAACTGCTGTCAGTGTAAAAGTTTTCATTTCAGACCATCCTATGTGGTTACTGTAGGCCTCTGAATTTGTGAGGCTGCCACACCAGTCTCCCCAGAGCTTGTTAGGTTTAGTATGTGGCCCATTTTCATCCACAAGAGGAATATTTCTCTGCCATATTTATTCCTGTAAGCAGTATTGATTTTTTTCTTTGATAGTCTGTCTTTTCATTATAACAATGAACTTTTGGGCAATAGGAACCATTTCCACTGTAGCATTACAACTTCTAAAATAATATTTTGTATGTAGTAGATAATAAATAGTTGCTGGAATGAAAGTGTGGCATAGGCAAACCATTATGTAATATGTTCAAATAAATTACAGATTAACTTTACAAAATTATGGTTATGGTGACCAAATAACGTATTGTTCCAAATGGGGACACTTTATAAGAGATAAATTATATGAAAAATTATTGATAATTATATGTGAACAACAAGCACACACTTGAATGGATGGTCATCGTGAGTAAAAGAAAACTCTGTGAAAGTAGAGTTGAATAGTGCAGTAAAGATTATCCTAATTATATTACCCTCTTCCCTTTGGCCATCATGAAACCAACCCTGTTACAGAGAGAAGGTTGGGTATAATCAGTTTTTTTAAAATATGGAGGAGCACTAATAGAAGCAATTGAAATATGTGCCACAGTTTGAAGATCTTTGGAAGTAACCTGGATTAACCAGACTACAGAGAATTTGAAATGAGCTCCCTTCTCCTATGCACCTGGAATGGAGAGTGCAAGCAGAATGTTTTAAATCTGCCTGCCATGTTGAACAGGAGTGTTGTGGGAGGGTGTTCCTGGGCAGAGGAGTGTGCTGCCTCCTAAGTGTAAAACCCTTGCCTTAGCTCCCTCCTCTCTCATCCCTGAATTTCTCAGGCTGTAGCCTTTTAAGCGAAAGCCTTCATGGCAGTGTGCATCTTTCTGTTTTTCACTGTGTTTTTGTTTTGTTTTTTTCCTTGTCTGTTAATGCTGGGTGAACATGTTCTTGGACCATCAGTGGTGTTGCTGCCAGAGTGTGAAAGAAGGGCATTTTCCAAAGAGGGGTACTGGTGGAAGTGACCCTGCTGTGGGTAGGGCAGGAGGCTGGGTGAGCCAGAAAATTGGCAGGGTCCGCACTGAAGTCGAAAGTATGCTGGAGAGGGAGGAAGCAATGCTTTCTGTCCCAGTTCTCCCAGCGAGGGGATCTCAGCTGAGGAGTTTTATACTCACTAGGGGAGCAGCCAGTCATTGGCCAGTGTCCAGCAAGAACAGAGTAACTACAATATCACACGTGGTTCCATGGAGGGCTGTTAGTATAGTGTCAGGGAAATTCTGAGCTGAGAGCCAGACCTAGAGCCTAGGATCTAACTGAGCAGGGCCACCAACTAGCTGTGCGATGTAGAACAAGTCACGTAACAACCCTGTGTCTTAAGTTATAAAGACAGTGACAATCACTGGATACTTCATAATAATGAGGATTTATGCTAAATCACTTGTAAAACTGTAAATCGCTTCAAATGTTTTGTCCTTTATTATTAGACGATTCCCTACGTTGAAGTCTTTGAGTTATATTTGTTCCTTTAAGTACAGGTCTGAGTGCGATTAAGCTGTTTCTTTTCTTGATTGCAATTCTTGGGCCACATTACAAGACAAGTATTATTACTTAATGAAAAACAAGTAAGTGGATTTCGGTTTTCAAATTAAGAAAATTAGCTTGAGATGATATGGCTTTTGACAGCCATAATGTTTGTGAGCCAAGCTGTCTAATTTGGAACGCAGACACACTCAATATGTAGGGTTTAATTGACTCTGAAAAAAATAGTACATTGTTTTGAAGCACTATGGTATCTTAATGTATCTAATTTCATTAAGTACTTTGAGGGGAAAATACTGTACTTGTGATCCAGTTCAGCTCAGCCAGTCAGTTGCTCTGTGACCTCTGGGGAGTCACTGACTAGTAAAATCTCTGGGTCTTAATTTTATTTGCAAATCACCTCGAGTAGATAGTATCTAAAGTCCCTTCTAGTTCTAAAACTCAGACCATTTCACAACGCTTACAATTTTATAAAAAGTAATTTTAAATTTAAATGTTTTTTCCCTTTTCATTAAAGCTAATAAATGCTTGGCTGGGATTAATTTACCCAGCACCAAGTAAGTGACAGCAAGATGACAGTATTTACAAAATGAAGTTGTCATAATGAAAGAGCTACCTTTTGGAAAAGAATATTAAAGTGCAGTTGACTTTGAAATAACCTGCCTAGGCAGGTCTCACAAATTCTACCGAAAGCAATGTTCTTGAAACCATTTGCTTAGTATGCAAATTAAAATCATCATTAAAAGATCAGTGGCCGTGTGGTAGCTCTATGATTGATAATTCCCATGGCCCAGGGGAGAGATCTGAGTTAATTAGCCTGCTGATCTCTTGCCTCCTTTGCCTCCTAGGACCCAGCAGAGTGCAGAGGTGCTTCCTTGGGGGAAAAGAGGGGACCTTCCGTCATGGATGCCAGACTCTTAAGCTGAACTAGGTGATCTCATCCACCTCCTCTCCCCATTCTTTTTAGCTGATGATGGTCTTGATAAAAAAGCCAGAGTTATTAACACTGTATCTGATCCCTCGTGGAGAGCAAAGTAATACATTGTAGAAATAAAATTCTTAGCAAGAATTAAGAAAAAAGTAATGCAAATTCCAAAAATGTTTTAAAAGGATAAAGTCCATACACTTTCCTTTGTGCATATTCCCCTCTCCGCTCTTGCCTCTTTGGTTCCACCTTTACTGTAGACATCTGAGTGTAGGAGAAAGAGCAGAGCCTCCTGGCTTTCCTGCTAACTTGTTTTGTAACCTTGGCAAGTGAATACCTCTGTGGGACTGTTTCTTTGTGTGCAAAAGTGTTCTAGCTTTACCAACTAACTCTTCGACATTACTCCATAACTCCTTGTATTTTTACTGAAAAAAAAAAAAAGACAGTAAGAATATCATGAAATCTGAAGGGCAGAAAAGTTGTAGGTCAGAAATTGGTAAGTCAAGGTAGGTTTAAGAAGACAAAACAGAGATGGTTGGGGGTTTGAAGTGTCAGTAGTTCGAGACCAGCTCAGTAAGAATTAGAGTTGCTGAAATGCCTGGGCTTTCTGCATTTTGACCTGGCCGCTCTGTTCCTACCATGGACACTTGGATTATTCACATAAGTCCGTTCTGGATGTTTTAACCCAACTTCATACTATTTTAATCACCTCCTTTTTCACTCCTATTCTCCAGTTGTTGAGCTTTCATGGCAAAAATCATGAAGCACTCAGACTGGTATTACCAAAAATCTGTGGTCTGCAACCCTTCACCAACTACCCTCATATTCTTTCTCCATACCCACTCCATATTCTTTCTCTCTGTCCTCCCTCTGAGCAGAATACTTTTCTTGACTCCGCAGAAAATAGTAAGATTTTTTTTTTTTTTTACCAGGACCACTTCAGTGTTTCCCTTTCTCACAGCATGTACATTTGGTTGTTTTCCCTTCTTAAGAACTTGTCCTACATTCTCTTGTTACTTCCCCATTAGTTTCTCTCTTTTCCTTACTAAACTCCTAAGAAAAGGTATGTTGCTCTTTCTTCCTCACCTTCTATTTTCTTTTTGATCAGTTTCTGTCTAGGTTTGGATTCCCTCAGAAGCAGACTCTGGGATACACATTCAAGTGCAAGTAGATTATTTGGAAGGTGATATTTTCCAAGGAAATACATCAGGGATAGAGAAGGAAGCAAGACGGGGAAGAGAAGGAAGCCAAAACAGTGTGTGCAATCAAATACGTTTTGCTGAAAATGATCAAATCTGTCTCTCCAGAGCATGTCATAAGTTTTAGGTCAATGTTTATAAATCTACTAAATGCCCCCAACTGAATATCTACAGCAACTCCAACCCAACATATACAATGATTGATGTTGTGGATTCAAGGCCTGGGTCTTCTACTTGCTAGATATGTAACATTGAGCAAACTATTTAACCTCCATAATGTCCAGATTATTCCTCTGTAAAAACAGGAACAATAATAGTGTATCAATATTGGCACAGTAGTGCATGAATACTGTTTTGAGGAATAAATGAAGTTGTTTCCGTTAAGCCCTGAGCACAGTGACTGATACATAAGAAGTGATCAGTAATCATTAGCTTCCATTTTTAGTGCAATAAGGACTTTCTCCACAAACTAATTTTTTATCATGCATTCCTTATCTTTGTCAATTGTCATTTACCCACTTAAATCAGAAATTTTTGAATCATCCCACAATCTTTTCTCACTCTCAACATCAGGCACAATATTCTGCCAATTTCACCTCCCACATATTTTCTAAATTTGTCATTTCCTCTTCATCCTTCTCCCTCTGTCTACTGCCAGCCTTCATCACTTGCTTAGATTGGACTTCCTTAGGAAAGTCTTTCTGCCCACAATGCCTAGCATAGTGTCTGACACAAAGTAATCATTTAATAAATGTTTGAATGAATGACTATCATCAAATCACCTCTAAAGTAATAAATGGTACTACATTAATGGATAGTACCTGGCTGCCTCAGAGTCTTCCTTGATTCCATTTTATTCTCCACAGCACACATTTCATTCATGGTAACCCTGTTGCCTCTACTGCCAAAAAATACCCAGAGTCCAAGCACTTCTCAATACCTCTCCTGATACAGTCCTGGTTTAAGACCAGACTCATCTGTCCATCCAGACTTTCCTCTTCCTGACTTTCTATATATCTGCACGTGGAAACTGACCTGATCAAAGCATAAATTAGATCTTACCATGCCTCTGCTTAATACCTTCTTATAGCTTCTCGATAAATTCTTAAATATCATCTGCAA
The DNA here is from genome assembly GCF_951640355.1 of Cnephaeus nilssonii. Lineage (NCBI taxonomy): Eukaryota > Metazoa > Chordata > Mammalia > Chiroptera > Vespertilionidae > Cnephaeus > Cnephaeus nilssonii. The sequence continues at coordinate 38,801,944 of NC_137074.1, read as the reverse complement.
GGATTCCAAAATCCTCTATTGAAATTTCACACCTTATTTCTTTCCCATTGTTCCTTCACTCACTTTATTTTGGCTACAATGGCCTTTGTACTATACCTGGAATACACCAAACCTGCACCCTTTACATTTGCTGTTTTCTGCTTGGACCAATTAGAAATAGCTAAATTGTTAAGATGATAAGATTGAGTGTTTAATTATCATTAGTGTAGAGCAATAAATGAAAATTGCTAGTTGAGTGTTATGAAAAAGTGTCCTGTAGCAATTCTGATAAGGAAGAAGTATTATATGGCCAGGGTGGTCTGAGAAGACTTCCGTTGCTCAAGTTTCTCAGTGGACAAATAATTGTTTGCCATAGTATATAATGCACATTTCCCTTCTTCAATTTATTTCTGTGAAATTTTAAAATAACAATAATTTAACATCTTAATGAAATGGAACATTCAAAGTTCTGACTCTTTGAAGGGGTGAGTTGAAATATGATGTGTGTGTGTGTGTGTGTGTGTGTGTGTGTGTGTGTGTGTGTGTGTATAGCAGCAATTAGCAGATACATAAGGAAGATGCCTCTGGTTTGGGGGCCCCTGACTGCTCATCAAATTGCAGCCACCTGCCACAACCTCCTCATTTCACTTAACCTGTAAATTCTGAACAAGTTTCTGAGTTTCCCTTGATTTCCCTTGAGAGTTCCTGTACCTAAACAGCTCTATGATAAACTTGAGCTGAGAAACAAATTGGGTTGAGAACATTCTCATGATTCCTATTACCAGAGAATTCCGCTGCTTCTAATTATAGCACCGATTTCCAGGGTGTTGTTTAGGGACAAAAGAAAAAATTCATGGCATTTTTGAAAAAGGAAGAGGCAGGCCCTAGCCAGTTTGGCTCAGTGGATAGAGCATCAGCCTGCAGACTGAAGGGTCCAGGGTTCAATTCAGGTCAAGGGCACATGCCTGGGTTTCAGGCTCAATCCCCAGTAGGGGGCGTTCAGGAGGCAGTCGAGCAATGATTCTCTCTTATCATTGATGTTTCTCTCCCTCTCCCTTCCTCTCTGAATTCAATAAAAAATATATATATATATTTTTTTAAAGGAAGAGGCAGGAGAAAGAGTTTTTTATGTATTAGTGCTGTCATGCTTGAGGAGACTGTGATCCACATAATGAGATAATTTGATATCATAAACTACTTCTTGAATTCTACCTAGGTCAGTAATGATAAAGTGGGATACATGAAAATCCCTTTATAAATAAAGAGCTCATGAGTATATGACTTAGCCAAACAAAAATAAATAAATCCAGATAAATTTCATCAATGCCAATATGAAATCTAAGAAGCAATCTCATTTTCATTCCCAGAACCAGGCAATGACAGACAAATGAGAACACTTAGAAATATTAGAGCTGATGATTTTGTATTTTTTTCACCCAGAATATTGGTAAATATAAATTTGCTATTTAGGTAGACTCCAGAATTGACATTAGAAAGTATAAAGCAGTTGACTGCTGTGGCATAAATTGTTAGCTGATGTACTTTCTGAATATTCAGGTAGACTATATATCTCAGCCTCCTTTGCAGTTAGATGTAGGCATGTGAGTGAACTTTCGCCAATCGAATGAGATAAAAGGTGATGTAGATCCTTTTAAGACTGATCCATAAAGCCCTTTATGCATAATTTTCATTGCCTCTTTCCTTTCTGCCTTGATGCAAATGAACACAGTGACCTTGGAAGTAACAAGTTCAAGTGATAGAGATACAGATAGAACTTGGGCCCTTGAACCATTTGGTAGAAAGCCACTTGTCAATCAGAATTTTACCTAAGTAAAAAATAAGCCTATGAGATTTATACAATGTAGTGTTATCTTTACATATACAGTTGTTTCAACTTGTTGCTTATAAATTAAAGGTCCTATTGGTTCAGTCAAAAATTTTTCATAAAAAGTGCTGAGAATTTTAAACAGTATCTTCAATCTCAGAATCTTATATTTTCTTACTCTGAATGTAACTTTCTGAATGTAACTTTCCAAAAGTACTTCCCAATTGGGAAAATTCTGTCCATTGATATTATGTGGTATTACATAACTTCCCATAAAGCTAAGAGCTTCCAACTGAACTTTTTCTAAATCATTTAAATTTATACATTATGATGTGTTAGGCCAGTTAGTTAACAATAAAAGTCAAATAGTTATAGTTCAGAACTGTATACTTATATTATAAAAGAAATGAATCTAAATTAAAATCATTATGTTAAGTAATTCTAAGGTTTATAATCATTATCCTCAAATAGCATACCACAAAGAATTACCTGTGAAAGAAATGCTTCTGAGATCACGTCATGAGTCATCATTTTCAAACAGTGGGTAAAAAGATATCTTTTTAAAAAAGAAAATAATACCCTCAGACATTGCTTTTTGGAATGTAACTGGTACAGCCATTATGCAAAATAGTATGAAAATTTCCCCAAAAAATTAAGAGTAGAGTTACCATATGACCCAGCAATGCCTCTTCTGGATATCCTCTCCCCTCCCCAAATGAAAGCATTTATTTGTAAATATATATGTACCCTTGTGTTCATTGCAGCATATTCATGGAAACAACCTAAGTGTTCTTTGCTGGATAAAGAAGATATGGGTACATATATATAATGGAATACTACTCAGCCATAAGAAAAGATGAAATATTGCCATTATTGACAACATGATGGATCTTGAAAATATCATGCTAAGTGAAATAAGTCAGAAAGAAAAGTCAAGAGCCATATGATTTTATTCATATATGGGATGTAAAACAGAAAACAACAAATGAACAAACAAAGCAAATAAGCCTATAGATACAGAGGACAGAATGGGGGAGGTTGAAGATGGTTAAGGGAATAAAAAAATATGGTGATGGAAAAAGACTAGACTTTGGATGGTGAACCCACAATGCACTATACAGATGATGTATTATAGAATTGTACACTTGAAACTTATATAATGTTATTAGCCAATGTCACCCAATAAATTTCATAAAAAATAAGGACACATGGCCAGTTCTTCCAATGGTAAAAATATTTATTGGTGTCTTTTCATAACCACATGGACAGATATCTTCAGATACTAACTAAAGGAAGATAATGTATAAAAAAGAAATTTGATCCAGCAATACAATTATAGGTTATGATACAATTCTCAATATAAAAAGCTTTTATTCTTGAATTTTATGCTTTTTTAAGGAAACTGAAAACACTTTTGTTACTGATTGCAAACCAATATTTTCTTCTCAAAGAGTTAATCAATCATACTGTTCCCTGGTTTACAAACTGAAGATTATGGAAATAAATTCCAACATGTTGACTCATGCATACAGTAATATCACTCTAACAGTACTCAATTTGTATATGTGAATATTTATGAATATCCAGAGGTTTATAAGAAATGTGAGTGAGAATTCTTGGTAAGGAAAGACAGAGGTCTTCTTAGTTGAAGAAGGACCAAACTCTTCAGTTGTGATAAACAACTTTCTTAGGAACAGAAAATCAGTTGAGGATATTTTTATAACCATCATTCTAGTTTAGACATCAACTGATTCATTATTATCTACTAGAGGTCCAGTGCACAAATTCGTGCACAGGTGGTGTCCCTAGGCTTGGCCAGCAATCAGGGCCAATCAGAGCCAGGCCAATCTGGGCCTGCTGGCTGTGGGGAGGGACTGTGGGAGGTTGGCTGCTGGCCCCAAGGAGGGAGCTGGCCCTCGGCCCCCTGGGAAAGGGGTTGCGTCTACTGCCACCCACCCCCCTGTTTCCTGTCCCAGCCTGGGGCCCAAAGGCCCCAGTGGGGTCGGGAGAGGGAGAGGAGGTGATGGTCGCCAGGCCGGGTGCAGAAGGAATGTATTCCGGATGCCAACACTGCCGTCATCACCCTGCCACTGCATGATTCCCCACCTCCCCCCTCCTCCTTCCCTTGCTACTGCACCCACCCTCCGCGATGGGTGGGTGGACCCCAGGGAAGGGAGAGGATGGGAGCAAGAAAAACCATTGTGTTGAGGGCTGACTTTCACTAGATAGCAGCGAGGGAGCTTCTCTGCTATGTACAAAACCCCAACCCAGAAGCAGGTCATCTACAAATGGTTTAGAACCAGGGGCTGATGGGGGCCGGCGGGCCAGCGGGAGGGACTACGGGTGGTTGGCTGGCCATAGGAGGTTGGCTGTGGGAGTGCACTGACCACCAGGGGCAGCTCCTACATTGAGCATCTGCCTCCTGGTGGTCAGTGCGTGTCATAGTGACTGGTCAACTGGTCATTCTGTTCACTTGGTCGTAATGGTCTCTTAGGCTTTTATATATATAGACTAGAGGCCCAGTGCATGAATTCATGCACAGGTGGGGTCCAGCTGGCTCAGCCCCAATTGGGGTGGATCGGAACCAGGCCTGCTTGGAGGAGAAGACAGCAGGAGGTTGGCCAGCTGGCCGGCCCTGATTGAGGCCCGATCAGGGCCAGGCCAGCTAGGGGCAGGGGCTGTGGGCAATTGGCTGGCAGACCCCACACCTGATTGGGGTGGGGGGCTGATTGGGGGCTGGGCCGGCCATGGGGAGGGGCTGTGGGAGGTTGGCTGGCCAGCCTCACCCCAGATTGGTGTGTATGGGGGTGATTGGGTGTGGAGCAGGCTGGGGGGGATGGGCCACAGGCAGCTGGCCAGTGGTGCTTCCCCTAATCAGGGTGGGAAGCTGATCTGGGGGGCTGGGTGGGGGCAGGGCTACAAGAGGTTGGCCAGCTGTCCCCGCCTCCTATTTGGGTAGGCAGGGGGTGATCAGGGGTAGGGCCAGCCAGCGGGGAGGGGCTTCGGGATATTTGGGGTGGTAGAGGTCCATCGGGGGTGGGCCTGGCCAGGGGGCGGGGCTGCAGGAAGTTGGCCGGCCAGCCCCACCCACTATTGGGGTAGAGAGGGGCAATCAGGGGTGGGGCTGGCAGGGGGAGGGACCATGGGAGGGTGGCCAGCAGGCCCCAAGTCCTGATTAGGCTGGTTCTCTGGCTGCAGTGGGTGTCATAGGGACTGGTTGGTCTGATTGTTATGACATTCTGGTTCCTGGCTTTTTATATATATAGATGTTTTCTTTTCTCTTTAATCTAGTCCACATATGCCAACAGAGCATTGTTGTTTTTTTTGTTTTGTTTTGTTTTCAGAGCATTGCTTTTTGAGTGCTCCTAACCTTCACAAAATGGAGCTGGACATTTAAGAGCCCTCATAATAAATTACTTGTTGGTACTGAGTTCCCAGCTGCTTCTCATGGAAAATCCATTTTTGCTTCCAATCTCTTGATGAATTTTCATCTAAATAATACTTTTATTCCTTTGTCCTACTTTCTTCCTTCTCTCCCAATTCTACCACTTCCCATTCCCCATTCCGCTATCCCACCAAAAGGATAGTATTTTATGAAGTCTTTGCTGTGGTGTCTTAGTCAGTTCTGCCCTCCAGCCTCTGCTCATTCTGTTTCCTTGATCAATATGTACTTGGTGAAAGGAACACTGGCCTGCATTTAGGTGTTCTCCAAACTTTGGCAGCTACATGTAGGTTACCTAAATTATTTTGGCTTTGAATTTTTTAAAATTGGTAAAATGGACATAAGTATACCTGTCAAAAGATTAGGGACAGAAGTTATGTTTTCAAAAGCACCTAGTAGAATTCCTGGCAGTAGTAGACACACAGTAAATATTAGTGTTTTAGCCACATAGAAATTGTCCCAAAACTTAGTAGCTTAAAATAATAGTGATGATTTATTATTTTCAAGATGTTCGAAAGGGCCAGCCCGGCCATCCTTGCTTAGAATCTTTCATGCAGCAGTCATTTGAAGAAAATGAAGGATACAAGGAGGGTTGCTTGTGTAGCTAGCAGGTTGGTCCTAGGCTGGAGATCTCAGCCTCTTTTCTTGCTGTGAAGACTTTTTCACAGAACTGCTTGAGTATGCTCATAGATAGTGGCTGTGAGTGACCCAATAAACCAAGGTAAAGATGGCAGTACTGTTTATGAACTAGCCTTGGATATTACACACCACCATTTCCACCATATTCATTGGTCACACAGATTTAATGGGGTGGGTGGGGTATTACCTCATCATGTGAACACCAGAACATATGGATCATTGGATGCTGGCTACCATAGTTAGATACCGATTTCTTTAGAGAAAACCCTGACAACCTGGATTGCAGTTGTACTAACTGGACTGCTTCCCAGTATTCCTTTTTAGATTAGCTAAGCCCAACCTGCCTCTCTTTACCTTTACCTTCCTTGTTCATGTTCTCTTCCCTTTCTCTCTCTCTCTCTCTCTCTCTCTCTCTCTCTCTCTCTCTCTCCCTCCACCCCCCAGGACTAGCATCCACATCTAAATTTTGCACACACTATTTTCCAAATTGGAATAATCGCTTTAAAAAATTAACATTTTAATTTAGAATAGTTGTAGATTTACAAGTTCCCATATTCCCAACACACCAACTTTCCCCTGGTTTCCAACACACAAAGTTTGCCCTGGCTGTGACTTGAAAGAGAGAAAGGGTTTTGATAGGCCAGGATGGAACAGTGTAAGTGAAAGCTCTATTGTTAGAAACTCATGTCCTTCTGCATGTCGGAGGTGACAGAATCCAGCATTTGAAAGAAATGCAGTGGTACAAACTGGAGAACTAAATGAATCAAATAAAGTTTCTGTTCTAGTTCAAGGAACAAGTATTATTGAAGAAATAATTTTAAGAAATTAAGGTAATAAAACCAGATATGAACAGGTAACCAATTTGGAAAAATCATGGTTCAAATAATCTAATAGTAAATGACTTGTTTTTTATAACCTGTGTTAAAAATAATGTTAAATTAAGGTGGAGTTGAATTATATGATTTTTATTATCTTTCTTATGGTTTCTGTCACAATATTAAATAGGTTAAGGTATTTACATATGTGTCCTTATCTCCCCATTGTCCCCCCCAACCCCCCTACTCATGCCCTCACTCCCCTGTTGTCTGTGTCCATTAGTTAGGCTCATATGCATGCATACAAGTCCTTTGGTTGATCTCTCCCCTTTACGCCCACCATCCCCTACCTTCCCTCTGGGGTTTGACGGTCTGTAATTGTCACTTTTAAGTAAAGAAATTATTTGGCTGAATAGTGAATTAGCTTTTGTGAACAAATACCTCATCTCAGAGAAATAATTATTCAATGGAAGAAGACTTCCTTGATTGGGGTGGAAAAGCAGTTTGCTTCACTGAGCAAGATGTTTGTATAATGATCCTATGAGGAGAGCAGGAAAGTTATCATTGCCTTTTACAGATGAGCAAACTGAGGCTCAGTCCTGAACAAGCCAAGAGCACTGTCCTGAACAAGCCAAGACCATAGTCTGAGTAGATGTTGAAAGTAAAGTAGATTAAACCAAAGATTTATAGTTGTAAAAAAGTTTCAAGGACAGAGATCTGTGGATAAAATGAGGTATGTTACCTAGAAGGTATGTCCCTTTTGTAGAACCCAAGTGTGTAGATTCTGTGTGTTTGCCCATAGCAAGTCTGAAGGCATAAAACTTGAGTGGCACTGACTGAAGAAGGGAAGCTGCTATTTCAAGATTGGAGAGCAATGATAATGGGAAAATCCCACAGCGGACCTCAGAAGCCTCCTGAAAGGTCTTCCTCTTCCCCCAGACCCACAGTTTCCCAAACTATCATTCTTAGTGACTCCAGGTTATCACCTCTCAAAAAAAAAAAAAATTCCACCATGCATCTTCACATGTCAACTCTTTCCTTTCTTAACTGCAAAATGCAGGTCTAAACATGTCACCCTTACCCCTGAATAAAAACCTTTGATGACTCCCTGCAAGATAAAGTCAACCTCTTTAGCTTGACATACATAACTTTTAAATATCAGGTCCTGCCCTAGCTGGTTTGGCTCACTAGATAGAGCATCGGCCTGGGGACTGAAGGGTCCCAGGTTCGATTCCAGTCAAGGGCATGTACCTTGGTTGCAGGCACATCCCCAGTAGGGGGTGTGCAGGAGGCAGCTGATCAATGTTTCTCTCTCATTGATGTTTCTAACTCTCTATCCCTCTCCCTTCCTCTCTGTAAAAGATCAATAAAAATATATCAGGTCCTTAAGTTCCATTGTAACCTCATTTCTCACCACTTTACATCATGAATGCTACACTATAGGCACACTAAACTGCCATATAGTGGGGTACGAGGGGCTGGTGTTCAGACACACACAACATTTTCACTTGAGCAGTTTCACCTACCCATAATAACCATGCTAGAATCGTGACAACAGCTGCTGCTCTATTGGCTGAGTGCCTACTTATGACAAGCATTGTAGTAGGTACTTTAAATGTTATATTTCAGTTAAACCTTATAAAAGCCCTTTTCAGAGTAATGATATCCAAATCCAATTTAAGTGTAGAAAACAGATGTATAGGTTAATTTCCACCCAAGGACCCACAGCTAATACGAAGAGGATTCAAGTTCAAATCTGCCTCCAAAGCCTATTTTCTTTCTCTTACTCAGTGTCATAAAGAGATATAACTCTGGGGCCATATGGTACTGGGTTTTAATGTTATCCCTGCCATTTACAGGCAGAATAAGCTATATAAATTGGTTAATCTCTCAAATCCCAGTTTTCTCATTTGTAAAAATTAGGATGTTAGTAAGCACATCTTCCATAAAACTTCTGTGAGAACCAAAGGAGAAAATAGATATAAAGTGTTTAGTCCTAGTATTATTGTATCTCATCACCTCTTTCTGAAAACCCTTAGTAATTTTTATGACCTACTTCAAATGTCACTTTCTAAGTTGATATCTTACACAACTCTGCCAGTCAGAATTGTTTTCTCTTACGTTTCAATATGATTTTAGCCTTAGAATTATTTGTCTGTTTCCCACTAGATAAGAGGTTCTGAATGTCATGAGTTATTCTATCTTAGACTGGGTTCCCCACAAAGCAGACTCTGAGACAAGGACTTGAGTCAAGCAGAGGTTCAAGGAACGTGTATAGATAAGAGAGGAAGCAATAATGGAAGGGAAGGCAGCCTTTAAAATGTATTCTTAATATGTATCACAGTGGATAACTGATATTTACTATCTCATAGGAAAACTCTGAAAAACTGTGCAAAGCTTAGTACTCAGAATTATTTCACTCAAGAAAGTGAGATCTGAGTATTTTTCCTCCTATACTGATTATTTATTGGCTACAAGCTACTCCTCTCCTCTACCAATACAGGCATGTCTGGCTTGAGGTGTACATAGACATAGTGGGTTCTGGAAGCCTGAGGCTAGCCCACCAACAAAGATGCCAGTGCTGTCTTTGAAAGTCAAGCTGATGTATGGTAAGGGGGTCTGAGAGAACAGAGGTGGAACGCTGGATGTGTCTGCTATAATATGTCTTATACTTCTGTATAATCACTTATGCATTCATTTATGCATCTATTTATCCGACCTTGCTCTATGTCAATCTCCTTTCACCTCAAAAAAATTTTTTTTGGTACAATGACTAGCATGGATCAAATAACCAATAAGTGATTAAAGAAGGAAGGGGAGGAAAGAGAAGTAAAGGAAGTAAAAGAGGGAAAGGAAGAAAAAGGAGAGTAAGAGAAAAGCAGGGGAGGGGAAGAAAGGGAAGGAGAGAGGAAGAAGTTAAGGCAGGGGAAAGGAAAGGGAAAAAAGAATTATATGCCATGATTTGGAATGGAGAAGTATCCCTTCTTTTTACTGCTCATGGCAGCAATAAATAAAATGTGTATAGATGATAAAGAAATAAAGAATTCCCAGCATGGCATAGGTAAAGTCTAAATGTCAATCCAGGTTATTTAATATTATAATAAATTAAAAATCAGAATTATAGTCTCTTACTCTTTCCTTGCCTGATCAAAAGCTGGAAGGTTGCTATAAAGCTACAAAGGAGCCCTGATATTTGTCATATGTAGTTTGAGAAGAGTCTAAAAAAATAAGTGAGGATTTTTCCAGAAGCCAGTTCCAGCATGTCATAATTGCAAGAATTTCTTCAAAAGGTTGATGGAACTTGAGGACTCAACAAGGGCTAAGTCACATATGTTGTCACCTGTTGGAATGGCTAAAGGCATTTCCCCAAACCTGAAAAGGATGATTGTTTGCTGCCAGACAGCTCTACATGTTATTGCCTCCTAATGGCCAAACACCTGAACAGCTAGCTATAGGCTATTCTCCAATCTGACAATGCTTCTGTAGGAAACCCTACCCTTTGAAGTGTATATCTCCACCTTGTCTTGGGGCAAATTGTGTTAATAAAAAGCAAGGGATCCTGAGACAAGAACGTGGTTTCTTCAGCCATGTTCCTCTGACCCCCAATGCCTTTCAAAATTATCTTTTGTCTCTGGATTCTTACTTCAGTCACACACAGTCTTTCTCCAGATTGCTGAACCCTTCTTAATGCTGGAACAAGAACCCCAGCAAGGATTTTTTTTTATTGCTGTATTAGGTAATGAGTTTTATAATGGAAATACAATTGCAAGTTACATAATCAAGTAGGTCAGAGCTATTGATCTGCCCAGTGACAAGACTTCCTTAGTGAATTGCATTATTTTGAAAGGATGGTCTGAAAGCTATTGATGGCAAAAAAGTCTTAAAGTACCTGATTTTTTTTTTAAAAATCTCCATTAGGATAAGTCTCATTGATTCTGTACATCAAAAATGTTAGGCTAGCCCGGCCAGTATGACTCAGTGTTGAATGTCAACACATGAGGCAGGAGGTCACTGTTTAATTCCCAGTCAGGACACATGCCTGGGTTTTTGGGCTTGATCCCCAGTAGAATACATGCAGAGGCAGCCAATCAATGATTGTCTCATTGATGTTTCTATCTCTCTCTCCCTCTCCCTTTTACTCTCTGAAATCAACAAAAACATATTTTAAAAAAATGTTAGGCTAAAGAAGCTTTGTGTAGCAATGTGGTAATGTGGAAGCAGGTGAAACACTTCTGATTAGCATATGTGACCTTGGAGTCATCACAAAAACACCTTGGATTCTGATTACATCATTTGCAATATTGAGAGATTGATCTAAGTCAGACGTTGGAAAATTTAGATGTTGATGCCTCCTGAATAAAAGATGGGGATGGTGGTGAATTGAAGAGCATATACACCATCTAATGGGGCAGTCATTACTGAGATCCGACCAATGGCTCCCATGTTGACCTTCCAGCCTTGGGCTGTCAAATGTCCCAGTATTTCCTGAGAACTAAAACCTGACATATATGTGTTTTTTTTTTAGATTTTAATGTTTTAGTACAGTTTTTATGAAAAACACAATATGGGCCAAAGATGGCTTATCAACCTCAGGCAGCATATAACCTATCGGTTATTATAGATCTCTGGACTAGATGAATCTCAAACACCCTTTCAGTTATGTAGCTTTTGAAAATTAAGGATGAAGGCATATGTGTTATTTAACACTGAGACCTTTGCATAGTGCTGCTCTTGTTCCTACACCTGCTTATTTCCTAAAAGGTGTTTATGTATCTTGGCTGAGGTCCAGGACAGTCACAAATAATCTTCCTCATTTAGGAAGTTCTGCAGTAGCTTTAGCATCCTCTTTTCTGATTACTCAGCTGTAGGTCCAGAACCCTAAATATTAATAGAGATAACCATCCCAACTTTAGATACATTTCTATTACCAAAATGTAGGTTACCTTAAAAATTCTGGAACTTTGTTGAAGTCTCCTCTAACATCTTTAAATCCTCCTTGATCTTTAATTAGGATGGAAAGTTTGACCTCCTTGAGTTCTAGGTTACATCTTCAATCCTAGAGGATACCACTGAAAATTGGTTAGTTATTTGAAGTGAATGATAGTAGCACAATCTAGGCATAGGAGGTTAATCCATGGAGAAGAACAATAGAAAATACAAAAATAATAGATGGGGCAAGGTGTCAGAAAGAGTGGGATGACATAGGAAGGAATGGAACCCACCCAGAAGGGATGCCTTGAAAAAGAATCTCTTCCTCTGAGGTGGATGGGACAAACAAGAGCTTCTGAAGCCAAACTGTTGAGAATAAGAGAGATTATCATATGGCCACTTGCCTAAACTTTTCTGCAAAATAGGAGCTAAGGCTTTATTTAGAAAGTTTATAACAGTAGGTTAATCTTTGAAAAGCAAGAAAAAGATTGAGAAACAGTTCTGTGGAAAATGTCATAGGTAGACAAATATGGATGATTTAAAAAACACACCAAGTGGATTTAAGATTTAATAGATTTGAGGCAGCAAGAACCCAATGTGGAACAAAATGAACCAGCATATTGCTCTTCTCTAAGAAGGCAATTATTAGCTTTAAGATCATTGAAGAATGGAAAAGAGCCTAGGGTGGGAGAAGGGAAACTCTGGTTTCCTAGATCTGGGATAGAGAGCTATTCTGAAGGATGCCAAGTTTCAGGTGTTGTCATGCCTGTGGGTAACTCAAATGGAGTAGAGATAAAGGCCATATGTATTTAGAGGGTTAAGGAACTATGATACCAGTAGGGGAAGATGCTAAAGTTACTAAGGAATGTAACTGTAGAAGACAAGTGCTAAAAAATTTGAAGAAGGTAAGAGGTTACTCTGAAGGGTAGCTATATCTAGGGATTATAGTAGGGAGCAAGGAGCTAATTATCCTTGTTTTGTGATTTTTGACAAATGGCATAAGGTGTTGCATTCAGAAGATAGAATTGTCAGGGAAATGGAGTTGTTAGTAAGAAATCACTCTTTCATGTTTGGTGAGAAGATAAAAAGAGCGACCCAGTGATGTTTTCTGGCAATGGGATAGGACTTTCAATGAGAAGATACAGCAGAAGATAATGGAAGAGATAGGGGAGGAGTAGAACTAAGCTATAAACAAAAGAAATCAGTCTTTCATGTTTGGTGAGAAGAAAAACAACTATAGCAAGGAATAGCTTTGAAATAGGCAGACCTGGATTTGAATCCTGGCTCTGTCACTTTCTAGCCTATGTAGAGGTTGATCTGATTTTAGAAGCCCACTTTAAGAAAAAGAGTGCAGTAAGTAACAGCGTGATGGCAGACTAGAAGGTCCTAGCCCTCGTGCCCACCCCCCCCAAAAACAACAACAACAACAACAACAACAACAACAACAACAACAAAAACCAACACAGCAGTTTTACAACTACCCACCAGTGAAAACAGCTTAGGAATGCCCGGGGTACAATTACAAAGCTATAGCAACCCAGTGAAGCACACAAATTGAAGATGGTAGAAAAGTGTAGGAAGTGTTTTTCCTGCATCACCCCATGCCCATCCCAGCACAATTTGGCTCCAAGGGGGACCCCCTTACTGCAAACTCCTTCCTTGGGAGAAAAGGAAGCCCGAAGGATCCCAGCAGCCCTCACCACTGAGGACCCCAGCAGCCCTTACCACCACCATGGACACACATGGCTTCAGCCGCTTTTGACCCCAGCTGACAAAACTGCACAAGAGTCCTCACCACTGCACACCCTTTAAACAGGAGCTGGCGCTGTGTCCCCTGGGGCCAGAGATCTTCCCTCCCTCAACCTACCCTCCCTCCCCCATCCTGGTATCACAGCATGGGCACCCATGCCCCTGACCCTAGCTGGCACCAAGAGGGATCCCCTTGGCCACAGGGGGAAAAGAGATCAATAGGATGTCAGCAATCCTCGTCACCATTGTGAACATCTGCAGTACAGTTTAAGTTGTTATCAACTTAAAATAGAAAGTTATAACTACGGGATTTTTTATGTAAGCCTTGAGCTGATCAAAAAGAAAAAAACCTATAATAGATACACAGAAGATAAAGATGAAAGAATCAAAGCAAATCACCACCCAAAAAATCATCAAATAACAAAGAAAGACAGCAAGAGAGGAAAACAAACAACCCCCAAAAAACCCTGCAAAACAGACAGAAAACAATGAACAAAATGGCAGTAGAAAGAGATCACCTATGAATAATCCCCTACAGTGGGGTGGCTAACAATAACTTAACCAAACATAAGATACCACTAAACCCAAATAGAGTGTATTCCCACCTCTATATGACCTTATTCATCTCCGAAAAATGTTCACGGCCACTCCAATGCCACCAGGGAGAATATGATGGCAAGGGCATTGTGGTGGAAAAACAGTCTTAATTGATTTCTGTTGAAGCATTTTGCTTTTGCAGATTAAAAAAAAAAAAAAAAGAAAGAAAGACTTTTGATGATGTGAACACAATTCTAGGGCTTCCTACAGAGCCTTCCAAGGGGCCCAGGCAAGTAGAGGACCTGAAGGCTAAGCTGCTTTAGCTTTACAGTGAATCAATGGCTGTCCTACTGTGTAATCTCATGTTAGCTATGTCACTTCTCTAGTATCCATTTCTCGATCTCACAGGGATGGATGAGGAAGATGAATGGAAAGAATGTATGTAAAGTGTCAGTACCTGGCATATAGTAAATAATTAATAAATGGCAAATAAAAAATTACTAGATTTTGCAAACCAGTGGCATCTTATTTTGTGTATTTGATTATAACAGGTGCCATCTCTGAGGCGATGAAGGTTTTTTGTTTTTGTGGCTTGTTTTCACTAAAGACAGGGTAGGCTACTTGAGTATTTTCTGGAAGCACCATGCAGTGATAATGTAATCACCAAGTATGGGTGGAGGTGGGGGCAGTTTTTGAGCAGAGCAGTGAAGGCAAAACAGCTTAAATCCATAAAGAAGTCCTTTTACCCTGCTACCTGTAACAGGTACCTGGGCTCTGATATGCACATGCATCATATCTTCATACATTCCTGATAGAAGGTCAGCAATATGTGAACAAATATATGAGCAAGCACACCCACCTTTTGAGCAGCTTTGGTGTGCCAGGCATTGTGCTGCGCCTCCATCTTTTGCCACCTCAGTTAAACTTCACAGCAAGCCTGTGTCCATGAAGGTCCTCAATAAACAGATGAAGAACCGAACATGGAGAGGAGATCAGCTTCATCAGCCAGCCCTCACTTGGAATGTTTTGTGTAGATGTGAAAAGCCCCAAAGGAAGAAAGCTGTGCTCCATTTGTCTGATGAATTACAAACTAGTGGTTCTCAGCTACACTACAGCAGTGCCTGAACCAACTGACCTGTCCCCCCCTGCTCCTTATTCTGTCCTGGGGATTGTAGTACATATATACAATGGGATACTACTCAGCCGTTGTGATAGTATGGATGGAGCTTAAGAATATCATGCTAAGTGAAATAAGTCAGCCAGAAAAAGTCAAGAGCTATAAGATTTCACTCATATGTGGGATATAAAACTGAAGGCAACAAATGAACAAATAAGAAAAACAAACAAAAACTCATAGATACAGACAACAGTGTGGTAGCTACCAGAAGGAAGGGTGTAGAGGGTAGGATAAATGTCACTTATTCTCCCAACTTGTCCAGTGATTGGTTGGGACAGCTCTGAGAATAAACCACTCTGGCTCTCTATAGCTGAGCCAAATCCTAAAGAACGAATGGGTGGAGGCTATCTGCTGATCACTTTTCCTGGATCTGGACAGCATGGCCTTCCTTGAAGGCAGAGCTGAACAGTGCATTTTCATATCTGCCATTGGAAAATGATATTTTAAGCACCTCTCACAAAATAACAAGATAACACAATTTATATTGGAATAATAACTCATCTATTATCTGGAGTTTGTGTATTTATTTTTATTTTTAATTGAAATAAATACTAATGATTTTTTTTTAATGTTAGGTTTCTCTTTAAAATCACACACCTCTAAATTACAGAGAGGAGGAAATAGCCATTTGGCCCTAAGTAAGTGTGAATTTTTTATTTAGTAGATGGTAGTTGTGTTAAAGAGCACAGGTCCTTTTAGTTGTCTTTCCTCATTCCTTAAAAAAGGAGGCATAAATTTTGTAACCAAAATAGTCTTGGATGTTTATGAGTCAACTAGAGGCCTGGTGCATAATTCGTGCATGGGTGGGGTCCCTCACCCAGTCCTGATCGGGGCGGCCAGGCAATGGGAAGGGACCATGTGAGGTTGGCTGGCCATGGAAGGTTGGCTGTGGGAACGCATTGACCACCAGGGGGCAGTTCCTGCATTGAGCGTCTGTCACTGAGTGTGTGTCATAGCCACCGGTCAGCTGGTTGTTCAGTCGACCAGTCATAATGGTTGCTTAGGCTTTTATATATATAGATTATTTTTCTGATAATAAAAGCTTCAAAGCTAAACATAAAGTCCTGATAAAATTGACTGAGTTGAATGCTAGGGATAGGTGGTAAATCCGAAGAATGAAAAGACAATTGTTAAAAAGGAATGTTTATAAAGCCCCAAGTGGTAAAGATCATCCTCAAGAGGAAGGAATGAGAAATGAGTTTATTCTCCAATAAATGGGCATTAGTGTCAGAAATGAACAAACTCTTATGAGGGGCTAATGCACAACAAACTCCCTGGGAAAATATGGATATACTAGAGGCCCGGTGCACGAAATTTGTGCACGGGACAGGAGTATCCCTCAGCCCAGCCTGCACCCTCCAATCTGGGACTCCTTGAAGGATGTCCGACCGCCTGTTTAGGCCCGATCCCAGTGGGAGGGATTGTGACATCCCTCTCACAATCCAGGACTGCTGGCTCCCAACTGCCCTCCTCTGCAGGATGACCCTGCTGGCCTGGTCCCTCCCAACTGCCCTCCCCTGCAGGCCTGGTCCCCCCCAACTGTCCGACCCTGCAGGCCTTGTCACCCCCCCAACTGCCCTCCCCTGCAGGCCTGGTCCCCCCCAAACTGCCTGACCCTGCAGGCCTGGTCCCCCCGCAACTGCCCTCCCATGCAGTCCTGGTCCCCCCCAACTGCCCTCCCCTGCTGGCCTGGTCCCCCCCAACTTCCCTCCCCTGCTGGCCTGGTTTCTCCTACTGCCCTCCCCTACAAGCCTGGTCCCCACAACTGCCCTCCCCTGCTGTCCTGGTCTCCCCCAACTGCCCTCCTCTGCTGGCCCAGTCACCCCTAACTGCACTCCCTGCTGGCCTTATCGCCCACTACTGCCCTCCACTGAAGGCCTGGTTCCCCCCAATTGCCCTCCCCTGCTGATCTGTTCTCCCCCAACTGCCCTCCTCTCCCAGCCCAGTCACCCCTAACTGCCCTCCATGCTTGCCTGATCACACCCAACTGCCCTCCCCTGCATGCCTGGTCCCCCCCAACTGCCCTTCCCTGCAGGTCTGGTTCCCCCCAACTGCCCTCCTCTGCAGGCCTGGGTCCCCCCAAACTGCCCTCCCCTGCAGGCCTGGGTCCCCCCCCCCAACTGCCCTCCCTTGCAGGCCTGGTCTCCCCAAACTGCCCTCCTCTGCTGGCCTAGTCACCCCCAACTGCCCTCCTCTGCTGGCTTGGTCACCCCTAACTTCCCACAACTGCCCTCCCCTGCAGGCCATCTTGTGGTGGCCATTTTGTGTCCACATGGGGGCAGCCATCTTTGACCACATGGGGGCGGCCATCTTGTGTCTTGGTGTGATGGTCAATTTGCATATTACTCTTTTATTAGATAGGATACATATGTGCATACATACTTTGTGTATATATACATACTAGAGGCCTGGTGCATGAAAATTCATGCACTGGAGGGGGGTCCCTCAGCCCAGCCTGCCTCCTTTCACAGTCTGGGAGCCTTCAGGGGCGGGAGATGACCCGGCAATCAGGGGAAGGTGAAGCTCTCATCACACCTCTGCTGCCACTGCCGGCTGCGCAAGCCTCAGTTGGCCCTGGTTACCTGAGCCTCAGGCAGCCCTGGGTGGCTGGGCAGCCACCATTTGAGGCTTGCCGGTGCCTTGGGCTGGCCCTGAGTGGCTGGGCAGCCAACATTTGAGGCTTGCCTGCACCTCAGGCCGGCCCTGGGAGGCTGGGCAGACAACATCCAAGGCTTGCCTGCACCTCAGAATGGCCCTGGATGGCTGGGGAGCTGAGGGGACTGGGGGACTCCAGAGGCAGGTGCGCAGTGCAGCTGGACCTTCCTGGGGGCGGGCCTGGCTGTGCCATGCACCTGCCACCCTGGCAGGGCTGAGGGCACTGGGTGCCGCCATCTTGTGGCTGTGGGTGCCGCGATCTTTGATGGTGTGGCAGTCAATTAGCAGATTCTCTCCTTATTGGCTGTGGGTGCTGCTAGCTTTGTGAGGGCGTGACAGTCAATTAGCATATTCCCTCTTTATTAGATAGGGTATGTATATATATGTGTGTGTGTGTGTGTGTGTGTGTGTGTGTGTGTTGAAACTTTGCAGATAAAATTCCAATATGACTCATAAGAGAACACAGATGCAAACATGTATATATAGAAATCTGCATGTTGGCAAATGAACAAATCTATGTTTCTGTTAAGCAAATGAATCTTGCCTAACTCCTGAAAATGAATTATCCTTTAAAAACTAGTGTCAAACCCTTTGGTAGAGGATTATTATTCAGTTCTTTAAGGGAAGGGATCTTATTAAAATTCCTAGAGTGGTGCTTGGCATATAGTAGTTACTCAATGAATGTTTTGTGGATGAAGGATAGATGGGTGATGAATGAATGATATTTGATTAACCACAAGCAGAATAAAGGAATAAGTCAATCTTTAGAAGCTATATTACAGTCGTGATTTACTTCACCTGGCTCAAATCAGTGCCAGTGGTTATAGGAATTATTAGAATTGGAGTGGACTTTAGGAATCATCTACTTAAATCCTCCTAGTTTGCACAGGGGAAAGTGAGGCTTAGAGCCATGAAATGACTCACATAAGATGACTCAACCAACTTGTGATCTGACCTGTTCTAGACCCAGGGAATTCTGGCATTGGATTCATAGTGTTGCCAACTGATTATCAATAGATATTAAATTGGTTTCACATAGACATTCATCTGTGTCATGCTTTGTGTGTGAATGTCTATGTTTTGGTGTGTGTATTCAGTATTTCTGATTCCATTTACAGATTTCTTCCTGTTTCCCCTCATAGCATCGTTGTCTATGGATGGTCAACTCAATAGGCACATGCATGTGACTTCCTATCTTGTCTTCCTCTCTTTACCAGTTTCACCTCTCTTTGAATATTTTATTTTTGTGGCTATTCTAGATTTAAGCTCATTTTAGATTCCAGTAAAACTGATCATTGAAAACAGTTGGGGCCCTGTCTCACCTGCTTGTTTTGTTGATAGTTTCTACACAATAAACATTTCAGTCTTCTACTAGTGCAGGTACTAGATTAAAGCCATATAATGTCATGCACTTTGCTGTTCACTTTCCATCTCAGATGCCCTCTGAGGCTAACCTTTCAACAGAGTGACTTCTGTCATCATTAAAGGGTCCACAGAGCTCTGTTGCAGAGTAATAACCTTGGCAGCACTGTGCCTGATGCCAGCCCTCTCTCCGCAGCTGGTTATAGAATTTGGTCCTTTCTGGCACTCAGTCACCCGTGACACAGAAACTGGCCTTCTGTGACCTTTCTATTTTTAATTGCAGGCTTATTTTTCTTCTCCCCTAATTTCTCTTCTCCTTAGCCTCTGTAATGCCTTGTTTCGGGGTCAGGCTCAGCTCAATTTTCACTTGCTTCATTTAACCTCTCTATTCTCCTGACAGCTCATTCTTTTCTTTTGTAAAAGTTACACTTTGCAGAATGTTCTCAGTCTGTAATTGGGGTTTTGGTTCATGCTTAGGGAAAGTATGCATTTTATTTCTAATTATAAAGTCCTACTTTATAGCTGGAAAGAAAATATTTATTGAGCAGGAATGGCTGTAAGCATCAGTAATAGGAGCACTGAATGAAGTCGTCCCTGTTCTCCATGGAGGTAACATCCTAGAGGGGTGGGCAGATAAATGAATGTACATTCAATAGAAGAGAGGTGGTGATAGTGCTATCAAGAAAAAATAAAGCAGGGCGAGGAAACAGAGAAGAACACAGAGGTGAAGGAGCAATATTTTAGGTAGAGTCAGGAAAACCTCTCTAAGGATATGACATTGAACAGGAATAGGAATGAATTGAGGAAGCAGACTCTGCAAAGACCTGGGTAAGTGTGTGCCAGACAGAAGGGCTAAGAAATGAAAAGGCCTTGAGGTGGGAATAAGCATGGTCATTTCGAAGATGAACAAGAAGGCCACTGTGGCCTGAGGAATAGTTCCAGAGGGTAATGGGAGAAAGGTGGAGAGGGGGCCAGGGCCATATCTCTTATAGTCTGGGGAAAGATGTGAGAAAGCCATTGGAGAAGAAAAGGACAGTGTGGTCTGAATGATGCCCTACTGAGACTGTCCTGGCTGCTGTGTGGAGAACTAACTGGGCAGGAAGTGGGGAGATGGGATAGGCAAGAGTGGAAACAGGGAAGGGAAGGCAGTTAGGTGGCTTTAAAGTAAGATCTAGGGAAAATTGAAGGGATGGAAGTAGAGTTGATCAGAAGTGATCAAATTTAGGATATATTTTGCTCTTATGTGTACTCAACTAAAGAGTGCATTCAAGAATGACTCCTAGGTTTTTGGTCTGAGCAAAAGGAGAATGTAGAGGCTGTTAATAATCGGTGGAAGCCTGGAAGGGTGCAAACATCTGGTTTGTGTGATGGGTAGGGAAGAAATTCAAGAGTTCTGATTATATGCAAACTAGAGGACTAGTGCACAAAATTTGTCCACGGGGGACGGGGGGTGTCCTTCAACCCAGCCTGCACCCTCTTGCAATCTGGGACCACTGGCTCCTAACCACTCTGTCTGCCTGCCTGATGCCCCTAACCACTTGCCTGCCTGCTTGATCACCCCTAACTGCCTCTGCCTACCTGCCTGTTCATCCCTAACTGCTTGCCTGCCTGCCTGATCGCCCCTAACTGCCTTTGCTTCGTTCCCTGCCATGGCAGCTTCATCTGGAAGGACGTCCAAAATGATGTCCGGAAGATCATTCTGCTGTCCGGTCTAATTAGCATATTACGCTTTTATTATTATAGATTTGAGATCCTGGACTTGGAAAATTCAAATGAATAAAAATACTTTAAAAAAAATCTCAAATATAGTGCTCAAATTCAAAGGAAAGTACCTTTTAACATTATAGTTTCCTTTCTGAATGTATGTACTTCATATTTTTTATTTAGCTTTAAATCTACCTTATTTCAAAAGAATTATGTTCTCTGTACATGAACTCACATACAAAACAGTATTGTATTAGATCATGTTTTAATGTGTAAAGGGAGTTTTCTGAAAAGTCTCTCTCTGTGCAAACTAAAACTGTCTGTTCAAGTTTTAAATATACAAGGCTGAGCAGACTCCAGGAAAGCCCAGGCCTTAACATGTGAAAAGGTGGCTGGTCTCTCAGTGTAAATACAATGTGAGAACATTGGTATCAATGCGTAGATATGTTAGCCTCTCTTGATTCTCTCAGCTATTGATGTTTAATGTTAGTAAGAGATAGAAGAGGATGAGGTCAGCTTCATAAGAAGCTCTGTGTCAGTCTAAGGAGAAGGTGGTATTGGTTTTTAGAAGCTTAAAACTGCAATAGTTTGCAATAGAAACAACCTGGATTGAGAGTGCAGATACCTGCCTGTCAGTCCTGACATTTTCATTTTACTAGCATGTGGCCTTCAGTAACTCGATCCATCTGGAATTTAGTTTTCACACATTTAAAGTAGGGTTTACACTGTGAAGTTTTTAGAAGTGTTTTGAGGATTCAGTAAAGTAATGTACCGTACTTTCCGGCGTATAAGACGACTGGGCTTATAAGATTTTCCTGGGTTAAAAAGTCGTTTTATACACTGGAAAATATGGTATATTGGACTATATTGATGGGATTAGATATAATGGATTAGATATATTGGACTACCGTATTTTCCAGCATATAAAACGACTTTTTAACCCAGGAAAATCTTATACGTCCAGTCATCTTATACGCCGGAAAATATGGTATAATAAAATACGTTAAGGGTAATGAAACAGTATACCATATGATCCTATATAATAAAGAGGAAATATGCAAATTGGCCATCACTTTAACACACCAGATGGCCGCCCCCATGTGGTCAAAGATGGCCGCCACAAGATGGCTGGCAGGGGAGGACAGTTGTGGGCAATCAGGCCAGCAGGGGAGGGCAGTTGGGAGGGACCAGGCCTGAAAGGGAGGGCGGTTGGGAGGGAACAGGCCTGAAAGGGAGGGCAGTTGGGGGTGATCAGGCCTGCAGGGGAGGGTAGTTAGGGGTGACAGGGCTGGCAGAGGAGGGCAGTTGGGGGCGACCAGGCCTGCAGGGGAGGGCAGTTGGGGATGACAGGGCTGGCAGAGGAGGGCACTTGGGGGCGACCAGGTCTGCAGGGGAGGGCAGTTGGGGGTGACCAGGCCTGCATGGGAGGGCAGTTGGGGGTGACCAGGCTGGCAGGACACTTAGGGGCAACCAGGCTGGCAGGGGAGGGCAGTTAGGGGTAACCAGGCCTGCAGGGGAGGGCAGTTAGGGGCAATTGGGCCGGCCAGGGAGCAGTTAGGCGTCGATCAGGCTGGCAGGGGAGTGGTTAGGGGGTGATCAGGCTGGCAGACAGAAGCAGTTAAGGGCAATCAGGCAGGCAGGCAGGCAAGCGGTTGGGAGCCAGCAGTCCTGGATTGTGAGAGGGATGTCGGACTGCCCATTTAGGCCCAATCCCAGCGGGCAGTCCGACATCCCTTGAGGGGTCCCAGATTGGAGAGAGTGCAAGCTGGGTTGAGGGACACACACAAACCCTGTGCACGAATTTCATGCATCGGGCCTCTAGTATAGAAAATAAAATATTCTATCAAAACAACATAGAATATACAAGAGTTATATAGGAGTCAGATTTCTGATCATGCTGTGCCATAAAAATATGCTGATGGTGGAATTGCACACATATACACACATCAGTTTTCTTAATACTAAGAGCTATAAAATTACACATGATGTGGAATTAAAAATATAATTTTCTTATATCTCAATATCACAGTACAGATTATTATAATTATAAATAAACTAGAGGCCCGGTGCACAAAATTCGTGCACTTGGGGGGGGGGGGCTGTCCTCAGCCCAGCCTGCACCCTCTCCAATCTGGGATCCCTCTCACAATCCAGGACTGCTGGCTCCTAACAACTCACCTGCCTGCCTACCTGATTGCCCCTAATGGCTTCTGCCTGCCAGCCTGATAGCCTCCTAACTGCTTCCCTGACAGCCAGATTGACACTTAACTGCTCCCCTGCCGGCATGATTGACATCTAACTGCTCCCCTGTCAGCCCTATTGCCCCCAACTGCCCTCCCCTGCCAGCCCGATCGCCCCCAACTGCCCTCCCCTGCCGGCCCGATTGCCTCAACTGCCCTTCCCTGCTGGCCCGATCACCCCCAACTGCCCTCCCCTGCAGGTCTGGTCCCCCCCCCAACTGCCCTCCCCTGCCGGCCATCTTGTGACAATGTGGGGGCGGCCACCTTGTGACGACGTAGGGGTGGCCATCTTGTGGTGGCTATCTTGTGACAACATGGGGGCAGCCATCTTGTGACGACATGGAGGTGGCCAACTTGTGACGATGTGGGGGAGGCCATCTTATGACGACATGGGGGCGGCCATCTTGTGACAACATGGGGTGGCCATCTTGTGACATGAGGGCATGAGGGTCAATTTGCATATTACCTCTTTATTATATAGGATGACGTGTTATACTTTATCTCTGATGATATGCTGACATAAGTAAATAGACATGGAAACTATTAATAAATCTCTATTATGAAGGCAAATGGGTGAAAGTTTCAGTGGCTAATGTAATTCGAGCAGTCACAACCAAACCAAAAGTTTCTGTGGGTACCTGAAAAAGTACAAATTATGTAATTTCTGCTCAAGGTAAATTGAAACCATCTTTGAGTGTGTGTGTGTGTGTGTGTGTGTGTGTGTGTGTGTGTCTAATATGCCTCTTTTTTCTCTATCTGGTTCACATAACTTCATATATATTGTAATTTGAATTGTCAATGTGTCAAAAACTAAAGAAAAAGGCATATCTTATGAGTAAAAATGAACTGCATGGAGATTCAAGGGCAATGCTGATTTATACAGCTCTAAAACTTTCTAAGTCTTAAAATTTTTTAATTCTTAGCCTCACGGTGGGTAATATAGAGTCTTTTACAGTGAACACTGAGTAAGGCATGAAAATAAACTTGTTACTCAATAAAGTGTAACAGGTTTTTTTTTTTAAAATTGCACATACTTATACCAACAAATATATTGAAAAAAAGCATATGAAACAATTGTCACTTGTTTTATTTGATGCCTTATTCCAAAACAAAAACAAAACAAAAAACAAAATAAACCTAAAATTATTTATGAAGCAATGTCAGTAAAAATGATATGGTTAAGGAAAACATTGCCAAAAGTGACTTGCTAGGGATTTCATTACCCATGATTTGGTTCTGAGCTTCCTAGAAGGTCAGCACAAAAGGAAACTTGAGCTGAGTCACAGTGTCAATTATATGAAAGCAAAGCAATTTGCTACAATATAGGAATTTCTTTTGTTGTGTTTTGTTTTCCCCAACAGAAACACATTTGCATAAGTAGGTATAAGTTTAATTGTATAGGCTGATTTTTCCTTTTATTACTTAAAATGCTGTGGTTACCTGCTTGGTAATAAGTCTTTATATTGAGAATCAACCCATGCAATCCCTGGTGCCACAGAGGTGCCTATGACTTAATAGGCATTTCAAAAAGCAATCTAATTTGGCAAAATAGTTAATGACCTAAAAACTTATGATGAACAAAACACAGGGAAGTAGGAGAGGCTTGCAGCAGGAAGAGGATCAATCTAAAATCTGTAACTGTGGTTTTATACCAAACACCAGTGCTTATTACTAGTTTTATTAGCAAAAACAAACAAATGTACAAACAAAAAAACTTTCTTAGCCTGTATTTTTTCATCTGATAAAAATTTTTTGAAATAAATAACATTTAATCTTTCTGGCTGTGAGAATCTGAGTTTGCAATTATACTCTGGAATCAGACAAACAAGATGGGTTCTCTTGAAACAGGAGAATAACATCCAGGATGACAGTGAATGCCAGAAAAAAAAGACAATGATTCATTGAATTTATTAATGTATTAATTCTGTCACATTTTAAAATACCTAACATTGGTATAAAGATTCCAAACAATTTTTCTCATATTTCAACTCTTCACAACTGTTCTAAGTGTTATCAACTGATAAACTATACTGGTACATACAGCTGGAAAATTAAACTTTTCAAATAGACCTGTCTATCACAAGGCCAACACACTCAGTGTCCTTTACCTTACCATACATTTTTTTTTAATTGGAAAAAATAAAAACATAAAAAGGAAAGAATTAGTTCAGAAAATATTTTTGGGCTATCAGCTAAGTAAAGGACCCATCCAGTAGTTAGAAGATAAATTAAAGAAAATGTCTACAGTTTCAAATATCAATGTTATATCAATAAGTTTACAACATTATTTTTCTGATATAAGAAATACTAGTATATGTTCATTGTATAAGTCATGGACAACAGTGTGGTGATTCTCGGAAGTGTGTGGAGGTGGAAGAGGGCATAGACGGGATAAATGGTGATGGATAAAATAAAATAAAAAATACTTCAACAAGCAATTATTTTTTAAAGTGTAAATAAAATAAAAATGACCCATAACTATACCTTCTAGGAAAAAAATCACAACTGCTATTTTGGTGAATTTTCCTCTAGCACTTTTGCTATGTATTTAAATATGATAACATAAAACATTGACTTTACTGTTTTACAAACCATGCTAAATACTTTACATTCAATTTTTCACTTAACCTCATGAGTATGTATATGTTATTATTTAGTATTTAGCATATATATATGTGCATATATGTACATATATACATGCAGATATATACTAAACTTTATAATATTCCATATATACCCTTTTAAATCCTTGAAGCTTGAGGCCATTTTCAGCCACAGGCACATTAATAAGCAGAGAAAGCTTGTCTGTATAATAAAACAAGAGAGTGGAGGAAATGACAGAGAGGAGTGGAAGGGAGAAACTGGACACCCTGTGTCCAGGGAGAGAGGGGGACAGGAAATAGTTGCCAGAGGCATCCCCAGTTGCAGGGAGATCTTGCTCTCTTTCCTCCAAATGTATTCCAAAACCCTTCTCTGTATCTTTCTTCTAAGCATACTTACAACTTAAGGTAATTTGAGTAAGCTTCTGTTCTGAAGATACCGTGTCAGTGTGTATTAATAGTGACTAACTTGATATGTGAAAGACATCATTTCAAACATTTTATGTTCATTTCTTATTTGATGTTTTTTAAACTTCATATCAACCCTAAGAGGCAAGTATTGTTATGTTAATTTTGCATGTGTGCATACTGAAGCTTAAGGCAGTTAAGCAAAAGGAATGACATATTTAGGAATGGTAGGTTTACTGCCCCTGCCCCCCCTCCACCTTTGTCACCTCCTCAAACCCTGCTAAAATGTCAGAAAGGGGAGTTTTTAAAAGGCTTATACTCACCAGAAGTAAGAGCACAAGAGCAGTATAAAGCAGATGGACAAGTGTACTTGAATAAATCCAAGAAAGCAGAATTCTAAACTGGCAGTGAGAAAACTTGAAAACCAACTCATTCTGCCTTTTGTAAGTTACCCCAAAACTCAGAAGAGACACCAAAAAGTGGAGAAGATGGGGCTAAAAACTGGAGAAATGGTTGATAGTGCTGAAGCAGCAATTCAAGTCCCAGATCTGGAAACTTGCTCACATATGGAAGTACCTGCTCCTCTAACCCAGCCCCTCACCCCTCTCCAGCAAGATGCTGGAGCTTTAGTCCCTGGAGAGGGTAAAATAGTGTCCCTCAAATGGGAGACACCAGTGCATTTAAGGTGTGGGTGCTGTGTCAAAAGCAGGGGAATTGGAAAGCATGTGTATACCGAGGCTCTCTTCACCAACTTGCCTTCCAAAATGCTGGCAACCAGAGTCTTCTCATTCAAGCAGGAGACAGAAGCACTTGTCTCTCAGGAATCAGCCTCGCCTAAGAGAAAAACTGAAAGACAGTGACATCAAGAATTCCCTGATGAAAGAGTGCAGCCATTTCACTGCACAGATGCTCCACCCACCTGTGCAAAGCTGTTTCTAATATAAATAGCCTATGATCATCAGATAGTATACAGATAAATTACAAAATAAATAGAAAATAAAAATAGCAACTTGGATTAAACTTTAAAAAAACTCAAAATATTCCCATTGATGTGAATATGAATAGTATATGAGATATACTCATGAGCTAATAAACCTATGGAGGGGGAGGACCATAATACTTTAAAGAAGTACATTCAGAGAACACAGAGAAGAGCTTTGGGGTATTAAAATATAATAGCAGAAATAAAAATTCAATAGAAATTTTGGAAGATTAAGTTGAGGATAGCTTATAGAGAACAGAGCAAAAGGCAAAGCTTTGGAAAATAGAACCGGCAGAGAATAGGAAAGTTGGGGGGACCAGTACATGAAATTTAGAAACAGAATAGAGAAAAGTTAAAGGGAAGAAACTAATATAGAAATAATACAAGAACCTTCTCCAGAATCGAAGTACATTTCCAGATTGAAACAATAATGAATGAGGAGAGATCCACCACAAGACACAATATTGTGAAATTTCAGGATACTGAATACAAAATAATGAAAAAAATAATAAAGTATTCAAATTATAAGTTTATGCTTGACTGAAAAGGACATTAATCCATTTTTCGGTAAAGTATGCAGGTTAAGAGCACCAGCTCTTCACCCAGCTCCCAAGATTCTAATCTCAGACTCTATTCTTACCAGCCCTGTAACTCTGAGAAAGTTCCTACAATACCGTCTCAGCTTCTTTATAAACTCAATAAAATAACCTCTCACACTAGCTTTAGAGGAGAGCATCTTTTTCAACAAACTCTCACCAGCATAAGTATTGATTTTCTATCAGTGTTGTAATTTAGTATAAAGAAGACATAATTTTATTGGTTTACCAAAGGAAAAATTAGTTTTTGTTTATATGAATAACAGTCTAAAGGTCAGTGAATTTCAGCAACTTCCTAAAGGCATAGCATAGGAGTTTGTCACCAATATCCACCTTTGGGGCTCTTGCCTTTGAAAGAAAACATACTGTCACACAAGTTATGTGACACAGACTTTATTATATTTGGTGTCATAAAAGCAAGCTTTATATTGAGCTGAGGGAAATTAAAGATCTTGGACTTTAAACACAACCTTTCATTTTAGATATAGTTGTGTATTTTATAACTATCTTAAATTTACATAATGTTTCTCTCTTAAAAACATATATTCAATGTTTATTTAAAAAACATTGTATAGCCTGTCTGGTGTGGCTCATTGGTTGAGCATTGACTTATGAACCAGGAGGTCACGGTTTGATTCCCGGTCAGGGCACATGCTCGGGTTGAGGGCTCGATGCCCAGTATGAGGTGTGCAGGAGGCAGCCAATCAATAATTCTCATCATTGATGTTTTTCCCTCCCTCTCCCTTCCTCTCTGAAATCAATACAAATAAAAAGAAAACATTAAGTGTATACAGTGTACTTGAATGTACTGGATGCTGGGACACAATGGTAAACAAAGCAGTCCCTGCCCTCAAAGCTCAATCCTTGTGTAGGATTTACATGACAGCCTCAGAAACTCCAGATAATCTCAGTAATTGAAGGAGAAAATTATTTCTGCACATAAAAATGTCTCTGTAGTATGATAATTGGGGTGACTAACTCAACTTCCTGATTGCCAGCCAAGAGCCCAGACTACTTAGAAATCACTGCACATCAGAATATTGAAACTGATCATGTTCAAGGGTGTCATATGATTACATGTAAATATATGACATGCACATCTGATTCAGACACCAAGTACTGTCTATTCTGTTTATGAAAATGGATAGAGAAGACTTTTATCCATATGAAATATATATCATTTCCCCAAACTCTTTTTATACATTCTCTGTAACTTAGTTTTTTGTCAGAAGAGAGATTTGATTCTACTTCAACCAATAGTGTTACCTGGTTGGTTGTGTCTTTGAATTGCATTGTCAATGACACTTCAAAAAACAACTAGATGTGGGACCTGACACATACTTCGAAATGTCAGCCTTGAATTTCATCTTCTTGGTAAGAAGGAAAATTCTGACAGGATTTTTACCCACCGGACATAGACCATCCACTGTTCTGCTCCTCACCCTCAATGACAGTTTCTCATTTGTCCAGAAGCTGTTTCTATGAAAGAAACATGCTTTCTCTTTCTAAAGCAGATCTGGAATTATAATTAAAAACAATAACAACAAAATCAACTTAGAAGCTGGCTCCTAGCCCCAAGAAAAGCAGATCAGATCATTCTCATTGTCTCTTCTCCCCTCACAGTGCTCCAGGGACTTGGTTTGTTTTTTGAAAACTGGTTTAGTCATTAGAATGGAGCCAAGGTGTGATGGTAAAAAGACAGATTAATAGTTAGGCCATGTCAGAACGATAATTGGATAGTGTTATAAACATCAAGGAGCATAACTCAGTCCCCAGGCTGGTGAGTAGCAAGTTTGAGGAATCATCAAGAGGCAATGCCTCTTAACACGCTTCAGTGAAACAATTCAGATATATCCTTCCATTTTTCTATCCATTTTCCTATTCTTACTCTTCTTTTTGTGTAGCACTGAATAAAGAATCCGATATAATAAAAGCCTAATATGCTAAGTGTCCAGTTGTCCAGTCATCTGTTCAACCAATCAAAGTGTAATATGCTAATGATATACTAAGGCTGCTCAACTGCTCCCTATGACATGCACTGACCACTAGAGAGCAGACAGTTGACTGATCAACCAGTCGTTATAATGTGCACTGACCACCAGGGGGCAGACACTCTGATCAGTAGGTTAGTTTGCTGCTGGGGTCTGGCTGATATGTCCTGGAGCCCTCCCGCAGTCCCTCCCTGGCTGGCCAATCTCCCGCATCCCTCCCCAGCCCCAATCGTGCACTGGTGGGGTTCCTTAGCCTGGCCTGCGCCCTCTTGCAATCTGGGACTCCTCAGGAGATGTTGGAGAGCCAATTTCGGACTGATCCTGCAGGCATAAAAGGCTAATATGCAAATCGACCAAACAGCAGAATGACTGGTCACTATGACGTGCACTGACCAAAAGGGGCAGACGCTCAACTCAGGAGCTGCCCCCTGGTGGTCATTGCACTCCCATGGGGGGAGTGCCACTCAGCCAGAAGTCAGCTCACAGCTGGTGGTGGTGGCGAGAGACTCTCCCCTCTGTGGCAGTCGGACATCCCCCAAGGGCTCCAGGACTATGAGAGGGCTCAGGCCGGGCTGAGGGGACCACACCCCAAGTGCACGAATTTTGTGCACTGGGCCTCTATTAGTTTTATAAATCAGATGATATGATTATCAATCTTGATGCCATTTAATAACTATATCAACTTGGGCTTAAACTCTCTAAACTGTAAAAAGAGGAAACATAAGTTCCCACTCCTAAGTGTGGCCTGTGCACAGTGAGCTCTTCCAATGACTACAGTACACAAAGGAGGGAACAAGTAACTTCATCATGGTGAAATCTAAGCCTCCCCAAGTTTAACATCAGCACTGATGAATCGTGTTGATAGCATATTCCCTTGATATCATGCACTTAACCCTTACCCTAATCTAATTATAAGAACAACATCAGAAAAACCTAAACTGAAGAACATTGTACAAAATATTTCAACCAATACTCTCAAGAAAGGGTAAATGGCAGTAAATGGCATCTATCTTTTCTTGTAAAGATCACATTTTCAGTTATTACATACTAGAGGCCTGATGCACGAAGATTCGTGCAAGAATGGGCCTTCCTTCCCCTGGCTGCCAGCACCGCCTTTGCTCCAGCCCAGAGCCACCTTTCCGCCTTCCCACACTGCCCAGAGGCCCGGAGCGGCTGGGGCAGTGCGGAACGCCTGCTTCATCACCATGGCAATGACGAAGCATCCCGCCCTGGCCGCTGAACACCTGTGTATGCAAATTAACCCGCCATTTTTGTTGGGTTAATTTGCATACTCACTCCTGATTGGCTGGTGGGTGTCATGAAGGTACGGTCAATTTGCATCTTTCTCTTTTATTAGTGTAGATTGTTAAATAATTATATATTGTTTAAAATATATATTCCCATTATATATATATATTCCCATTAATATACATTCCCACTGACAATAGGCTTGGCCATGTTGACTTGACTTGACAAAAGAAATGTGAGCAGAGGTGATGTGTGTCCTCTGAGCTTGTGATCTTGCTGTGTTGTTTTCCCTCAGAAACCTTCATTATTGCCTCTCTGTCAGTCAGCCTGAAACCTACATTAATGTAATGAAGTGCCCAGTGGCAGCTGACCTGTAATGGACATGTAGCATGAGAGAGAAATAAATGCTATTGTTGTGAGCTACCAGGTGGTAGAGTCATCTTATGCCGACCGAACTGAGCTTATGCTGAGGACACAGTTCTAATCAAGTCATGAGGTTCCCACTTCTTCCATTTGTTTCTCTCACTTTCTCTTTGTTTCTCTTGCCTTCTCCTTCTTCCTCCAGGTCTCCTCCCCTTCTCTTCCCCCTCTTCTTCTACCAGTGTCTCCTCAGGTGGTACTCATTGATTTCTGAGCTTATTCTTTCTCTAATAATTGTGTTTAGACTTCAGCATTCCAGTTTCTCTTCTTAAGTTTGCTCTTCAATGTGTCCATCACTTTCACATTTCTGGTGTTTCCAGCCAGAGGCACCAGTGAATGGCGGGAGCTCAAATAAAATTCTTCTGCTGCTCATCTTTCTTGCCCTTTATTCCCCCCACATCGCCGTCCTGATGAAATCAGATTAATATTAGCATCCAGAAACTCTTTGGATGGGAAAAGAAGCCACCACCTGGGAAATTAAGGCTGTTTCTTAAAGAGATTAAGAGCTAATTATAGGCATGTAAGTCTCATGTGTTCTTTTTCTCTTTTAGCATCGGCAACCTTCTGAATCACTGCCCAGTTGCCAGCTGCAGGTCCTAGCTCCAAAGTAAGTCTGGCCAGTCCTGAAAGTCTAGCTGACTAATCCAACCTTCATGTTCACCCAGGGCTTACTTAAGCATCCAAAATTACTTAACACATGGATTTCCCTCATCCTGAGGTATCTGCACCTGGTAAATGACATAAAGGGAAGATGGGGGCAGAAAGGGCTCCTCTTAATGATGCCCAATTTCAATTTCACATGCATGCAACTTATATTGGTAAACTAGAGGCCTGATGCATGAAGATTCATGCAAGAATGGCCTTCCTTTCCCTGGCTGCTGGCACCGCCTTCGCTCCTGCCTGGAGCAGCCTTTCTGCCTTCCCACACTGCCCAGAGGCCCCGAGTGGCTGGGGCGGTGCGGAACACCTGCATTGTTGCCATAGCAACAACACAAGTGTCACGCCCCCGGCTGCTCGGTGCCTGTGCATGCAAATTAACCCATCATCTTTGTTGGGTTAATTTGCATACTCACTCCTGATAGGCTGGTGGGCGTTGTGAAGATATGGTCAATTTGCATCTTTCTCTTTTATTAGTGTAGATAGTGTCATTCAATTAACCAACCTTCACACAATCAAACCATAATCAACCACCTTTGCAGGAAGCAAATGTGCACAGCCCAAGCCAGAAGAATCTCTGGAGGGGTGGTCCTGTTCGATAATAGCAGGAGTAGCTGGTTTTCTGAAGTCAGACACAGTGTACATCAGTTTCAAGACTGACTTCTTTGGCACAAAAAGCGAGCATTGCTCACTACCAACAGGTAAACACACACACTTGTTTCTAGTCTGGTAAAATGATTGAGGGATTTGATTTTCCTTCTGAATTTCAATTTTAGAATTTATATTGTCCTCTATGGAGTCCATTTATCTTTCTTATCTGAAGATATAGAATATGTCTGCCCGGGTGGGTTTTCTGGGCATCTAGAAGCAAAATTTGAGGAGAAATTCAGTTTGCAAGATATTTGGTTGTTCAGGAGTAGCCCATGTAGTTCTTCCAGGGAAAGTCCTATCGGAACAGTTGAACTGGGAGTTTAAAGGAGTCTGCTGCATGGGGGTAAGGATGGGTGGGTGGGGAGAGGGAAGAAAGGTTACAGTGGAAGGAGTAACATTATAGGGTTTTAGGAAAATGCAAAGGTTCTAGAAAAGAACTGCTCTAGGTTACACTTTTCTGGTTCAAAACTTAAATGCATAGTTCAGAAAGACATAAAACTGTCCAGTTTTTCTTTATTTTATTTTTTTGCCACAATTTCTAACTAGACAAAATTAGGGTAATGCTGATTCCAAATCCTATTGAGACCTGATGGTAATTGGAATTCTATAGCTTCTAGAAAGCTGATTGGGCAATTTTCACAATGTACAATAGTACCTCCCCTTATCCTCGGGAATGTGTTCCAAGACCCCCCAGTGGATGCCTTAGGCTACATAGTACTAAACCCTATCTATATTTTGTTTTTTTCTTCTGTACATACATACCTACAATAAAGTTTAATTTATGAGTTAGGCACAGTAAGATATCAATAACTAATAATAAAATAGAACAATTATAACAACATACTGCAATAAAAATTATGTGAATATGGTCTCTCTCTCTCTCTCTCTCTCTCTCTCTCTCTCTCTCTCTCTCTCAAAATACCCCATTGTACTGTGCTCAGCACTTTACAGCTTCTCTTTGGCATATCCAAACTGCCAGCATCACATCTCTTGAGTTTTTGGGCCATTATGAAGTAAAATACAAGTTACTTTAACAGAAGCACTGAGATACAGTGACATTTGATCTGATAACCAAGTTGGCTACTAAGTAGCTAACAGTGAGATAGGGTGTATATTGTGGATACCCTGGACAAAGGGATGATTCATGTCTCAGGTGGGATGGAGTGGGCTGGCTAGAGATTTTATCACAATATTCCGAATAGTGTGCAATTTAAAACTTATGAGCTGTTTATTTCTGGAATTTTTACTTAATATTTTTACAGTAGTTGTCCTCAGGTAACTATAACCATGGAAAGTAAAAGTACAGATAAGGAGGGACTACTGTATAAGAATCTCTGTAGAATTTCTAGTGCTCTTCCTTTCCAGCTTAGAAAGGGAGGAAAAAGGAGAGTGGTGGATGGGACAGTCCACCTAGGAAATATTTGTCTTACAGGTTTTGTTTAATTCAGCAAACTGGTTCTTAATATTTCTGAACTCACCATGGAAACCCTTGCTGGTCATTAAATTCCTATCTTTTTCTGTTCCTTGCTCAGTTGTTTTTGCTTGTGTGTGTTATTAGATTATTTTATTATCCACTTTAAATGTTATTTTAAAAGTTTCTTTATGGGAACAAGAGCCATTTTGCTAAATACTTTATACCCTTTTCATACTTATAAAACTTTCTTGATAAGGATTTTAAAAATATATTCTTAACTATGACTTATACCTTCTCCTTGAAGGTAAAGCAGGGGAGTCCTATATTAAATATTCTGGTCACCATATACAATTGCTAGGAAGAAAAAAATCAATAGAAACAATTAAAAATGTGTCAAGTGTAATAAAAAAAATTACCAATCAAACATATGGTTATCATCTTCAAAGTTTAAGATACAAGTTAAGCCCAGAAAGTACAGCATTTGAATTCATGATAAAAAGGAATGCACTGTTTTTTTCAAAAATATATATATTTTTAATTAAATTCAGAGAGGAAGGGAGAGGGAGAGAGAGATAAAAACATCAATGATGAGAGAGAATCATTGATCAGCTGCCTCCTGCATGCCTCACATTGGGAAATGAGCACATAACCCGGGCATGTATCCTGACGGGGAATTGAACTGTGACCTCCTGATTCATTGGTTGATGTTCAGCGCTGAGCCATGCCAGCAGGCCCTGGTGATGGTTATTTTTTGGTTTTACTTTTTTGTACATAATGTTTCAGTTTCTTTCTTTTCCTTTTTATTTGTGCAGCCAAGTTGGCTTATCTTCATGTGCACCCAATCCTATCTAATAAAGAGGGAATATGCTAATTGACCCTCACACTGTCGCAGAGATAGTGGTGCCCACAGCCAATAAGGAGGGAATATGCTAATTGACTGCCCCGCCCTCAAAGATGGCGGCACCCACAGCTACAGGATGGTGGTGCCCAGTCCCTTCAGCCCCGCCTGGGCAGCAGGTGCCCGGCACAGCCGGCCACACCACGTGCCTGCCTCCAGAGCCCCCCCTGTCCCTTCACCCCCCCAGCTGCCCAGGGCCGGCCTGAGGGACAGGCAAGCCTCAGATGGTGGCTGCCCAGCTTCCCAGGGCTGCCCGAGGCTCAGGTAACCAGGACTGGCTGAGGCTTGCACTGCCGGCCGTGGCAGCAGCAGAGGTGTGATGGGGCATCACCTTCCCCTGATCGCCGGGTCACCTCCTGCCCCTGAGGGGTCCCAGACTGTGAGAGGGGGCAGGCTGGGCTGACCTCTAATTTTATCATAATTTCTATTTCCAAAGCCTTCATCACATGATAAATTAACTTATTGATGTATTAGATTCATATTTGAGAGCAAGTCATACCCAGGAACTATTCTTATATTCCCTATTACACTCAGTTTTTAACAATTGAAGTAAGCATTTTTCACTAAAGTAACATTCGCTTCTGAGGATTTTTTTTTTTTTTTACATTTAAGAGAAACTCTTTGAATGTTGTTATTATCATTTGATTATTACTGCTACTTCTTGTGCAATTTTATTTTTATATATAAATTGCCTGAGATGATGACTTTGGCTTCCCAGGAACCACTTATGCTTACTTTCTGTTTTTATTTTTTGTTAAATCAGCAAACAAGTGACTCTAAATTATCAAGGTATCATTACATTAAATATGAAATGGGATTTTAAAAAATGTATGTTAGTGAATACTATCTGAATTCCTCTTAGGGAGACAAATGTTTTTTAAAACTGCCTATGTACTATGAAGATGAGGACTGAGGATTACAGTCTAGAAGGAAATATATGGAAGTATTAGCTAAACTAGTCAGCATGGAAAGTTATCACTGATTTAGGGGTTTCAGTAAGGAAGAGAAAATAAGAGAGGGATTAGTCATACAGAAGTGCTTGAATTATGTGGCAGATGACTGGGGCCTGAAGAGAACTAGTTGGTGATAATTCCTGCTCACTGGCCATTGAAGGAGTTTTAGGCAAAGGATTATCAAATATTGTTTTAAAATGTCTTCCATGTAATTTTGTGCTGTTTAACTCCCCTCTGCCATTACCTTAAAACTTCAGAAAAATCATGTAGACAAATAATTGACATCATTTTGGAGAAATCAAGGAATAGTCTCGCTCCTCCTTGTTTTGTGTAAGATGAAGCGAAAAGAATAATCCCTGGGAATGGGATAACAGTAAGAATAGGAAAAGCTTCTGCACAGCAAAAGGAACAAAATGAAAAGGTAGCCCACTGTGTGGGAGAACATATAGTATTTGCCAATGAAACATTTGATAAGTGGTTAATATCCAAAAGTGGACATACAGATGGCCAAGAGACATGAAAAAATGCTCTAAGTCATTAATCATCAGAGAGATGCAAATTAAAATGACTGAGGTATTACCTCCATACCTGGCTATCATCAACAAATCAACAAATGACAAGTGCTGGAGAGGATGTGGGGAATAGGGAATCCTCGTACACTGCTGATGGGAATGCAGACTAGTTCAGTCACTATGGAAAAAGTATGGAGTTGCCTAAAAAAATTATATATGGGACTGCCATTTGACCAAATGATCCCAATTCTAGGAATATATACTAAGAAACCTGATACACCAGTCAGAAAGAATATATGCACCCCTATGTTCATAGCAGCACAATTTACAACAGCTAAGATCTGGAAACAGCCCAAATACCCATCAGTAGATGAGTGGATAAAAAAGTGGTGGTACATTTACATGATGGAATATTATACAGTAGTAAAAAGGAAGGATCTCTTACCCTTTGAGACAGCATGCAGGGACCTAGAGAGTATTATGCTAAGAGAAAGACAAGTATCACATGACCTCACTCAGATATGGAATCTAAAGAACAAAATAAACAGATGAACAAAATAGATCCAGAGACATAGAGACATGGGACAGACTGATGAATCTCAGAGGAAGGCTAGGGTGGCTGGTGGGTGGGAAAAGATGAACAAAATAACATATGCATATAGACATAAGCATATATATGGAAGGGCTGGGGTAGGGGGTCGAGCTAGAAGGGATCAATGGGGGAAAAAGGGGACATATGTAATACTTTCAACAATAAAGATAAATTTAAAAAAAGAATAGGAAATGAGAACTACTGGTGTTCAGGAAAATAATAGTTAATAGATAGCTCTCTAAAGGCAGGGTGGTGGGGAAAGGGAGTGGGTTTTCCACTTCCTGAAGTGACAGAAGGGTTGAACTGATTTTATGTTGATTTCAAAAAAGAGTGTTAATTAGGTTGACACTTGAGATAGATCTAGAAATGATAAATGATATACCAAATCTATAAAATTATTTTTGAAATTTTTGTACAAGATGGTGCTATCAATGCAAATATATTTTCTTTGCCAATTAATTGTCATATTTCTTATGTTTTCCATGTGTGGGTTTGCAGACTATCATTATCTTCATTTTCAAAATGTAGACACCAGGATGTGAAGAGGGTTAGAGATTTTCTGAAAGTTATCTGTATATTAGAAGTGGAATGGAGCAGAATTCAAAATCCATGACTCAGGTTCAAGTCATAATCTGTAAATGCTGTGGTCAGAATAATTAATGCCTTGGCACTTCACTGGCAGTGTGACACTGAATAGTGGCATGACTTAATAGTGGCATGACTCCATTTTTTGTTTTTGATTGTTTGTGGTTTTGTTTTTTTTTAAAGAAATAATATTTAAAAGTTTTGAGCATTAAATTATATAACATATGCAAAGCATTAAGTGTCTGGAACGAAGTAAGCATTCAATGAATGCTAGTATTATTTATTTGCTTGTTTTTTAAAATTACTATTTGAAGAATAAGATTAATGATAATAATTTGATTCACAGTCCTTTCCATTTCTAGAATTCCAGAAAACATTGTCTGTAAATAGTTGAAAAGGTTTTGGAACAGAATTTTAAAGCATTCTGATTTTTCATCTCATATCAATTTCAATCTCATGGACACTACAATTTATACTGATTGTATAAAATCTGAAGGGAAATCTCAAGTGATGTTGCAGAATTTACCAGGCAACTGGAAAACACACAACAGGTACTCAGAAGATTCAGGGAAAAAAAGAAATTTTTATTCAAAGCAGCACTGCTGGCTCAGGGAATTCGAAGATCCAAAGCCTGAACACATTATAGAATGAGATTACTTTATATATATACTGTATTCCTAAAATTCTTTATTTCCTAACTTCTGGGCTTTTGTGGCAGGCTTTTGCAGCCCTACCTAAGTTAGTTAGAATGGGGAAGTAAGATTACAGCTAAAGGCCTGGCCTGGGTGGTGCCAGTGACCTCCCCTTTGGCTAAGCTGTTAAATTCTTGGTTTGTGGCCCTTGTAAACTGGGAGTATTTAGGAAAAGAGATTATTGCCTAAGGAAGGGACAGTGACTTCATTATAGGCTAACAAGAATGTGCATTAGGATACCTCTCACTGGCACAGATTCAGATTGCTAGCCCACCCCCCAGGGTGCCCCCTATGTTCTCCTTCAGTGACACGGGTGTTATTGGTGGAAGTGGTGTTCTTGGGGTGCCTCGAGGAAAAGAACTTTCTGAGGCCCTCGGGGAGGATGGGGTTTTGTGGAAAGCTTTATTGATGATGTAAAATTAAGGGTCTCATCTCTGTCCATCCCTCCATGGAAAAATTCCAACCTTGTCTTCAGCAGGGCCAGAATACAGCCACAGCCGCGCATTTCTGTTCCATATTAAAATACAGTTCAGTTCAGCATCTGGCTAACTAAGCTTGTGTTCCCAGATGCAGTCCATTGTATGTGGAGTCTGCACATCCATGGGTTGTGCAGCTGCTTAAGGCCACATGACTATGGAGAGAGAACAGGTGAGCACATAGGCGAACAAGAGTGAACAAGAGGCAAAAGCAAGGGAACTCTTTGTCTAGGGATTTTAACCTTCCAAGATTTTGTGCTTCTGATGGGGTCCACCCCTAGTCAATCCATTGTTTCCCAGCTAGACTGACAGGCAAGCACCTTCCCTACTCACCTACTTCACTGTGCATGTGTCCATGTCCCTCTTTGTTCAATCCCTTTCCCCAGTGACCTGCAGGAAATGGACAGGTGATTCTCTGGGGAGCGTGAAGCTGTAGCTTCCTGGTGAAGCTGCTCAGATGACCATGCTTACAAAGTCTGGCCTCCCCTTTGTTCTCTTCCTATTATTAATATTAACTAGGCAATTATGATGACAACATAGGAACCTCAGATCTCTCTAATCTTCCATCTGGGACCTAGTTGGCCTGGGTTCAGGCATAATCTCCCACAGTTGCCTCACAAACGGAGAAATCAGTTAAAAGAATCCATAGAATCTACAGAGTCTGCCCCACCTTTACTTAGAAAATTTTCTGTAATCATCAAGATTTAGGTATCAGAGTTTAGGACTTCCTCAAACTTCTTGAATGTAGTTTACATACCATAGATTAGATAGTAAAAGGGACCTTTTATCATGGTAAAGACAACTCTTTCTTAAAATTGAGAAAAATGAGTACCAGCAATGTTAGTAACTTGCCCAAGTTCCACAGCAGGACACAGGCTTCTTTCTAAAGAAGTAAAAGTAGAAAACTAATATGGTCACGAAGAATGACAGGTAATTCATTTTCTGTTATAACTTTATTGAAATCTAATTGACATACAGTAAAGTACTATATTTTGAGGTTATATTTTTTATAAGTTTTTGCATATGTATAGACTCATGAAACCATCACCACAATCAAATAATGAACATATTCAACTGGGGTTGTGCTGTGGATTATCTCACTTACAAAATAAGCAGAAACATGAGAAAGCCATGGAATTGTTCCACAACAATGAATAACACCTTTTACTTTGTTCTTCTCAGCTTAAAATAAGAATAATAAGCATTAATACATTATGTGATTTGTTTACAGGAGTCTTCTCCAACCTTCTGGTGGATGCCTACAGTTCCTCTCTTAGAGTCTGGTCTTGTTAATACAAGGGTTTAACCCCTGTTAAAATGCAAATAACCGCAAAAAAGGAAAACTTTAAGTTACTGTTAATTAAATATGCTTTCCTATTAATGCAATACATCTGAGTAGGTTTTTGGGAGGACAGAGGATGAGAGCAAGAGGAAGTTAGAAAAGGGGCATTGACAACTGAGCATAAAATTGAATAGAATGCTGAGAAAATGAGTCCACAGGGCTTAAATAAGCAATGAATTATTGTTTTAAGGTGGGTTATTATGTAAGGACTAGAGGCCTGACGCACGAAATTCATGCATGGGTACGGTCCCTAGGCCTGGCCTGTGATCAGGGCCATCTTCCCCAGCTGCCTGCAGCTGGCCCCACTCCCTGCCGCCACCCACCCCTGGCTCCCCATTTGCCATCAGGTGATCGGTGCCTTATGGCAGGGTAAGGGACCTAGAGGTCGGCTATTTGCACCCACTCACTGGCCCCGCCCCCGCAGCAGGTGGCCATCAGGTAATCAGAACCTGCCAGCCGGGGAAAGGAACCAAGAGGTGGTCAGTGCGTCTCATAGTGACTGGCCCAGCGGTCGTTCTGCCGTTAGTGTCAATTTGCATATTACCCTTTAATTATATAGGATTATTACATAGGATAGAGGCCTGGTGCACAGGTGGGGGCTGGTTGGCCTGCCCTGCAGGGGGCCCCGGATCAGGGTGGGGGTCCCCATTGTGGGGTGGGGCTGGCCTGGGCGAGGGGCTGCCAGGGGTTTGCAGGCCAGCCACACCCCCATCAGTGTGGGGGTCCCTGCTGGGGGACAGGGCCAGCCTGGGAGAGGGGCCTGTGGCGGTTTTCAGGCTGGCCATGTCCCCGATCAGGGTTGGGGTCCCCACTGGGGAGCAGAGCGGCCTGGGTGAGGGGCCGTAGGTGGTTTGCAAGCTGGCCATGTCCCCAGCTTTGTCAGGGAGGATGTCCGGAAGATGTCTGGTCTAATTAGCATATTGCTCTTTTATTAGTATAGATAGAAGAGTACTAAAATTTGATTATTCCCAATAATTTTCAGAAGTCTTTATACTAACATAAAAAGTAAATATATGCTAGAGTAAACAAGTCCAGAAGTTATTTATGATAAAGCCACTTTGTCAGTAACAACCAAATTATCCAATGGTTGGGCCAGTTCAATAAATTATGGTATTTGCATTTGCAAACATTGGACTTCTAGTGAACCATTAAAAGTGCTATTCTAGAATGGTGTATCATTTCTTAAGATGTTATGGACTAAGAAAGATATTCAGAATAGATAGGGAAGGTAAAAAATTATATTATAAAATAACATATATGATCCTAGATTTGTTGAAAAGTATATATGCATACACACATATACATAGAAAAAGGATCTATTCCTCATGTTAACAGTGCCTATCTTTGCAGGGGTGGGGAGAAGATACTATGAACATTTATTTTAAGGAAATAAAAAAATTTTACTGATATATGTTCTATAATTTTGTTTTGAACTATAATTTAAAAACTATTAAAACTTTTTAAAGGAAGCCCAGTTAGAAGTTATAAAATCCTAATGCATTTGTCAGATCACATTGGATTATTAATTATAAGGGAATATGGGAGTGAATATGTGCAAATGAGTACATTACTAAGAGCCCTAGTGAGAATTCTGCAAAGAATGGTATCAAAATTGGCCAAAGGACCACTATATGCAAGATCCTACTTATATGAAAAAATAAAAAAACAACAACAAAAAAAAACACACACAACAAACAGACCCAGAGCATCCATGGAATTTAAAAATATTTCAATTCAAATAAGACTTGAAAGATGAACAACTCCATTCATGGAAATAGACACCTGTGACAACAATGAAAATTCAGTAACAACTAGCCACCAAAGATACTGGTAAGAATTGGTGTCAAGAGCCAAAACAGATGATATTCAGATGTGAAAAGTTTCCCCATGTAAGTGAAACTACCTGCAGCCTGCATACTTCAGCTTCTGAATCTAGGAAAATCAGTCATCCTAGTCACACCACTAATGAAAACCATCAAAACTAAATGTAAAATTCAAAAAGGAAAATTCAAAAAGGTTTGCATTAGAACATGTATTTATTATGACATTTAATCAACTTTTATGTTCATCTGGACTTGTCTTACTTCTTCCTCTTCCATGAACTCTGAGGATAAGATTTTGGGAGCTTGTTCTACTTCTCCAATAATTAATTCAAGGAAACAGTAGATCAGAGACTAAAATTTCCTCACATAGTTTTTGCATTCTCATTTCTTTGAGTGGCCGTGGCATTATCTATATATATATAGAAGGCTAGGTGACTGTCAGATGGTCGGACTGGCCGGTACATATGATGTGCACTGACCAACAGGGGGCAGATGTTCAACTCAGGAGCTGCCAAGCTGCGGTGACTTGGCAGTGGTGGTTCTCTGGTGACTCACCCTGGAACCAGAGAGGAGGGAGCCGGATTCCTCGCGGG
Source organism: Cnephaeus nilssonii (assembly GCF_951640355.1). Taxonomy (NCBI): domain Eukaryota; kingdom Metazoa; phylum Chordata; class Mammalia; order Chiroptera; family Vespertilionidae; genus Cnephaeus; species Cnephaeus nilssonii. The sequence continues at coordinate 38,759,458 of NC_137074.1, read as the reverse complement.
CCCGCACAATTCCACCTTTGGCAGTGGGTTATGTTGTTGCTGGAGCACTGTCGGCCCCGAATCTGGTTTACTACCGAGCTGCAGTAATTAATTTCCTTTCAATGTGTATGAATCTGCACCGGACCACTAGTAAAACATAAAAGTCTAACTTTTCCACCAACTTCTAAACTGCCTGCTGCAAGCAGAATCAGAATTAACAAAAGAAACAATTCAGAAACAGTACAAAGAGCTCTGTGGTGCATTAACACTGGGAGGAATTTAAATGCCGCATGCAAATATCAAATGACATTTACAAACCATGTACCCTGTCTAATTCTTCTGTGAGCTAATGCGGTAATTACAGATTTTATACTTTCCAACAAAATCACCTTTGAGAATAAAGCAGCCAGGAAAATTTCAATTAGAAGGGAAAAGTCACAAAGAATTACTGAAACTATCACCTACTCAGATAAAGTTCATAGGGTTGATTCTGCTAATTACTGACTGACTGATCGTTTTCCTCCTTAAGAATGAATGTGAGGAGTGGGTACCTGTGTAGAACAGATATCCTTATCTTCATCTGTATCTATATCTGTATTCATATTACTATATGTAACTATATATCCGTATATCTATCTCATTCGAGCTTCAGTCTGACTTATCAAGTACTCTGTTGCTATGGAAAATTGAGAGTACCAACTCTGGGGCATAGCCAGTTTATAACCAAAGACTATTCCTTAACAAGCAAAGCCATACTCTAAACAGGTGGAAGATGGAAATGTTCTAAATTTGCACTGTCTACCACAGTAGCCACTAGCCACATGCGGCTACTGAGCATTCAAAATGTGGTTAATGTGACTGAGAAGTGATTTAATTGACCTTATGTAATTTTAGTTAACATAAATAGCCAAATTTGTCTGTTCACTACCATATTGGGCAGTGTGGCTCTAAAGTAAAGGTCACAAAATGACAGTGATCAAATGCAATCCAAGTAAGGAAGCCTCCATTTGCTCACCAGCTGCTTGCGTATGAACAAGCTGAGCTTTTCTTCCTTTCTATAGAAGTAAGCCATCCACATGTATTGGTGACAGGGAAGAAAATGGGTGGAAGATACACAAACTATTTGGGATATTTAGGATTGTTTCTTGAAGGTGAGGACTGCAAGTTTACCTGTACATCAGTAAGTAGCCTAGTTGTCTAGAACAGAATAGGTGGATAATGTTTGTTTTTTTAAATGTTGTATAAGGTGCTTCTGGTTATTAAAATGGGAGGCAAATTCAGACATCTGACTTCTCTAAATATAAAACAAACAGTCAAACAAACCCAATGATGATGTTCTCTTTTCCATGATTTGCATTTGACTAAACTTTGACTATTTGTGCATAACAAATAGGGAAGGGAAGGGAAGGGAAGGGAAGGGAAGGGAAGGGAAGGGAAGGGAAGGGAAGGGAAGGGAAGGGAAGGGAAGGGAAGGGAAGGGAAGGGAAGGGAAGGGAATATTAACATGTTAGACACTTAAAACTTTCTTACTGTTAAACTGCATAGAATGTCTTCATAACAACATCTCCACATATATTTGCTTTAAATTTTCCTTTACTTTTTCCATACCTTATAAGAAATGATTATATTAAAAAATAACTCTGAATACATTATTTATTATGTTGTATACTTTATGTGCACCAGGCCTCTAGTATTAAATAAACACATTTTATATATATATATATATATATATATATATATATATATATATGCATTTATATAAAGAATTTATTATAAAGAATTGGCTCATGTGATTGTCTCCAAGATCTGCAGGTGCTCCAGGAGCTGGAGAGCCAGGAGAGCCGATGGTGTAGTCCAGTCCAGAGGCCAGCAGGCTTGAGACCCGGAAGAGCCTATGTTTCAGTTTGAATACAAAGTCAGAAAAAAGTGAATATCCCAGTTAAAGGCAGTTAGGCAGGAAGAATTCTCTCATTTGAGGGAGTATCAGCTGTTTTGTTCTATTGAGGCCTTCAACTGATTGGATTGGGCCCACCCACACTGAGAAGGGCAATCTGCTCAACTCAGCCTACCTAGTTGAATGTTCATCTCATCCCAAAACATCCTCACAAAAATACCTAGAATAATGTTTGACCAAATACCATGGCCCAGTTCAGTTTACATATACAGTTAACCATCACATGTGGGAGAAGTTGAGGAAGAACAGGTTGTTTCATTTGGAATTGTTTTTCTCTTCTGTCTCTTTCTTTATGAATGACCTCAAGCCAAACAGGTTTCTTTGAAGGTGGCTTTAATGTTGTGAAAGTTCTCCACAGTCTAAGGTCCTCTTGTTAGCCTTGACCAGAAATGGAGACTCTGACAATTTAAGTAACTTACTAAGATTATAAAGAGTAGAGCCAGCTTTGAACCCATTTCTGCCTATCTCTAAACTTTTCACCCTTTTCATTCTTCCCAGGAGGCATCTGCTTTTACTTCTTATCAGTTTTCTATTTCCTATGTATTCACCCAGTCAATATCTGCCTTTGATAACTGCCCACTACATTCACAACTTTCGAAGAAGTAGAATCCCTTTACGTTGTGGACCTACCTGTAACTGAACTGGGGTTACCTTTCTCTTACTGGGAGTTGATTTATGAGTATTAGCCTCTCCCTGGCCATGACTTCTCTTCCTGCTTGCTCCCCTTCTCTCTCACCTCTTCCCTCTCAACCCAGAGTGCTGTGCAACTGGAGTTGTGGATTATCCCAAACCCTCCTGAGAACTGAAACTAAGCAGTGGGAAAGCCGGGAATCAAACCTACATTCTCATTATCTTAAGTCCAGTGTTTCACCTCATGGCCAAAGATCTACAAAGTGGGTGTGTGATCAAGATGATCCTTTGAGACAAAAGCAAGAAATTACTAGAATATCTATTTTTAACATATCATTTTATTTTTATAAAATGTATATGTTACAGTAGTAGTTATATAATTTAGAAAACTATACAGTCATATTGGAGATACTACTCTTTTTAATGGACAAGGATGCATGACTTTGAGTTGTACACTTGAAACCTGTATGGTTTTGTGAGCCAATGTCACTCCCAATAAACTCAATTAAAAAAAAAAAGATTGGAGACTACTGCTCTACACTGATGCTTCAAGAATGTTTATGTGCATATAAATCACCTGGGAATTTTGTTTAATTCAAGTTCAGATTCAGTGTGTCTGATGCAGCTAAGAGGCTGCATTTCTAACAAGCACCCTGTTGATGTCCATATTTTGGTCCAGGGCCACACTTTGAATAGCAAGGGTTTCTACACCACACTGCTCTTCTTGGCCTAGTGCTATGGAGCTGCCATAAGTATTCAGTGTATGGACATTGGATGAATGAAAACAAACAAATCAAAGTATATGTATTCAAACAATATTTTCCAGTTTTTCAAAATGTTCCTTATCTAAGAAAACCAATACCTACATTTAAAAAAGTTATTAAGATTGATATGAAATCAGCTTAGGTATTACATTACTTCAAATCTATTCATAGGACAAATTATGTTTGTTTTTAACTCATATTTGTGATAATATTTTTTATAAAAAAAATTAACAACAGCAAAGTAACCAAGTAATGAGTTTAATTTTGAGCTCTGAAATAAATCAGAGACTCCTTCCTTCATCCTTCCTTCATACCCAGAGCTCTCTGGGGAGTGTGTCCAGCCTACAAAAGGCACTTCCTTTCCATAGTATTGCCCAAAATACACCCTAATATTTCTAAATTCAGCCTTTCTCTTCCTGGGCCTGAGCACCAAAGGAGGTAGAGGATCCATCTATACATTGATCAGTAGCAGCTTCCTTCCATCTAGTTCTGGGGAGTGAATGGGGTTGGAGGCATTAAACTTCATTAACATGTAGGCTGTGGTTGAAAGAATTAGAAGGCAGTCAGAGGGCATGCCAATCACCTTCCAGCTGCTGCAGTGCCAGGTGGAGGGTCGGCTGGATGGAGACAGACATGCTGCATTGTGGGGGGAGCTAGTTGGGGTTACAGTATGTATGCCCAAGCTCTGGGGTTCCAGTATCAATGCAGAATGTAGTAGAGAAGGAGCAAGTACCCTGTTGAGCAGCAGATAGTCTCTTGCAAGGGACTTTACCTGGCCATCTTGTATTTTACTTTTTAATCTTCTTGGTACTTTATTTTATAAAGAAGCAATGTGTTGTTTTTAAGTAACTATTTCATTCTTCAGCAAGAAAGGAATTCATTTTAATGAACCAAAATGACATATCTGTGAAAGGTCCTCCTTAGGAGTGAAAGGTATTTCAAGAATCTGCAAGTGGACACTTTAGAGAACAAGAATGGCAATGATTTTTAAGGATGTTTTTACTGAATGCCCAGTTTACATGTATTTTCTATAGATTACATAGGAAAAATTAAAAATATGAAAATCTCTCTGGAGGTGTTATAAATACATGGCAGATAGATGGGAATAAATATTTTCACAAAATTTTTCCATATACTTTGTTTTTGTCTATTTTACAGTTATTTTATTCAGTTAATCTGTTACTTGATGGAAACTATGATAATAATATGCATAGACTCGTCCTTACAGTATACTTCTTAGAACCGGCTCATAAACTCTTTATCATGAAAGCAGCTGCAGTATTGGATCCATATATTGAACCTCTCCTCTGAGCTAATGATGTCACTGTAGGCCAGGGACTCAGACTATGCCTCCTGTGAAATTGATCCCCTTGTAGGCCAGTTATCTTCATATGGCTTGTGAAGACCTCACACCTGATATTTTGTAAATATCTCCCACTGGTTGCATAGGAAGCTAGTGAAAAAGTGAGAGTATCGGCACAAATCCACCTCCACTGGTAGAGAAACAAACCACAGCTCAGGTCCCATAGTCAGAGGAATCCTTTTTATTTAACCACGAGGCACTCTGCACAGCTCTCATGGCACAGAGTCAAGTGCTTTCTGGTGAATAAATGAACCAGAGCCTGTGCCATGGTTGGGCCTAAGGAACACGGGAGGCCTGGCTGTGTTAGAGGGAGAGAGTCCATCGTGAGTGGAAATTACACTGGTGGTTGCCTCCAGTGTGGGAGTTAGGAAGCCAAGTGGGTTACTAGCATCAGAGAGTCTGGGCACCTGCCACCCACCCCTAGGACACAGTATGGGAAAGCTATAATAAACCCTGCAAGGCCTTTCATTGTCAGCCTTTGGGATCTGTGGTGACTTGCTCTTGCATCCAAAGCCTTGGGCACAGGACTCTGTCTGGAGTTGCAAAGTTGGAATACTGGAGGGGCAGGTCTACAAAGGACCCCTGCCTGGTCTCTGCTCTCTGCTTCTTGCTTTCTTTAACATGTCTTGCACTGTATTATTATAGTTGCCTTCTCTGTCCACATTCCCTTCTAATTTCTGAGCTCCTTGAAGGCAACGACCCTGTGACTCTAGTGTCTGACCTGGTACTTCATAGGCCTTCAGTAAATGTTTGTGGACTACCTGATGCTGAACAGGTAGTCTGGAAAGTACGATGTCAGCCAACCAGAGGCAGACAAAGCTAGAAGGTCCCCATAGAGGTGGTGACAATAGCTGGTGGGGTCCTCAAGGAAACACCCAGGAAAAATGAAATCTGCAGTGAGATGCACTGGTCGAGGGCTGGGAGGGAGTCAGCCGCAGCAGCAATGCTGAGGAGAGCTCTGGCCAGAACATGGGAAGGTGCAAGGCTCCTGTAGTGGCTCCTGGGGTTGAAGACCGCACTGAGAGGACTGAAGACCTCGGGAACCCACAGTGGTGAGAGCCCAGGGACCAGCATCTAGATAGCAATGCAGGTTGGAGGCAGCCAAGACCCACTGGAATTATCGGGGCAGAAATGAGTGGGACTCAACGTTACCCAAATACTGATAACATTCCGAAGGGAAAAAATGTCAACTGAATGATAACTTTAAGTTAACAGAAATAATGCAATGTAAACTGATAAAAAAAATTAGGATGCAATAAAATTATTGTCTTCTCTATATGAAAGTAATTCTTCTCTTAAATCCCACTGACCAGTTCTTTGACAGAGACCATGTTCTTTGACACATGAGCCTCCCCCCACCCCGTGTGGAGTCCTGAGACCACCACTTGATGGTCACTGAGAGTATGTGGCCTCTGTCATTCAGGTTCTCCATAGTAAAATGCAAGCCCTGTTCCTACGGACAGAGACAATCCACTCTGCTCCAAGTGATGGGGCTCAGGTGGGTCGGTCCAGTCATGTGCGTTGTAGTAAAAGCAGCATTGAACAGGGTTTAAAGCTCCGTCAAGTTCCTGAGCTTCCGTTTCATCTGTATAATGAGTATAATAATCATATTTAATGCTTAAACTATTTAGTCTTCTATGCTAATAACATTACAGACCTTTCATTCCTGTGATATTTGCTCCTTTAGCAGAGAACAAAAAAGAAAACACTGTTGTTTAAAAACTGAAATAGACAGCCCTCTTGTTTACTTCAAAGTTTTTTGAGCACCTACTACTAAACAAAGGTTGGTTGTTTAGAGATAACAAGACATTACTCTCTGTCTTCAAAGAGCTTACATGTAAACAGCTAAATCAGAATTAAATGCTTGCTAAGTAGAACTACAAATAATATGGCCATGGCAGCTCAGGAAAACAATTTATCCTAAAGGCACCTCTAAAGTCAAGGTGCAATAATAACTCTCATTTTAATGGAACCTTGAACACTGAAGTATGAGAAAGATTTTAAAGGTTAAAGATTTGAAAATAAATGGCTATACCACAGCCTCCGTGTCAGGCCTTTTGCTACTATTTATGCTGTATTCTCAGTGGTTAAAATATCAGACTCAAGCCATTTTACCTGCATCCCCATCCTGGCTTCTGCCATTTACCTTGAATAAGTCACTGATTTTTCTATGCTTCAGTTTTTTTCATCTGCAAAATGGCGATAATCATGGTTCCTACCTTTTTAAGATTGTTATGAGGAACTAAATCTATCAATATATGCAAAACAAAAGTATTTGAAAGATTGCCTGAGACATACTGTTATGTAAGCCTTAGCTACAGCTTCCTTATATTTAAATATGTTTTGCCTCCCCCTGTTTGGCTCAGTGGATAGAGCACCAGCCTGCGGACCAAAGGGTCCCAGGTTCGATTTTGGTCAAGTGCAGGCTCCTCCCTGGCCCGGGCCCTGGTCACAGCGTGTGCAGGAGGCAACCAATCAATGTGTTTCTCTCACGTCAATATTTCTCTCTGTCTTTCCCCTCTCTCTTCCACTCTTTCTAAAGGATCAATGGAGGAATATCCTCAGGTGAGGATTAACAAAAATAAAAAAAATATAAATAAATAAATATGATTTTTTAAATTGATTTCAGAGAGGAAGAGAGAGGGAGAGAGAGAAACATTAATGATGAGAGAGAATCATTGATCAGGTGCCTCCTGTACAGCCCCTACTGGGGATCAAACCTGCAACCCGGGCATGTGCCCTGACCAGGAATCGAACTGTGATCTCCTGGTTCATGGGTCGATGCTCAACCAGTGAGCCACACTGGCTAGGCATTTCCTTATATTTAAAACAGAAATAGTAATACCTCACTGATTTGTTGTCAGAATTAAATGAGATAATTTAAGTATCTGGCACATAATAAACATTAAACATTGTTCCCTTCCTAAAATTTATTTCCTCAGTTTAAAACAGACAATAATGTACATACACACAAAAACGATTTGCTTGTCTCCCAAGCTATTAGTTTTTAAGATTTGGAAACAGTGCCCATGAGCAGATGAGTGGATTAGAAAACTGTGGTTCATCTACACAGTGGAATACTATGCTGCTGTAAAAAAGAAGGAATTCTTACCATTTGCAACAGCATGGATGGAACTGGAGAGCATTATGCTAAGCGAAATAAGCCATTTAGAAAAAGATAAATATCACATGATATCACTCATTTGTGGACTATAATGAACAACATAAATTGATGAACAAAAACAGAACCAGATTCATAGAAGCATCGAATAGACTGTCCAACCTATGAGGGAAGGCAGGGGTAAGAGATCAACCAAAGGACTTGTATGCATGCATATGAGCATAACCAATGGACACAGACGGGGGTGGGGCGTGGGGTGAGGGCATGTGCTGGGGGTTGGAGACGGCCAGGGAGAGGTCAATGGGGGAAAAAGAAGACTTATGTAATACATTAAACAATAAAGAACTTAAATTTAAAAAAAACCCAAAACAACTGTTAGCTTAATGGTTGCCATTTGAGAAAGTGCCATCATGAAGCTTTAGAAATTTGTGAACATACCAATAAAAATATTGGTTCACTTTTGCCGGGAAATGTGTTTGCTACTTATGCCCAACTTCTAAAGTTTATCAAGTCCTCAAAATTAACATGACAATTTCTGTGATAGATTTAGTGAAGCCTTTAAAGAGGCTTATTTATGCTATAATTTCAGAATAAAGCAATCGGGGTGATATCTGTAAAGCTTTGCAACACTCAATTCTTCCACCCACTCTAACAGCTTTGAAGTCTATAAGCCTGTCAAGAAACTGTTGTTTTTCATTTCACTTTGGAACTCTCCAAGCTAATGAATGAGAAGGCCTGCATTAAAGGGCATTTATAATAACAGTGATGAAACACTCATACATTTGGAGATAAACCAGCTTTAAAACTGAGTTTTGGCTGAAAACTTATTCTTTCACATTTAGCATGTATTTTGAACAGGGTCCCCACCACGGCATGCAAATGTCTGAGTGTGGGCAGTAATATTTTTTTAGTAGACTTTATATTTTAGAACAGTTTTAGTTTCACAGCAAAATTAAGCAGAAGATTCAGAGCTTTCTAGTATAACCCTTGCCCCCACAGATGTTAACATCCTCCCCCATTATTAACATCTGCCCCCAGAGTGGTACATTTGTTAAGAGTGATGAACCTACATGTCTTAGCATAGGCAGCTTGGAGTTAACAAAAGAGAAGGGAGCTAGACTGGCTGGGCCTGATTGAGTCTTGAAGTTATACTTCATCAGGCTTAAGTCTAGAAATTACAGCTCAGACCCCCCAGGGGAAAGCTGAATCCTCTACCCAAGGGACTTAATCTCTGAAGCAGTCTGGTGGGGCAGGGGGTGGGGGCAGCCATTATCTGGGATTACCCAGGGAGAGATAAACATCCCTGTGCAGGTTTTTGTGTGGATATGTTTTCACCTCCTTTAGATAAATATCAAAGAGCACAATTGCTGAATCACAAGGTAAGAGTATATGTAGTATTGTAAGAAGCTGCCAGAATGCCTTCCCAAGTGGCTGTACCATTTTGTATTCCTGCCACCAATGAATGAGAGATTTTGTTGCCAGTATCTGTTGTCATCTATGTTCTGGATTTTGGCCATTCTCATAGGTGTGTAGTGGTATCTCATTGCTGTTTTGATTTGCTTTTCTCTGAAAACATATGATGTGGAGCATTGTTTTATGTTCTTATTTGCCATCTGTATTTCTTCTTGGTAAGCTATCTCTTCATGTCCTTGGCTATTTTTAAAATCAGGTTGTTTTCTTATTGTTGAGTTTTAAGAGTTCTTTGTATATGCTACATAACAGTCCTTTATCAGCTGTGTCTTTTGCAGATATTTTCTCCCTGTCTATGGCTTGTCTTTTCATTCTCTTGACAGTGTCTTTTGCAGAGCTGATGTTTCTTAATTTTAATGAAGCCCAGTTTATCAGTTCTTTCTTTCATAACTCATGCTTTGGTGTTATGTTTAAAAAGTCATCAACAAATCTCAGGTCATATGTTATCTTCTAGGAAATTTTATTTTTTATATTTTAAATTTAGTACTATGATCCATTTTGAGTAAATTTTTTTTTTGTGATGGGTGTAAGGCCTGTTTCTGGATTAATTTTTATGTATGTGGATGTTCACTTGCTCCAGAACCATTTGTTGAAAAGACTGTTTTTGCTTCATTGTATTGCATTTGCTTCTTTGTCAAAGGTCAATTGACTGTGTTTATGTGGTCTATTTGTGAGTTCTCTTGTCTGTTCCATTGTTTATTCTTTTGTCAATTCCACACTGTCTTGAGTATTGTACCTTTATAGTAAGTCAGGTGGTTCACTATTGTTTTCCTTCAATATTATGTTGACTATTTTGGATCTTTTGCCTCTCCATATAAACTAGTTTGTCAACATCCATAAAATAACTAGCTGGGATTTTTATTAAAATTCTGTTGAATTTATAGATCAGGTTGGGATAAACTGACATTAACAATATTGAGTCTTCCTGTACATGAACAAAATATCTCTGTTATATGTAGTTTTCCTGTGATTTATTTCATCAGAGTTTTGTAGTTTTATTCATATACTAGAGGCCTGATGCACGAAATTCATGCAAGAGTAGGCCTTCCTTCCCCTGGCTGCTGGCACTGGCTTCCCTCCGACACCTAGGACCCGGGCTTCCCTCCAGCACCCGGGACCCGGGCTTCCCTCACAGCCCCGGCTTCGTCCAGAAGGACATCTGGTCTAATTAACATATTATGCTTTTTTATTATAGATATCTTGTACACATTTTATTATATTTATACCTGAATGTTTCCCATGGGGATGCTAATATAAATGATATTGCATTTAATTTAAAATTCTACTTGTTTTTGCTGGTATACAGAAAAAATGATTAAATTTTATATAATACTAGTAAACTTGTATCTTGCAACCTTGCTGTAATCACTAATTAGTTCCAGCAGTTTTGTAAAAACCAATTCTTTCAGATTTTTTTGTATAATAATGTCATCTGTGAACAAATGTAGCTTTATTTCTTTTTTCCCAATCGACATATCTTTTGTTTCCTTTTCTTGTCTTATTGCATTAGCTAGGACATCAATACAATGTTGAAAAGAAGTGGTGAGAGGGAATAGCATCACCTTGTTCTGGATCTTAGTGGAATAGCTTTGTTTCTCACCATTAAGAATGTTGTTAGCTATGGCTATTGTAAATATTTTTTTTATCCAATTGAGGAATTTCTCCTCTATACCTAGTGTACTGAGAGTTTTTATCATAAATGGGTGTTGGATTTTGTCAAATGTTTTTTCTACATCTATTGGTATGATCATGTGACTTTTATTTTTAGCCTGTTGATGTTATAGATTGCAATAACTGATTTTAGGATGTTGAACCAACCTTGGATAAATCCCACTTGGTTGTGGTGTATAATCATTTTTATACATTATTGGATTTGGTTTGCTAATATTTTGTTGAGAATTTTTTCATCTGAGCTCATGAGATATATTGGTCTATAGTTTCTTTCCTTCTAGTGTCTTTCTCAAGTATTGATATGAGGATAATGCTGCTTCATAGAATGAGTTGGCAAGTATTACCTCTGCTTTTGTCTTCTGAAATAGACTGTGGAGAATTGGTATAATTTCTTTCTTAAATGTTTGGTAGAATTTACCAGTGAACTCATCGAGTACTTTCCATTTTGGAAGGTTATTGATTATTGATTCCTTTTCTTTAATAGATATCATCAGCCTACTCATATTCTTTATTTCTTCTTGTGTGAATTTTGGCAGATTGTGTCTTTTAAGGAATTTTTCCCTTTTAATCTAGATTATCAAATTTGTGGGCATTGATTTGTTCACATAATTTCTTGATTACCCTTTTAGTGCCCCTGGAATCTTTCATTTCTGATTTTAGTAATGTATAGCCTTTCTCATTTTCTTAGTCATCCTGACTGACATCACTTTTATTGACCTTTTCAAATAACCAGTTTTTGGTTTTATTGATTTTTTCTATTGATTTTCTGTTTTCAATTTCACTGATTTCTACTCTAATTGTCATTATTTCTTTTCTCCTGTTTGTTCAGGATTTAATTTATTCTACTTTTTCTAGTTTCCTAAGGCATAAACTTAGATGATTAATTTTAGATCTATATTTTTCCTGATTTAACATGCATTAATGCTATTATTTTCCCTCAAAACACTGCTTTCACTGCATCCCACAAATTTTAATAAGCTGTATTTTCATTTTCATTTTGTTCAAAATATTTTAAAACTTTTGTTGAGATTTCTTCTTTGCTCATATGTTATTCAAAAGTGTGTTGTTTAACCTCCAGTTATTTTTAGAGGTTTTAGCTCCTCTCTACTTTTAGAATGGCCTCAGCTATCTTTCTGTTATTCATTTCTAGTTTAATTCCATTGTGGTCTGACAGCAGACCTTGTATGATTACTAGTTTTTGAAATTTGTTAAGGTGTTTTTTGTGGCCAAAATGTGCAATATATCTTTTGTTTGTTTGTTTGTTTTGGGTTTTTGGTTTTTTTTTTTTTTTTTTTAAATCCTCACCTGAGAATATCTTTCCATTGATTTTTAGGGAGAGTGGAAGAGAGAGAAACATCGATGTGAAAAATACATGGATTGGTTGCCTCCTGCAGGAGCTCCAACCAGGGCCCTGGCCGGGGAGGAGCATGCAACCAAGGTACATGCCGTTGACCGGCATTGGGACCCTTTGGTCCGCAGGCTGACGCTCTATCCATTGAACCAAATTGGCTAGGGCGCAAAATGTGGTATATGTTGGTGAAAGTTCCATGTGAGCTTAAGAAGAATTTGTAGTATTCTGCTGTTGTTAGCTAAAGTAATCTATAGATATCACATAAAACTAGCTGATAGTGTTGTTGAGTTCAACTATATCCTTACTGATTTTTCTACCTGCTATTTCTGTCCATTTCTTATAGTGGGTGGCAAAGTCTCTAACTATAGTGGTGATTCATCTATTTTATCTTGCAGTTTTATCAATTTTTGTCACATGTGTTTTGATGCTCTGTTGTTAGGCATATACACCTGAAAGATTATGTTTTTTGGAAGAATTGACCCCTTTATAATTATGAAATGACCCTCTTTATCACTGGTAAAATGAGGGTCACAAATTCTGCCTTGAGCTGGCTCCATAGTCCATGGTTCCGGCAAATGATTAAAACTGATGGTGCCTGAGTAGATGGAGTCAGTTGATCCTTCAGAAGCTCTCTTGCTGCGCTCCTCTGAGATGACTCCCAGAGGGCCAGAAGTCCCACCTTTTGGCTGGTTGCTCTGCCTTCCTCCTAAGTTTTTGATTTTGCAGTGGTCCTTCCTATCCATATCCTATAGTAGACTCCCCTTCACCCTTCAGCAGAACCTTACTGCAGGTTCCATATATGTTCTCTGGGCTTCAGGCATCTTTGGCCCATCATTGGAAAAAGGGAAGTTTCATCCAACACAGAACATCTCCTTCTTTCTGCACTACCTACTAAGACTGATGGCCAAAGCCCCTGACTGATCACATATCAGTCCAAAGCTCCTCTTCACTTTTTGAATGGCCTCTTTGAAGCCCACTCCCTCTGTGCTGGAGGTGAAAAAGAGAGCACCCTCACCACATTTCCTTGGGGAAGAGAGAGGATAGAAGCTCCTTTTAAAGAAACCTTCTATTAAATCTTTTCGAATCTTTGATCTTTTAACCCTTTATAGTGTCCTTGTGGAATGATTTTTTTGAAATACTGAATACTTCTCTTTGGAATAGCCTAAGTGCTATAATGTGCTGCTATAGTTGTAACTCCAGTTTAACATATTGTCACACATCCAAGGAAATTCTTTCCATTTTTGGAATGTGCTAATAACCTAAAGTACTTTCTTTCAAATTTCAAAAACTTTCCTTGATGTGGCTAGGAGGCCCTAAATCACACAAAATAGATTAATTCCATTTCTACTTGGTAGCCCTTTGTGATAGGCTGAATAATGCCCCCTCCCAAGGTATGTACATCCTAATCCTAAGAAGTTGTGAATATTACCTTATGTGACAAAAGTGACTTTGCAGATACAATTAAGTTAAGAACCTTGAGTTGAGGAGATTATCTTAAATTATTCATATTGGCCCTAAATGTAATCACAAGTATTCTTACAAAAGAGAGACAGAAGGAGATCTGCCCACAGAAGAGAAAGTGATGTGATGATGAACACCAAGATTGGAGTGGTATTTTTGAAAATGGGAGAAGAGTCACCATTCCAGTAATACAGGTAGGGAATAGAAGCTGGAAAAGGCAGGGTAATAGATTTTCCCTCGAGAGCTTTCAGAAGGAAACTACTCTGACAACACTTTGACTTTAGCCCAGTGATTCTGATCTCCGACTCTGACCTCCAGAATCCTAAGAGAATAAATTTGTGGTGTTTCAAATCACTAAATCTGTGATAACCTTTTACAGCAACAATAGGAAACTAATTATCTTTCAAACACTTGAAAAGCATTATAGCTTCTTGATACCCATGGTGAAAAAGTTACATTGCCCAGATGGATGGTCTCTTATTTAAAGACACTTAAGCAAAAAGCAGTGACCCTTCCTGATACCCCAGCATCATCCAACTTAAATAAACATCACTGTTATAAAATGGTTCCTATGAATTTTTTTGAAAGGCCTATCAGTTAGTTTTTATCAAGTCAAATTTCTACCTTGCCTCATCTTTGGGACTTCTTCAGTTCTGAGAAAAGAAAAATAAAGCAAAACAAAAATGCTGATAGTACAGGTATGTGGCCCCACTGCTGCAGACACTTCCGAAGTTCCCGTTAACTGAAACTTACTTCTTTTGTTCTAAGAAGTTCAGCAGGCTGCATTACTGCCTTCTGCTGAGGAGCTTTAAATAATCCCTGCCCCACACTATTTTTGGTATTCAGGACAATAGATTATTATAGGCAAAAGAAAAATTCAGGGCAGTACTCCAAAAATAGGCCATCTCATTTTAAAATAAATTATTTCTCACTTGGTCCCAGAGTATCTTGCAGGGACAAAAAAAAAAAAATTCCCCCAGGGAGCAAAGTAAGGACCTTGATGGCCTTTGGGGGCAGCAAGTTTGGGTTGATTCTAATGTAGCTTTACTAGTTCATTAGTAATGTAGCTTTATTTGTTCATTCTTTAAGTTTCATCAATTTCCTGGGCTCATTTGCATAACTACATTTCACCATGTTTCCCCCATAACTCGATACTCCAACAATTTCAACACTCTTAATATAGCTCTTATTTTCTTAGCAAATTCCATAATAGTAAAAAATCTCAAGCAACAGCATCTATGTTCTCTGCCTTGCTGTTAAAATTATATTATTTGTGTTTTAATAAATGTAAGGGTTTATAGACATATTAATATATCATTTGCAAGCAAAGATAAAGCAGCTACATAACAACTCCACAGTAACCAGTGTTAGGATAAACACCTTTGTTGGTGTCTCTAATTATTCTATTTATAGGTAAGTTATATTTCATTCACTATTTAACTTCTCTCAGGTGAGCAAATTCAATTGCATTCACATCAGCCTGCATTTGTGGAGCACATACAACATGATAGACAGTGGTTTAAGGCATGCTCCTCTTCTTAAGGCATTCATAGGCAGGAAAGTGATACAAACATGGAAAAGAAACCCATTCCAAAACATGAGGATCACATAAGCAGAGATGCAAAGAGGACACAGATGAGAAAACTCTCTTTTCTCTTTGGAAGAAGTAAGAAGTTATAGTGAAGAAGGGATCTTTGATCTTTGCAGGGTGCTTTTCGGGGGGGCGGGGGGAAGGGTGTTGCTTATTTTACAGGGCCAAGAATGCAATGGGAAAGTATATTTCCAAAGCAGCTAACTGAAAAAAACGAAGGCAGTAGACACTTAGTGTATTTTAGAAAATGCATATGCATCAACAGGGATATAGACACTGTTTATACTTAAAGAAGTGCCAAAGGTAGACAAAGGGTGGAAGAGGCTTTCTAGACCACATTTATCCACTTATTTGGCTCAAGTGTATAGATAGATATACCATATTTTCTGGTGTATAAGATGACTTTTTAACCCAGGAAAATCTTCTATACGCCCAGTCGTCTTATATGCCGGAAAATACGGTACATGAGCAAGCAGTCAGAAACATCAGACTCTTCATCTTCAATACATGGATTTTGAGATCAGTTTCCTGCTTCCATGTGCAAGGAAAAAGGGAGACAGGGTGACTCAGATGCCACCTACCTCTCTATTCTACCATTAACAGAATGTTGGTGTCATTCCCTCATGGTTGCACTATGGCTGCTTCTACTCCAGCCATCACATCTGCATAGTTAGCACTCAAGCCAGAAGCAAAGGGGCACCTTCTTCCCTGCCCATCTTTTTCTTTTAAGGAAGGGAAATCTCTCACAGAAGCCCCCATAGATTTCATCTAATACTCATTGGGCCAAAACTGGGGTCATAAGTCCTTGCCCCAACCAGTCAATAGTAGGGGTAAAGTGGTTGCTCTAACCAGATTGGCCCAACCATGGTTCCTTCAAATTGAGCACCCACAGGAAGAAGTCATGGTGCTGTATGAGCATCCAACACCATCCTGCTACAAAGGAGACATGGACAAGGTGTCTGAGGGTTCTAAGCCAAGGGAACAGAAGAACAAGAGGAGCAGAACATGAGAAAGTACAGAGTTGTTCTGATGAAGTCCAAGTATGTACTATGTCACTATACGCTTCTCAAAGTAAGGTGATGCACAGCCCCAATTCTGTGCAAAACAAAAGTACCCAATACATCTTTCTGAAGCATCAAGTTTACTACAAGGTTTAGAAGAACCAAATCCTATATAATAAAAGGCTAATATGCAAATTGACCAAACGGCAGAACGACTGGTCGCTATGATGTGCACTGACCACCAGGGGGCAGATGCTCAACGCAGGAGCTGCCCCCTGGTGGTCAGTGTGCTCCCACAGGGGGAGCGCTGCTCAGCCAGAAGCTGGGCTCACAGGCTGGTGAGTAGCCTCTCCCACCTCTACAGCAGCGCTAAGGATGTCCAACTGATGGCTTAGGCCCGCTCCCCAAGGGCTCCTGGACTGCGAGAGGGCACAGGTCAGGCTGAGGGGCCCCCACACCTCCCAGTGCAAGAATTTCGTGCACCGGGCCTCTAGTACTTTAATAAGAACCATCCCTCTCTCACAAACATGGGAAAAAAAGAAGAGCAGGAGAGGGGAGATGGACCCCAGGAGAAACAGTCCAGTCTCTGGAGTTTCACCCAGATGGGAGCTGAGTGGTGGACCTGCAGTTTGGGAAGCCTCTTCTCTTGTCCCCCAGGGGGGCTCCAGGTTGTCCTCCATGCTCACCAAATCTTTTGGGTACAATGTCTCTAAAGGCCACAGGGATGCCAGGTACCCTCCTGATGTGATAAAGAGAATGCCACGGCAGTTTGCATAGCTCCATCAGGTACTGGACCAAGTCCTTTTGCCCTAACACACAGAGTTGTGTGCCTCTTGCACTACTGACACCTGCAGCCGTTTGCATCCAGCCTCTGGCCTACTACTCCTGCACCACGTGGCTGGACTCCCTGGAGATCAGCATCTTTGAGTTCAGCATTTTAAATGCAGGGCGCCCAGCTTTACCTCCCTGAAGTCTTTGTTTGTAACCCAGCCTTGGCTGCCCACAATTTACATTGGCTCTATCTTGTTCCATTTGCCATATTGCTTCTTGGATGGCCCAAAGCAGAGCTTTTTCAAAATAAACTTCAAGAACCTCCTAGCCATCCCCTGCCAGCCTTGGCTGGTTCCCGCTGGGGTTCCACTGCTGGCGCTGAGGCTGGAGGGCAAGTCCCCAGGGCCACACTGTGGGGGCTGGGCTAGGGGTGGTGGTCCTGTCCTGGGGGGTGGGTAGGAGAGTGGTTATCCTTGACTCCAGGCTGGCTGGGGGACTGGCAGGTTCCTTGGCCTTCTGCCATGACTCCTGGTCCTCAGGCTGTTGATCTGCCTCGCAGAACCTGGAGAACTTTGCTGAACCTCTGGAGATGGGGAAGGACTCTGCTGAACCGCTGGAGTTGGGGTCAGGGTAATGGAAGGTCTTTACCATGATGGTGCAGCACTCCACTTGGTGTTTCTTGGTACTCAGAATGTGGTATGTGGCCATCATGCTCTTATACCTCTTGCCTCTTAATGAATCCTGAATCTGGTCCCACTCAAACCCACTCTGTCACCCAGTCACAGGGTGGCTGTAAGGCCCAAGTTCCTCCTTCTAGCCCATGGTTAGCCATGGGTCCCTCATAATTAGTTTTAAAGTTCCTCTGTCCCTAGGGTCAAGGGTCATCAATTTCCTTAAGATGTTTTCCAATTCAAGAGATAAGAAAAATGGCAGATGGTATTTCCCACTCTGTATCTGCGGCTGCCAGTCCCTGAACTTCCCAGTGACCATCTTACATGGAACCACTTCTAGGCTCCACATAACTACTGCAGGCTCATTATATTTTTGGTCCAGGAAGAGTTGTGGGGAGGTGTAAGAGAGGCTGCCAACGAATGTGCTCAACTTATTGCGGTAAGTTGGTACTGAGTTCAATGTCCTAAATATTGATGTTCATCTGAGCATCAAAGAGCATGTTTTCTGCCTTCAGAACCCTGTGGATGATGCCCCTTTGGTGACAGTGCTGCACAGCAGATACCAGTTACCAGAAAGTGCCCCAAGGCCTCAGTCTTGGTCCTGTAGCCATGGTCCTGCAGGTAATTGAACACACCCTTCCACCAAGATGCTCCATAATGATAAATAATGTTTCCATGGTATCAATCACCTCAAATAACTTGACTATAATGGCTGTACCAGTTTACATACGTATCAACAGTGCACCAAAAAAAAATTACCTATTTTCCTACATCTTCACTAACACTTGTCATCTTTTGTCTTTTTTATGATAGCCATCCTAACAGTTGCGAGGCATCACACTTTCTGCTTTCAAGCTATATTATAAAGCAATAGTCATTAAAATAGTATGATACTCACACAATAACAGGCACATAGTTCAGTGGAACATAAAAGAGAGCCCAGGCATAAATCCATGCATATATGGACAACTAATTTTTAACAAAGATGACAAGAACACACAATGGGAAAAGCAGTTTCTATAAGTGATGCTGGGGAAACTGAATATTCATATGCGAAAGAAATAAACTGGACTCCTATCTTACATGTTTCACAAAAGTAAAATGACCAAAGACTTAAATGTAATACCTGAAACTATAGACCTTCTAGAATAAAATATAGGGATAAAAAGATCCTTGACATTGTTCTTGGCAATGATTTCGTGAATAAGACACCCAAAGCACAGACAACAAAAATAAAAATAAACAAGTGGGACCATATCAAACTGAAGAGCTGCTGCAAAACAAAGGAAATAATCATTTGAAAAGATGATCTACAGAATGGGAGAAAATATATTAAAATATAGACTTCGATATATTTGGACTGCATGAGAGAAAAAAATCTTATTTTCATGCTATTTTTATTAACATCTCTCCTCCACCTGATAGTCTTTTTTTAATATATATATAAAAGAAAGGTCAAACTCAGGCTCATGTCTTTCCCTAGGAAACTTTAGCTAATATTTTTTGTAAAATAGCTCTTTTATTTTCACAGTTATCTTTTCTTTATGGCAGCTGACTCTGGTTTTCTACTTCTGGCAGTGCCATGTAATTTCCTTTTATAACAATTTATTTGAGTAAAATAAAAGTGAGTCAATTTAGAGAAACTACTAAGTAAATAATAGCTCACATGGTACTCAGGTATGGCAAAAATCCAGACGGTTCACAAATGACTGAAGTTTGTGAAACTCTTCTATTCCAACCTCCTCAGTTTGCAAATAAGAGTCTAAAGTGAAGGGCTAATTAAGGGCAAAAGATTGAGCTAGAACCTTATCTTCTGTCTTTATTGTCTTCAATGTACCAACCTCCCTTCCCAAGTTCTGAAGATCTTTCCTCCTTCTCATTCTTTTCTGTATAATACTTTCCCTTCTACTGGCCAGTTGTTTCTTTTACTGGCATGTAAAAGACATTGTTTCTATTGTATCCAACTCACAATCTTGGCAGGTACATATTAACTGGGTTAGCAAGAAGATTTTCCCATCACTTAAATCACATAAAGGTCTACATTCAACTGAATCTACATATTCCTAACTGAAGATATTTTTATTTTATTAATAAACTAGAGGCCCAGTGCACAAAATTTGTGCACGGGAGGGGGGTGTCCCTCAGCCCAGCCTGCATGCTCTCCAATCTGGGACCCCTTGAGGGATGTCTGACTGCCTGTTCAGGCCCGATCCCCAAGGGACATCCCTTTCACAATCCAGGACTGCTCGCCTGCCTGCCTGCCTTCCTGATTGCCCCTAACCACTTCTGCCTGCCAGCCTGATCACCCCCTAACCACTCCCCTGCCAGCCTTATTGATGCCTAACTGGTCCCCTGCCAGTCTGTTTGCCCCTAACTGCCTTCCCCTGCAGGCCTGGTCACCCCTAACTGCCCTCCCCTGCAGGCCTGGTCTCCTCCAACTGCTCTCCCCTGCAGGCCTGGGTCCCTCCCAACTTCCCTTCCCTGCAGGCCTGGTCGCCCCCAACTTCCCTTTTCTGCTGGCTTGGTCACCCCTAACTGCCCTCCCCTGCAGGCTTGATCACCCCCAACTGCCCTCCCTTGCAGGCCTGGTCCCTCCCAACTGCCCTCCCCTGCTGGCAATCTTGTGGTGGCCATCTTGTGTCCACATGGGGGCAGCCATCTTTGACCACATATGGGCAGCCATCTTGTGTGTTGGAGTGATGGTCAATCTGCGTATTACTCTTTTATTAGATAGGATAGAGGTCTGGTGCACGGGTGGGGCCGGCTGGTTTGCCCTGAAGGGTGTCCTGGATCAGGGTGGGGGTTTTCTTGGGGTGTGGGGTGGCCTGGGAGAGGGGCCTGTGGTGGTTTGCAGGCCGGCCACGCCCTCCGGTGACCCAAGCGGAGGCCCTGGTATCTGGAGTTTATTTATCTTCTGCAATTGAAACTTTGTAGCCTGGAGCGGAGCCAGGCCTTCTGCTTGCTTGGTGGCCAGCAGCCATTTCTGTTGGAATGTATTTATCTTCTATAAATGAAACTTTGTAGCCTTAAGTGGAGGCCTGGGCCGGCCAGGGTGTGTGGAAAGCTTTGCTTCCTCCATTGCCGGGGGCAATCCTAGCCTCCTACTCTTTCCAGCTCTGTGGCTGCTGCTATTTCTGTTTGGATTTATGTATCTTCTATCATTGAAACTTTGTAGTCTTGAGTGGAGGCCTAGGCCGACAAGGGCAGGCGGAAAGCTGGCTTCCTCTATTGCCAGGGAAACCCAAACCTCCCTCCTGCTCTCTGTGGCCGTAGCCATCTTGGTTTGGTTTATTTGCATATTTGCTCCTGATTGGATTGTGGGTGTGGCTTGTGGGCGTGGCTTGTGGGCATGGCTTGTGAGTGTAGCAGAGTGATGGTTAATTTGCATATTACTCTTTTATTAGATAGGATAATGTAAAAGTTTATAATACTATTTTTTTAATATGGACAAGTTTAGAACAGCCCTTATCCTTGATTTTAAGGAACTCAACTAAAATGGGAAGATTCATTATCAAACATTAGGAATGGAATTAGCCGGAGATAAATGCTGTGAATATAAATTAAATTTAATTAAATTAATGTTTATTAAATGCGAGCTATTTGCCTGTCACTATGCTCACACTGTGCTCAGATAAATTTAATATTCTAATAGCTGTAATTTACTGGGCATATTTAATTTATTATGCCATTTACTTCTTACAACAATCCTCCAAGATAGAAGACTGTTATCTCTGTTTTATAGATGGAGGAAGAGGGGTTCACAGAGTTTGGATAAATTGTCCAGTGGCACGCAGCGAGGAAGTGCCAGAATCAGAGTTTTAATCTATTAGAGGCTAATCCTCATGTTGTTTACATTACACTATTCTACCTGTCAGAGTCCCAAACTCCAGTAGCTTATACTTTAGCAAAATTTATGTGTGGCTTCTGCCCTCAGAAAACTAAATCTATTTGGAAAGGGAAAATCTTGAAATACAAATATTAAGAATAACAATTTGGAATATTCCAAATGCCAGATAAATGCAATATACATGGCCCAGTGTTCAAAACTGCATTGAGGGTGAACACATTGTAAGAATTCTCTCACCTCAACTGGAAAGGAAGTCTAGGGTTCAAAGAAGTAAAGAGGAGTTGGAAAAGTGTTTAAAGCAGATAAATAGGAATATTCAAAGGAATATGAGAGTAGAAGAAAGAAGCCAGGGAATGATACACTGTCCATTATGTTTAGAGGAGAGAACATTCATTGATAAGCAGAGGGACAGGAGTAGAAGACTTGACAGGGGCCAGGTCATGAAGAGCTTGAATGCCAGGCTTTGGGCTTTATGGCAGGGGATCTACTGAAGGTTTTTGAGCTAGGGAAATGTGTAAGAATTGTGCTTTAAGGATATCCATTTGGCAAGAGTATGAGGTTAAGTCAGGAGGGAAGGGAAGTGAGAAGGCTTCTGCCTTGGAACCACAATAGCTTGATGATGACAAAGGCTTGGACTGAGTGGCAGCCATGGAACCAGAAAAGACAGGATACCTCTAACTGCTCAGTCACCACTCAGAGACTATCCATCTAGGATCTCTTTCAGATGCATCTGTAGGTCTTCTCTTCAGAAAAAGATCATGATAAGGAAATTGGAGAGATGAGCAAAATAGAACATCACCAAGGCAGGGACACCAGAGGAAAGAAACTCAAAATATCTTAAGCTGATGTATTTCAGGGCTAAGTGAGACACCAGTGAAGGTAACTTTAAAGGCAATACTTCAGGGAATAAGCAGGGGGGGGGGGCAGTGAAAGTCCTTGCAATCAGACAAACCAATAGAGGTTATGAAGTTATATATATAATGATTGTTGTGTAACTTTCTGAAAGCCTTGCTGAAACCAAGACTAAGGAAAAACATCATTTTAGGTCTCTGGAATTTTGCTTCAACAAGGTATTATCTGGAATGTGTGTGCTGCACGTTGGCAGGAAAGTATTATGTGCTTTGAAATGGATGCCAGTTCTGACTTGTGAATGCTGTGTGGTAATTTGCAGTCATGTATAAGTTTGTGTTTGCCTTATTATTTGACTGTCCATTTAGGAAGCACAATTAGGATCTAGTAAGCTGAAAATAAGGTAGAGTTTACTTTCTGACAAATTCTTTAATGTAACTGATTACCCTTGGCATAAAAACTACAGTTGCATGAGCTTCTTAAATAAAAACTGCATAATGATCTTTCCATCTGTCAAAGTCGCATAATTAAAGGCATCAGCAGCGCATAGAATTAGCACTTCAGGTTTTGTTCTCAGGTCTGGATAGCATCCATCATCACTTTGACAGATGGAATTGTTTTTTCTTTATTTCTCCATTTTGCTCTTGTTTCTGCAGCTACATAACGCCCTACTGAGGATCCCTTGGAAGAATAAGAATCATGGACCTGGGATCATTGACTGTAGGCAGGATCCATTAGCTTGCTTCATATTTAT
This sequence comes from Cnephaeus nilssonii, assembly GCF_951640355.1. Classification (NCBI taxonomy): domain Eukaryota; kingdom Metazoa; phylum Chordata; class Mammalia; order Chiroptera; family Vespertilionidae; genus Cnephaeus; species Cnephaeus nilssonii. The sequence goes on along the minus strand of NC_137074.1, from coordinate 38,736,210 downwards.
CACCAGACATAAGCTGAGACTCTGACTGCATCATTAGTGAGGGATCAATCTGCCCTGATACCCCCTTGACACAGGAGAAAGCTATTATAAGGGCACAGGGCATCATCTGGCATTCTCTAAGATGGAAAGAGGAAGTGGTGACTTCTTGCTTCTTGGTGGCATTTTTTGAGCACCTGCTTTATACTAAGCTGTTGGAGTTACTATAAGAATTACAGATGAGTCATCACTTTCACCTGCATATTCTAGCTCTAGTTTTCATTATTGTTTTGTTATCTATATAATAAAAGCCTAAGTGACTGTTAGAGTGGAACAACCAGAACAACCAGAATGACCAGTCACTATGATGCGCACTGACCTGATCACCAAGGGCAGATGTTCAATGCAGGAGCTGCCCCTTGGTGGTCAGTGCGCTCCCACAGGGGGAGCACTGCTCAGCCAGAAGCTGGGTTTATGCCTGGTGAGCACAGCTGCGGTGGTGGGAGCCTCTCCTGCCTCCACAGCAGCGCTAAGGAGCAGCAAGCTGAGCGGTAAGGAGCAGCGAGCAGGTGGGTGGTAAGGAGCAAGGGGTCCTGGATTGCAAGAGGGATGTCCACCTGCTGGCTTAGGTGAGAGGGCACAGGCCAGGCTGAGGGACCCCCCCCCCTCAGTGCATGAATTTTGTGCACTGGGCCTCTAGTATATAATAATAATAGTTATTATTATTTTGTTATGACTACCAACTTTATTGAGTGCCATGTCACAGGCACAGTCCTCAAACATTTTCTCATTTTATAGATGAAGAAACTGAGACATAAAGAGCTAAAATCTTGTCCAAAGTCAAATACTCAGTAGCAGAACCAAAATATGACTCTCTACTCAAATAGTCTACATAAATAGAAGAATGTGGCTAAGTAGTTGACAGAGTGATTTCTTTCTTTCCCATACACAGAAGAATATTCATAAGGAAAGGAAAATACACAATTAATAAATCCATTATTCAACTCAAAGTGGAAGTACATGCAACCTTCAAACCAGTAGAGGATTGTGTTCTAAAAATGTATTTGTAAACTGTTATTTGACATTTAGTCCTGAAATAATATGTCTGGGATTTGTTTCAAAATAATGGGAGGGGGAGTGAGGATGCGATAAGATTGGTCACGCGTTGATAATTGTTGATGCTGGGTGATGGGTACATGGGGTGTTATAATACCATTTTCTTTAATTTGTATATGTTTAAAATTTTCCATAATAAAAAAATTAAAGAAAATGATGAAAACTATAGCTTTGTATGGAAAAATGTACATAAGCATGTATGGAAATGCATATATGATACATTCAATGTAAAAATTCCCAAGGACCTTTGTTGCCTTTATAAAATCTGTCTCAAATTGTAAGATGGCTCACTCACTCAGACGGTTATATTGTAAGAATTGGTTTGAGGAGTGAAATGTTTTCTAAGTTCCCTTTCATCTGGAAGAGTCCATGAATATCTGCTAGATGCCTGTATTAGTCTCAGTTCTCCAGAGAAAAAGAAACAATCTTTTATTTATTAAATATTTTATAATATAAAATAATAATATAGATATAGTGTTCATAGATAATAATTATAGATATAGGTATATACAAAGAAATTTATTTTAAGGAATTGGCTTATGCATTTATGGAGTCTTAGAAGTCCCAGGATCTGTAGTTAGCAAACTAGAGACCAAGGAGAGAGATAATAGTGTAAGTTCCAGCCCAAGTCCAGGTCTAAAGGGGGAAGACTGATGTACCAGCTCAAACAGTTAGTCAATGAGAGCAAATTCTCTCTTCTGAGAATTTTGTTCTATTCATGCTCCCGGTGGAATGGATGATACCACCCACACGGGGGAGTGCAATCTGCTTTACTCAATCTACCAATTCAAGTGTTAGTCTCATCCAGAAACAGCCTCACAGACACACCCAGAACAACATTCTAACCAAATATCTGGGCATTCGATCATCCAGTCAAGTTGACACATAAAATTAACTATTACAGTGCTTAATAAATTATAAACATCCAGAGGTGAAACCAACAGGAAGAACCAATTACCTAATGAAACTCCAAGTCCCTCAATTAATCCATGATCACAAGGGATTTAATAGACTTGCTGTTACTCATGTCCATGGGCTCCAAGTTGAAACCGCTTGGTTGGAAAGTACTCACATCAGCTATATCTGAATTGTCTTTATGGTGGGGTAACTGGTTTCATTACAATCACAGCTACTTCCTCCCCCTCCCTTCCTCTGCTTCCCCTTCGTTTCTTTCTACTTTCTCTGCCTCCTTCCTTCCTTCTAGAAAAATGCATTGATCAAATGCTATACACCAGGAACAGTGCTAAGTAGTAGGAATACAGCAGTGAATCACAGACTGTCCTAGTGAGAACCAGTTTTAAAATTCCTATGCAAAGAGTCTTAAAAATTGGTTGAAAGGAGGGCTGGAAACTTGTCTTGAATTATGTTTTTCATAAACTTGATAAAACTAATAAAATGCCAATTGTCCACACTAAATAAATCCAGGGGGATATTAGAGGGAGGATAAGCATCTTCTTACCCCTTGATGCTGCCACTGGCCCTGCCCTCCACCCTAGATTTTAAAATATAGTAAGGAAAATAGATGGCAAACAAATAATATGTCATTGCCAATTGTGATAGATGCTATGAAGAAAAATACAGTGCCTTCTTTCTGTGTTCTCACATTGTCTCTCCTTCGTCTATGTCCTAATCTCCTTTTCCTAAAAGGACATCATTCATATAGGATTAGGGCCCACCCGTATGACTCATTTTACTTTAATGATCTCTCTAAATACTGTCTCCAAATATAGTCACATTCTAGGCACTGGCAGTTAAGACCTGAACATATGAGTTTGGGAGGACACAATTCAGCCCAAAAGAGGGGCTAGCCAGGAAAAGGGGGTGAAAGTGAAATAGGAAAATACATTATAGATTTGGTGACAGAGTGCAAGGAAACTCCTTTCTGATAACTTCTATCTTGCCTAGGATGTCTTAGGCAATGTCAATAGCAGAAAATGGCAATAGTGGGAGGAGGAAAGGGGAGGTCAGAGAATAAATGTATGAACTGATAGTTACAGTGGATGGAAGAACAGATTTCTGGGCAGTGTCAAGGATTCAGTTGACACAAGTAAGCGATACAATTCAACCTGGGCTACTTAGCTGCTCTGGTGAAGGCTCAGCAAAGATGAGTGATGGGTTCATTCAGGATGGGGTTTGTCAGGGAGATGTGATTGGAGAGGGGCAATGGGCTAATTGTGATATTGGGCCATGAATCCAAGCTAAATAATTATGGAGGTAAAGGAAGGTAGGGAATGATGGATATAAACAAAGTGGAGAACTCAATAAATTAGAGGTAGGAAATCTGTTTAGTGATACTGTATTTACTAGGCTATTGGACACCCAGAAACACTGGCTTTATTTACAGACAGTAAGCTCTACTATAGAGTTGGTCATATCTCCCCAGGAAGGTTATTTCATTCTAAACCCCTTAATTCAGATACTGAAAATATCCCCATTATCTTCCCAAATAGTATCTAGAGAGGAAAATTCAAATCTCTGTGCTGTGTGCATGCTGGTGACTCCTAGACCTAACTTCCTACCTTCACCCTCCTCTTCATGCCCCATTACTGATCAGTTAAAATAGCATCCAAAATAGCTCTGAAGGACTACCTTTAGTTATCATAGACTTGGGGAAAAGGAGGTTGGTTCTGAGAAAGGAGGTTCATGCTCAGTAGAATTATAGATCTAAATGTCAAATGCTGACAGAAATTCATCAAAGGATCTAATTTAAAAAAATGGTAGGATTGCCCAGCTGGTGTGTCGGAAGCCAATTCCAGCATGTCATAATTGCAGGAGTTTCATCAAAAGGTTGATGAAACTTGGGGACTCAACAAGGGCTGAGTCACATATGTAATCACCTGTTGGAATGGCTAAAAGGCACTTCCCCCAAACCTGAATAGGATGATTGTTTGCTGCTGGACAGCTCAGGGCATCTCAGTCTACATGTTATTGCCTCCTGTTGGCCAAACACCTGAACAGCTGTAGGCTATTCCCCAATCTGACAATGCTTCTGTACCCTAGCCTTTGAAGTGTATTATCTCCATCTTGCCTTAGGACAAATTGTGTTAATAAAAAGCAGGGGTCCTGAGACAAGGAGAACTAAGAACTTAAAACTTTAGCTCCTTTAGCTGAAGCTCCTCTGACTCCCAATGCCTTTCAAAATTATCTTTCATCTTTGTACTCTTACTTAATCTATGCACAGCCTTTCTCCAGATTGCTGAACCCTTTGTAATGCTGGAACAAGAACCCTGGCACCGGTGTTGCTCAGTGGTAGAACGTCAACCTATGAACCTGGAGGTCATGGTTCAATTAGCTGTCAGGGCACATGCCCTGTTTGCAGGCTCCATCCCCAGTGTGGGGTGTGCAGGAGGCAGATAATCAATGATTCTCTCATCATTGATGTTTCTAACTTTCTCTCCCTCTTCCTTCCTCTATAAAAATCAATAAAAAGATATGTTAAAAAATGGTAGAATTCATTATTTTCAGACTTTTAATTATGGATTATTTAAAAATTTTAACTTCTCTCTATATCATTAACACATGCAAAATTTATTTTGCACAAGTATGTCAAGTAAGGCTTTTTGACCAAACCAAACAGACTTGATTTAATGACCATAGGGATGGGCTTAGTCCCAATAGCATTAATTGGCAAAATATTATAATGTACTAGAGGCCTGATGCACAAAATTCATGCAAGGGGCTCGGCCCTCGCAGCGGCGTTGGCTTGCCTTGGACCTCGCAGCCCTGGCTTTGTGTGGAAGGTCATCCGGAAGGACATGTGGAAGGATGTCCAGAAGGTCGTTCTGCTGTCCGGTCTAATTAGCATATTATGCTTTTATTATTATTGATGTGCAAATGTAAGTGGAATGTTGGGTGATCCAGATGCCACTGAGAGTGCCTTGTCTAGGATTGGATTAATTCCTCTGAAAACCTTTTTTTTTAAAATATTATTTGGTGCTGAGGACAACTAGACAGAAACACCAGGGAAGGAGCAAAAATGAAAATGCTGGGAAAAACCCCTAAAGGCTGTATGCATAAAGTCAGCTCACCTGATATCAATTTGTAGCTTACCTACTGTGGGCCAGTTCATATTACATCTATCATTCCATTAATCTTTACAACAGCACTGCAAGGTAAGTGTTTGCTGATTAGAAAACTAAGCTTCCTGAGGATAACTGACTTTCCTAGTCATATGCCCAGTAAGCGGCAAGCCATGGTTCTAACTTTTGGTACTTATGTTTATTTGGTTCCTGAAGCTCTTTCACCCAACCTTCCCTCCCCCTACCCTGTGCTTTCCACCCTATCATACCTGCTCTTTTGTCTGCCCCATGGTGATGTGCATCTCCTTCAAGACTGTTCATCATATGCCTTCATTTGTTTTCACCTAGATAAAAGTAGGAAGGGGCTGAAGACAGAACAGTTCCTAATTGTCTACTTAGCCTCTACTCTCTCTCTTGAGAAAATGGCCTCTTGGAATAGATCATCTTCAATTCATTTATTTTATTAATGACTAGAAGCCCGGTGCACAAAATTCGTGCATGGGGGCGGGGGCGGAGTGTGTCCCTCAGACCAGCCTGCACCCTCTCCAATCTGGGACCCCTCAAGGGATGTCCAACTGCCCGTTTAGGCCAGATCCCACTGGTAGGATCGGGCCTAAATGGGCAGTCGGACATCCCTCTCACAATCCAGGACTGCTGGCTCCCAACTGCTCGCCTGCCTGCCTGCCTGATTGCCCCTAACTGCTTCTGCCTGCCAGCCTGAACACCCCCTAACCACTCCCCTGCCAGCCTGATCAAGGCTTAATTGCTCCCCTGCCAGCCCAATTGCCTCTAACTGCCCTCCCCCTGCAGGCCTGGTCCCCCCCCAACTGCCCTCCCCTTCAGGCCTGGTCCCCCGCAACTGCCCTCCCTGCAGACCTGGTCCCCCACAACTTCCCTTCCCTGATGGCCTGGGTCCCCCCCACTGCCCTCCTCTGCTGACTCGGTCACCCCTAACTGCTCTCCCCTGCTGGCCTGGGCCCCCCCCCCACTGCCCTCCTCTGCCGGCTCAGTCATCCCCAACTACCCTCCCTTGCAGGTCTGATCCCTACCAACTGCCCTCCCCTGCTGGCCATCTTATGGTGGCCATCTTGTGTCCACATGGAGGCAGCCGTCTTTGACCACATGGGGGCGGACATCTTGTGTGTTGGAGTGACGGTCAATTTGCATATTACTCTTTTATTAGATAGGATGGCTCCACAAGTTATTTTGCAGAAGGTAAAAAGACAACAAGGAACTAACACAATGGCTAATAATCCTGAATATTAATTTGAGTCTCATTTATTTTGCTGTAATAGTGAATCCAAAATGTTTGAATTATTATGATCATCATTTTAAAAATATTAAGAATTAATAAGTTAATTTACACTGAAAACTATGGAGTGTTTGTAGGAATAGTGAACAAAATCAATAGTAGATAGCATCCAACCTCTGCTAGGTACTACAAGGCCTTCCCAATGAAAGTGTGGCAGGCCCTAACCAGTTTGGCTCAGTGGATAGAGCATCTGCCTGTGGACTCAAGGGTCCCAGGTTCAATTCCGGTCAAGGGCATGTACATTGGTTGCGGGCACATACCCAGAAGGGAGTGTGCAGGAGGCAGCTGATCAATGTTTCTCTTTCATTGATGTTTCTATCTCTCTATCCCTCTCCCTTCCTCTCTGTAAAAAATAAATAAAATATATCAAGAAAAAAAAGAAAGTGTGGCAGCCATGCATCTCCTGGGATCTTGTGAAAAATACAGAATTCAGGCCCCACCCTGACCTCTTGAATCAGAATCTACAGTTTAATAAGATTCCTAGTTTATTTGCACATACATTAAAGTTTGAGAAGCACTCTTCTAACATATTTACTTTTAATAGCCAACATACAGATGTACATGGAATCACTCTTGCTGGAGTAGTTTTTGAAATATTAGGCGGAGTTAGAGTTTAGGTGTCAGATAGAGTGGTGTCAACACTTTCTAGTTTTGTGACTTTAAGTCTGGGAGTCTTTGTCTATAAAGGTAAGAAAAAGCTAAAATGGGCCAGAGTGGGAATACTAAGGCAAAAAGGTGACAGGAAGGAAAAATAGATTTTGCTATAGGGCCCCCTAGAGTGAAGAGGTGGAGAGCAGATTTTTAAGAATACTTCTCCACCTGTTACTGTATATTTGTAAAATTTGGTTGATATTTAGGAACTACATGAAATAAATTTTGACTATGGTTTTGCTCTTAAAGCAGTTTAAGTTTTGGATAAGTTTCTATACATAGTCTTATGTATAGAAAAGCAACAGAAATTGTGAAACAGAGGTGACATAAGGATAGACAATCAATTTAATGAAAAAGTTCTTATAAGCAAAACAAAAAAATGTCTTCCAAAAATACATCTGCATAATCTATCTCTCACAATTACTCTTATGATTAAATGAGGAGGATTTTTTTCTATAGTAAAGTCTATAAAAATTTTAAACCCAGTGTGCTAAATTTTAATGATTTTTTAAAAATTTACCAGGGATATCATCCTTTTTTAAGGCGAATAATGGTTTAATCAAAATATTTCTAACTTCTTTAATCTATTGATGTAATTCTAAAAATAAGAAAATAAAACTGAATTTTCTCTATTTCTGCATTGATTAGATAGGACAAAATGTAAAAAAATTATTGTATTGGAGATACTGTTCAAAGAGTTGCCCAGACAATTTTTCGTTATTCTCTTGCCAAAGTATGGATGAAAACTTTGTAGCAAATATTACTAAGGTAGTGTTTGTTTGTTTTGTATGAGAAACCAATCCTCATATTACTAAATTGTGAAATACTCTTCTCATTCTATCTGACATTCTCCTTGCCCCCATTTTTATTGGAATATTTTTGCACAAATGCATTATCTGGACTTCCAGGCATAGGTAAACAGATGACTCCAAAATAACCTGAAAAAGAAAAAGCCTTACCATTATTTGATGTTTGTTGGGACAAAAACAAAAAACAAAAAGAGCAGTAATAGAGGAGTTTACTTAGGTCAGCCTGTACACTCACATGGGTATTGTTGTTTTTCTGACCAAGAATCCGATAAAATGAAACCTAATCTATTTGGGCAGACCTGTGACTTTCTTGTGCACAAAAATGTAAAAATAAAATGCTATTTCATTTACATAGATAAAGAAAAACAACAAATAGTTTTGTGTGACTTAAGGTATTTTGAGATTTTAAAAAGTTTTATTCTAATTTTAGAAAATCATCATGCTTTGTTTGCTCTCTGGAAAAAACTAGAATAGAAAAATTATTCAAATAAAAATGTTATATCAAAAACTAGAGGAATTGGAGCAAGATTTATGGCACATATTTCAAAGAAAGTAAGGAGATTATAGAAATCTCAAACAATGTATAATTCATGACAAATCTTGGCATATTTTAAATGTCTTTGAATATAGAACAAGTTTTTATAAATTCTGTCCTATGATGGACCTATGGAGAACTCACTGTATTTGTATAATAATCCAGAAGTGCCTTTGCAAAGAGAAAGCTGTTCAATGGGGATTTTGTAATATAGAGTATGTGCTCAGATTGAAAAGCTCAACTGAAAAGTTAGGAGTACCTCATAAGAATGACTTGTGAATCCAGACACGTTTTTATAATTGAGAAAGGAGGAAAAGTTGTATTTCAGCAATGATTGCAAAATTATTGATATGGGGCTAAAAGTTGCCTTAACAATGCCACCATTTATGATTCAATGATTTCCACAACATTGAGAAGCATCACTTATATTGCCCCACAAAATCTGTGGACCAAAAGTAACCTCTCTTAGAAGGCTAACCCAGTCTTCAAATCTCTATGTGCTCACTAAGTGTTTTGAGAAGATGGAGTTGTGCCACAGCCCATCGACATATCAAGGTTAAACTCTATGGGCAAGCAGTAGTTAACTATGCAAGTTATGCAAATGACACTGTAGCCAGAAAGTTGCACATGGCAAATAAGAACATTTATTTTCATAAAGGGCAAATATCTGAAAATATAACTTGAACGATGATCAACCACATATCTTTGGGGAATTATATAACATTATAGGTCTATTAACATCTAAGTAGCATATGTTCAGAAATGGTGTAGATCAAAGTGATTGTTTGGCAGAAAACAGAAGAAGATTTAGACAGTTGCGTGGGTTTAAGATTGTATTGCCTAAGACAGAATAATTGTTAATAATGCTTAATAGATATTGCTGTTTTCCTTTACCATAATAAAGAAACCTTTGTTATAACAGTTAATGCATTCATATGTCAAAGTAAATCAAATTATCCAAAATAAAATTTTCAATATGAAGACTGAGATCAAATAGTGATCCCTATATCATCACAGACATGTGCCACGTTGTTCAGGATTTTGGCTGAGTCAGTGTTCTAGGGCTGCCGTAACCAAGTGCCACAGATGGGGTGGCTTAAAACAACAGAAATGCATTGTCTCACAGGCTAGAGGTCTGAAGTTAAGGTGTAGGCAGGGCCAGCATCTCTCTGAAGGCTCTAGGGGAGAGGATTCTTTTTTGATTCTTCTAGCTTCTGGTGATTGCTGGCAATTGTTGGCTTGTTGATTCATCACTCCAATTTCTGCCTCTGTTTTCACGTGATCTTCTCCTCTGTTTTTGAATCCACACTTCCCACCTTGTGTAAGAACACCAGTCCTTAGAATAGGGCCTCACCTAATTGAGTATGGCCTTATCTTAACTTGATTAAATTTACAAAGACATCATTTCCAAGTAAGGTTACACTTTGAGGGCCCAGGGCTAGGACTAAAAACATATATTTTTAGTGGACACAGTTCAACCCATAACACTGGCCTGGTGTTAAGTAGTTTGGGAGTAGTCATTCATTCATTCATTTACAAATATTTATTGAGTGTCTATTATGTTAGGCACTGCTATGAACAAAATAGACCAAGTCTTGCCCTTAAAGAGCTTATTGTCTGCATTCAAACCACATCCTATGGATGTATCCTATCTAATAAAGAGGGAATATGCAAATTGACCATCACACTGTAACAAGATGGCTGCGCCCACAGCAGAGGCGGGGATCCTGTAACACAAGATGGCTGTGCCCACAGTGAAGGCTGAGTTCCTATAATGAGCCTTAACGAGCAATCAGCAGGGACATGAGGCTGTGCCCCCCGCCTGGTGGGGCTTGACAGGGGACCTCAGGCCACGCCCCTTTCCCTGTGCCAGGCTGGGGGACCTCAGGCCATATCTCCTGCCCGGTGGAGCTTGATGGGGGATCTCAGGCCATGCCTCCCCACCCCAGCACTGGGCCAGGGGACCTGAGTCCACACCCCACACTTTGGCACTGGGCAGGGGGACCTGAGGCCATGCCCCCCACCCAGCGGGGCTTGACAGGGGACCTGAGGCTGTGCCCCCTGCCCAGCGGGGCTTGATGGGGGACCTCAGGCCCTGCCCCCTACCCCGGTGCTGGGCTGGAGGACCTCAGGCCGCACCCCCCATCATGTGGGCCTTAACAGGGGACCTCAGGCCATGCCCCCTGCCTGTGGGGCTTAGTGGGGGACCTCAGGCCACACCCCCCACCCTGGCTTGGTCAGGGGGACCTCAGGCCATGCCCCCTGCCCGGTGGGGCTTGACGGGGACCTCAAGGCATGAACCCTGCCCCAGCCTGGGCCAGGGGACCTCAGGGCATGCACCCCACCCCAGAGCCAGGCCAGGGGACCTAAGGCTGCGCCCCCACCCAGCCCGGCTTGACGGGGGTGGGGCCGGCTGGGTCTGGATCTAGCCCAGTGAAGGTGGGGCCGACCAGGTCTGGGTCTCAGGTGATTTCGAGGCACACATTGGTGGGCAGGGACTTGGCTCTGGGTCCCGTGGTGCGCCCCAGACTCTGACAGGAGGAAGATTTTCATATACATTTTGATAATTGTCTTTCATCTCTGACACTTCTATTATAGAGAAAGGGCAAATAGCAATATTAAAATATTTCCTCTAACTAATTCCCTTTTAATGTGCATGAATTTTGTGCACCGGGTCGCTAGTATATTTTATAATGCAAAGTTATATGTAGTTTATGTTATCAAAAATCTTTTAAGCTACATTTTTTGTAATCAGTCTTCAGAGTATCCTGCCAAGTATGCTAAGTATTAGTGTTACCTGACAGGGACCAACCTGGAGCAGATGTGCCTCAGGCCAGCCTGTAGTGTGTGGGTTCTTGACTTCGCATAGGAAAAATTTCACAGCACAAGACCACCTGGGTTTGAGAGTGTGTTTATTAATGCTGAGGACAGTGAAACAAAGGAAGAAACAACTGGGGAGAGCCTAGGCGGTGCTCTGCTTTGGCTCCTAGAAATATTATAGGAAATAAGGGAGCTAAGGCGGGGCTGCTGTTAGCTCACCAGGAAGTTAAGGTGATAGAAGTGAGTCTGGGTGGGGCTGCTTTCACTCAGTGGGAAGTCAGAACAAAATGGGACCATGGAGACAGAATCAGGGAGTGAGTGTGGGTCGAGCTGCCACTGGCCACTGCTCCCGTGGTTGCGAGTCTTGTGGGGACCCTTAGAGTTTAGGAAGAAATAAAAAGTACATGCCTAGAAAGGGGCCTGGGCATGTTCTAGAGCAGTGGTTCTCAACCTTTCTAATGCCGCAACCCTTTAATACAGTTCCTCATGTTGTGGTGGCCCCCGACCATAAAATCATTTTCGTTGCTACTTCATAACTGTAATTTTGCTACTGTTAATGAATCATAATGTAAATATCTGTGTTTTCCGATGGTCTTAAGCTCTACAGGTTGTCGCGACCCACAGGTTGAGAACTGCTGCTGTAGAGCCTAAGACCATTGGAAAACACAGATATTTACATTACGATTCATAACAGTAGCAAAATTACAGTTATGAAGTAGCAACGAAAATGATTTTATGGTCGGGGGCCACCACAACATGAGGAACTGTATTAAAGGGTCGCGGCATTAGAAAAGTTGAGAACCACTGCTCTAGAGTGATCCCACCTTGACTCTTTGTCCTGAGGGTTTTTTACTCCCCCCACCCCCCCTTTTTTTTTTTTTTTTGCAGGTAAAAATCTGAGGGGAGTGTATGAGTAGAATATTCATCAGCTTTCCAGGTGAATTTTTAATATGTTGATGTATCAAAATGATTGTATAGGGGAGTTTTTGGATTATTCTTTGGTCTGTTTTACTGTTTTACTTTTATCTTAGGTCTGTCTGGCTTGTGTCCCCCAACTTCATCTCTCCTTGGGTTTAGCTGGCACAGATGGCATTAATTGGGTCTTTGTTCTCTATTTTCCCAGGTAGGGTGATTTAACCTACGTATTTTCTCATTAGGGAGGAGGGTATAAACCATTTGCTCTCAAGTGTCGTTGGTTGGGGAAGATAAGGTTTTGTGATTCACAAGCTGGCTGCAAGCTGCCCAAACTGTTTGGCCTTGTTTAATTTTCTTGTCTCAGTTTCCCTATTCCACTTGCCCAGGAACTTTCCCAGTTTCTTACTATCTTGCGACATTAGTAGCTGCTTTTTTTTTTTTGCATGGGGAAACTGAGGCTTAGTGAGATTAGTACTTGTCCAAAACTACCCATCTGGTAAAATCAAAGTTGGAACCAGACCTGAGGTCAAAACATAATTCTAATATATAAAAATCCACAATGACCAGAGGCTCGACCTAACGCCCAGGTTGTGCATGCGTGCAGCAGGCTCTGGTGGGTGGGGACTTGTGGCAGCAGAGATGGGGATGGGGGAGGCAGAGCCAGCACTCACACTCACTCACAACTGCACACACACACAAACATACACAGTGCCCACCAGCTCACAGCCTTTTCTCCCTTTCTTTTCCTCCCTCCCAGCTCGCTCTTGGAGCCTCTCTCAGAATGAGGAAACAAAACAGACTGGGCCTGAAGAGGCCTGGATAGAAGGGAGGGCAGGCAGAGGGTAGAGCAGCCCCCACTGGCCCTGCACCCTCCCAGCCAGGAAAGAGGAAGAGGGGAACAGCGAGGCAGGGAGGCCTGGAGGACTGCTGAGAAAAACAAAGAGAGACAGAGACTGGGCGATATCAGGCAGGCAGGGGAGAGCAGTTGGGGGTGAGATTAGGCTGGCAGGGGAGGGCAGTTAGGGGTGATCAGGCAGGCAGGCAGAGGCAGTTAGGGGCGATCAGGCAGGCAGGCAGGTGAACGCTTAGGAGCCAGTGGTCCCAGATGTCCGGCAGTTGGACATCCCACAAGGGGTCCCCAATTGGAGAGGGTGCAGGCTGGGCTGAGGGAACACCCCGCTCCATGCACGAATTTCGTGCACTGGGTCACTAGTAGCATATAAAATGCTGGCTGGCATCCACTTGCCATTTATAATTAATGACAAGGAACAGTAATACATACTAGTATATTTAACAACTCTTTAGATAGAAACAGAATTAAAAAGTAAAGGACACTAGCTCACAAAGCAAATTGTGTTTATTCAATTTGAGAAATTTATTTTAGTTTTAGTTATTCATTATACTTCATCAAACATTGTGTTATATTTTAAAAATAAACTATACCACTTGAGGAATGGCAAGAGGCTTTTGTAGATTTTCAGTGAGGAATAAAGTGAAACTAAATTTTAATATGAATTTATAGAATCATAATTACATTGGAATTTCAGTGTTTAAAATGTTGAAAAGAATCTGAAAGCTTATGTCATCCAATTCCATATCCTCTCCACAACAGGTATCTAGGAAAAATATCATGGCAATGAAGAATGAAAATATGTGAGCATGACGTAGTCATTTCCCTATAATTAATTTAGGTAATGAATGATATTTTTTGTATTTTAAACTGTAATGAGTAATAAAAACATGTCAACTCCTAATGAACCATCATCATATCTCATGAGGTAGTAGGTTATGGCTGGGATGGAGAGATGGGGAAGCAGTAAATGAGCCAAATTCCACCCCACAGTTGTGTGTGTGTGTGTGTGTGTGTGTGTGTGTGTGTGTGTGTGTGTGTGTGTTTAATCTTCCAGACGTGTTTCTGGCGCACTCACATATGAGAAATGCTTTAGAAGACACATGATTCTTAGCCCCCTACAAGGCTTCTGCCAGTGCTAAAACCGACATTAAGAAACAGAGAAGAAAGCACTGAAACTGTATCCAAGGTGACAGAGACGTGAGCTCAGACACAGCCAAAGAAGGCAGATGACAAATGGAAGCATATACTCCCTTAACAAGCTTCTGCATTGTATAGCAAAAATAGTGTCACATTAGTGAATCGATAATAGGGGTGGGAGAGGAGAATGAATAAGCAGGAGATGGAACTAGAAGGAAACAAAATTATGGGAAGGTAAGCTGCTTCTCATGGGCAAACAGAACGCATTCTGATTAATTTAAAGAAAAAGGGTTTCTGGGTCCTTTGCATCCACAGTAGGAACCTTTCTTCTTGTTATCTTCCCAATAGTGAAGGATCTCCTTCGGAGCAAATTAGCTACTTTGGGAATATGCATCCATAGCTTGCAATATGGATTTTTCCCATTCTCTTTAAAACAACCAGACCAGCGTTTTCTTATAAATAACTCATCATCTACTGTGGTCTCTGAGGTAATTTTTGTCATGCATGCAGGGAGCCAGTCATTCCCCTAGACTTCAGTTGTGTGTCATTAACTGGATGCTTTCATTTCTCACGCGTGCTAAGGGCTGTTAAAAAGACTTCCTGCTCCCATCCCTCACGTCCACAAATCCCTTAGCATGGCTTTTCTGTGGTGTTTTCCTTTCTATAATTCATTCCCCCTTCTTCTAATAACAGCCTTGAGCATTTCCTTTAAACTTTTTGTTCCTTTCCCATTCTCCAAAGAAGATACTCTAGAGGTAGGAAAATGAGGCAGACGTGGTCTATCACAGCTCTTGGATCTACTGGAACCAGTGATTCTTCAGGGGGACACCGCTGAAGTCAGACTAAAGAGAACTGGCTCTGCCGCCATTGCTAGAATTTGGGGGGATGAAATGCCTTCTTTCTAGTGGGGTTCCTAACTCAACAGGATATTAACTTGGGGCTGCCAGTACCATTTTCATGCCTGAACATAGGCCAGCTAGAGAAAAGTAGAGGCAGGAGATGAAGAGAGAAATGGTTCTGAAGTTGGTGTTTAAGCACCTGGATTCAGCCTTGCCTGAAAAATACATCTCCCCTGGACTTTCCAATTATTTCATATAATAAGTTGCCTCCATGCTTAAGTCAGATGGCGTTAGGTTTTCTATTGTGTTTAGTCAAAAGATTTGTGAGTGGTCAAGCATTTGGAACTCAACACAATTAGCCTCAAGCTCTGTAACACTTTGCTCCAAAATGATCTACTATCTGCCGCTTCCTTTCCTGGGTCCCGTCCTCCCAAGCTCTCCCTGTGGTAGTCACATTGATCTGGGGAAAGGGGAGGTATTTTTTGTGAAAGACAATTTATTATAAAGGTATTTCATGTTTGTCCTAAAACTATCAATCAAAATAATAGCAAAAAGTACAATACAATTATTCATTTCCTTTTCCACTTCATCCCACAGCACAAATTACCCTTGTGGGTACTTCTAGACATTTTAAGTTCAAATACAAATGTGTGTGTGTTTGTGTGTGTATGTGTGTGTGTGTGTGTGTGTGTGTGTGTGTGTGTGTGTGTGTGTATTAAGTGGTGGGCAAGGGATACAAATTTAAAAGCACACAAAAAGCTATTAAACCGAGGAGGTACATCGTATTTACTGGTGTCCTCAAAATATTATAAAATTTTGAAAATAGACACACAAGTTGCACATAAATAGTATGATCCTGTTTTAATTAGCAAAGCAGCCTCTTCCATAAACTCCTGTCACCACTCAGTGATAAATTTGGAATTTTCTCCTCTTCTGCAATTCTTTACTTGTTTACTTAATCCTGCTTTACATTGAAGATTGCTGCCTACACATATTAAACTCTTCTCAGGATGGTAAGCACATTGAAGGCAGGATTTGATTCATTCTTGTATTCCCAGTATTTAATTCAGTGGTTAAATTATGTTTTTAAGTTAATTGATGACTGAATGAATGATAAATAAGTAATCCAATCTCCTTGATAGGTATTCTCTTAGGCTCAATTAAAAAATGGCTCTGCAGACATTCTCCTGTATTTTAATTTAAGCTCATTCTCTCCGAGTTCTTCTTATATTAGCAGAAATCAGGCAAGTGATGTGCAGGCCTTTAGTTCTAATTTTTTGGGGAGAGCATTCATCTGAGTTCATCCTGTCCTTAATCACTACAGAATGACAGGAAAGAAAAATCCCCCAGCTAAAATGCAATCAGGATATCCCCTACTATTCCCACTGTGAGCTTCAGTTAGTTAGCTAGATCTTTTCAACCTGGACCCTGAGGCTTTCTCACCTGGGTTCTGTGCCCCAGCTAATAAAGAGCTCTTGGCTTGCCCTGTGACTGAATCTAGATGTTTTCCCCCATCTTTTCTCCTCATTTCCTCTTAAGTCCTCTAAGGTTTGGAATGGAAGCCAAGTTTCAGACTAATGAGTGTGGACACTTTAGGGGCCATAGATTTTATTTTATTTTTAGTGCTACCTTCCATCTGCATTTTTTCCCCTCATGCCAATTATTTACCTTTTAGTTCATCTCCATCTCTTCCTTTTCATACACTTCCTGATATCATAGTTAGCAATAAATCTACAAACTATAGATTTTTCTTACCAACCTTCTTTGGCTACCATGTGCAAAGGAAGGCTCTGCCAGCTCTGTGAAGGGCTTGGGAGTTGGGAGGAAGAGAAAAGCTATTATCTTTTAGCTTCTGGTGATGCATCCCACAGCAGCAGCTGTCAGCTCTGGGCTTTGGGAGAACCTATGGCGGTTTCAGAAGTATTTAGCAGGACTGCAAGCTCAGCAGATGTTGCTGGGTCTCAATAACAGCAGCGATGACATATCTGTTAGCATTTCCCCAAAATTAAGAACATGCCACTCATGCAAATATAGAATGAACATTGTCAAATACTTTATTCAATTTATGAATTAACTAGAGGCCCTCGCACCAGTGCACAATCGGGGTCAGGGAGGGACTACAGGAGGGCTCTCAGGCATGTTCAGCCCATCTTGCCCAGTTCTGATCTATCGGCCGGACCCCAGCAGCAAGCTAACCTACCAGTTGGAGTGTCTGCCCCCTGCTGGTCAGTGCGCATCATAGCTACCGGTAGAACGTTGGAATGGTTGAATGGTCGCTTAGGCTTCTATATGTATAGATAAGTGAACGAGCAAAATGGTAAGACTGGCAAAAAGAGAGAATTTGGAAAGGAAGAGTTATATAGTTAATCACACAAAAGGATGATGAAATGAATTTGCTAAAAGATACAAAATGCCTACAAGGCAATAAACTATAACCCTCAATATTATATGTGCTACCTGACAGAAATTATTTGCATTTCTACCAGATAAAAATCTGCAATTAACATGTAACATGTATCTTAAATAAGTCTGGGAAAAGTACATTCACCTAAATATCCTTGGGTGCATCTGTTAAACAGTCTCTTTATAAAATAGTGAAAAAAATAGGTGCTGCCCATTTTAATTTTTTTTTTGCCTCATTTCCAATTTTTGGGTAATGTTTTTGAACAAAAATGAGGAAAGTGGTGTACTTGTTGTGCAAATGAAGCTTCAGGACAAATTTATCATCTCCCCTCAATTCCCAACCCCAGAAATCCAGCAGATTGTTAATTTATAACCATATTGTCACCCAGAAAACTCTTCAAATAGTTAATCTGGAGCCATCACTGTTTAAATGATATATGGAGTACTAGTGCATATTCAGTGTGTGGACAATAGTAAGTGAGAGTAGTAAGAGTTACTATTTACTCTCACTAAATTCAATTAAAATAGAATTTAGAGATGTTTCTTCTATTTCTCTTCCACTTTCATGGTTAACTCTAGTTTTAGGACCCAGCCCCTCTTAGGCTATCCAGTTTATTCTATTTAGTCATGCCATGCCCTCGAATGTAATATGGGCGAGTACAGAAAGTCATTGGGGTGACTTTCTTTAAGTAATTAGATCAGCATGAAAAGAATCATTGTCTCATTTATTTTATCATTTTGCTGAGCTTTAAGGAAATGCAACTGTAAAATCAGTACCAGATGGAAGAGCTACAGTTAAGATTTTACCATGCATTTGCCCAGAGACAACTGCCTTTTCGATTGGCCAGAAAAAGTGCTGCTGTGCTGCTCCATCTTCTCACCACATTTGTATGGCACTGGATCTAACTTCATCATTCCTAGCAAAACCTGGGTATAGACAAGATTGCATCTGGAACACATTTTTGTTTGCTTAATGAGGAAGGATGATTAAATTTGGATTGGAAAGATTCAAAACACTTTTAAAAACTCTTAACCCATGTTTCTATATTTAATTCAGCAGGACTGACTCAATGAGGATACAGAGCAATGTATTAAGTGATAAAAAAAAATAAACCAAACAACAACAAAAAAAAATACTTTCAACTCTTTGAATTGAATTAGAGAATGTTAGCCATTCTTCTCTAACAAGGTATTTCAGGGCATTTAGAGTCATTAGCGTTTTACTTTTAGTCTGATTCTAAAAGTTTTTCAGACTCTTCGTCCGTTATCAGTCCAACCCCCATGGCTGAGTATGCGTCATCATCTTAGGTTTTGTGTGTTGTATGTGACCTTTGCTTCCGGATTTGACCAGTCCCATTCCTGATCAGGCATATAATTCAGTAAACTCAAGACTTCCAGTTGGGTAGCTCAGCACCAGATTTACCTTGTTGGTTTAACTCTGATACATATCAGTATTTTCAGCACACACAGCAATATTATCAACTAATACTCAACTTTGGTTGTCTATCAATTCCTGACTTCCACAAGGATGGGAAAATTCTTCCTTGTTTCTCAGGATTAAAGATTTATTCCTTGGCCCAGTCCTGTTCTTAGTTCCTTTCTGTACAACAGACTTTCTGGAATTCGATTATTTTCCTGAATTTGGAATAATGTCTGTTGATAGACGGCTGTGGTCATTCCTCACCTGCCTATTGTGAAAAATACCTTTATAGATCCTTTCTGCTTGCTTTTTGCACCCATTCTTATTTGAGGCTTTCTAATGACCATCCTTTTCCCACCAAATGGATTTCTTGTTATTTTGACTAATCCTGAAGCATCTTTTGGTGATTCACCGACTGTAAGCCCTCTTTGGTTCTACTGCATGAGTTCCACTTAGACATTGATAATTTCCATAGGGAGGTTAAGAGTAACAATGATTGTCTGTACACAGTTTTTGGTATATAGAGTCCTTAAACATGGGTTGTCTGAGTGACATAAAGGAATGGTTCAAGCTAGATGAGGAGTTGAGGACCAAAGTGCTTTGTAACTCTTGGGACCATCACTTCCTTGGAATCCATGTGAATGCATCTCCTGGAGTCATGCAGATGATGATTCTGATGGGGCTCATATACCACACAGGATTGTTGCCAATTCTCATTTTTGAGAAACTCTGGAATTTTTTTTAAATTTCACAACTTCATAAATATTGCAAATTTATTCAAAATGTTTATAATACTGTATTGGCTAAAGAAAATATGTAAATCATTATTTGGCCCATAGGCCACTAGTGTGAGTCAGGTCACACACTGACTCTCTATAGCTAAAGAATGTGGGAGAGGAGGCAAGTTGTGTTCACTAAATCTTCCCCCTTTGCCATGTTTGAAAATTGGAAACATCGTAATTTTCTCTGATATTTTCTGTGGGTATGACTTTTATTTTTTAATTAAATTTATTGGGGTGACATTGGTTAAGAAGATCATGTTGGTTTCAAGTGTACATTTCTATGATACATGAACTGTGTATTACATTATGTGCCTAATGCAAATAATCTTACATCACCATATATTTGGCCCCCTTTACCTTTTACTACCCCCACCCCCTCTGGTAAGCACCATACTGTTGTCTGTGTATATGAGTTTCAGTTTTACATCCCACATATGAGTGAAAGCATATGGTTCTTAGCTTTTTCTGACTCATTTAACTTAGCATAATATTCTCAAGGTCTATCCATGTTGTTGCAAATGGCAGTATTTCATCTTTTCTTGTGGCTGAGTAGTATGACTTTTTATTTATTTTTATTTTTAAAAAAATATATTTTATTGAGTTTTTACAGAGAAACAGGGAGAGGGATAGAGAGTTAGAAACATCAATGAGAGAGAAACATTGATCAGCTGCCTCTTGCACACCCCCTACTGGGGATGTGCCCGCAACCAAGGTACATGCCCTTGACTGGAATCGAACCTGGGACCCTTCAGTCTGCAGACTGATGCTCTATCCACTGAGCCAAACCAGTTAAGGCAGTATGATTTTTTAATCTTTATTTGTTAATCAGTCATTCAACATAGGTAGTTACCTTTAACAATTGCTCTATTAGGAGTATGCATTATTATATCAATCAACACTATAGTTTGGCTACCATATTTAACAAATACTTCTTGTATGTGAGTGTCTTGTGATAGGACCATTACTAAATTCTGACTGGTTGAATTTGTTTCAGTTTAACTTCTTTGTAAATTTTGATACTCTTCTACTTTACAGAAGTACAGGCTACACTAACCACACTTACAGAGAAGTAATAGTGTGTACTTTTATTAATATACTAGAGGCCCAGTGCATGAAATTCGTGCACTGGGAGGGGTGTGTCCCTCAGCCCAGCCTACACCCTCTCCAATCTAGGACTCCTCGAGGGATGTCCGACTGCCCATTTAGGTCCGATTCCAGTAGGATCGGGCCTAAATGGGCAGGACATCCTTCTCACAATCCAGGACTGCTGGCTCCCAACTGCTCACCTGCCTGCCTTCCTGATTGCCCCTAACCACTTCTGCCTGCCAGCCTTATCACCCCATAACCAGTCCCCTGCCAGCCTGATTGATGCCTAACTGCCCTCCCCTGCAGGCCTGGTCACCCCTAACTGCCCTCTGCGGAAGGCCTGGTCACCCCTAACTGCCTTCCCCTGTAAGCCTGGTCACCCCTAACTGCCCTCCCCTGCAGGCCTGGGTCACCCCTAACTGCCCTCCCCTGCAGGCTTGATCACTCCCAACTGCCCTCCCTTGCAGGCCTGGTCCCTCCCAACTGCCCTCCCCTGCTGGCCATCTTGTGGTGGCCATCTTGTGTCCACATGGGACAGCTATCTTTGACCACATGGGGCAGTCATCTTGTGTGTTGGAGTGATGGTCAATTTGCATATTACTCTTTTATTAGATAGGATATTATGTAACATGGAAATTTAAAACTTTACACCTAATTGTGTTTCTTAAAGTCTAATATAAGACCTATAGTCTAGCAATGTCTTTACACTTGGCCCCCTAGGATAGTTCTCAATTTCCTCCAAAATACCTCTAAATGTCATGAGAATGGGAGTTCAACCCATAACTGCTCACCTCAGGCTTAAAATACTTGCCATTTCATGGGAGGGCATCCATAGGAAACAAAGCACCCACAGAGTGCTGGGCTGTAGACGCAGTTAACTCAGACAGACTGACAGAGAGAAAACAGCCGCACTAAGCACCTATGCTCAGGCTGGACAGCAGCAGCTGCACAGAGGGGGCCAGATTCTTAGATATCCAATCTCCATGGCCATGTTTGTGTTGCCCTCCATCCCCAAGAGAGAACATCCGAGATCTGCATTAACTGGTGAAAAGTAGGAGCATGCATGACTAACTGTCTGAACCCAGGTAAGCCTCGTTGGGACCCTTGATCATATCAGAAGAACCACTGGAAAAGCCTGCACATCCTGACAGAGTGGGCAGGTGGGGATCTCAGAATCGTTATACTCTGGGGTTCTGGTGTAGGATGACATTGTTTCTACTCCAGGCTGACGGATCTAGACATTGCAGCAGTAAATGCTTCTGTAGCATTACGTGTCTGCATCTAAAGAGTCTGATAAAAATGACATTCCAGGAGGATGCAGCCAGTGCCTTCATGGATCCACTATTTGCTGCGAAGCCTCAGGAATTGCATGCCCTGGGTGCAAAATTAATAGCAAAGTTTCTTCTCTGCTCCCTAGTAGTTGTAGGTAATCTCATCTCTCTAAACTTTACTGTTCATCTATGAATGGAAACTAGGCATGTAAAATTCTTAGCACGGTGCCTATCAATAGCATAACAAATAATTTTAGACTATCAGCAGTTACAAGTTATTTTTTATCAACAGGTACAGCACATGACTTGTGTCAGAGATTTGAATCATTTGGAGAAACCCTGTGCAATCAAAACATTATTCCCAGGGAACCTTTCTGCAAAATCAGTTTGTGGTGAAAGATACAACCTCGTTCTGAAAGCAGTTGGTGTCAGAGACAATTTGTAAAAATCATTGGCAACTGCAAATAGTAATCTTGGATGCTATGGGGAGTCATTCTAGGTAAATGCTTTATAAATAAGTGATGAGAAGGAACAGAGAGAGGTCTTTCCAAAAAGAAAAATAGAAGTAGTCAAATACAAAACAGAAGTTTTGATAAATATTTTAAGGTAAACTAGGTGAAGGCTTGTTTTGACTGCTTAGTCCAATTTCTTGAGCCACAGGATGTATGAGGGATGCTATGGTGAGAATCTTTGGTCTCTGCTCTCTCTCTCTCTTTCAGGCCAGAAAAATGTTCACACATCTTTGCTTCTCCTCCCTCTTCCATCGATACCTATGAGCTGTTAGTAAGTCCCCCCGCTCCCCGCCGCCGTCCCATTCAGAATGCCTCTCAGACCATCTATTGTCAGTGCTTTCCTGCCTCGCTCCCTGTCCTCCCCTCATAATACTCCACTTTATTCTCACTGTAAGACCTGAAGCCAGTCCTACTATTAGGCCAGGGCCGTGGTCGGCAAACTGCGGCTTGCGAGCCACATGCGGCTCTTTGGCCCCTTGAGTGTGGTTCTTCCACAAAATACTATGGCCTGGGCGAGTCTATTTTGAAGAAGTTTAAGTTTAAAAAATTTGGCTCTCAAAAGAAATTTCAGTCGTTGTACTGTTGATATTTGGCTCTGTTCACTAATGAGTTTGCCGACCACTGGGCCAGGGGGGTTGAAATAGGCAGAAGCCAACTCATTTAATGTTTTATTCTCAGGTGAGCCTGCACCTGTTCTAAATCCTTGGGGAACTGAAGGAACCAGCAGGAATCAAAGAACAAGCATGGAACAAAAGAAACAATGCAGGGCCAGACTTGCTCCTTAGAGCCCTCCAGGCCATGGAATCCACACCAGTGCCCGTCTCCATGACTGGTCCCTCCTACCTGATTCTCATTTTATTAAACTTAAAATATGATAATTATAAATGTCACATTACTATTTATTGAGCGGTATCTTTATGCTACATGCTGTACAAAGCACTTTACATACATTATCTCGTTTAATTCTGACAATAACTCGCATGGGTCAATTGTATTTTCATCCCCACTTGAAGTTGGAAAATAACTAAGACTAAAATAGATATGACTTGTCCAAAGTTTCATAACTAAAAAGAGGCCAAGTCAGGATTCAAATCTAAGTTTATCCAACTCCAAAGCCCAACACCAGAGTGGAGTCTTCCTCACTTAATTCCACTTTTGAGTTTGTTCTCTCCTCACCTCATGTCCAGATCCCTGCAAACAGCCTGATAACCAAGGAGGCCTTGCTGCAGTCCTCTCCTCACTCCAAGTTGCGCCATCTGTTCCCAGAAATGCTAGTAGCCTCCTCCTAGCCTCCTGCTGGGTACAGATCAATAAGGGAAGGATGCTGGCACATGCTTCATTGCTTTACATTCTTCAGCATCAGACTTTGTTCAGGAGCACTACACAGGGCTGCTGCGGTCCTCAGATATGTTGTATATAGGACAGACAAGGGGCAAATGACCACTTTCTAAAATAATAAATCATTTTGCCCCATAAAATGTATTCTTTATGAGATCATTCATTTGTATCATTTTGATTCTTTCAGCAATTTCTTGAGCAATTAATTTATGCAATTTTACCGGCTGAGAGCACGGGTAAGCAAAGCATCCTGATGCCAAATTTTCGGTGGAGATGACACAACAGAATCTGAGACCCACCATAGCAGAAGGTTCAGAACCAACCATCAGTATTGCTTTTTCAAGCTTATAAAAAAGCATGCAGCCTCCAACAGCGAGCAGACTTTTATTCTATGGCCAATTAAGGGCATATCCATTTTTAGTAAATAACCCCAAGAGGTTTTTGAAGGGTTAGAAGTAACAAAAGAATACTAGTCATAGAGGTAACTTTTACTTTTCTTCCCATTAAAAAAACAAGCACAACAAAAGTCTCTTAATATAATCCCATTAAAATGTTCTAAATTATAGAAGAAAAAAATCACCTATAATTTTACTCCTTAAATCAACTACTATAAATATCTTTATGTATTCCATCATTTCATTATTATTTTCTGGTTGAAGTAATATTGTCCATAAAGATGCAAACAAATTCATAGAAGAAATATAAGTAGGCAATAAGCATGCTTCACTGATAATCAAGAAAATTGAAATTAAAACAATGAGGCATCATTTATTGGCAAAAATTCAAAAGATTGAAAATATTCACTTTTAGCCCTACCTGGTTTGGCTCAGTGGGTAGAGCATCAGCCCTCGGACTGAAGTGTTCTGGGTTTGATTCTGGTCAAGGGCACATATCTCAGTTGCAGGCTTGATCTCTGGCACTGGTCGGGGCCATGTGGGAGGCAACTAATCGATGTGTCCCTCAAACATCAATGTTTCTCTCTGTGTCTCCCCCTTCCTTCCACTCTCTCTAAAAATCAATGGAAAAATATCCTCGGGTGAGGATTAACAAAACACACACACACAGAAAAGAAAATAATTCACTTTTGGATACAGGCAATCCTATATCCTATTTGTTGGAGTATATAATGGAAAAGAGTGGTAAGGGAATAATTGGGCAGTATCTATTAAAATTCTATTTTGAGGTATTGTCCTACAGAAATATTCACATAAGTACACAAAGATATATGTGCAATGATGCTTGTTGAATCATTGCTTGCAGAGTTAAAAAAGGGAAGCATCTAAATCTGCATCAGTAGAAGAATGGTTCAATAAATTACAACATGTCATACTGGTGAATTCAATAGATGTTTAAACATGTGATGCAATGTTAATGATAGCAGTGTCCGCTATGGAAAAGATTTCCACACATATCAGTAAGTAATAAAAGCATGTTGTAGAAAAATAGTGTTAATATAACCTCATAAAAAATAATACATGGAAATATATAGAAGGTGAGAGGGAAATGCACCATGGTATTAACAATGATTGCATCTGGAAAGAGGAGGAAGATTAGAGAAAGCATTAAAGTTTATTGCTTTTTGGAGTTTTTTAAATTTTAATAATGAGATTATATACATGCATTTGAATTTTTATAATGCAATTATATACCTGTATTTGTTGTGTAATTTTTAAATATTGTAACAAAGAAATTATAATATTCATATACTTTTATTTATTTATTTATTTATTTATTTATTTTTATTTTATTGATTTTTTACAGAGAGGAAGGGAGAGGGACAGAGAGCTAGAAACATCGATGAGAGAGAATCATCGACCAGCTGCCTCCTGCACACCCCCTACCAGGGATGTGCCCGCAACCAAGGTACATGCCCTTGACCGGAATCGAACCTGGGACCTTTCAGTCCACAGACCGACGCTCTATCCATTGAGCCAAACCGGTTTCGGCAATATTCATATACTTTTAGATATCATCAGGTTCATTCAGTAATATACTCAAGCATTTCCCTGCTTTTAATAACCTATCTATAATAATAAAAGCGTAATATGCTCATTAGACCAGACATTCTTCCGAACGACTTTCCAGATGAAACCGGGGCTGCGAGGGAAGCCCCGGTCCCGGGTGCAGGAGGGAAGACGGTGCTGGCAGCCAGGGGAAGGAAGGGTCTACTCTTGCACAAATTTCATGCATTGGGCCTCTAGTATTTTAATAATGTATAATATTTCATCCAGCAAATGTTCCCCTGTACATAGTAATTCACCTATTGCTAGACCTTTACATTGTTATCAACTTTTCACTATAGGTAATGTTGCAATACATATGTATATATTTAGAGATAGGATTTTTTTTCTACATTTTGAAATGAATTTCTATAGACTTGAGGCTCAGGATGAAATTAATTAATGGAAGGCTGAGGATAATATTGAATTGAAGAATCCTATTGAAAGCCAGAGCTAAACCCTTTTGTTCCTGACCCCACTGTCAACATCCTTATTGCCAGAGTCTTCACAAATAACAAGGGCTCTGTCTTATTTGGTCATTTCCCCCCCTTTGTACCTTTATCTAAGTGACTTTGATCTTCAATTATAAGCACTTCATGTGTCTGCCACCTCTAATTTTGTGGCTAAGCCCAACTCTAACACAATAAAGTAAAGCAAGGTGGCAGGAAGGTGGCCTGATTTTTACCATAAGGTGCCACATGAAGACTCAGACGTCAATAATAATGGCTTGCTATTCCAGAAAGCATTCTCTAGTTGGTAAGGGCATGCTACAGAACATGTTTTCCCAGAAGGCAATGAAGTTGCTCAGCAAGAGCAGCCTTTTGTGGAAGAAAACCTGATAAAGATTGAGTAGCCCCAGGAGAGCTGTACTTTGTTTTTGGAACAAGGTCTATCTTGAATTATATGAACTCAATCCTGGGGAAGCCCAAGACAAACATTTTCACCTTTTGCTGCTGTTGTCATCGTAGTTGTTGTTATTCTCTTGGTGGTGGTGGTTGTTTTCACTTTTTCCTGAATATCTGATCCTATGGTTTTCTTCACGAAGGTTCACGTAGGAATTCCTCTACAGCTGCTTCAGCCACTTTCCAGGAACAAAATCCAGTTCATCCTTGAACTCCCTGGAGAAAACCCCAGGGAAG
Source organism: Cnephaeus nilssonii (assembly GCF_951640355.1). Taxonomy (NCBI): domain Eukaryota; kingdom Metazoa; phylum Chordata; class Mammalia; order Chiroptera; family Vespertilionidae; genus Cnephaeus; species Cnephaeus nilssonii. The sequence goes on along the minus strand of NC_137074.1, from coordinate 38,709,277 downwards.
TTCAGAGTAAACGCTTTAACTAAGTCACCAGCAAAATAATACTAATAGAATTAGAAAGGGTATAGGCCAACAAACATATACCAATGACATATAGGTCATTTACAAAATCTCTCACCAAAAGACAGAATGTATTTCCCTGTCCTTCAAACTGAGAATGGCCTTTGTAGCCGCCCGGATGAACACGTGAGTACGTGACGCTGCATGACATCCAGAGCTATGTCATAAAAAGCAATCTGGCTTTCCTCGTTCCCACCCCACCTGGATGAGCACCCTCACCCTCGGAACTTGGCCACCACGTTGTGAAGAAGCACATCATTTTGGAGAGACCTTGTGTGCGTGATCACCTACACGTTAGCCTCGCTAAGATTGCAGTCAATAGCCAACAACTACCACGGGTGTGAGCGAGCAAGCCTTCACATTGGATCTCAACTGTGGGCAATGCTGCCTCCCCACCGCCCCTGGGAAGGAACATTTGACAATTTTTGGAGACGTTTTTGGTTGTTACAGCCAGAGAGGGAGTACTACTGGCAAGGCCACTGGCAGGTAAAGGGCAGGAATACTGCTAAACATCCTGCAATTCACAGTCCCCCACAACAAAGGATATTCAACCCAAAATGTTCACAGTGCTGAGGTTGAGACACCCTGCTTCAGACAACTCCAGCCTCCAGACTTGGAGTTACGCCAGCTGATTTCAAGTGGAGCAAAGGCAAGCTGTCCCTGCCAAACCTGCCCAAATCACACTTGCATGGGGTGATTTGTTTTGCATAAATAGATCCTTGAGATACCATGAAATAAGTGGAAGAACTGAGTTACATCTTCAGGTCTTTGTGACTCTGAAACTCAGGCTTCTTCCAGTGTTGCCTGGAAGGACTGCAACAACAAACGAATAGCAAAGCAGCCTTAGCAAAAGTGTGGCTGAGACCTTAGCACAGGAGAGGGAAAGGTGACCACTATCAAGAAGAGAGCAAAGGAGGGTTGCTCACTGGGTAACTGTCCTCCATGTTCCTCAACATCACCCCTTTCCTCTTTGGAAAACCTGAGAGGAGAACTCTCAGGTTCCTCTTCACAAATTTCTTGTGAATATGCTTTTGAGGGTTTGTTTGTATTCGATGGCCCAAATATCCCTCCAGTAACTTCTGACAACTGAGAGAACCGACAGAGGCCCAACCTTCCCGTAGTAAACTGTGAAAATATTACCTTTTCACACCTACCATCTCCCTTGAAAGAACTGATCATTCAGGATCTTTTCTCAAACTGTATCACACCTAACTTTGTTCATAAAAATTCTTTACACAATTAACTAGTTTCCTAAGTACCTCATCACTTCAAAATGGGACAGCACCCCAGTAATTCCACTTTTGGTATCTGTGCTAAGAAAAGCATCTGAAATGTAGACAAAGATTTATGAGCAAAACCTTTCACTCTCAGGTCATGTGTAAGAGTTAAAAACTGGAGAAAATGAACTTTAAGCCTGACAATAAGATAATGCAAACATAAATTTATGGTAAAAATTTATGGCAGAATAATATACAACCATAAATGAACTGTTCTATTCTGGGTCCTGCTTCTAATCTTACTTAGTTTACTTTCCATATGCACTTGATTTACTCCCTACAGTGACCATTCCTGGTTCTCAAGACTAGATCTTGCTCCCAAGTTCAGGCCTAAATATATAAATGCCTGTTGGACACCTCTGCACTGACGGATAAAGCTCATTATCTTTCTTCAAAATGTCCTGACCTACATTCTTTATCAAAGAGACTGACAATACCTTTTACCCAGATATCAAGCAAGAAACATGGGCAACATCTGTGATTAATCTATCTCTTGTCTGCATATCCTATGTCCAATTATTCCTAGATCATTTCATTCTATTAAGTCTCTGCTAAATTTCTATTGAGTCAGTCTCAGATCTCTAAACCAATTGCCATTATTTTACCCAAGGTCACCATCACCTCTTACCTGAGTTCCTATAGTAGATTCTAACTAGACCGCCCTGCTCTTTGCTAATCTGTTCTTTGTGCTACAGCCAGAGTGGTCCTTCTAAGCACAAACATGATCAGCATCCCTTTGCTTAAAGCCCTTTATAACTCACCGTTGTTTTAGGATAAATCTCAAACTCCTTACTAGTCTTTAGCTTTTGTTTTTCCTTACTGGGTTTTGAAAGGCCCTTCATAACCAGGTCCCTGATTATCTTTCCAGCCTCATTCATCCCAGACCATTCTACCTCTTTACATCTTTTTGCACTTTATACTTCAACCAGCTACACCATTTGCAAATGTATCACATTAACACTTTGGGACCTTACACACATACTCGTTACCTCCAGATCACTTTTCATCTCATGCCTAATCCCAGTTATTACTAACCTCACTAATGCCTACTTAATTTCCTTGCCATTTCTAGAACCCGTCAAGCTTTTTTTTTTTTTTTTACCTTTGAGTCTTCTCATATGCTATTTCTTGTTAATGGGATTCTGCCTCAACACAAATAGACAGACAGACACACACACACACACACACACACACACACACACACACACACACACACTATCAACCTCATGTGATGGCCATAAATAAGGCCTCTCAGATCTCCTAGTGTGGAAAACAAAATTGATTGTTAGCCACAGCTTCTTTGCTCTGAATCCAGGACTGCCTTCACACCAAGCCACCATTCCTGCAGGCTGCTCCAAGTCAATGGCAGGCCCATTCCTGGGAGACATGAGACTCTTCTGACAGGTTACTTTGGCCCAAGGACTCCCCATCAACCTTGCCAAACTGTCTTAGAATTGTGCTACAGCTGAGACCTTTCTTCCTTCCCTGTCTTTTTAAAAGAAATCAGACCTACTTCATGGTCTGATGACTCTTGTAACCTCCTCAGAATTCCTCCTTTTTAATCCCTCAGGCATTTCTCCAGTAAATATTTTGTATGTTTATCTTGTCTTGGCACCTACTTCTCAGAGGACTAATGCAAGTTGTACTGAGAAAAGTTCAAGAAAAGAGATGGAACTGGTTCATTCACGACATGATAGGCATAGAGAACAACATCCTATTGGGTAGGTGAGGCGGGCATTGTTATGGATAATTCCTGGCAAAAGATGACAGCTCAATTAATATTTCCAAGTAGTAGTTTAGTAAAATGTCTTGGTGGAGAGGGAACTATTACAACGATTCACTGGCTTTGAGGAGCTTTCCTAGGACACAGGTTGTGTCACCCTGCAAGTACCACAGGAAATATGGCAAACTCACCAAGGTTGGCCTTAGACATCTGGAAAAAGTAATGGCCAGTGTCCAGTGACACCAAAATGCCTGAGTTGACCTGGAAGGTGACAGAGAAAAGTAGTGGACATGTTGCAATAGATATATTATTAATGGTCAGAAGACCAACAACAAACTACGTTCTACAGAAAGGTGCTAAGGACACACCATTCACCAAGGCCATTAGGAATCTGCCACTGAAGGGGCACCATCATCACGAAAGATCCAGTGATGGCTATCTTCTGCAGGGCAGTGCTGGTGGTAGAAAAGAGTCACAGTGTTAGACACTTTATTAGCCGTGGCAATGATGGTTCCCTAAAGTAGCAGAGGCCAGGTGACTACCATTAGCCTGTTATTGTTAATGACCAGGAGAGTTGGACATTGCTGGTAATCACTGAGCCCTTTTAGTCTGGAAATTTAGATCTTCAGTACTGGGACATTATTTTATAATTTACTGCTTCCTGCAGTATCTGTTCTCTTTTTCTGGAACTCATTAGTGTTTTTTTTCTTCCCATATTGACCCTCAAAACATCTTTTTAAAATACCTTTATCCATTCCATCTGTGTTTTTTTTAATGTGTTGTTCTTTTTGTAACTTTTCTTAACTTTATTTTCCAGCTCTTTAATTGCTTTGTTGTTGTTTTCTGATTGTGATATTTTAATTTCTAAGAGTTCTTTCTTGGTTTGGTTGTTCTTTTTATATATAGCCCTGTTATTTTATTGATGCAATATTTTATCCTTCTGAGTACATAAATTATATGGGGCTGTTAAAACTTTTTGTGTGTCTTTGTTCCCTTTGAGGATTTTATTTGTTTTCTGTTTGCTTTTAGCCTCTCTATTTCAAGTTGAAGATTTTGCTTAATTACCTAGGAATTCTTACTGTACCATGCACATTTAAGAGAAAGGTTCCAAAAATAAGTTGGAGCTTTTCTAGAAGAAGGGGAAGAGAAAATGAGCTTTAAAATCGGTATGTTTTATTTTAAAGCGGTCAGACAGGAATATAGTGAAGCTGAAGTGTAATTGACATTGGGGCCCCTTCTCAATTTCCCAGGAAAATAACCCTCTTTTCTTTAGCCTGGGATAGGTAAATGGCTGGCTGTTGCTATGGGAAGTGTGTTGGCGGAGACCCATGAATGAGGTTACAGACATCACTGATCATTCTGTTTTGAACCTTATCCACAATTCGCTGTGCCTGGACTTCATCTTCAGTGTCACTCTCTGGTGGCACCTCCGTTACAGCTTCCTTCCCTTGCTGAGTCCATTACTATTTCTCAACTTGCTCTCTATCTTCCCCAAATCTCTCATCTCTCATCCGCATTTGTCTTCTCTCCTGGTCCATTGGTACTTGTAGATTTATGTTCCTTAAAACAATCCTTTTAATGATATGATATTTTAGAAAAACTTCCATAGAGAGACAAGGTGAATGCCTCTATTTGATCACACTCTCATATTTTCCTCTCTGGTTTAAATGCTACTTTCATCATACATGAAAATTGGCATATAATTAGCAATATTTTGAAGTATTCTAATCTATTCTACTGTGCTATCTAATTATGTAACAGAGCCAGACTTTAAAATATATTTTTCTATCTGGCAGTATAATTCCTCATTGTAATTCTTCTTTTCTAAAATTAAGAAAAAAATTTTGGCTGCTCTCACACTTTTTAGATTAATTTTAAAATCAATTTGTATCGAATTTGTAAATCAATTTGAGAAAATTGACTTGATTCTATTAGTGTCTCCATACTCAAGAACTTTATATGAGTTCATTTATTCAGTAAAGTTTTATGTTTTCTTTCATATCAGTACTGATTAATTCTTAAATCTATTCTTAGGTATTTCATGTTTGCATTTTATTTTGAAAAGAAAGTTTTAAAATTACATTTTCTAATATGTTTTTCGCTGATACAATGAGAAACTACAGATTTAAAAAAACTCATTTTATACTTTGAAATTTTACAGATTGCTAATTTTTTCTAATAAATTTCCTCTTGTGTCACTTAGGTTTTCTGATCATATCATCTGCAAATAAGGACAATGGTTGTCTGGCACGCAATAATAATTTTTATTAAGTTTTCTGCATCATTATAGTAGTACCATTTGAAATATAATATTAAATAATGGTAGTGATAATGGGCATTATTATCTTGTTACAGATTTCCATAGAAATATTTCTGGTGTTTCATTAAGAATTAATTTGTCAGTTTCAAACAAATAACTTTTATCACTTTAAGAATATAACATAATTAAGGAAAGCTTTTAGCAAATCCACCATATCCAACCAGCTTTTGACCTTCTTCTCTCCCATGCCCGGTCAGCACCAAGACTTCATAATTCTACCTCCAAAATACTCTTAAATCTGTCATGGCTTTTCTCTTCTCCTGTCACTGCTTTGGTCTCTGTTGCCATCCTTTCTTTCCTATTATTAAATGAACTTTTAAATATCTGCCATCAATGTCAAGCCCCTCCAGTTCATCCTCATACTGCTATTCAAATGAGCTCTCTAAAATGTGATTATGTCACACATTTCCTTCCCACCCCTGGACTTAAAGTCTTTCAATGGCTCTCTATTGCTCTTAGAATAAAATTCAAATTCCTTAAAATGACTGGCAGGAACTGAATGATCTTGCTCTGCTTACCTCTCCAGCTTCATCTCTTGCCACCAGCTAAGGTTACCTCAATACTCTAGCCATATTCTCTTTTCTCTCAACTTTCAATTTTTGCTCATATTATTTCTTCTGCCCAACACATCATTTTTTCTTCTTTGTTGGCTAACCCCTATTTGTCCTTCAGCAAGCCTTCCCAGATGCATCAGGCTTGGAGAAATACTAGTACCCTTGATATATGGCCCTCTTAGAACTTGTACCACCTTAACATATAGCCCTTTTCACTCTTACAATTACTGGTTACTGCTCTGTCTTCCCCACTATAAGATAAACTACCTGAAACTAGAGACAGTACCCACCTTTTTCATTATTTTATGTTCATTACCCGGTAGAACACCTGGAATTAGTGTTCAAAAATATTTATTAAATAAACAAATGTTCAATGAAGGAACAAGATATTGGATATATTTAGATCATTGTATATATTTTTGAACTATTTACTGATGTTATCTATATATATACATATTAAATATGTTTTTATTCATTTCAGAGAGACAAAGGGAGAGGGAGAGAGAGATAGAAACAGAAATGATGAGAGAGAATCATTGATCAGCTGCCTCCTGCACTGGGGATTGAGCCTGCACCCAGGCATGTCCCCTGACACTCAACCACTGAGCACACTGGCCAGGCTGTAGATTATCTTTTTTTTTTTTTTTTGGAACCTTTAGGAACTTGTCTTTATGCTTGATTTTCTAATAATTTACATGTCAAATTTTAATATTTTATTTATTCTTCTTGTTTAACATGTGAATATTTCCCTTTAGTTCTAGGAAATTATCCTATACTAGTAGCCCTGCGCACGAATCCATGTGCCAGTAGCTTTCTGCGGGGCCTGGCTGCTCCACGCCTGCTGCCCAGAGGCTCTCCACGGCCCAGAGGCCAATCTGCAGCCGGGCGCAGAACACTTGCCTTGTCACTGGGGTAACGATGCAAGCATTCCGCCCCCCCTGGCCGCTCTGTGCCCACTGCCCAGAGGCCCTCCAGCGGGGCTGAGAGGACTGGATGCTGCCATCTTGTGGCTATGGGCACTGCCATCTTTGTGATGGAGTGATGGTTCATTTGCATATTACCCTTTTATTAGATAGGATAATAAAAGTCTAATATGCAAATGAACTGAATAGCGGAATGACTGGCAGAACAACTTGTTGCTATGATGTGCACTGACCACCAGGGGGCAGACGCTAAATGCAGGAGCTGCCCCCAGCCTGCAGGCCCCAGGCCAGCCAAGGCGGGTGTCAGCGGAGGCCCCCTGATTGCCCCACCAGTTGCCCCATAGAAGGAGGTGAAAGGTGGTGGCAGCGGGGTGCGGGGCCGGTGAGCAGGTGGCACCAGACTGGCCAAGGCGGGAGCCAGCAGGGGCCCCTGATCACCCCACCAGTCACCCCACAGATAGGCCCTGATCGCTGGCCAAGCCTAGGGACCCTACCCATGCACAAATTTTGTACACTGGGCCTCTAGTAACTTTATAATTGTAACTTTTTATATTTATAATTTAATGACTTTCTTTCCAGTTCTTCTCTGGCACCTCTTATTGGATGGTCTAATAATTGGACATTGGAATCCTAGAACTAACCCTCTATGTCTTTTTATTCTTCTCCATGTATTTTTTATGCTTGTCTTTTTATCCCACATTTTGTGTAAGTTTTTTCAGTTTATCTTTCAAATCTTACATTTTAAAAAATGTAGCCATTATATATTTAATTTTCAAGAGTTTTATCTTGTGTGACTTTGCCTTTCCCATAGAAGACAGGACTAGTTTCATGCATGCAGTATAGTCTTGAATTTCCCTAAGACTAATAATTGGAGTTTTCTTTTTGAAGTTCTCTTCTTTCCCTAATTTATTTCTGTTTTCTCTAGAGATAGTTTTTCCATTTTATCCTCTTGGTTTTTCTCTCATGCTGCAAGCTTTCCTCAAATCTCTGAGGATTCTTGTGTTTCATTTATATTTAAAAACCTATTAATGTAATTTGGATTTCCTCATTGATACAAGATTATTTAAATATTTTTTAATTGAAAGAGTTATTTCTGCTGATGTTCTTTTGTTCTGTTGGGTTAAACTTTTCTTACTAAATTACTATTTGATTCCATGGATACCAGGGGCTGTGACCTGTATAATTTTTGCCCTTAGATATACACTGAGTGGCCAGATTATTATGATCTCTGAACGCATAATAATCTGGCCACTCAGTGTGTGTGTGTGTGTGTGTGTGTGTGTGTGTGTGTGTGTGTGTATTTATTAGAGGCCCAGTGGGGTGGGGTCCGGCCAGCCTGGGCAGGGGTAGGGGACATGGGTGGTTGGCCAGCCTGCCTGCTGGTCAAACTCCTGGTCGAGGGGACAATTTTCATATTAGCCTTTTATTATATAGGATATACACTGAGTGGCCAGATTATTATGCGTTCAGAGATCATAATAATCTAGCCACTCAGTGTATGTATACATTGTGAAATGATCATCACAATAAGTTTAATTAGCATCCATCATCACAAATAGTTACATTATTTTATTATTATGAGAACTTTTATGATCTACTTTCTTAGCATCTTTCAAATATATAATACAGTATTGTTAAGGATAATCCTAAATGCTGACCATTATATCTCCAAGATGGGAGTTTGTACCTTGACCACCTTTATTCATTATTCTAACCTGGTACTGTTTGTATATTTTCTTTTTTCTTTTTAAAATACATTTTTATTGATCTCAAAGAGAGAGGGGAAGGGAGAGGGAGAGAAAGAAATATTGATTGACTGCCTCCTATGTGCCCCTTACTGGGGATTGAGCCCACAACCAGGACATGTGCTATGACCAGGAATTGAACTTGCGACCTACCAACTGAGCCACACTGGCCAGGGCATGATTATGTCTTTTCAATATTAGGACTCTTACCTTTGTTTGCCAATATCTCTGTGAATATTGCCTCATCCCCATTTTTTTCTACAACTCTTACTATTATATGTAAAATCATTTAGTCTTATCCACCATGATTTTTAACTGTACTTTAGTATTATCTGCTGCTTGTATTCTCTTTATAATGAGTCACTTTGCCTCATTTTATGCATGGTCTCCACAAACAGAAATCCTTAATTTTTATATTACCAATTAATTATTTTTAATTAATTGCTTAAAAAACCAATGGCTTGTTCATTTGAATTTTATTTAAGAACTGCTCCCCTGCCTCTATGTTGAAATAATATTTTTTTCATATTATCTTCTATTAATGTGATAGCTTTACATTTCACTTTAAGGTGTTTAATTGTTCTGGCCTTATTCTTTGTGTATGGTGTTAAGGAGATATGTTTACTAATTTTTTTCAATTTACTGCTATTCAGTTTTTCTACATCTTAGACCTATTTTAATAATTTATAGTTTTCTAGAAAGTATTCATCTGCATAACTGAAACTTTATAACCATTTAACAACATTTTACCTTTTCTCTGGCCTCCGGTAACCACCATTCTATTTGACTCTTTTAGATACCTCATGTAAGTGGAATCTTATTTGTTTTTCAGAGACTGGCTTATTTCACCTAGCATAATGTCCCTAAGTTCATCTATTTTGTCATAAATAGAAATATTTCTTTCTTTTTTAAAGGATGAATAATATTCCATTGTGTGTATGTATGTATGTATGTATGTGTGTGTGTGTGTGTTTGTGTGTATTACATTTTCTTTATCCACTCATCTCATGAATATTTGAGTTGTTTTCATATATTGGATATTGTCAATAATGCTACACTGAACTTGGGAGTGCAGATATCTCTTTAAGATCCTGATTTCAAATATTTTTGTATATATAGTCAGAGGTGAAATGGCTTGATCATATGGCAGTTTTATTTTTAATTTTCTAAGGAACCTCTCTAGTGTTTTTAATAGTAGTCATACCATTTTACATTCCCACCAACAGTTTGCAAGCTTTCCAATTTCTCCACTTCCTCACCAACACTTGTTATCTTTTATGGAGTTGTCTTTAAATAATAGCCATCCTAAAAGATATGAGGTGATATCTCATTGGGGTTTTGATTTGTATTTCCCTGTTAATTAGTGATGTTGAACACCTTTTCATTAAAAACATAATAATAATTTATAGTATTTTTCCAAACTATGTGTTTGAGATTTTTAACTTAGCATAAAGTTGCATATAATTATTTTTATAATTTTAATTAGCTTCTTATGCTTTTCATATACCCTTTCCACTTGTAAATTCTGTGTTTTATTTCTTTTAAATTAGATTTGAGAGAAATTCTCTCTCTCTCTCTCTCTCTCTCTCTCTCTCTCTATATATATATATATATATATATATATATATATATATATATATATAAATTGATTTCAGAGAGGGAGAGAGAGATAGAAACATCAATGATGAGAGAGAATCATGGATTGGCTCCTCCTGCATACTGCACACTGGGGATGAAGCCCACAACCTGGGCATGTACCCTGACTGGGAATCTAACTGTGACCTTCTAGTTCATAGGTCAACACTCAACCACTGAGCCACACTAGCTGGGCTGAAATTGTCTCTTTGTTATTGCTCTCTTTTGTTTTTGCTTTACAAAGGTCTGGCTCTCTAAGCTATCAGTTTGACTCAATTTCAAATTTTTTTATAACTATAATTTGTAATTTTGTTTTACAATTCATTTATTTTTTTGTTATATGTTTTTATTTGTTTATTTTATACTGTTCTGTGTTTGTTTTTTTCTTAACTTATGAGTAGAATATTTGGCTTAATAATTTATTTCTTCCTTGCTTAACCCTGAAAGTATTTAGAGGTATGGATTTACCTCTGAGTAACATTTTAGTTGTATCTAATAATTTTAAAAAATTATTTGCTTCTTATTTCCATTATTTTTAAACAGTTCAGCCTTTGACTAAGATGAATATTTTATCAATGTGTCTAAATTTCCCACTCCTGAAAGTTCCCACTGAGAGACCTACAGAGCATACAATTTATTAATAACTAATATCAGTGACAGAAATTCAGATGAAAAAGAATTATTTACCAGAATCTTTGAGAAATTACTTTATGATAGCGTATAGCCAAATAAAAGCAAATGAAAGTGGACTCTAACATATGACTTGTCTGGAGAAGTTTGTGAAACTCAGAGGTAAAGAAAGGATCCTGTAAGAGCAAAGGTAACAAATTGCGGGACATTGCCAGTAGTTTCTTTCTCCTGATAAAGTTGTTTGTATGACTTCACTATTGGAAGCTGGAGCTTTCGGGTTTTGGTGGACCTTTAGGTTAAAATGGACGTCTTTTGGGAAGAGATGTTGAGAAAATAAGAAGCTAACTTCTATGTTTATGTGCATACTAATGTAAAACATTGTCCTCATTGGGTTCAGGTCACTTCATTGTGAGGTTGGTGGGATAAACATTTATTTTTTCTTCTTCCTAACCTGGAGGTCTAGATTTAAAGTAATAGGAACAATGGTAATCATTTCAAATCATCACATGCACTTTAAACACAATTTTATTTGTCAACTAGAGGCCCGGAGCACGAATTCGTGCAGGGGTAGGGTCCAGCTGGCTGGCCCTGCCCCCAATCGGAGTGTTGGGGTCCCATTGGGGGTCAGATCAGGCTGGTTGGCTGCTGCAGTGCATGTCATAGCCAACGGTCGTTCTGGTCATTCTGCCAATCCGGTCGCTGGGCTTTTATATATATAGATTGCATCTCAATAAAACTGGGAGAAAATAAAAATAAAATAAAGCAGTAGGGACATAATTGAGTAGATTTCAATCCTTGGGAGACAAGCTGATCTATGCTATATGGGCTTAGTAGAGTTTAAGGAAAGAGCCACAAAGTAAACAATAATAACTACTATTTATAGTTTTTTTAATGTGCTCAACAAAATCCTGTTATCTCCTAAGTGCTGCCTTAGCCAATGAATGATAGCAATACTCAAATTTGCTAACCATTTTAAGTTTACCTTTGTCACATTTTAAAAAATCGTATTTAATAAACATTCATATAGCACTTATTAAGGGCCAGGTACTGGGTCAAGCACTTTATTAAATTCATGTAATCTTTATGAAGGCATTATTCTTTTTCCCACTTTAAAACTGAGAAAACAGGCAGAGGAAGATCAAGTAATTTGCCCAAGGTCACAAACTAGTAAATGGTGTGTGTAGACAAAATTCTAACCCAGGTAGTCTGCCTACAAAGGCCATTCTCTTAACCTCTGCACTATGCTACATGTTAATTTTTCACACAGTAACCCTTTTGTTAAATGCTATAGACGGGTATTACTTATGCTTTGAAGATATAAAAGAATAGCATGGGTACCCACTTTGAGAAAAAATATGAACAGAAAGCTACACTGGCATGGACAAGGCAAGAAAGATGCCTAGGGACAAGATGGTAAGTATTCTACCACCCTTACCCAAGATAGAGGACTTTCTTTTTTTTAATTGTTACCCCTTTCCTAGTTGCTTCCATTCCTTGAGAGGCTTAAGGCTTTTGTTCTCCAGATATGCCGAACCCTAACCATTTGTGCCTTCCTCACGGGGAGGCCAGCCATTCCCTCTCTCCAGGCTGCACTATTGATAGAGGCTTTCTCTGGTCTACCACCCTCTTCTAAGTACCCCAAAGAGGCAGGTGAGAAGACCCCATGAGCAGGTACAAAATCCACTAGTATCTGTGGTCTCCATGTTTGTTTATTTTTTCTTCTCACATAAACCCACTTTCGGTCTTCAGAAAAATGTTAAAAGTTTTAGCTGAATTCTTGTCTGCTTGAATGATACCTGTTGTCTCTTCCTCCCATGGTCAGCCTCAGGAGAACCAGTTTCCATGCCCCATCACCTTGGAGGAACCATCTCCTTAGATTTCAGGCTACTGGGTTGACCTGAAATGTGATTCTTCTGACAAGTTCAAGGAAAGGTATGATTCTATGGTTACCTGGCTTTTGTTGTTATTGTTAAGGGGGGCTGGGGGCAACACTTCGGTGTCCTACATCCTAAGCAGAAGCAGCACAAGCTATTCCTACCATTATTTGTAGTTTTTTTATTTTAATATTTTCTTCCTGTTTCCTTTATCATATCATCCTTGATATTTATATTGTGGGTTTTTTTCCTTCTTTGGTTTTACTTTTTAATAAACATGCACTTAATTTTATCCTTTTAGTGCACAGGTCCTCGATAGAGGTGTACTATCCTTAGGGAGGACATTTTGAAAATTTGTTGGAGCAATTTTATGTGCCCCAATGGCTCAAAGAAACTATTGTTCTTTAGTGGGTAGATAATAAATAATAGATGGTAGACATCCTACAACATGAAAGAAATTTTCATATATTGAAGAATTTTCTCATGCCCACACGATTTTAAACACCACACTAGGGTCATGTAAACTAAAGCAGTGTTGCAATTTAAAAGAGATACAATTTTTTAAAAATAATTTTAGTAAATAACGAATTTTATAGACTACAACTACTTTCTTTTGTTTAGAACTTGACCAAATTCTGGTCACTATTTTGGAAATAACTTCTTAAATGGCAATGCTGCTTGTAAAGTTTGAGTCACCAATGCAGCATCCCTCTACCCTGTTAGTCTACCTTAACTTTGGCACTTAGTGGTACTAGTTACCTTGGTTCTCTGTGATTCAACCCCAGACGCCTCTGGGTAAAAATTCATGACTAAGACAGGCAGGTAGCAGAGACCTATAATAGTTTCCATTTCCTATAAATGGAAAAGATGGAAAAAGATGGAAACAAGAGATAAAGAGAGGCTCCCCTGAAAAGACAAAATTGGCACTTAACCAGGCCTCACCGGTTTATTCATCACAAACCCATTTTTTAAATGTAGCTTGTTACTGAAAATAAAGTCCCATTCAAAGAGGCTGAAAAAAATCCACACACTCTAGAGAACCAGATGGTCTTTTATTCATAAAATTCTATCACTTCAGGATATTATAAAAGTTTTAAACAAATAGAGGCCATAAAGTATTCTGCATTTCAACCTGAAAGAAGATATTTCCAAAATGTCAGTACGTAACTATCATGCGTAATAGTCAATGAATATGGATAAGTTATTTTGACTTTAAACTACCAAAAAAAAAGGCGGGGGGTGGGCATTGATTGTCTTTCTAGTTTAGAGTATTTCTTTCTCTCTTTAGTGGCAAGGCAAAGGACAGATGACTGAAATGGGTTGACTACAATTAAGAAATAAAAAAAGAAAAGTGACAGATGGGTTTACTGTCTTCAGGGATTTAACATTTTCAAGACATTTGTGTATGACATTTGACATGGTAATATTCAAGAGCTCTCAGAGCTATGGGCAGGGGTTGTTTATTTTTTGTTTTGTTTGTTAAGATATGAAAGAAGTATCTCAGAAGGAAAAGAGTAGAGTGAAAGTATGACTAAGTAGAGAATAAAGGGAGAAAGAGGGGTAGAAAGGCAAGAGGAAAAGAAGGAAGGAAGGGAAGGAGGGAGGAAGGAAGGAAGGAAAGAAGAAAAGGGAAGGGAAGAGAAGGAAAGAAATGAGAGAAAAGGAGGGGATAGGGGCAGATAAGACACGTAAATAAGGAAGCAGAGCAGATATTTTCCAAACACACTTATGCAATGTCTTATGACAATGATATTTTCTCATTACAATGAGATTGCTTAAAAAGTAAGCACCTGAAAAGTATTATTTTATTAAATATTGCTGTTGCCCTTATAAATAGAGCTAGTGTGCAATGTAAGTCTGAATGTCATGATTAAAATGACTTGAATGGAAACAGTATAAATTGAAACACATGATAGACCATCATAACTTGCAATCATTATGTGATGAAAATATTGGTTTTATTTTAAATTTTAATATAGAAATTTATAGTAATAGATAAATTTTTATTTCTAACTTGATTATTGATAAATTATGTTTTACTAGAGGCCTGGTGATGAAATTTGTGCACTGGGGGGGGGGGGGTGTCCCTAAGCCTGGCCTGCACCCTCTCCAATCTGGGACCCCTCGGGGGATGTCCAACTGCCGGTTTAGGCCTGTAGGATATCCGGGACTGATGGCTCCTAACCACTCGCCTGCCTGGCTGCCTGATTGCCCCTAACCACTCCCCTGCTGGCCCAATTACCCCCAACTGCCTCTCCTGCCAGCCTGATCACCCCAATTGCTCTCCCCTGCAGGCCTGGTCGCCCCCAACTGCCCTCCCCTGCAGGCCTGGTCCCCCCCCCCCCCAATTGCCCTCCCCTGCAGGCCTTGTCTCCCCCAACTGCTCTCCCCTGCAGGCCTGGTCCTCCCCCAACTGCCCTCCCCTGCAGGCCTGGTCCCCCCCAACTTCCTTCCCCTGCAGGCCTGGTTGCCCCCAACTGCCCTTCCCTGCGGGCCATCTTGTCACAATGTGGGACAGCCATCTTGTGGCAGCCATCTTGTGATGATGTGGGTGCAGCCATCTTGTGATGACATGGGGGCACCCATCTTGTGACGACATGGGGTGGCCATCTTGTGAAAACATGGGCGGCCATCTTGTGATGCGAGGGCATGAGGGTCAATTTGCATATTACCTCTTTATTATATAGGATTCTGTGGGGGAAAAAATCAATCCTTGCCTCAAGGAATACTGAAGTGTTTCGTATTAGATCCAAAATATAAAGGAAGGATATGGAGGCTACTAGATGGAGATTCTTTAGAAGAAATGAAAAAGGAGGGGAGCAGATAAGTTCCTTCTTAGACTGTTTTTTTCTGCTTAGTTTCTGGCCCTCCAGCATCAATTTCTCCTTGCCTTCTAGATTTTCCATGTCTTGGAGATCCAATTATTGATCAATGTAATATGGGGGACAGATAACTCATCTCTTTAGCGCATAACTCTTCGGCTTGAGAAGAAATGTACTCAAAGAACTGGAGTCAAAGACCCACACCTTAGAAATCTTATCTCCACCTGGATCTGGTATAGATTATGAGATGCTAGACCCGGAACCTGAGCCTAATGCCATAATGGAATGAGATTTTGGGGGGTCTTAAGAGGGGGTAATTGTATTTTTGCATGTGGAGGAAATAATTTATGACAAGAATGCCAACTGTGATAAAGGTGAAGGTAAATTATTTGACATTCTTCCTATTGAGGGTTAGTGGGGGGTGGGGGGGGCAGAGTATAGGGTATCTTTACCTACTTCCCTTGAATTGGGGGCTGGGTTGTGACTGCTTTGACTTATAAAGTATGGTGTGAGTGATGCTATGTCACCATCAGTTTTAGACACTTCTCTCTCTCTCTCTCTCTCTCTCTCTCTCTCTCTCTCTCTCTCTCTCTCTCTCTTTGAGTCCTGAGCCACCATGCAAAATATTTGAGTATCCTGATGCAACCATGGTTTGAGGAAATTCATGCTAGTAACCCTGTAGAGAGGCTGTGTCAAGAGTTAAAGAGAGATGCCTGGCCCACCCCCAGTAATTTCAGTTCCCTGCCTCATACAATCATGCCATGTAATATTTTGAATGTGTTGACTATAGCCATTACTTTTGGGAATAGTTTGTTATGCAGTAGTAAATAGATCATTGAAACACTACGTGAAAGCATCTTTTTTACTTCTATGTTCTGACTTCTTCTTGCCTGAGATATGGACACAAGACCTAAAGATCTAAGAAAACATTTGAGACTGTGAGACAAAAAACAAACAATCAAAAGAAAAACAAATAAATGCCTACATATTAAGGATGTAAGAATGGAAAGACAGAAAGATTTTGGGTCCTTGCTGACATTATTGAGCCAACCAGCTGACTGGCTCTTATGGATATAGTAAAGCCTTATCTTTTTAAGCCAATGTTATTTGCCACTGAATATATTCAGAGCTGATATAACTATCACTAAATATTTGTTGATTAACTGACTGAATCTGTCTGTGAAGCCCTTGTTTCCCAGCCTCATCTTTCTAAAAGCTAACCTTCAACAATATAGTTTCTCGGGGATTTATAAATGTTACCTAAAGAGCACACTTCCATGTTGGCACTTTTCCAGCCTTTATTGGAAAAATGTATTGGTTTTTTTTCCCAAACATCCCTTTGAATTTTTAGCCCTAAGTGTGTGACTCTAAGATGTTGGGTCATTTTACATTAAAATGTTTCCTATTTTCGTTTCAGTTTTAAGTTAGAATGAGATCCCTCAGAATAAGGGGACTGTTAACATAGTCAGAAGTTCCTGATGCCTATACTCTCTGGCTCTTAAGCGTTTCTATTCAGTGCAGTTCTTCTCAGCAAAGCATGAAAGAGAGTCATCAAGAACAAAATGAAGACTCTGTATATGATCATCTCTTAGTTTTCAGACACTGATGTCTGTGACAGAGCAATTAGGAAAAAAAAAGTCTGCATTCCACTATCACAGAAGGAACATTTGTTTCTTACAATGAAAAATTCTGCTGATGGTTATGCCTTTTGGAAAAGGGGATTTAGGTGGGGGAGGAGAGGAAACTTCATTCCTTTACATTTTCCAGGACTAGAAAAATGAGCACTGAGTAGGACACTTTCAAGATAATTACCTTTTTTCATTAGTTGAAAGTGACTTTTTTTGAGAGATTATCTTTAGAAATAGAAGTTGGCAAAAAGGCACAATAATTTGCACATATTAGACACGCACTCTGCAAAATTCTCTCTTTTGGGAGAAAGTATTTTATGCATGAAAAGTCAGGCAAAAAATGTACTTAAAATATAAAAGTTTACTGATTGATTCCTCCTTTTATTTTATAGAGTTGAAAGGCTTTACTTAGCTACATTATTCATCAAGTAAGTGATTTTTTAATGGAGTAGCAGTTTCAGTAAACAGGCTTCAAGAGTAGTCTTTTAGTGTGGCAAGAACATCTTTGTGTCTGCCCCTTTTGAAGTCATTAAAGTACACAGTAGCAGTAACCCAAAAGTAACAAAACAGCCTACAGAAATTCAAAAGAAAAAAACACCACCAAAATTAACTACTGCTTTTGGACACCTCATTTACATAACAGACAGTCGAGAGAAAGAGAGCTAGCTTTTGTTTCTTCAAAGAAGTCTCCAGCCTTCAAACATCACTTACAAATTTAAAAAAGAAATTTAAGAAGAAAAACAAACCTTGTATTGAACACCTACTATGTGCATTGTCTGTTGTAGGTGTTAAAGTTGCAAAAGTAAATGAAACCATCCTTGACCTTAAGAGCTACAAGTTTAATGACAATTTCAGGTGCAGTTTGCTCTTGCTTTCTCTGGGTAAGATCAACAACAGCAAACCATTAGGTACAGCTTTACTGCTTTATGATCTTATCAATGCTCTAATGAAAAAAGAACATGAATAGTTCCTGGAATGAAAAATTTTCAAACTTTCATTCTGTAGCCCTATGTCAGCCTGTCCTCATCTTCCAGGGATCTTTGAGGGTCGGGTTCTCTAGCACACGGGAGAGGAGAGGAGATTTGGCCTGTCTCCCCCTGAGCCATCCCTCAGCAATTGCTTCCGTGGATTGTGAAGTGCTGCTTAGAACTCCATGGAGAATGGTGGACCAGGGTGTGTGCATGAGAGAGAAAACAGTCCAGGTGGACTCTGCAATTCTGGGCCTGGCTCAAGGACCTCAGATGGGTTGGGTAATTAGGATTCTTCAGGGTATAATTTTTGCCCAGAATAATCACTCAAAAATACAGACATACACACATAGCCCTCAAGGACTAATAATTTTTCAGAAATAATGCAGCTTAAATTCACATTGAAGAAGAGAAACAGTTTTCCTAAATTTAACAAAGTCTGCAGAAATTGTTCTTCCCCAAAGGGAGAGACCAGTAGACATTATTATGCAGAGTTGTGCAGATAACTAAAAGAAAATAAGGGATGAAATACATTGCAGAGACCTGACAAACTATGTTGATGGCCACTCTGAGTCAGACACAAACAGGATCTATAAAGGGAAGCATTTTGTTTCCCTGGGGCCAGCCTGCCCCTCCAATCTCTACAGGTAGTAAAGGGACACCAACAGCACTTGCTTTCTCTATCCACAACCCTGAAGGTGACATGGGTGCTGCTATGCAAGTCAGAAGACTACATCTGTACTCTCTACTATAGATTATGGAGTAGGTCAAGGTCAAAAGCCCAGAAAATGGTTGAATGCAAAGGCTGAAAGGATGTAGCTTCCTATTGTGTTCAGATCAGAATCTATTAGAGGCCACCCCTTAGTTCCAGAGCCTGAAGGGAGAAAGTAAGCTATAGTCTAGTGCAGTGGTCGGCAAACTCATTAGTCAACAGAGCCAAATATCAACAGTACAAGGACTGAAATTTCTTTTGAGAGCCAAATTTTTTAAACTTAAACTTCTTCTAATGGCACTTCTTCAAAATAGACTCACTCAGGCCGTGGTATTTTGTGGAAGAGCCACACTCAAGGGGCCAAAGAGCCGCACGTGGCTCGCGAGCCGCAGTTTGCCGACCACGGGTCTAGTGCCTTTAACAAAAGAATCCACAAAGTATAGTGTATTGGGGTAATTTATACCAGGCTTTTGAAGAGTTTATTTTATAGGGATGTGCTAAAATTAACACAAGTCCCAGGGAGTTCACCTATGGCTTAAGTGAACCAATAAGATTCCTTATAGAAGCAACACATTGTGCAAGATTTGTGGTTATTTCAAACCTCACAATTAACTGTTTCTTCCTAAGAGATTTAAAAAAAAACACTTTGTGGTTAAACTGTTGAATATCACAAAGAGCTTCTTATTCTGCCTTTGAATTTGGAAAAAATAGACACTGTGATCATCATAACCAAAAACACGATGAATAGTTTTGCCACGATTTTCTAGTCTCTACCTGTGTCTTCATTCATTGTACAGTTAGGGTTCCTGGAATATTAATATTTGTTATCCTTCTCTTCTTTATATTGTTACAAAGAGCACTAAACAGCACATTTCTGGTATATTCAAGTTATTTTTCTGTCAACAAGGATTTCTCATCAAATGCCATTATGTTCTATAATTTATTTTCATTTTAAACCCAACTAATGTCAGTTTTAAGGATTATAATTTTGACTCAAAAACAGAAAATTATTGAATAGGATTTTGGTAAAAGCAAAGTATAGAGTTGTTAATAGCAAACAAGAAACATGTCTCAGGTGAAAATTAAAGTGTCTCTTGGACAAGTGTCTTTTGGGACAATTTTGGTGTTATTTTGTACCAGAATAGATAAAACAATTTAAACAGTTTCTTTACTGAAGAAAATATCAAAGCTTTTCATAGGGTAATGTGCATTATGAGTCTTTGAGAGTGAAATATAGTGCACAGTCTTTCTCAAACTTAATTGATTAAAAAACCTTTTTTTTCCCTTAGAAATAATGGGTTATTTTGCTATTCAAATGTGGTCTATGGTCTAGCAGCATGGGCATTACCTACCTCATGGGAAAGGCTGAACCTCAGGTACCACTCAGACCTACAGAATTAGCATGTGAAAGGTTCCTAATGTATTATTATTATTTTTTTGTATATTCCAGTTAGAGATGACTTGGGTTAAAGGATAATTCGAAGTCCAAGTTGACAAACACTTATGTTTAAGTAAGCATATTGTACAACTAGTGACCCGGTGCACAGATTAGTGCACATTGAAAAGAAATTAATTAGAAGAAAGATTCTTGTGGTAATTATATTACTGCAAAAAAATTACATGTCAAAATAGTATATATAATATAGTATTATAAAATTAAAATACAAAGTATTTTAATATCACTATTCATTCTTTCTCTATAGTAGAAGTGTCAGAGATGAAAGACAATTAGTAAAATATATATGAAAATAATATATCAATTGATTAATAAATAAACAATATTCTGTTGACGATGTCGCTTTCTTTTGGCTTCAGAGGTACATTATGCCAATAGTTGGTCTTCAGACATATTCTGTTGACGAAGTCGCTTTCTTTCATCTTCAGAAGTATGTTGTGCCAATAGTTGGTCTCCAGATACATTCTGGCATCACGTGCGATTGGTGCCAGCGAGAGCCTTATATGTATCACACATGTGCAAGTCAACATTTATTTTCAAATTGCCAGTGTGCATCATATGTTACTGGCCTGTCAGTCAGATGGGTCAACGGGTGGAAGGTCGGTCACTTAGCCTTTTATATATATATATATATATATATATATATATATATATATATATATATATATATATATTATCTTTCTGCAGTGTAAGTGAAGGGGAGCAGAATGTGCCACCCCAAAATATACCACTTTGGCACAGGGATTATTTTGAGTTGAAGGCAACTGAGAACCAACAGATTCAAGAGTTCTCTGCCCTCTCCTTTTTCTGCCTAAAAGCAGGGCATACATTTCCCTTTGAGGAAGATGCCCTTCAGGGAGAGAAGAAATACTCTTATCACCTAAGATGGGGAGTCAACACTAAGATGAGTTTGCATAAACAGACTATAAATAAAATAGCCCTTATCTTCTTTTAGTCCCCCCATATAGTTCTTAGTCACTTCCCCACAATTTGTTGTTCCTTGAAGCACATACCCTTTTTCCTTTGTTGAAAGGGTATATCAGCCCAGAGTCTAACTGCTTTGAGTTTTACACCTTTTCTGCGAATGCCTATGCATGTAAATAATAATAGACATCATGTGCATTTATTTCTATTAATCTGCCTTTTGTTAGTTTAATTTTCAGACTCCTACTCACTTCTCTGCCGGGCTTCTTATCCCAGCATTAAGAAGGGGTGCAGCAATCTGGAGAAAGGCTGTGCATAGATTCCATAAGGAGTCCAAAGATGAAAGATGGTTTTGAAAGGCATTGGGGGTCAGAGGAGCTTCAGCTAACGGAGCTAAAGACTACCCCTTGACTCAGGACCCAGTGCTTTTTATTAACACAATTTGTCCTAAGGCAAGGTGGAGACATACACCTCAAAGGGTAAGGTTTCAAAGGGTAGGGTTTATAGAAGCATTGTCAGATTGGGGAATAGCCTATAGCTGTTCAGGTGTTTGGCCAACAGGAGGCAGTAACATGTAGATTAAGATGCCCTGAGCTGTCCAGCAGCAAACGATTATCCTATTCAGGTTTGGGGGAGATGCTTTTTAGCCGTACCAATAGATGATTACATATGTGGCTCAGCCCTTGTTGAGCCCCCAAGCTTCATCAACCTTTTGATGAAACTCTTGCAATTATGACATGCTGAAACTGGCTTCTGGGACTTCTCCTAAAGGAAGAGAGGAAAAGATTTTCCTTCCCAACATAAGCTTCATGAGGGCAGGAATTATTTTGCTCATAGATGTAGCCCAAGCACCCAAAACAGTGCTGTGAAACCTCATAGGTATTCAATAAATATTTGCAGATGTAATGACTTATTATTCCATATGATGCTTTGATTAATTATCCATTATATGATCTCGATAGATTTTAATTTTAATGAATCATTATCTAGATGTTATGCCTTATGGCGTGGGTCATGGGCCTGGAGAAAAGAAATGGTTGTCTTTCCAGGAGACATCACTGTAGTATAGAGTAACTTTCAGCCTCCCTGATAGACTATACTCATTTGCATATATTATGGTGTTTTTAATAAAACAGCTATGGGGAAATAACTAATAGATATAGGTCATAAAAGTGATAGTTCCTGCAAATGTTTTATTGTTATGATACCTAAATTGACTATTTCAGTACCTTTCATCAGAGTCCTCCAAGACCAATTTCTCTTCACTCCATGAAGTTATCATTCTGCAGTGGTTTCTTTGGTGTGTGATTTGCACTCTGGGCCTCTTTTTTCCTCCCTTTTATGGTTCTCAGTCACAGTCCTGTAGATTGCAAGCCTTAAACTGCCACATGGTTTCTCACACTAATGGTATTTGCAATTAAGCTCCTGATGATCTTTAAAAATTGAGATAAGGTATTTAACTCCTATTAAGAGTAATTATGGAACAGCTTTGATGTGGAATCATAAAATACGGACACATTTCCTGATTCAATAACATGGAGCTTTCATATCTAAAACTACACAAAAAACCATAGTTCAAAATAAATGTGTGGTTAATGGAATCCAGGGCATTTTTATGTGATAGCAAGTATGGTATTGTTTACATATGGTCTGCAGACATACTGAATAATCTCCTCCCCTTTAGCATCACCACAAAATAATTCCCTCATAATATTACAACAGACTCAAACTTGGCCACTAAGGACTCCTTGGAAACTCTGGCCTTGCCTTCTCTCCCAGTGTCTGTCTTCTCCAGTCATTCCCTGCATAATGTATGTTCTAACCTACTGTTAGACATTCCTTAGAAGCATTTGATTGCTATGACCTTTGCTCAAGCCATTCTCTGGAATACCTTGCCCACTCTTCCCTGGGTTCATGTCTCTGCCTGTGTTCCTATAAAGTGAATTCACATAAAGTATAAAACCTTCAGAGCACAGCTCAACTATTAGCTCTAGGAAGACTTCTCTAACTTCTCAGGCTGCACCAGATGGTTGTCTTTGTTCCAGATAAATCACTTCATGCCAGTTTGGGAAAGTGTTAGATCCCTCAATAGGTCTTACCAGATTATGAGTGGCTCAGGGATGGGTATCATGTTTTTCATCTACATTTTTCTAGTACCTGCCTTCACAGACTCATTCATTCATCCAATAAGCATTTTAAGGAATTCAAAAATGAAAGACCAGTGAATTAATAATTTGACCTGAAAGGATATAAGTAATGCAATTATTCTAAGCGAGGCACATTGAGTATGTCATTCCTTTCTTTTTTCAAATGTGTATATAATGTTATTATATTATAATAATAGCCATAACTTATCAAACATCCACCATGGAGCAAGCACTATGGTAGGTACTTTGATACAGAGTGACAGATTCCTATCTCTGAGGTACTTTTGGCTTTTTCAAGAAATTGGTCTATTTTATCTAAGATGTTGAATTTATGAGCTTAAGTATTCCTATTTGAGCAGATATTTGTATATCCATGTCTATAGCAGCTTTATTCACAGTAGTCAAAAGTGGAATAAGTTAGACATAGAAGATTAAATAGTGGATGATTCCACTTATATGAGGTACCCTAGAGCATTCACATTAATAGATACAGAACGTGGAATGGTAGTTGTCAGGAGTTTGGGGGAGGTAGGAATGTGGGGAGTTCTTGTTTAATGAGTATAGAGTTTCCATATGGGAAGAAAAGGTTCTGGAGATTGGTGGTGGTTATGATTGTACAACAATATGAATATTTATATAATGCTGCTGAACTGTACATGTATAAAAGGTTAAAATGGTAACTTTTATGTTATGTATATTTTACCACAAGAAATAAAATTTCTTATGGATTAAAGTATAAAATATAACAAACTAAAACAAAAATACTAGAAGAAAATATGAAGGATTTAAAATTTTGAATGACAAAAGACAATAAATAAAATTAAAAGATGGTAGAAAAGGAATGATACATAATATATAAAGAATTCCTTCCAAACAATAAGAGAAAGCAAATAAACCAAATAGAAAATAGACAAATGATTCAAACAGACAATTCAGAGCACACATTTGAAAACAGAAGAACATATTCAAAATAATTCCACATTGATTGACTATTAAACACAACAAACTATAAAATATTAGCAGAAAATAGAGCACATTTTGGAAATGCTTGCTACACATGATACCAACACAGTGCTTTACATATAGAGATGCTTCATCATAGTAGTTAATGAATTATACTTAAAATTTACCTAAATTCTACCTCTTAAAAATAACTCAGGAGCATTTTAAAGCCAAAGCCATCATAATGGACCATTCAGCAGCACATCTAATTTTTCCTTTCACACTTATAAAACTTGCTTTATGACTAGAAAGATGTTAAAACTAGAAAAATATAAAAACAATAAGAAATGTCTCAATATTTTTCATGTTGACTTGATCATTTTAACATATGCATATATCTTAAGCCATCCACTAATAAAGTGATCCAAATTTTTAAAAGTGAAAAGATGATGATGGAAGATTAACATATACATAATATTAAAACTACCTACCAATTAATACTAAAAGAAAAACAAGTAAGTCCAATAGAAAATAAGCAAGAATTTGAATAAATAATCTACAGAATAAATATAAATGATTAATTATCATGAAGAGAATTAACTTTACAAATAATCAGAGAAATGCATTGAGAGTATTAATGGAATAATATTCACTTATAGATTAACAGAAAATTTAAAAGATAAATAATATCCACAGTTGACAAGTTTCTCATTACTGTGCAGGAAATATAAATTGGTACAGAATTTTTGAAAGGCAATGGTAAGTTTTATCAATATTTAAAATTTGCATATATTATCACCCAACAGTTATTTCTAGTCATTCATTTGATTTATGTAAAAAGGTGCTTACGATAATATCAGTGTTATAATAAACTATGGAAAACCAAACATAATTATTAACAGAGAAATTCTTAAATTATCAGTTCATACTATGAAATACTTGTAACAGTTTAAAATAATAAATTAGATGTATATGTACTATCATGGAAATCTCATAGATAAGTTAGTAAGTAAAAAAATTACTGAAACAAATATTTATAGCATGATCACATTTCTATAACAAATGACAAGTAAATCATACTTGGTGTGTTTCTGGATGATGATAAAGGAAGGCTTTCTCTGCATACAGGGTTTTCCCCCTCAAGAATGCATTCATATATTGTATGTATGTAAATTTCATTTTGTGAGTAGATGGAATGTAAATACTTTTATGTTTTTAGAAGTAACATTTTTAAATAGGGAAAGGAAGATGCAGAGGCTCTGAAAGTCAGGGGTTCTGAAAGCTCATCACATGCATTTCAGAACCAAGAAAGGCCTAAATGAAGGCTCCAGTCAGACTCTGCAGTTGAGTGCCTGGCCCCAGCCTTTCCTGGCCTCCAAATAGGAGAGGCTCTTCAGGGCTCTTGTAGAATTCTGACTTCTGTCTCCTGTTCTCTTCTCCCTCTCTCCCAGATTGGACCAGGAAGGAGATGGGCCTGGGAGGGGATTACTCCAAGGCGAATGAAAATCTCTCAGTCCTTCCTGACCCAAATTCCTGACCACTTTCCATCGAGCTCTCCTGCTTAGCACTGGAGCCCGGTGGCTCTGGACATGGCAGCCCACCTCCCCCACCCAGCCACACCACATTGGGGGAGAACCCCGCAGCCTGACACCAACACTCCTTTCAAGGAGACTCTCGATTGTTTGTGTGGCTCCTGAAGGTTCCTCATGTTGGTAAGCTTCCTGTAAACAAGTCTTTATCAGGAACAGTGAAGATTAGAGACCATTTAGTTAAAATGGGTAGTTCTGTTTACTAAGAGCCAGGAACTATGGTCCAGACACTGTGCAAAGGACTTTACATGAGTTGCTCAATTTAATTTCCTGACTTAATTATGAGGTAAGAGCTATTAATAGCTGCATTTTACATGTGAGTAAACAAACAGTAGCTTAAAGGTGTTGAGTAATTTCCCAAACTCATTTGATTAGTAAGGAGCAAAGTTAAGATTTAATCCCAAACTCCAACCCAATCAGTCCAATCCCAAACTCTTTAGACTTAACTGTATTACCCAAGGATTAGTATGGGCTCAATAAGGAAAAAACTGTTACTTAATAGAATGCAACCTGTGGCTTACAGCTTTTTAATGCAGCTTTTGGCTTAATTCTGGGGATAGTTTCATGACAAGAATTAATGAAATAGCAGGATTAGTCTCATAAACAGCATGAGTGGACTTCACTGATTTCATTTTCTAAAAATTTACCAGCAAGACAATGTCATCCTTCCCATTTTACAGATAACACCAGATAGAGGTTTTAAAATTGGCTTTGAGTATATCCATTCAAGGTTCATTACACTGGAAAACCTCTCTCCCATATTCACCGACGAAGATAAATTCTTCTCTAAGGAGCCTTCAGGAAATGAGCCCCAAAGCAGTTTCCAATTTTAAACACCTTAAAATCCAGGGTGGACAACCTTTCCCCGTCTCCAACACCGCCATGGATTGCCACACACCTTTCTGGACTTCTGTAAGCAGAGCACACTCCTTCCCAATTGCTCCAGGATCCTGGCCCATGCAAGGAAGCATTCGCATCTGCCACTGAGCCGTCATCTCCCTGCACCTCTAACCACGCAAAATAGGTATTTGATGAGAAAAGGAAGCTGAAATAAATGAGAGAAGCCTCCAAATTTTAATGACTTCATACTTTTCCTTCAAAACCCATAAACAACTCCTACCATCTGGCCTCATTTTATTTTTTATCACACCGGAGGGAATTTCAGCCTACTACATGATAAAAAAAAAAAAAAAAAAGTCAGGATCAAATTCCTCCTCTCTCCTCAACCCCCACTTCCAATTCTGAGCATAGAGCTTTGCAAAGCAAATCTTTGTCATTATTTTCACAGAGAAGGAATTCTGGCATGGATGAAAAAGAGCTTAGAGTAAGACAAGCACAAAAGGTGTTTTGTTTCTTTCAAGCCAGTGTAATTTCTACAGCTGTGTATATGAGCAAGGCTGCTTCAGGGACTTCCATGCGTTGGCCCCATGTTCCTCAGAGCTGTTTTCAAATCACTTCACTCTATCCTCAGTGTCTCCGTTCAAACAACCAGAAAAAAAAAACACAAAAAAACTGAATAAAGAGAACTCTGAATAAAGAGAACCAAATTAATTAGACAATAAGGACGGTCACTCTACTCTTTTCAGAACAACACCACTTTAAAAATACCTTTTTAGTAAATGAATAGTATACAAGTTATAAGTTTAATGAGAGCAAGTTATCTCGAGTTTTATAACATTCAGTCCTTTGTTCATGGCTCTGACACAGACTGGAATTTGAGACAGGGCTAACTCTTATCCAGGGGTGAATCGGACACCTACTTTTATACTGTAGAGGAGAGAAAAACAACTGGAAGAGACTTGATTAAATGAATGAGTATGTCAAAAATTTCCTTCCATCATTATTGCTTGTGTTCAAATTGAATAACCTTGGAGGGGTCAAAGGCTCCAGTTTCTATAGCTCCTTTCTCTTTTCAAGTTATCAATGTATCTTTTTATTGCCTTGAAACCCATTCAGTCATGAACAAAGAAGATAACCTTATTGATTCTCCAACTTTCTATCTAAGCCTTAACCTCCCTACAGAGGATCTACCTGGTAGGGTAATGTAAAAAATAGCTAACACTCACTGAGTGCTGTGTATGGGTCAGAGAGAAAGTAAAAGCACTCTCTATGCATTAACTCATTTAATCCTCATGGTAGTTTGACTAAATATTTGTTATTATTATTAATTTATACTTGAGGAATCTGAGCTTCAGAAATGTTCAATATGTTGAGTTTCCATAGCCAGTAAATGGTAGTATCTGAGTTTGAACGTCCAGGTAGGATTTTTGAAACTGTGCTCTTAATTATATGCTAGAAAGAACACAGGCTTTGGAGACATCTCGGCCCTTGAGAAAAATACCAATTTAGTCACTTACTAGCTGTGTGACATCAGGAAAATTGCTTCACCACTCTGAGGCTCAAATTCCTCAACAATAAATAAATATAACAATAAGACTATCTCAAGGATTATTGGGAAACTTACAAAACAATTTAGCACAGACTTCAGTTCATAAGAGATTCTAAATACATTGAGCTACTGTTTTAGTTGTTATTAATAATACTAAAAGATCCAATCATAGTAAAGAGCCCACTCCATTCTGGTAGCTTGCTGACTATTTGGAATATATGATTCTATGGCTTTCCTTTCTGGCCTCTTCTTTAAAAGCTAGCGAATTTTTGAAGAATATTTTGATAATAAGTAGGTCAAATTATCTTTCCGCTTAAAAAAAATCCACCAAGTACATTCCCACTTTCATCTATAAGGGCTAAAATAGAAGCTGCCATATCAGCAAAGATTATGTTATTCTAGAATGTTTTCTCCTAGACCTTTGTGGAATGCACTGTTCTCTTAGAATTCCATTTTCCTTCCCTTTTGAGAGCACAAAGGCATTAGCATAGTGTCAGCCACTGCAGGGCTGCAGAAATATTTTTCATTTCTATTCTGTACATGAAGATTAAATTTAATTATTTCCCAACATGTCAAAGGCACTCATCAAGTTAGCCTGGTTTATGCTGAGCAGAATCTGTGAATAAGATTTAATTTGGAAATACTTGTTTCCGCAAATCTTTAACTCTGAGGAAGAATTATTATTTGTGGCAATACATATGGGAAACCTACTGTGCTGACTAAGAAATGCCATTTGAGGTGGAAAAGCTGTGAAATGCGCTGCACTTATTAATTCCGCCACCTAGTAAATCTCTCACTGAAAAGTTATTGACTATAAAGCTTTGTCCATTTGGAGCCAGCCCCCAAGGAAGTTATGATCGCATTAAAGGAGGCAGTAGGGATTTGCAGAACATATCAGCCTTATCAAATTTGATAGAATCCTTTCAGAATGAAAAAAAAAGGTTTGATGACAGGGGAAAAAATGGTCATCCCATATATCTGTGCTGTTTTGAAAATGTCACATAACATGCCAGAGGAACTCATATACACAGTATATAATAAGTTGTTTTGATGAACAAAAAAATATGCCACTGAAGAAAGGAAAAAAGAAGATCTGGGAGCAGAAGCTATGCCTAGTTGTTGATCACACACAGACTTTGCTGTTGGGTGGCTTCAATTCACTTCCTAGTTCCATAGTTTACTATGTATCCTTGAGTAAGCTAATTACCCTTTATATGCCACAGTTTCCTCATCTGTAAAATGAAGAAATAACATCAGCGTCATTAGATGGTCATTAAGTGAGATAAAATACATGGCAGCTTCTCATGTTCCTTAGTTTGGCTGTTGGCCTTATTGGTAGAGTGAACGGAAGCCATGAGGAACTAGCGTCTAGAAGCGGTTTCAAGAGGACAGATGTGATTTTGATGAGGCAGGCAGGACCTGTGTGTGAGATGGGGATTTTACATCAATTTCAAAACCATAAAATTCCAGATGCATATAGGACCAAGGAACTAGAACACACATTTCTTTGATGTTCAAACTGAAAGTTAATAAAGCAGATCCTTAAATCAGCCAAATATTTTTAACTAGGAGAAGAGCAACAGTGTATATCTATGCTGTTCTCTAACAAATATTTGAAAATGGAGGAATTGTGTAAGGGTTCTCCAGAAAAACAAACCAATAGTATATATAGTATATATCAAGATAGATAGATAGGTAGGTAGGTAGGTAGGTAGGTAGATAGATAGATAGATAGATAGATAGATAGATAGATAGATAGATAGATAAAGATCGATAAGAGAAAATAGACAGTATAGAAGATTGGCTCACAAAACTATGGAAGCTGAGAAGTCCCACCACCTGCCATCTGCAAGCTGGTGGTGTCGTTTCCGTCTGAGTCTGAAGCTCTGAGAACCAGGAGAACCAATAGTGCAAGTGCTAGTCCGAGTCTGAAGGCCTGAAAACTGGGGAGTGGTGGTATAAGTTCTCGTTTGAATAAGAAGGCCATAGAACCTTGAGTGAAAATCCGACAGCAGAAGACTTATGTCCCAGCTCAACTAGTTGGGCAGAGAGAGAATTCTCCTCTTCCTCCACGTTTTGTTCTTTTCAGTCCTCGTGGACTGGCCGATGCCACCCACATTGGGGAGGGCAACAGCTTTACTCAGTCTACCAATTCAAGTGCTGATCTTTTCTAGGAACAGCCTCACAGACATACTCAGAAACAATGTTTAACCAAATACCTGGGCATCCAGCTACCCAGTCAAGATGACACATAAAATTAACCATTTCAAGTTGTATATAGAATTCAGGAGAATTGTGATTGGTGACAGAGCTAGAGGCGTTCACATTTCAGAAACAGGTAGTGAGAAAAGAGAATGTAACTTCTCTAAATGCTTCTGCAGTGGTAGTGACAGGTACTAACTATAACAGATATTGTTCTTGATAATAATGAGGAAGAATCCTTCCTGTTAGTTAATTGCTTCACCACAGGCGAAAGGTATCTGAGTTCTTTTTGGAGCTTCTAACAGCCCCTTGGGGTAGGCAGAGTCATCATATTATCTTCAATTTACAGATAAGGAAACAAAGCTAGGAAAGGTAAATGGTTTGCTCAGGCTTACTCAGCTTCAAGTGGGAGAGCACAAAGTAGGTAAAAGTTCATCTGACATTTAGTCCAGCATCCTCAACAATACACTACACTGCCTATGATTATTTCAAAAACATTAAAGTTATAATGCAATATGTTCTTTTTCTGTGTCTCTCCATCTTTTTTAAATTTTTAAATTTTTTTATTGTCTAAAGTTTTACATATGTCTCCTTTTCCCCCAATTGACCCCCCTCAAGCCATTCCCACCCCGGGCAAACCCCCACCACCCCAGTGTCTGTGTCCATCTCTCCATCTTTAATAAGAAAATATTTTAAATAGCAATTTAAAAATACATCCTATTTAACCAAAGGTTGTCTTTGGGACATC
This sequence comes from Cnephaeus nilssonii, assembly GCF_951640355.1. Classification (NCBI taxonomy): domain Eukaryota; kingdom Metazoa; phylum Chordata; class Mammalia; order Chiroptera; family Vespertilionidae; genus Cnephaeus; species Cnephaeus nilssonii. The sequence goes on along the minus strand of NC_137074.1, from coordinate 38,678,012 downwards.
AGTTACTTTGGTGCAATCCCACCAACACATCCCTTGACGCTTTTCTAAAGAGAGAATTTCCCATAAACAACATCTCCAAGTCTTAATACCTGAAGTAATTACATGCCATGTCAATCACTATCTCTTACTTCTTGCCACTGCTGCTCCCACTTCAAGTGCACAACTCTGCAGGGACTGAAAATAGAGTCAGCCATGTCACTAGACTTTGAAGATAAAATTATGAAGTGCCAAAAGGAGGTGACAGGTTATAAATGAGTGTCATTTATTCCTATCTCAGGACAATATCTACAGACTCTAGGAATACTGATAGCAATTTCTTTTTTTAAATATTTTGTTCCATTTTTAAATTCTCTTTTTCTCTCTAGTTTTATTATTATTTTTAAAAATCTTTATTGTTGAAAGTATTACAGTTGTCCCCCTTTTTTCCCCATTGACCCCTTCTAGCCTGAACCCTCCCCCTCCCCCTGGCCTTTACCACACTATTGTCTGTGTCCACGGTTATGCATATGATAGCAATTTCTTAAGGCCATATATTAACAACAGTACCCAGATTTGTGAGATTTGTATTCCTGACTGCTGAAACTAACAGAGAGATTAAGAACATATAGGATGCCCCCCCAAAAGTATACATACACTTTGAATAATTATAAAGGTAGTGTTTATTAAAATGCATTTCATTTTCAAAATTGAGCTATCAACTGTCACAGTGTGTATACATTTTTTGGGACACCCTGTATACATACTTGTGCATACATACATGTACACAAATACACACTATCACACATGATTACAAGTACTTTTGTTGGCAGCCATATCTATTCTATAAAGAAAGAGTAGCACTTGATTACAAATATAGAGATATATAGTAATGTGTTTATTATTGTTCAGAAAGTTCATGCTGGTAAATGACTTTTAGTTAAAATTAAGCTACTTTGTATCTTATATTTAGAATACTTAAGGTTTTTCATATATATTTAATACTTAAAATTTTCTATTGATTGATTTATTTATTTGAAATTCTTTCTTTATTAAATTTATTGGGGTGACATTGGTTAATAAGATCATATAGGTTTCAAGTGTACATTTCTATGATACATGATCTGTATACTGCATTGTGTGCCCACCACCCAAAGTCAGATCATCTTCTGTCACCATGTATTTGGCCCCCATTACTTCTTACTACTCCCCATCCCTTTCCCTCTGGTAAACACCATATTGTTGTCTGTGTCTATGAGTTTCAGTTTTATATCCTACATATGAGTGAAACCATATGGTTCTTAGCTTTTCTGACTGATTTATTTCAATTAGCATAATATTCTCAAGGTCCACCCATGTTGTTTCAAATAGCAGTATTTCATGTTTTCTTATGGCTAAGTAGTATTCCATAGTATATATGTACCACATCTTCTTGATCCAATCACATATCAAAGGACACTTCGGTTGTTTCCATGTCTTGGCCACCATGAATGATGCTGCAATGAACATAGGAATGCATATATCTTTGCAAGTAAGTAAATGTTTTCAAGTTTTTGGGTAGATAGCCAGAAGATGGATTGCTGGGTTATATGGTAACTCTATTCTTAATTTTTTGAGGAACTGCCATACCATTTTCCATAGTGACGATACCAGTTTTCATTCCCACTATCAGAGAATGAGGGTTCTTTTTTCTTCACAACTTGTCCAACACTTGTTTTTATCTGTCTTGTTGATAATAGCCATTCTAACAGGTGTGAGATGGTAACTCATTGTAGTTTTGACTTGCATTTCCCTAATAGCTCCTGAAGTTGAGCATCTTTTCATATAACTGTTGGCCATTTGTATTAATTGTATGAGTTCTTTATATATGTTGGATATTAACCCTTTGTCAGAGCTGTTGTTTGCAAATATCATCTCCAATTCAGTTGGTTCTCTTTTTGTTGTTAGTTTATTTTCTGTGCAGAAACTTTTTAGTTTGATGTAGTCCCATTCATTTATTTTTGCCTTACTTCCCTTGCCTTTGGGGTCAAATGCATAAAATGTTCTCTATGACCAAGGTCCATAATTTTAGTATAACACTTATGTTTTCTTCTATGTAATTTATTGTTTCAGATCTTATATTTAGGTCTTTTATCCATTTTTAATTAATTTTTGTATGTGGGGACAAACTGTAATCTAGTTTCATTCTTTTGCATGTTGCTTTCCAATTTTCCCAATACCATTTATTGAAAAGGATTTTTTTTCTCCATTGTGCATTTTTAACACCTTTCTCAAAAATTATTTGCCCAAATACATGTGGTTTTATTTCTGGCCTTTCAATTCTGTTCAATTGATCTGCGTGTATGTTTTTTTCTGCCAATACTATGCTATTTTGAATATCATCGTTCTGTAGTATAATATGAAATCCAGCAGTGTGATTCCTTCAGCTTTGTTCTTTTTTCTCAGGATTTCTTTGGCTCTTTTGTGGTTCCATACAAATCTGATGACTTAAATTTTTTTTATCTCTATTGTTGAAAGAATTACAGAAGTCCCCCTTTTTCCCAATTGACCCCCTCCACCCTGCCCCTGCCCACTCCATCTTATGATTTTTTTGTTCTATTTGTTTGAAAATATGATATTGCGATTTTGATGAGGATTGCATTAAAACTGTATGTTCCTTTGGGTAATATGGCCATTTTAACTATGCTGATTCTTTCATTCCATGAAAATTGAATATCTTTCCATTTTGTTGTGTCTTTTTCAATCTCTTTTAATAATGCTTTGTAGTTTTCAGTATATAGGTCCTTCACCTCCTTTGTTAAGTTTATTCCTAGTTATTTTGTGATTGCAAAAGGAATTCTTTTTTCCATTTCTTTTTCTGAAATTTTATTGTTAATATGTGGGAAAGCAGTGGATTTTTGTGCATTGATTTTGTATCCTGCAACTTTACTGCTTACTTATTGTTTCTAATAGTTTTTTGGTGGAATCTTTAGCATTTCCTATTTACAGAACTTGTCATCTGCAAAAAGTGGAGTTTTACTTTTTCATTCCCAATTTGGATGTCTTTTATTTCTTTATCTTGCCTGATTGCTCTGGCTGGGACTTCCAGAAATATGTTGAATAACAGTGGTGAGAGTAGGCATCCTTGTCTTATTACTGATTTTAGAGAAAAAGTTTTAAGTTTTTACCATTGAATATGATATTAGCTGAGGGTTTCTCATATATGACCTTTATTATGTTGAGGTACTTTCCTTCTATACCCATTTTATTAAGTGTTTTAATCATAAATGGATATTGTATTTTATCAAATGCTTTTTCTGAATTTATTGATAAGATCATATAATTTTTATCCTTTGTTTTGTTAATGTGGTCTATCACATTGACCAATTTGCACATGTTGAACCATCCTTATGCCCCTGGAATGAACTTGGTCGTGATGTATTCTTTTTTTCTTTTTTTAAAATATATTTTATTGATTTTTTTTACAGAGAGGAAAGGAGAAGGATAGAGAGTTAGAAACATTAATGAGAGAGAAACACCAATCAGCTGCCTCCTGCACACCTCCTACTGAGGATGTGCCTGTAACCAAAGTACATGCCCTTGATCGGAATTAAACCTGGGACCTTTCAGTCCTCAGACCGATGCTCTATCCACTGAGCCAAACCGGTTAGGGCGTGATGTATTCTTTTTTAAATTAATTGATGTATTCGATTTGCAGTATTTTGTTGAGGATTTTTGCATCTGTGCTCATCAGAGATATTGGTCTGTAGTTTTCTTTCTTTATGTTATCGATGCCAGATTTTGATATCAGGGTTACGTTGGCCTCACAGAATGTGTTAGGAAGTATTGCCTCTTCTTCAATTTTTTGGAAGAGTTTGAGAAGGATAGGTATCAAATTTATTTGGATGTTTGGCAGAATTCACTAATGAAACCAGCTGGTCCTAGACTTTTATTTTTTGGAAGGTTTTTGATGATTGTTTCAATTTCCTCACTGTTGATTGGCTTATTTAGATTTTCTAATTCTTCAAATTCAATCTAGAAAGGTTATATATTTCTAGAACCTTATTCATGTCTTCTAGGTTATTGAATTTGGTGGCATAGTCTTTCATAATATTCTAGTATGAGTCTTTGTATATCTGTGATGTCTGTGGTAACTTCTCCTCTTCGGTTTCTGATTTTGTTTGAGTCTTTTCTCTTTTTTCCCTTAGTGAGTCTAACCAGGGGTTTTTCAATTTTATTAATCTTTTCAAAGAACCAACTCCTTGCTGTATTAATTTTTGTATAGACATTTTGTTCTCTATCTCATTGAATTATGCTCTAATTTTTATTATTTCCTTTCTTCTGACTTTGGGTTGCTTTTGTTGTTCTTTTTCTAGTTTCTTTAAAATGTTAGGTTGTTTATTTGGGATTTCTCATGTTTCTTGAGATAGGCCTGTAATGATATAAGTTTTCCTCTTATTACTGCTTTTGATACATCCCAGAAGTTTTGATATGTTGTATTGTCATTCTCATTTGTCTCTGTATATTTTCTGATCTCACCTTTTATTCTTCTTTGACCCAGTCATTTTTTTTAGCAGTATGTTGTTTCAATTCCACATATTTGTGGTTTTTTTTACTTTCTTTTTGCTGTTGATTTCTAATTTCAAGACATGTGGTCAGAGAAAATGTTTGGTATAATTTCAATCTTCTTGAATTTCTTGAGGCTAATTTTGTGACTTGAGAATATTCCATGTGCATCGGAGAAGAATGTATAATCTGATGTTCTGGGATGAAATGCCAATAAATGCCAATTATGTCCATTTGGTCTAATGTGTCACTTCAGGTCGATATTTCTTTATTGATTTTCTGTTTGGATAAGCTTTCTAGAGCTGTCAATGGAGTATCAAGGTCCCCAACTATGATTGTGTTTTTGTCAGTTTCTCCCTTTAGCTCTGTTTTATATATTTATGTAATTATATAAATTTAGACCATTCCCCCTCCCTTTTTATGTTTTTCTTGTCACAGATTATCCCTGTTTATGCTGTAAATTTGTTGGTGATCTTAATCATAGTTTTATGACCATTTGTTCTTTGTTTCAAGTAGAATAGCCCCTCCTCCCCCCACTGAGTATTTCCTACAATGGAGGTTTTCTGGTGATAAATTCCCTCAGCTTCTGTATTTCCATAGCTTTGAAATTGGATCGTTTTGTGAACATAAGTGAAAATAATATCAAAAACACTATTGAATATTCTTTCTCTCTCCTTCTGTCATATATATCGTCTCACACAATATCAGCTATATCATCTCACACAATAGTAAGTGCCTAGAATTCTCAATATTATTACTTATTAATTTATCTCCATGTCTATATGCCTTTTTAAATGCTTATATTACTTTTGCACATACACTAGAGAGCCTAAATTCATATGACAGAGCTGAAAGGGTCTTTAAAGACCACCTGGTTGAGCCTTGGCTTAAGCCCCCTCATTTTATAGGTAAAAAAATCACTGAGGCTCAAGGACTCAAGTGCCTTCCCTAAGATCACACAGCTGGCCAGTCAGAGTTGGCACTAGCACTTAGCTCTCAATCCAAGGATTTTTCCACTTCATTTCTACAAAATATCATAAATGTCGATGTCAGTATATTTCATTAATTAAAATTAGCAACAAATACAAAAGGCCATGGTTCTTCTCTCAATATAAATTGGAAGAGGTCCTCTTAGGGAATAATGATTTTTCATGTATTAGCCAGCAGTTGACCACTTATGTGATGTGTGCAGGCTGAAATTTACCCAGATTTAGAACATTTAAGTATAGCACTTCATTTTGAGATGATCTGCGAGGGTCTACCATTACTAGGCTACTTGTCCTCTCTAGATAGACCATAACTTAAACTTTTCAATAGAAATGAGATAGAAAGAATTTTAGTCTATTGAATCCGTATCACATATCATTCAAGTATTATCCAGATATTTTTATAATGATTGATACCCTAACAGTCCTGTACCCTGGAAATGATATAACTTGTGTGGTGAAAGGGGTGAGCATAGGAGTTTGCCAGCAATGTCCAGACAAGAAAAATTGTAGGACAGTTCCAGAAACAGAGGGTAAATTTTTATCTTTTTTTGGACCTTCCCTGGGGCAGGAATTGTGTGTCCATGGGTCATTCAATAGGATTATTTTTACCTTACTCATGATATACAGGGATGACTTTCTAATCTCTTTGCACATATACATGTGTCTTTATGGATATCACAACAATAAACAAGCAGAATTTCTAATAAAGAAGTTTTAAGAACAGATCCGTGGGTATTTCACCTTCCCCTCCCTCATTGCAGACATGCAGCCTTTCTCTTTGGAATGGGTATGTGGTTGGCAGTACATGGCTTTAGAGCAGTAAATCATTGTTACAATATGTCTATCCATTTTCTTCCTATGAGAAGAAATATCAATCATTATGTAGGGACTCCAGAGCCCTATGGAAAAGACTTTTCCCACTGGTTTTCTATAACAGAATAATAATAACACATGTCCATTTAGTGATTGCACAAATTAAGCTATCATTTCTCTTTTAATCAAGCATATTTCTGATCTTAGTTTCCATCCTTTTCCTCAAACTTTTTGTTCACTCATTATTTACTGAATTATTGCCTAATATGTTCTGGGTACTTTTCTAGGTATATTTAAATGAAGACATATGGTACCTGTCTCCAAGCAGCTAATCTCTATAATAAAGACCCAGGATGAAACAACGGATCACGACCAAATGCTGACCAACCGGAAGTCAGCATTGGGTTGCAGAGCTGCAGCTGGCGACCCAGCACTGACTGCCCAGGTGGCTGAGACCCAGAAAGTGAATCAGGGTCTGATCTGCAGCCTCAGTGGAAGCTGTTAATCAGTACTTACCACTCTCTTTCTCTCCCTCTTTCTTTCTGATCTTCGCCAGCAGCCAGGCTTTCCTTTCTCTCCCAGCCTCTGTGGGAGCTGCTCTTAAGCCCGGTCTCTTTGATCAGGCCCAGAGATAGGCCTGGAAATGCTGACTGGCATAGGAACCGATCAATCAGAACCACAGGTGGGTGCTGTGGGGACCCAATGGCTGCCTAGGAGGTGGAGCTTCTGACACTAACTGGCATAGGAACTGACCAATGAGACCAATTCTGGGTGCTGTGGGGAATCAATGGCTGCCTAGGAGGTGGAGCTCTTGATGCTGAGTGGCATTGAAACTGACCAATCAGAACCAAATCTGGTTGCTGTGGGGAGCCAATGGTTGCCTAGGAGGCAGAGCTTTTTATGCTGGCATAGGAACCAACCAATCAGAACCAAATTGGCCAGCAGAGGAGGGCAGTTGGGGGCGACATCAAGCCTGCAGGGGAAGGCAGTTGGGGGTGATCAGACTGGCAGGGGAGGGCAGTTAGGGGTGATCAGGCTGGCAGGCAGGTGAGCAGTTAGGAACCAGTGGTTCCCAGATTATGAGAGGGATGTCCCACTGCCGGTTTAGGCCCGATCCCTGGGATCGGGACTAAAATGGCAGTTGGTCATCCCGCGAGGGGTCCCCAATTGGAGAGGGTGCAGGCTGAGCTGAGGGACACCCCCCCTCCGTGCACGAATTTCGTGTACTGGGCCTCTAGTTGTCTTATAAAATTGGCAGGTTGGTAAGCAAATATTTGTCTCTGTATCCCTAGTATAAACAACCCAAACTCAAAAAGGCCTACAGCTTCAGTGCCTCTCACATTGCTCTTTGTGCTGTGTTCCCCTTCTGGTCCATTGAAGTTTTAAAACAGCTGTGCCTTTTAAATGTTCTCTTTATGAGAACATGAAACTCAAACTATTTGGGATAAGAAGTCCCAATATTTGCCTTGGCTTTAAAATATTTTGTAAAATATGGAACTCAACATGAGCCTCTTGGTTTTAAAAGTATTTTATAAAAAATGTTTTCACTGTTTATTAGAAAAATTTTACACAAAAATGGCATAATGAACTTCCATGTACTCATTACATAACTGTAATTATAACCAATCTGCTAATCTAGTTTCACCTATACCCACCCCAACACTCTTTTTCTTTTAATAGAAAGTGCTGGTAACAATTTAAAATAGGGTTTTAAAAAATCAATTTATAATTAATGAAGTATATAAGGGTGAATGCTAAAATAATTATAAAATAAGCATATTTTATATACCTTGTTATATTTACCATAAACACTTTATACCTTTAATAGAAAAAATGGATTAAAAAAAACAAACACACAAAAAAAATTATTATACTTAGTATAATTAATAATAATTTCTTAATGTCATTTAATACCTTGTCTATGCTTGATTTTCCTCAACTGTCTCAAGAGCTGTCTTTTCACACTTGATAAGGAACCTATATTGAAACTAGTTTATTGTTCTTTTAAGTCTCCTTTAATGGATACCAGTGTACTCTGTCCTTTTTAAAACTTCATTTACTTTTGGGGGAAAACTATAGAATTTCCCACATTCTGGATTTGGCTTATTATCTTTGCAATGTAAATTAGCATATTCTTCTGTCTCCCTATTTTTCCTCCTTAAAATTAATAAGATTTAATTAGCTCAAATCCTTTTCTCGGGAATATTTTATAGGTGAAGCTGTGTAATGTCTATTGCTTTATATCCTGTGGCACATTAAATTCATTTGGTCTACTTTTGGTGACATTAAGATTAATTACAGGGCTCAGGTGTCATTAACTGAGATCAATTCATTATAATTTCCCATTAGCCATTCACCTAATGGTTTTAATAACCACTGTTGATTGTTACCTAGATCCATTATTTCATTAGGTATTGAAAAATAGTGATTTTCTAATTCTATCACTTGTTCTGCAAGTATTAGCTGTGAGTCCTTTATTGAAGAAGAATTTTCCTTCAATAGGTCTTTGGGTAATCTGAAATAAGCTCATACAGGAAAGGTAGAATAAATGCTTGATCTCTACCTTTATTTATCAGTTTTCTCAATAATGAGTTGTTGCTTTATTTTGCTTTTCTGCTGGGTCCCTATGGTGGTTTAAAATATTACTATATTATTTTTCATCTCCATGTAGCACTTCTTTATCTTACATCATTGCTTTTCCATGACATCCTGATGTGATTTCAAAAAGGAACATTCCCTAAGTCTTCTTGAGTCTATAAATCATGAATGCCCTAAAAATTCTTTTGCTTTGTATGAGTCAGTAGGGAAAAGAAACCACACTAGATTTTTCAGTCTTTGGTCGGTGGAAATGTAATATAGGACATTGGTTACAAAAGTAATAGGAGCTCTAAAAAAGTTAAAAGGGAAAGATATTAGTAACTGCAAGAAGTTATTACCCTTTTTGAATGAAGGAAAAGGAAAAGGGTGGTATACAGTGCCCTCAAGAACTTCATCATGAAGTTACTGCAGCAACTGAAACCGATGTTGAGCCAACGTTGCTACCACCAGTGCAGGAAGCCTCGGACTCACAGCCTCACTGGTGTGCAGTGGTTCAGAAGACCTCTGTTCTTTCGCTTCAACACAGTAATCAAATAATATGGTATTTATCTTTCTTTGACTGACTTATTTCACTTACCATAATACCTTCTAGGTCCATCCATGTTGTCTCAAATGGCAAGATTTTATTTATTCTTATGACTGTATGACTGAGTAATAGTCCATTGTATATACATACCACATCTTCATCTATCAATTGACACCTAGATTGCTTTCATATATTGGCTATTATAAACAATGCTGCAATGTACTTAAAGGTGTATTTTGTTTGTTTGTTTGTTTCATTCAGATAAATACCCAGAAGTGAAATTTCTGTGTCATGGAAATTTTTTTGAGGAATCTCCCTACTGTTTTCCATGGTAGCAGTATCCTACCTAATAATAGACAAATATGCAAATTGACCGCACCTTCCAACCAAGCCACGCCCACCAACCAATCAGGATGCATATGCAAATCACCCCAACAAATATGGTGGCTAATTTGCATATCAAGACAGCGTAGAAAGAAGCCAAGAGCTGCAGAAGGGAGCAAAGCTGCGAAGAAGCAAGCAAGCTGGGGGGAGGAGAAGGGAGGAGCGGAGGCGGGGCTGGGGGCGAAGGAAGGAGAGCGGGGTGGGCTGGTGGAGAAGGCAGGCCGGGGGACAAGGGAGGAGCGAAGGCGGGGCCGGGGGACAAGGGAGGAGCGAAGGCGGGGCCGGGGGACAAGGGAGGAGAGCGGGGTGGGCTGGCGGAGAAGGTGGGCCGGGGGACAAGGGAGGAGAGCAGGCGGGGCGCGGTAGAGTGCAATAGGAAACCCTATTGCAGGATTTTTCCTGCAATGGGAACGCTAGTATATATATATATATATATATATATATATATATATATATATATATATATATATATACTTTATATATACATATATATATAAAGCCAGCGATGGTAATGGCCATAATGACCATAATGACCAGTCACTATGATGCCAACTGTGGCCAGCAAACTGGCCGATCAGGGGGTGAGGCTGGCCGACCAACCTCACGGCCCTTCCCCCCACGAGCCTGCCCCTGATCAGACTCTCCCACCCCAATCAAGAGCTGGCCTCCAACCAAATGCCCCCTCCCTTCCCCCTGGCCAGCCCCGCCCCCCAATCAGCCCTCCCCACCACAATAGGCCCGCAGCTCCTCCTCCCAGCCACCCACCCCTAATCACACCCCCCACCCCAATAGGGGGCAGGACTGGGTGGCCAACCTGCAGCCCCTCCCCCTGGCCACCCCACCCCAGTAGGGGGCAAGGCAAGCCCGCCAACCTCCTGTAGTCCCTCCCCCCACCCTGCCTCACCCCAGATCGGCCCCCCACCCCATCAGGGGCAGGGTTGGCCAGCCAACCACCCATGGCCCCTCCCCCAGGCTGCTGGTCCCTGATTGGCACTCCCAACCCCAATCAAGGGTGGGGCCCGCTGGCCAACCTCCTGCCATCTCCTCCCGACAGGCCCAGCACTGATCCACCCCAATTGGGGCTGGGCCGGCTGGACCCCACTCGTACATGAATTCGTGCACTGGGCTTCTAGTTAATTTATAATCCTAACAGAGCACAATGGTTCCTTTTTCTCCACAACCTTACCAACACTTATTTGTTGTCTTTTTTTATAACAGCCATTCTGATAGCTTATATCAGAATGTTAGTGATATCTCATTATGGTTTTGATTTACATTTCCTGGATAACTAATGATATTTTACTAGTATATTTTATTTTTGATACTATTACAGATGTCCCCCATTTACCACCCCCCATGGTTCCCCTTCACCTAGTCTCTACCCCACCCCAGGCTTATTTTCATGTGTCTCTTCTGTGGATAAATGTCTACTCAGATCCTCTGCCCAGTTTTTATTTGAATTATTTGTTTTATGATGTTGAGTTGTATGAGTGCTTTTAAAAATTAACCCCTTATCAGAAAAGTAGTACTTGGTTGAGGGATGGGCAGAAAAGATGAAGGAGATTAAAAAGTACAAACTCCAGTTATAAAATGAGTCATGGGGATCTAATGTACAGCATAGGGAATGCTATATAATAAAGAGGTAATATGCAAATTGACCATCATGCCCTCACAAGATGGCTTCCTATGACCAGGCTGGCAGGGAGGTTAGTGAGGGATGACCAAATGACTGAACAAGCAGGCTGCATGGGGCAACTAGGAAGGCGAGGGGGGCAAACAGTTGGGGGCGACCAGGCCGGCAGAGAGGTGAGCGATGAGGAGCCAGCAGTCCAGGATTGTGAGAGGGATGTCCAACTGCTGGTTTAGACCCAAGCCCCAGGATCGGGCTTAAACCAGCAATCAGACATCCCCCAAGGGGTCCCAGATTAGAGAGGGTGCAGGCTGGGCTGAGGGCACTGCCGCCCTCCCCAACCCCCTCGTGCACAAATTTTGTGCACTGGGCCTCTAGTAGAGTCAATAATGTTGTAATAACTATGTATGGTGACAGATGGTTACTAGATTTATTATAGTGATCACTTTGTAAGGTATGTAAATGTTGAATCACTATATTTTATACCTGAAATTCATATAATATTGTATGTCAACTATAATTAAAAATAAATTTAAAACATATATGAAGGTGAATTTATCAAACTTTCCTTTGTGGCTTTTGAATTTTATGTTAGCTAGAAAGAGCTTATCCAACCTTGGACTTATTTATTCTTCTATTTTTAAACATTTAAACCTTTATACTTAAATAATTGATCTATTTTGAATTCATCCTGGCATAAGGTATAGGTACAATTCCAATTTTATTGTCACATATAGCTATCCATTTCCTCTGCAGCTATTTCTTTGAATAATCCATCTTTTCCCTGTGGATTGAACACCTTCATAATCTACTAAATTATTTAATTTATTTGTGTCTATTTCTGGACTTAGTGTTCTGTTCCACTGATTTGTCTGTTACAAGTTTCATTTAAGTTTTGCTATTTTATAACATGTTTATCACCTGGGCATGGCCACTTCTCTCTTGTTAGTCTTCTGTTTAATACTTTAAAAGCTTTAGGACCTCAAGAGGTTTTGGAGGTATAGGTCTAGGCCATATTTTGTATGTCCGTGCAATAGGAAAGGCATTGGATGAGTCTAAGTTCATGCAAACATGCAGTCAATACCCAATGTCCAGGCTCTTTTGATGGATGCAGAGAGAATCACAGTAAACTGGTAATTCAAAATGGTGCCTTTTGTAGGCATCATCATTTAAGAAACTCAGAACATGTTAAATGAATGTTGCTGGAGATGAGGGAGCTACCATTTTAAAGAGTCAGGCAGAAAGCCAACAAAGATTAAGGAACAAAAATGGATCTAGCATTGGATCTAGAGCAAGGCACCTAGATCTTGAATCAACACTACATTTATGAAAATTAGGCCAGGAACTACATTTTATTCCCATTTGGATAATCTTCAGTTATCTTCCTTAGTTTGAATGTACACTTGATTCAGTTCTGATTTATTAAGTTGTTGCAGTCTGCTCTGGGAGAAAGGAGGCATTCTTAAAAATCCTTCCAAAACTCTGCCATAGATTGCCTCCGTGAAAAGCCAGTTTTGTCACTTACTGGCTGTGAAACTTAGAGAGGTATATCAACTCTCTGTGTAACCCCCTTCGCCCACCCCATTTCTCCTTTCTGTAAAATCCTATCTAATAAAAGAGTAATATGCAAATTGACCATACCTCCGCTACACCCATAAGCCACGCCCACCAGACAATCAGGAGTGAGTATGCAAATTAACCCAACCAAGATGGCTGTGGCCACGGAGCGAGCAGGAGGCTTGGGTATCCCTGGCAATGGAGGAAGCCAAGCTTTTCGCCTGCCCTAGCCTGCACTTAAGGCTACAAAGTTTCAATTATAGAAGATAAATAAATCCCAACAATAATGGCTGCAGCCATGGAGCGAGCAGGAGGCTTGGGTTTCCCCGGCAATGGAGGAAGCCAAACTTCTTGGCCGGCCCTGGCCTCCGCTCAAGGCTACAAGTTTTCAATTATAGAAGATAAATCAATCCCAGATACCAGGGCCTCCGCTTGGGTCACTGGGGGGTGTGGCCAGCCTGCAAACCACCATAGGCCCCTCACCCAGGCTGTCCCACTCCCCAAGGGAACCCTCACCCTGATCCGGGACACCCTTCAGGGCAAACCAACTGGCCCCTACCCATGCACCAGGCCTCTATACTATCTAATCCTATCTAATAAAAGAGTAATATGCAAATTGACTGTCACTCCAACACACAAGATGGCTGCCCTTATATGGACACAAGATGGCCTCCAAAAGATGGCCAGCAGGGGAGGGCAGTTGAGAGGGACCAGGCCTGCAAGGGAGGGCAGTTGGGGGTGATCAAGCCTGTAGGGGAGGGCTGTTAGGGGTGACCAGGCAGGCAGAGGAGGGAAGTTGGGGGTGACTAGGCCTGCAGGGAAGGGCAGTTGTGGGGGGACCCAAGCCTGCAGGGGAGGGCAGTTGGGGGTGACCAGGCCTGCAGGGCAAGGCAGTTAGGGGCAATCAGGCTGTCAGGGGAGTGGTTAGGGCGTGATCAGGCTGGTAGGCAGAAACGGTTAGGGGCAATCAAGAAGGCAGGCAGGTGAGCAGTTGGGAGCCAGCAGTCCTGGATTGTGAGAGGGATGTCCGACTGCCCGTTTAGGCCCAATCCTACTGGGATCGGGCCTAAACGGGCAGTCAGACATCCCTCGAGGGGTCCCAGATTGGAGAGGGTGCAGGCTGGGCTGAAGGACACACACCCCATGCATGAATTTCGTGCACTATGCCTCTAGTGTAAATAATAATAACCTACTTTAGTGGGTTGTCTTGAGAACTAGATGAGATCATATGCCAGCCCTTAGCATAGTGCTTGGCCTATATTAGGTACTAAATAAAGTTACTGTTAACTGTAATGATGATCAGCGTATCACTTATTTTAACAACTAAGTAACCATCTGATGAAATTTTTATTTTCACTTTACAGAAACCAGGGTTTTATGTCTTTTCTAATTTCCCTAGCTATGCTGTTACTATAAGGGTGGTATTCAAACCTTGTTTTGGGTATATTACAGTAAAGGATTTATGGCTGTGAATCCTAAAATTATGTGTTTTCTAAACCTGATACTGACCAATGTAGGCATCTTCTAGCTTTTTCTTGTGCTTCTTCTATTGATTATGTCTCCAGTCAGGCTTGACCCAAAATCCTTCATCATATTTAGAACCAGCCTGTATTTCTTCCCCTCAACACTTTATTATATTTTCTCGGTCATTCTCTTTAAATGCTGAAACATAATATCACTAGTTGTTACTGTATTCTAGAATATCTAGTTAATTTTGAGGCAAAGCCTGGAGGATTTTCACCAAGGTCTTCAGTATTTTATACTTTGTTCACATGCCTTAATAAAATAATAAAAATTAAACCACTTCTGGAATTTTAACACCAAAAGATCTGTCTTATTCAGCCTTCTAGTCCTTGTTATACCTAAAACAAATACATCTACCCCATATCTAATGAGGAAGTTCAGCATCAAAAATAAGTAAATACTCAAAGTTATAATCAAAGATGGAGTTGAGATAAGCCTTAAGAAGTGTCAGCCACTCATCCTCTGGCCAGTAAAATATGTAACTTGGCTTGTTGACCTAGGAAATGCTGGACCATGTGTAATGAGTAGTTCAAGGACTGACTTAGTATTTCCGTGTCATGTTGAGGTTAAGAAGATAACCTTATTTCTAAGAGCTCCATATGGAATGAGATAGTTGCAGGAGGATGTGGGTAAGTGGTTAATTTTTTAGGGTCCATGTTTCAGGACTTTTTTCAAATTTTCTATCTATCTATCTATCTATCTATCTATCTATCTATCTATCTATCTATCTATCCATCCATCCAGCTATCTACTTAACTACATAATCATTTATTTGTCAATGCATTTGATAAACACAAAACTTCTGGGGAAAATACGGCTAAGGCTAATTAGTGGCCCCTTACCCACCCCACCCCCCATTATTCTTAGTATCATAGTACTACGCTGGAATCTAATCTGAAAGATTTACAAAACCTTGGAGGAAATAAAACAGGAGTCACAGACAAACTCAACTCAAACTGGTCAAATAATTGGCAACTTACTGGGCTCATGTAAATGAGAAGTCCGTGATAGAGCTGAAATTGGTGCCCAATTTTTGGAATAGGTGCACAGTTTCCCAGTGAGTCCAGCAAATGTTTCAAGATTCACTCTAATTGAACCAATTTTGTTTATATGCCTATCCATGGGCCAAAAGAAGGGAATATACATTTTTGATAGGCTTTAAAGTAGGAGTTAAAGTCATCTTTCCACCCCATTCCATGCCCAAAACTATGTGAATTGAGAATAGAGAAGGTGTGGTTGCCTATGGAATAACGAAAGTGACATTACCAGAAGAAGAGGGAAAGAATGCCAGGCAGGCAAACAAAAGTATTTACCATATGTGGTCCAAAATGTGATGACACATGTTCCATTATTTCATTCATTCATTCAAACATTAAGAAAACAGAAAACATTAAAGCACAGTCTCTGCCCTCAAGGAAATCATAGCGTTTTGCAATCATCATATCAATACATTTTTATGATCTATTAGGGTCCATTAAAGGTACACCCACAAAATAAGCTACGAGGGGTATCAGTTACATTCACAGAAGCCTTGGCTATGATTTTCTCATTAAATTTCACATTAATGTCTATCATTAACATGCTGGTACACATAAGTGTAGAGAAAACCAAAACAGAGACCTCACTCATATTTCTTGCTAAGGCGATTCGCCTTATTTTAGATGTATCCACAATCAACTTATGATCTGCCACTGCTCGATGGTTCTGAGGAAGCGCAAGCTGGCAGCATTCACACCGAGAATTGGTTAACTTCGTACACTGCAATTTACTTTTTGATGTACAATGCCACAACTACTATTAAATTTCATACCATGGCAGGTAGTTATTTATTAGATAGGAAACTGCTCTCTTTAAAAAAATGCCTTTCACTTTTCTACCACTTGGAAAGCATTGCAGTTTAATTTAAAATTGGTCTAGTCAATCTGCCATGGGCTCCTGAGAAATAATTTGTGTGAATAACTACCACCAAGAGCTTCCCCAAGGAAAAGCTTTCATTAGGGCTGAGAACACCTTCTGATGGCTCTAATAATTACCTTCCTTTGAGTTACTGGCTCACCGGCATGGCTGTCATAAAGGGCTTTGCAACTCAAGATCCCACAACAGAAGGAGAAAACTGGTCAAGACATGGGTGTTTATTAAGTGCTACTTTGCATGAAGTGTTTATTGAAATGTTTATAAAACAAACCCTGAAAAATATTTTTCTAAAATGTAATAGGACATGGCCCAATTCGTGCTTCTAAGTTCCTAAAGAATTTTTCCTGATACAGTTGTCATTATTGCTGAAATCATGCTGTGGGATGTGGAGGGAGAGTCCTTGGATTGGAGATAGATCTGGGTTTAAATCTTGGCAAGTGAGGATAATAAAAACTATGCCTTCACATGGATTATTATGAATATTTAATAAGATAGTATAGAGAGAAATACCAAGCATTATGCATATAACATAGAAAGTGCTTCGACCTGTTTTTTTCATGGTAAATCAATTGAGTTTGACTTCCAATTTTTTCATATTTGCTATTTGAATAGCAAGAGTTCACTAGCACTATATTTATTCATTCAGTTATTGAATTTAAACATGCCACTCGGCCATTTACTTTATGCTATAATAGGTGCTTGGATTGTAAAAAAGAAGGAAAAGATACATCAGTCTCTGCACTGATGGGTGGAAAGGCAAGGGCATGAGTATTTACCTTATGTTGAGTATAGTAAGAGAGGTATGGACAAGGATCCCTAAAAATATAAAGAAAGATCCCTTAAATCTTCCTGAAGAAGTCAGAAAAATAATGTTCATAGAGAGGGCAACACTGAGCTAAAGCATAAGTATCAGAGCATATGCTAGGACTAGGTGGTGAGGAAAAATCATATGGTGAGAGAACAGAAAGCAGATCTGCATGATTAGAAAGGCTGCATAAAGATGAAAACCAGGAGAGGGAATGAAAATCAAATTATGAAGGCTCTGCTGTGCCTTTCTACAAAATTGAGCTTTAGCTTCTTAGGCAAGAATATCAGAATCATGAGCAGATTAGCTCAGAGTTGCTTATGAAACTGAAAATCCAGATGTTAGCCAGAGGTCCTGTCATCTGAAGGTTTGACTGGGGCTGGAGAGTTTACTTCCAAAATGGTTCACTCACATATTTATTAGCATAAGGAATCTGTTCATTGTCACATGGGCCTCTCATACTACTTGAGTGCCTTCAGGACATGGAAGCTACCTTCCCTCAGATAAAGAATCTTGTATTTAGATTTGAGAGAAGGAGAGAAAGGGGGAAGCCACTATGCTATTTATGACCTGGTCTCAGAAGTAACACATCTGTCATATACTATTAGTTAGAAATGAGTTACTACATACAGTTCATACTCAAAAGGAAGAGAATTGGGCTCCACCTTTTGGAGGGAGGAGTGTTGAAGAATTTCTGGAAAATATTTTTGAAACCACCACAGGTAGAGATCTTGCTACCCATTTTTACAATTGCTAAATGCAATTTGGCTGCCTGCAAACCTGCTTGCTCATATTTCAATTTTGTGTAAATTTCTTGTGGCCATGTCTGTGGAGATGCCTCACAATGTTGACTAGGGTGCCAGCCCCCAGATTGAAGCTGTTCTTGCAATACCCATTTCACACTTTAATCTTTAATTCCTCAGGCACCATGATCTATCTTAATGGCTGGTTAAATCTCAAGATCTGATAAATGTCCTCCAAATCTCTTCAATGAAGCCCAGGGAAAAGAGAGAGCTATGAATGACTTGAGTAGGTTTACATACAGTTATTAAGCTCTTGATGGTTCTGTGAGAGGAAGAGGAAGACTTTCCCATTATTATTCTCATTCCAAATGTTTATAGTTCTCTGCTCTGAAATACCAGTTAAAGCATTGCTTAACAGTGTTCTGAATAGGCCTTTTCTCTAACAAGTTTGCCATTTTGTTTCACTAGACATCTTTTTTTTAAATTTATTTATTAAGGTGTTACATATGTGTCCTTATTCCCCCATTACCACCACCCATCCCCCCACTCATGCCCTCACCCCCTATTGGCTGTGTCCATTGGTTAAGCTTATATGCATGCATACAAGTCCTTTGGTTGATCTCTCCCCCCTTACCCCCACCCTCCCCTACCTTCCCTCTGATGTTTGATAGTCTCATCGATGTTTCTCTGTCTCTAGATCTGTTTTTGTTCATCAGTTTATGTTGTTCATTATATTCCATGAATGAGTGAAATCATGTGATATTTATCTTTCTCTGACTGGCTTATTTCGATTAGCATAATGCTCTACAGTTCCATCCATGCTGTTGCAAATGGTAAGACATCTTTAAAACACATGGTCATAGTTGTTCTGTTTCATTTTGCAATTCCCTGAGACATATTATGTTGAGCATCTTTTTACATGCTCATAGGTATCTTCTCTTTTTCTTGGTTAGATTGAGTAAGGTTTATTAATGCTGATCTTTTCAAAGAAGCAGTTTTTTGTTTCTTTGATTTGGATTTTCAACTTCATTGATTTCTTCTATTTTTTTTTTCTTTTCTTCTGCTTGTTTTCACTTAACTGCTCTCCTTACTCTAGTTTCCTAAGGTGGAAACTTAGATTATTCATTTTAGAGCTTTATTCTTTTTTAATATACTCATTCAGTGCCATAAATTTCCCTTTAAGTACTGCTTTTGCTGCATCCCCACAAATTTTGATATTTAGTTTTAAGTAATTTTTAAATTTGCTTTGCAAATTCTTTCATCCTCTTATTATATTGCTTAATCTCCAATTATTTGGGATTTCCCATTGTATTTCTTTTATTAATTTCTAGTTTAATTCCATTGTGGTTTGAGGGCATACATTGTATGATTTTTAAAAATTTTTTAAGATATGTCTTATGGTTCAGAATGCAGTTTATCTTGATGAATGTTCCATGTGAGTTGGAGAAGAATGTGTAGCCTGCTGTTGTATGAAGTCTTCCATAAATGTCAATTTAATCCAGTTGATTGATGATGCTGTTGAGTTCAACTATGTTCTTACTGCTTTTCTGCCTGTAGGATCTGTCAGTTACTGAGAGAGGTGTATTGAAGTCTCAACCCCTCCCCCCTTTTCTCCTTACAATTAATTCTATTAGTTTTTGCCTCATGTATTTTGAGATGTGTTGTTAGCTGCATACACATTAAGGATTGCGATGCCATCTTGTAGATTTGGCCCTTTCATCATTATACAATACCCTTCTGATAATATTTCCTGTTCTGAAGTTTGCTTTGTCTGAAGCAGCTTTCATTTGATTAGTGTTAGCACAATTTTCCATTCCTTTACTTTTTAAAAAAATATATATTTTATTGATTTTTTTACAGAGAGGAAGGGATATGGATAGAGAGTTAGAAACATCGATGAGAGAGAACCATCTATCAGCTGCCTCCTGCACACCGCCCACTGGGGATGTGCCTGCAACCAAGGTACATGCCCTTGACCTGAATCGAACCTGGGACCTTTCAGTCCGCAGGCCGACGCTCTATCCATTGAGCCAAACCGATCAGGGCCATTCCTTTACTTTTAATCTACCTGTGTATTTATATCTAAAGTGGGTTTCTTGTAGACAACATATAGTTGGTATTTTTAAGTCTACTTTAACAATCTGTCTTGTAATTGGTGTGTTTATGCTGTTGACATTTTAAGTGATTATTGATATAGTTGGATTAATATCTATCATGTTTGTAACTCTTTCTATTCTTTTCACTCTTCTTTGTTTTTTTTTTTTTCTCTTTTTCTGCCCTCAGTGGTTTTCATTGAACATTTTATATTATTTTATTTTATCTTCTTTTTTACCATATCAATTATACTTCTTTAAAATTTCTTTAGAGGTTGCCCTAGAGTTTGCAATATACATTTACAAATGATCTAATTCTGCTTTCAAGTCAGACATTATCACTTCATGGCAGTGTAGGTACCTTATTACAGGGTATCCCCAATTCTTTTCTCCCATTCCTTATAATATTGCTGTTATTCATTTCACTTTTCCATATGGTGTAATCACCCAAAACATTGTTGCTGTCATTGCTTTGAATAAACAGTAACTGATTAGCTCAATTAAGTATTAGAAAGTCCTATCTCAATTATACTTCAGTTTTAAAAAAAGAATTAGAAACATAAATTATATTACTTTCCCTTCCTTTCTTCCTTCTTTGATGTTCTTCATTTCTATATGTAGGTCTGAGTTTCTGACCTACACTATTTCACCTCTCTGAAGAACTCTAAATAAGTCCTACACTGTTGGTGTACTGGTAAACTCCCACAGTTTTTGTTTGTCTGAGAATGAATGATTTCACAGATTTATTACATTGCTAGTTTCGCTTTAAATACTAAATATTTCACTCACTCTCATCTTATTTGCATGGTTCCTGACTAGAAGTCTGATGTCATTCTTATCCTTGTTGCCATAGGAAAAATGTGATTTGCTCTGGCTTCTTTCAAGATTTTCTTTGTTTTTAAAGTTTGAACATGATATACTTAGTTGTAGTCATTTTAAAATATTTATCTTGTTTGGTATTCTAGGAAATTTCTGGTCCTACGATTTGTTCTCTGTCATTAATTTTGAAAATTTTGCATCCATTTTCACCTCAAACATTTCTTCTGTTCCCTTTTCTCTTTCCTTTCCTCCCCATATTCCCATTGCATATATATTACCGTTTTTCTAATTGTCCCCCAATTCTTGGATACTCTGCTTCCAACACCCATGCTTTTTTTCTCTCTGCATTTCATGCTAGGAAATCTCTACTGATAGTCAAGGTCACTGATTTTTCCCCTGTTGGTGTCCAGTCTCCTAATGAGCCCATTAAAGTCACTCTTTTTTTCTTTCACAGTGTTTGTTCTCTAGCATTTACTTTTCATTCTTAGAGCTTCCATCTCTCCACTTACATTATTCATATGTTCTTACACCTTACCTACTTTTTCATTAGAGGCTTTAATATATTGACCTTTAATCATAGTTACTTTAAATTCTCTATCCAATAATTCCAAAATCGGTGCCATATCTGAGTCTGGTTTCTTTTCTTACTTTGTCTCCAGAATGTGTTTTCCCTTGTCGTTTAGCATGACTGGCAATTTCTGGTGAAAACCAGGCCTGATGTATTAGGAAACAGGAACAGAAGCAATTAGGCTTTTGGTGCGAGGTTTTATGATAATCTGTCTAGGAGACAGGCTGTGTCTAATATTTGCTATATCTGTAGGTGCCAGATGCTTCAGTTTCCTCTTTTTGTTGTTTTCACTCCCCTTTGTCTTTGTGCTTAACTAAGAACTCCTTACTCTGAGTCTGTGCCCTATAGTTCTCTCAGTTGTAATCCACTGATATTACACTGGAGTTCTGTTGATGTGATGTAATCCTATATAATAAAAGCCTAATATGCTAAGTGTCTGGTCGGCTGGTCAGCCATTCAACCAATCAAAGAGTAATATGCTAATGATATGCTAAGACTGCTCAACCGCTCGCTATGATGTGAACTGACCACCAGGGGCCAGACAGTTGACTGGTCCACCAGTTGCTATGACGTGTACTGACCATCAGGAGGCAGACAATCTGACCTATAGGTTAGCTTGCTGCTGGGGTCTGGCCGATTGGGACTGAGCGAGATGGGCCAGACACACCCTGGAGCCCTCCGTGGTCCCACCCCAGTTGGCCAAACTCCTGCGTCCCTCCCTGGCCCCAATCATGCACTGGTGGCGTTCCTTGGCCTGGCCTGCACCCTCTCACAATCCGGGACCCTCGGGGAATGTTGGAGAGCCAGTTTCAGCCCGATCCCACAGGCCAGGCCGAGGGACCCCACTGGTGCATGAATTAGTGCACCAGGCCTCTAGTGTATTATAGAGGAGACACTTTCTATAATCTATATATATAAAAGCCTAAGCGCCAGATGACCAAACAACCGAACAACTGAACAACCATTTGACCAGTCGCTATGACATGCACTGACCACTGGGGGCAGACACTCAATGGAGGAGCTGCCCCCTGGTGGTCAGTGCATTCTCACAGGGGGAGTGCCACTCAGCTGACTGGGATGAGTGGGGCCAGGATGAGTGGGAGCGGCTCCTCCCTGGATCCCTGTAGGCCACGCCAAGGGACCCCAACGGTGCACGAATCTGAGCACTGGGCCTCTAGTCTTATAATAAAAGCCTCATTGCCCAGCTGGTGTGGCTCAGTGGTTGAGCATTGACCTAGGAACCAAGAGGTCATGGTTTGATTCCCAGTCAGGGCACATGCCTGGGTTGCGGGCTTGATCCCCAGTACCCCTACAGGAGGCAGCCAATTGATGATGTGTCTCTCTTGTTGATGTTTCTATCTATTCCTCTCCCTTCCCTTTCTCTAAAAATCAATAAAGACATATATATATCTCATTTTTTTAGTGGGCCCAAGTCTCTGGGCTTCAGTGGTGCTTCTTAACTTTTTTGTTCTCCTCCTCTTACCAGTGATAGGAAGGCTAGCAGGGGCTGGATCTGGCAAAATTACCCTCCTTTAGGTCAGCGAAGACTCTGGTGATATCGTTTCCCTTGAAAGGCAGGCTTTTATTGTGGAGAAACTCTGGGCATATTTCAAAATAGTTACTTTCCCCCTCCCCCTGCTCTAAACACAGAGGAAATTTTTCTCTCATCTTCAGGGTCAGAATCTGGTGAGATTCCTGGAGGTAAAACACATGAAAGTGTGGAGTTCTCTAATGCCCAGCCCCTAGGAGTTTTTAGCACAGCTAGTAGTCCATACCCAGTATCCAGATATGTATCAAAATTACTATGCAAGTGTGTCTACTGTTTATGGCTCCAGTGGCTTCTGCTACCAGTAAACTGATCTCAGCTGTGACTCTCTGCATTTACCCGTCTCTTCAGATTTGGGGGTGGCAATCAGCTCTGTAAGTTCGATTCTTTGATGGCTCTGAGAAAAGCTTTTGGTTTTTGGCTTGTTCGGTGTTTTTCTTATTGTGAGGATGGGAGTGACAACTCCCAAATTCTTTTCATGTCACAGCTCAAAAAACATATTGTAATACATTTACTGAGTTCTATTTTTCATATTATAAAATGTACCTAATTCAAATGTACAATTCAATGAGTTTTAGCAACTTTACTAAGTAGTGCAACCATCACCATGTCAGTGTTAGAGTACATGTGCCTTCCAAGTGGGATATATCCAGCCCACGCACAAAAACTCTCCCCATGTCCAGGCCTAGATTTCTTTGCTGATATTTCTCCCAAGTTTTATTTTATCTGGTGAAATACTATCTGCTGGAACTCTCCTGCTTCCAGGCCTTATCTACCTTAAAGACTGGATTTGGAGTTAGAAGACCCCACATTGCCACTACCTGTCTTTTTCACCTTAGTAATTCACTTAAACTTTCCTCTCACTGAGGAAAGAAAGTAGAAGTTATTTATCCTGCTATTTCATGGGACTAGCAAAATAGTGGGCACACTGGTAATGATCAACAAGTATGTGTGAGTGAACAAATCTGGAATTGATTTCAAGATTTGTGAAGTGGTGGGATTACATAAGGTCAGTGTTGAAGGGCAAGGAATGAAAGATTTTGTTGGTGTAGCCTTTGTGAGATTTTCAAAGTGTTCAAGGCCCTAAGGGGTGAAGAAAAATGGACCAACCGATGATATCCAAGGACTTTTCCACCTCAAACATTCTGGCAGTTAATGTATTTTCTGTTCCTAAGGCAGGATTTTTATAATTTAGTTGTTCTATAACTGAGAGCCATTTGGCATTCAGCTCTAGTTATTAATAACTATTAAACCACACACCCGAATTTGCACAAGCACTGTTAAAAGATGGATTCCACACCACTTAGGCTCAAAGACAGCAAGATGCTAGTTCACCCAAATCTAAATCTTAGGTTCTCACCACTTGCAGTTAACTATCAAAAATAAGGAGGTTGAGGGACTGAAGGGAAAAGAAATGACTAGGTCTGCAAATTAATCCAAATAGCTGCGTGTGTTGCAGGTTAGAAATGGAGTTTAATTTGTCTAGCCAGCCCCAAAGAGCCAGGCCCATTTAGACACACTTATCAGTTTCAAGCAGGAAACAAGAAGTAGAACACAGGTGCATCCCTTAAAAGACCACCGTAAATTAGGTTGCAACTCTTCGTTTTTCAGAGGACAAGTAGGTAGGCGAGCAAAGGAGAGGGTGGACAGAAGAGGCAGGTCTGATATAAAGTAAAGGGAGGGGCCTGAAAATTTTCTCCCGCCTACCCTGGATATGGAACGAACTTTGATTGATGGGCTGTCATTCATTACTCCAGCATGCTTTTGCCTTGAGCATGACGTCAATTTGATAAATGCTCTGTTGTTCTAACAAATGCTTTGTTGTTTTTGCTGTAACCTTTCTTTAGGCTAACCACTGTAGCATTTCCACATGTCCTTACTCAGCCGTGCCATCATTGCTAACACCAGGACTCTAGATACATTGGATTTATATTTAATCATTTTTTACTCACTCCTACCAAAAACACACCCACATAGTATATACATATATAAAATTATTGAATATATTTTTACTCATAGGCAATTAGTAAATATTTAACAAATGTATAAAAGAATGATTGCTGGCTCAAATTGCTTAAAGAATTTAGCTTGATGGAGTGACTAACCCTTCATCATTCATTGACTTATATGCCTACTTAAATCATTCTTTGTCCCCTCTACCTCCAAACCACTTATGGTAGGTATGGAACAATCTATATATATAAAAGCCTAAGTGACGGTTGCCACCAAAACAACCAAATGGACGACTGAACAGGCTGCATGGGGTGACCAGTCCAGCAGGGGGGTTAGTGAGGGCCAACCAAACAACTGAGCAGAAGGCTGCATGGGGCGACCAGGCCGGCAGGGGGGTTAGTGAAGGCTGACCAAACAACTGAGCAGAAGGCTGCGTGGGGCGACCAGGACAGCAGGGTTAGTGAGGGCCGACCAAACGACTAAGCAGCAGGCTGCGTGGGGCGACCAGGCCAGCAGAGGGGGCAGTGAGGGGCGACCATACAACCAAACAGCAGGCTGTGTGGGGCAACCAGGTTGGCAAGGTGGGGGACAGTGAGGGGTGACCAGGCCGGCACAGGGGGGGCAGTGAGGGGTGACCAGGCTGGCGGGGGGGGGCAATTGGGGGTGACCAGGCCAGCAGGGGGGGCAGTTGGGGGTGACCAGGCCAGCATGGGGTCAGTTGGGGGTGACCAGGCCATCGCGGGGGGCGGGGGCGGCAGTTAGGAGTGATCAGGCTGGCAGGAAGATGAGCATTTAGGAGCCAGTAGTCCTGGATTGTGAGAGGGATGTCTGAGGGTCCCAGATTGGAGAGGGTGCAGGCTGGGCTGGGGGGACCCCCTCACCCCCATGCATGAATTTCATGTGCCAGGCCTCTAATAGAAGGATAAGACAAAAGACAGATATAGTTAGGGATGTAGGAGTCAGAATCATAAGAAATTTCCATTGCTTAGCCCTCAGATACCAGGAAACATGATGAGGTATTATTTCATGGATCATCATAATAGTCCAGTAAAACAGATAGAATATGATTATATTTATTTTTAAATTTCAAGTTTATTTTTTTAAATCAAGTGAAACTAATAAATTAACCCATGTCAAAGAGCCAGTAAGACATATAGCCAAACCATGAATCCAATGCCAACTCTACTTTAGCTCAGAGCCACCTGCATTTTACCCAGGACCTGCTCAGACTGAATCTAGGGCTCGATCCACAGTGTAGGGCTCAGGTTGGCCCACAGAAATAAAGTGGTGGGGAGGTGTTCTTCTGTTTCCCCTTTATACTGTAGCCCATCTCTGAGGGCTCAGCTGAGTGATGGCAGTAGCAAATAAAGACTTCTGACTCATGTGTTTTATGCTCAAGAGTCCTGAGAAACAACTGGGAATTTATTCTCATTAGTAAGGAAAGCACTTAGCTGCTGAACCCACAACTGCACCTCATTTTTATTTGACATTCTTAATCCAGATTGATTTGCTAGTACTAGTCTCTAAAGACAGCAGTACAGTAGGGCATGGGTTCTTAAATGGTCTTACTCATCAATGGGTTAGTCATTAGTATTCTAGGAAGCCTTCTCCCCATCTGTATGGCTGGGCTGGGAAGACCAGGGCACAGAGCAGAGTTGGTAAGAACCCCCCTCCCAGCATATTTGATAAGCACAGGCTGAATTTATAAAAAGGGAAATCAATGTTCATCTAAATAACAACAGATTTATAATCTCTTATTACAAGTAATATGAGGTTATAACAGATATGATACAGATGCAGTCATATTAATATCATAAAGCGCTATTCTTCATGGGACCACAGTGGTAAAAAAAAAAAAAAAGAAAGAAAGGCAGGGTCAACGTTTTGCCTAGACAATGTAGGCAAAGATCTGTAAGCTTTCCCTTTTGACAATATTTCTACAACTTGATTTTCATAGTTCTGTGTAATTCAATTAAATACAGGGTGTTCCCCCCCAAAAAAAAAATGTATTCACACTTTAACAGCTAATAGCTCAATTTTGAAAATGAAATGTATTTTAATAAATACTGCATTTATAATTATCCAAGTGTGCGTGTACATTTTTGGGACACCCTCTATTTCTCTAGCACCTACCATATGCTAATACCTAAATCTTTACCCTCTTGTCCTTCCAGTTTAGTTAAGAAGACAGAAACAGATCTATAAAGTAATTCAATACAGGGGAGAATATGACGACTGTAACCCAATATGATAATACACTAAAGTAAAAGTTAATTGTTAGAATAAACCCTTGCAGCCTAATTTGGGGATGAGCTCCCTGAAAGAACTAACACAGGTGGGCATTGTCTCTGGTATCAAACAGAATTGGCTGTCTAATTAACTAGATAATTACCTTGGTTAATTGGTTTTCAATTTTTTATTTTCAGTGTGCTCTTCTTACAAATCATATATGTTATGGGACCATTTGCCTACATGTATACACCACCTGAAACACGCTGACAAAGGTCTCTGAGAACTGCTTCTAGGGCTTCCTGGAGGACAGTGTGAAAACCATTATCGAGAACAGAGAGAAAAAGAATGGGGAAAAGGAGAATGAATACAAAGCACGGAATAAGTTAGAAATAAATTCAAACATATTAGTAATTGCATTAAATATAAATGGGACACACTTCTGCTTCCAGCCAAGATGGAATCAGAGAAAACCCAGATTTACTTTATCTACCTTAAACAACTAAGAAAAGAGAAAAAAATACATGAAACTATGGTTTGCTGACACAGGACAAGAAGCATCCCAGGACTGTGATTCCAAGAGGAGGAAAACAAGCACTATTGCACCAAATTACTGCCCAGAGACAGCTTCCATGCTGTCTCTCGGCAGTAATTTGGCTATGTTGCACAAAGAGAGGGATCCCCAAATAGAGCCCTTTGGCCCTCCTGAGATGGAGAGTCAGAAGTTGAAGTTGGAGGGCCACAGTAGCTAGGATTTGTGGGGAAGAGTACTGGAGAGGAGAGAGCTGGACAGGAGAGAACTCCAGAGATCTGCAGATGGTCCCCTTGATTCTTTGCCTGAGTATTGATATGTACATATACAAGAGGAAAAGAGAATGTGGCAAGACCACCAAGGTGAGGTAATTTGGCTATCTGTAGAAAGAGCCATGACATTCTCATATACTTTGACCCAGGAATCCCAATTCTGAAAAATGTTATATGCATCCACATGTACACAGCTGCACTATTTATAATAGGGAAATAGTGAAACGTCTATTTAAAAATTAGGTAATAATTTTGTAAATTGAGTTATGTAAACTACATGATAGCCTGGGGTCCTTGAATTCAAAGAATTCATGAACCCTAATGCTGTATAGTAAATTTTGAGGATGTGTATTTGGGGGGCATATCAATGATTCTCAATCCTGGACAAATTAGATTCATCTAGGTTGTTTTGTTTGTTTGCTTGCTTGCTTTTTAATGCTGATGCTTGGGTCTCCCTCCTGACTAACCAAATCTGAATTTCTGACAATCAGGCCTGGACAGCGATCTCTTTAAAGCCCCCATGTTATCCTCGAGCATGCAAAGGATGAGAATCACTGGAGTAGAAGCTTTTATTTGGTCTCGTGTAAAATATATGAATTACTTTCATTGATAAAAATAATATGCAGTCATCAAAAATGCATATTACAAAGATTATGAAAAACATGGGAAAATACTTACAATCTTGAGCAAGGTACAATGCTAAACTGTGTGTATACTGTGTCTATATGTATAAGGATTATACAGGAAGGAAATATGACAAAATGTTGCCAAAAATTGTTCATTGTGTATGTGCGTGTGTCTTTGAAGGACACACAATACTGGTAGGTAAGGAGACCCTAATGAATTGCCCTTCTGTAAGCTTAGCCTCCTAACATTTCCCTTGATGATTCGGTATGTCACTGGGTCATTGGTTAGCCTGCATCAATCTGAGTGCTCTCTTGTTAAAACTAAAAAATAGGGTAGCCTAACTTAATGGTTTCTCGGTAGGATGTCTGCCTCTAACCTCTGCCCTTTGGCATGGCTTCTAGTCTTTCAGACCTCCCAAATCAGCAGTTTCAGATTCAACTCTTCTTGGGAATCACTGTTATAAAATAGCTACTTTTCTTCCCTACAAAGACCTAAATTAAAAGATGAACATTTGGGATCCTAAATTCTTTTTGCAGAGACAATGGAAAATCTCCTTGTGTAGAAGCTATAAAATCGCTGATACTAACATAGAAGGCACGAAGCATACAACTTAACTACTGCAAGACTAATAGAGCGAATATGACCTCTTTCCTGCTGGGTCCTAAGAACCTGTAGGCATTCTTCTTTTCTGGAAGTTAGATAATACCTCCTGTTGTTCTTCTTTTGATGTCATAAAATAGCCAATCCCTGTGGTCCTTAGTGATTTAGCCAAGTAAGCAATTATAAGAGATTGCTGAATCCATCTGCTTTTTCCCAATAGATTTTAAGATGAGAATAAGTATCTTCAGTTTTTCATTCTTCCAAAAACTCTATTAAACTCCTACTGCTTTGTAAGGCCATTGAATACCTCCTGCAGACTCCTTCCAGAATCTGGTTGGGAAGCTTCTTGAAACAGCAGTCCTGTTGTGTTAGTCAATTCCTTCCACTGAAAATGGCAGAAGCTCCTTCCCCTACCTATGCAAAAGCAAAGAAATGAGAGTAGGCACTACTTACTAGTTCACATAACAGAAGTCTAGGAGCAAGTTGGATGTAATATGAGGTTACTTTTAATTTCTAATGAAGCTTTATATATTTTAAACTTTTTCTTAAATTCGTGAAGCTTTATATATTTTATATGTTTTTCATACATGAAGCTTTATATATTTTAAATTCTAAGAAATGGAATTATTGTGTTTAGGTATAAACAACTATAATATAATTCTTGCCACATATTGCTGTGTTGATTTCAAAATGGTTTTAATGATTTACTTAAAATGTAAATATACCTTTTTACCATAATTACATCAACATTGAGTATTATACAACTTTACTACATCCCTGGTTCCCCTAATTAAAGTAGTATTTCCTAATACCGTCACTTTAAATCCCCATCACTTGCTTATATTTTAAATATTAATTTTCACTACCAGAAGCCATATTTGCATTTGATTTTAGCTCTTCTTTCACACTATCATCCTATTTAATAAACAAGTAATATGCAAATTGACCATCACTCCAACACACAAGATGGCCACCCCCATGTGGTCAAAGATGGCTGCCTCCATGTAGACACAAGATGGCCACCACAAGATGGCCAGCAGGGGAGGGCAGTTGTGGGCAGTCAGACCAGCAGGGGAGGGCAGTTAGGGATGAGCGGGCCAGCAGGGGAGGGCAGTTAGGGGTGAGCGGGCTGGCAGAGGAGGGCAGTTGGGGGGGACCAGGCCTGCAGGGGAGGGCAGTTGGGGGCACCTGGGACTTCAGGGGAGGGCAGTTGGGGGGAACCAGGCTGGCAGGGGAGGGCAGTTAGGGGCAACCAGGTCAGCTGGGGAGGGCAGTTAGGGGCGACCAGGCCTGCAGGGGAGGGCAGTTAGGGGCAACCAGACCTGCAGGGGAGGGTAGTTGGGAGGGACCAGGCCTGCAGGGGAGGGCAGTTGGGGGCGACCAGGCCAGCAGGGGAAGGCAGTTAGGGGTGACCAGGCTGGCAAGGGAGGGCAGTTAGGGGTGACTGGGCCAGCAGGGGAGAGCAGTTGGGGTGACCAGGCCTGTAGCGAAGGGCAGTTGGGGGCAACCAGGCCTGTAGGGGAGCAGTTAGGCATCGATCAGGCTGGCAGGGAGTGGTTAGGGGGTGATCAGGCTGGCAGGCAGAAGTGGTTAGGGGCAATCAGGCAGGCAGGCAGGTGAGCAGTTGGGAGCCAGCAGTCCCAGATTGGAGAGGGTGCAGACTGGGCTGAGGAACACCACCTGCACGAATTTCATGCACTGGGCCTCTAGTATAAACATAAGCTTGATGAAGTCAGATTTTTACCTTTTTTTATTTATGCTATATTACTACTGCCTACATAGAAGTACATCAATAATGTTCTCTAAGCTTGCTTTTTAAAAAAATAGAGGTAGCCCACCAACGTGGCTCGGTGGTTGAGCATCAAACTATGAACAAGAAGGTCATGGTTTGATTCCCTGTTAGGGCACATGCCTGGGTTGTGGGCTCAATCCCCAGTGTGGGACATGCAGGAGTCAGCCGATCAATGATTCTCTCTCATCATTGATGTTGCTATCTCTTTCTCCCCCTCCCTTCCTCTCTGAAATAATACAAATATATTTTAAAAATAAATAAAAATTAAAATAGAGCTAAAGTCTATACAGAGTGAAATACACAGATCATAAGTGTATAGTTCAATGAGTTTTGATAAATGTACATACCCATGTAGCAAATACCCTATTAAGATACAGAGCATTTTTCCATGACCCTAGAAAGTTCCTAGTGTTTACTTCTAATCATTATCCACTCCCACGTTGGCAACCACTGTTCTTATTTTTATCCCTATAGATTAGCTTTAACTTTCCTAAACTTTATATAATTAAAATTAGACACAGTATACTTTTCTATGTTCTTTTACTCAATCTGCAATGTATCCATATTTTTGTATACATATGAAGTTTATTCTTTATTGGTTGATGAGAACTATTCTATTGTATGGATATCTATAAGTTCCTATTAATGGGCATTTAGGTGATCTTCAATTTTTAGCAATTATGAATAAAGTTTCTATAAACATTCTTGTATACATTTTTGCCATATGTTTTTATTATCTTTTGTATAACTACTTGGGGGTGAAATTGCTAGGTGTCTATTAGAAAACTACAAACCATCTTTTAATGTGTTTGTTCCACTTTATACTCCTACCAGTAATGTCAAGTGCTCCATTTGTCATGGAACATGACATCTTTGTCAAAATGCTATTAGTTTTTTAATTTTTGCTTTTTTGGTGGTTGTATAATGGTATCACATTGTGGTTTTAATTTTCCTGGTGACAGTTATGTTGAGCACTTTTTAAGTGCCTATTGTCCGTTCAATAGGTTCTTTTGTGACATGTCTTAAGTATTTGGATATTTTGATTGGGTTATCATCATTATTGATATCTATATTATAGATACTTGTCCTTTGTTGTATATACTAGTATGTATTGCAAATATTTTCTCATAAGTTGTGCCTTACATTATCTTCTTACTAATATCTTTTGATGAATGGAACGTTTTAATTCTGATGAAAACTAATTCACCCATTTTTTGAAAGAGTTATTAGTGCTTCTTTTGTCCTGCCTAAGAAATCTGCCTGCCCTAACGTCATGGAGATAGTCTCTTTTGTTTTATTTCCATAAGCTTTATAGTTTAACTTTCACCTTTAGGTCTATGGGTCATTTCAGATTATTTTTATACATAGTTTGAGGTGGTAATAGAGGCTTTTTTTTCCCCCCATATCTTTATTTCAGGATTTCTCTGGACAAGTGGGGTCAGAAAATACTTTGTGTGAGAGACTGTTCTAGTCATTGTAGGATGTTTAGGAGCATTCCTGGCCTCCACCCACTAGATGCCAGTAGCACCCCTACTCAGTTGTGATAATCAAAAATGTACCCAGACATTGCAGCATGTCCCCCATTGCAGTGGGGAAGAGGGAAAAATTGCCTCTGGTAGAAAACCACTGCTCTATACAATTATTCCAGCATTACCCTTTCACCATTGAATTAGCTTGGCACCTTTTTTCAAAATTTAATTATTGTATGCATGTGGATTTTTTTTCCTGGACTACTCATATGATCTATTTGTCTGAATTACACCAGTATCACAATATACCAATGCTGTACTTTTTATTTTTTTTATCAGGTAGTAGAAAATGTTTCAACTCTATTCCTCTTACAAGATTTTTTTATATTAAGTAAATTGAATTCTGAAATCTTCTAAAAAATTAATATGTTCTGGTAGTTGTTCTGTAGATTTCTTAAGATTTTCTACAAATCCAAAGATGTCATCTGCAACTAAAGATATATTTACTTTCTCCTTTCCAATCTGCGTGCCTTTTATTCTTGTCTTATTGCACTGAGCAGAACATCTGGTACAATGTTTTTTTAAAAAAGTGAGAACACATACCTTTGCCTCACTCCCAATCTTTTATTTATTTATATTTTTTATTTTATTTTATTTTATCTTATTGTTTAAAGTATTACAAATAGTAGTACATATATCTCCTTTTTTCTCATTGACCTTCCTCTGGCCTCCTCTACCCCCCCCCCCCCCCCCCCCCGGCACATGCCCTCACCCTCCCCCGCCCAGTGTCTTGTGTCAATTGGTTATGCTTATATGCATGCATACAAGTCCTTCAGTTGATCTCTTACCCCCCCTCACTCCCAATCTTAGAGAGAAAGCACTCAATATATCACCATTAAATATAATATTTACTATAGGTTTTTAGTCAATGCCCTTTGTGAGATTAAGGAAGTTTTTGTCTATTTCTATTTATTTGAGAGTTTAAGATTATAAATAGTTTAGTATTGGCATGGCTTATTTTTTCTACCTTTTATTTCTATCTGAGCCTTTATATTTGGAAAACACTTTTTTTTAGAGAGCACATAGTTGGTCTTGTGTTTTTATATACAGTCTGACAAGCCCTGCCTTTAAAGTGGAGTATTCAGCCCATTTTCATTTACTGAAATTAGTGACATGATTTGTTTAAGTTTATTTGGTTTCTAATTGTCCACTCTGATTTTTGTCCCTTTCTTCTTCTTGTCTCCCTTCTTTTGGATTAACTGAATATTTTTAGAATTCCATTTTACTTTGCCAACCAACATTTTAGTTATATATCTCAATATAATCTTGTTATAGCTGTTCTAGTAATTACAATATCTATCCTTTACTTATTATTGCCTACTTTAAAATAATACTGTAGTGCCCTGATGCCATGGCTCAGTGGCTGAGCATCGACCTATGAAGCATGAGGTCGCGGTTTGATCCCTGGTCAGGGCACCTGCCCGGGTTGCTGCTCCATCCCCAGTGTGGGGCGTGCAGGAAGCAGCCCATCAATGATTCTCTCTCATCATTGATGTTTCTGTCTCTCTCCCTCTCCTTTCCTCTCTGAAATCAATAAAAATATATTCTAAAAAATAAAATAATACTTCAGATGAAATAGAAGAACCTCAGAATAGTATATCCTATAACTCTATTTACCCCTTTTCTAACCTTTGTGTTATTGTTGTCATATATTTTCCTTCTACATATATTATAAACCCCATAGGAAATGTGATATTTTGATCTCAAACAAGCAGTTGTTGTTTTGAAGGAATTAAGAAATGGAAAGGTCATTTTGTTTTTGTCTGTTTTTTACATTTACCTAAGTAGTTATCATTTCCATTGCTCTTCATTCCTTTCTGTAGATTCTGGTTCCTATGTCATGTTGTTTTGTTTTTATTCAACCTGAAAAAAATTCCTTTAGCATTTTGTTTAGCACAAAACGTTTACCAAAATATTCTTTCATTTTTTAAAAAAATCTATTTTATTGATTTTTTTACAGAGGGGAAGGGAGATGGATAGAGAGTTAGAAACATAATGAGAAAGAAACATCAATCAGCTGCCTCCTGTACACCCACTTCTGGGGATGTGCCCACAACCAAGGTACATGCCCCTGATTGGAATCGAACCCAGGACCCTTCAGTTCCCAGGCCAACGTTCTATCCACTGAGCCAAACCGGTCAGGGCTATGCTTTCATTTTTTTACTGTGCATAGATTTCTGGTTGAAATATTGTTGTTATTGTTGTTTAATTATTTGAAACTATCATACTGTTGTTTTTTTGGTCTTTATTAGTTTCTGATAAGAAATGAGGTATTAGTCTCATCTTTGTTCCCACACATAAGTGTGTCTTTTGACCTCTAGTTGCAGGATTTTTCTCTTTAAATTTGATTTTTAGCAGCTGACAATTATGCACCTAGTGTGGTTTTCTTGGTATTTCTCTTACTTGTGATTCACTGAACTAACTGGATTCCTAGTTCAATTTTTTTGACAAATTTATAAAAATTTTGGCCATTACTTCTTAAAATATATTTTTGTTCCATTCTCCATCTCCTTTCCCACTGAGGCTCCTATTATATATGTGTTAGATCAGTTGATATTGTTCTACAAGTTACTGGGTCTGTGTGCATTTTTAAAAAATCATTTTTACTCTCTGCTTAAGTTTGGGTAATTTCGGTTGATTTATGCTGTTAGGATGAATCTATTTTGATTATATCTCTAGTGCCAGTACATAGTACTTAATGTGTGGTGTGGTCTTTCTCTTCTAAAGTGTGCCAATGAATTTCCACTGGATTTTTGCAGTAGACAATAAGTTCTTTCCACTTTGGATGGAGTGACTTCCATCTTCCAGCACTCTGTGTCCTCTCTTGCATCAGTTTATTTCTCAACTCTTTGTATAAGTTGCTCTGTGTCAGCCCTTGAGGGCTTTTACCCAGTACAAGACAAGCCCTTATTCAAAGACTTGAGCAAAACCCACATGCATATTTCTGGGTACTCTCCATATGATCAGCTCCCTTGTTTTCAGTCCCTGCTACACAAATTTC
Organism: Cnephaeus nilssonii; assembly: GCF_951640355.1. NCBI lineage: Eukaryota > Metazoa > Chordata > Mammalia > Chiroptera > Vespertilionidae > Cnephaeus > Cnephaeus nilssonii. The sequence goes on along the minus strand of NC_137074.1, from coordinate 38,642,447 downwards.
AAACATTTCTGCAGACCTAAAATGATCTCTGCCTCATCAGAAGCAAACCTCTATTTTCTGCTGGGTTCAACCTACCTTCACCACAGTCAAGAAAATGCCTCAGGGAAGAAAGCAGGGTGAACCTGGAGCACATTACGTGTGTTTTCCTTCTCTCAAGAATTGCTGTCCTGTACTACCTGTTTACCAGTTCCTCATTCATTTATCCAAGTTTTATAATTGTTTATGTCAGAATAAGTCCAAAATGAATGTCTTAGTCATGGCTGGATGCAAAAGTCTATCATATCTCAGCCTTTTGGCTAAGTCAAGTGTAGTATCTGTTCTTATCAATTAAATAAATTTTGGAAAAATGAGTAAGTGAATAAATCTTGGCAGAATCAGGAACTATTATTTTAAAAGTATGCTTTGCTAATTATCCTCCTAGCAACCTCTTACACAAACTCATCCATCTATCATGTGTCCCATTCACTAGAAAAATGTTTTTAGATCCAAATACTTATTAACATACTAGAGACCCAGTGCATGAAATTCGTGCATGGGTGGGGTCCCTAGGCCTGGCCAGCAATCAGGGCCTATAGGGGCCATCTTGCCCAGTCCTGATTGGGGCCTGCCAGCTGCCAACCAGGGCCTGCCGATGGGGGGAGGGACTGTGGGAGGTTTGCCGGCCAGGGGGAGGGACTGGGGGAGGTTGGCTGGCCTTGGGAGGTTGGCTGTGGGAGTGCACTGACCACCAGGGGGCAGCTCCTGCATTGAGTATCTGCCCCATGGTGGTCAGTGTGCATCATAGTGACTGGTCAACCGGTCGTTCCAGTGGTTCAGTAGTAATGGTAGCTTAGGCTTTTATATATAAAATTAGGATATTTGCATATTCAAAACTTATACTTTAGAGCAACTTATACTAAGAAAATTAAAGGAATAAATATTTGAGTTTTTATACAGCTCTTCTAAGCTGATACAATTAATGGACATGGAATGCTCTTTTTGATCCTCAAGTTGCTCCCTCTCTATTTTGTCACATATTTTACCTATAGTGAGATCATTCCTGGTATCAAATATTTATTTACTGCCTTGGTATTATCTATCTATATAAAAGCCCAGCAACTGGAATGGCAAAATGACTGGAACGACTAGTGATTATTACGTGTACTGCGGCAGCCAATCAGCCTGATTCAGGTCCCGATTGGCCCCTAACATCCCAATTGGGGGTGGGGCCAGTGGTCCAACCACCATGGCCCCTCCCCCCCCACCAGCACACCCCGATGGGCTCCCATCGGGGCGGGCCGGCCAGAACCCACCCATGCACGAATTCGTGCACCGGGCCTCTAGTACTTAATAAAATACATACTTGTCACCTTGGCACTCTACTCACAGCACAAAAGAACAAATCTACATAGTTAATATTCTTTCTAACCTCATCAGTTTTTCTTGAGTTCATGGCATTTTCTTTGCTTACATAAATCTTCATGTTCTTTTCTCTTTACTATTGCTCATAACTAACAGAGAAGATGGACAGAGTGGTCAGAAATTAAACAATACTCATAGAACATTGTCACCATGAGACACTATGCCTCCTCAATTTGCACTAATGTACTATATTCAAACAGTCAGGTAAAGGGCATCAGGTATAGGGGAGAGAATGAAGAATAAGATCTTAGTTCTAGTCCTCTGCCTTTTACTAACTAGCTGTGAGACCACAGTAGATTTTACTTAACATCTTTGGTGCTTTGGTTTCATTATATGTAAAATGATGGGGTTAGAATAAAGACTTTTAGTATCTAACATTTACTGAGTGCTTTCTATATACCAGGTACTGTGCCAAGAATTGTATATGTTTAATGTTATTTAATATTTGCAATAATAAGTCTCTGAGACTCTTTGTCAGGGTTCTCTAGAGAAATGGAACCAATAGGATACATATAGTAGATCAATTATGAGAATTTCCTCACATGCTTATGGAAGTGGAGACGTCCTGTGTTATGCCACCTCTAAACTGGAGAACCAGGAAAGCTGGTAGTACAATTTAATCCAAGGTCAAAAGCCTGAGAACATGGAGGGCTGCTGGAATAAGACCCAGAATTCAAAGGCCTGAGAACCAGGAGATCCAATGTCCAAGGGCAGGAGAATATGGACATCCAAATCAAGAAAAGGGAGTGTGATTAGCCCTTCCTCCTCTTTTTTGTTCTATGTAAGCTGGCCTTTAATGGATTGGATGATGCCCGCATTGGAGAGCATGATCTGCTTTACTCATTTTACTAATTCAAATACTAATCTCATCCAGAGACACCCTCAGAGACATACCCAGAAATGATGATCAACTATCTGAGCATCCCTTAGCCCAGTCAAGTTGACATGAAATTAACCATTACAGAGACAGATAGTGTTATTATTAGCCCATTAATACTTGAAAACTGTGGTTCAGCTTCATTAAAGATCTCTTCTACGTGGTCAATGGAAGAGCCAGTATTGGACTTAAATCTATCTGACACCTGGGCCTAGGCTGGTAACCCCCTTAATTCTAAGTGAAACAAATTCCTAAACATTCGTCTCTAAGATAATAAATTTAACAGCCTTTGAGGAAAAACTTACAGGCAAACTGAATAATCTTATTGCTCCTCCGCCTGTTGAGCATGATCCAGGCTTGTACTATGGTTTCACGTTGTCTGTCAAATTCGGTTCCCAAGCAGAAAGTTCATCTAACGCAACGTTCTGCTTAGAGGTTCACATATTGCTGACACTCAGTAAGTGTTCATACAGTATAAATGGCATCTGTTCAATAAAAGGAACTCTGCCATTCTTATTTCTTAGTTACTAGTTCAAATATACTTAACAATTCTGAATGCTGAAAATATTCTAATATTCTTAATATACATAAAAGATTATTGATATTAGTACTAGCCCATGATAGACCCAGTTTGGCATAGTGTGGTTCTAGATAGACTGAACTCCTTGGTAAATATCCCTAGCCAAGATCTATTCCAGTTCCTTCATTCATTTATTCAGTCAGTCAGTCAGTCAGTGAATTTTTAGCATTTAGTGGATATTTTTCCTAGCATTATGCTAAGTGCTAGACAAATAAAAGAAAGATGATTTCAGGCTTCAGAAATGTATCATCTAGTGCACTGGCGTTTGGCAGATAAATAAGTAAACAGGTAATTACAATTTGGTATAATAAATACTGTGGGGTTTCCTCACCATTTTGGCTCAATGGATAGGGCGTTGGCCCGCAGACTAAAGGGTCCCAGGTTCGATTCTGATCGAGGGCATGTACCTTGATTGCAGGCTCGGTCCCCAGCTCCAGTGGGGAGCATGCGGGAGGCAGCCAACTGATGTGTCTTTCTCACATTTATGTTTCTCTCTCTCTCTCTCTGGGGATTAACCTGAATGAATGAATACATAAATAAATAAATAAATACATGCATACATACATACATACATACATACATACATACATACTGTGGGGTTAGTTCAACAGAGGGGGCATCTAATCAGAATTGAGTATCAGAGAAGTCATTCTACACAAAGTGATAACCGAATAAGACATGAAATGTTCTCATAAATTAGACAGGTGAAGAGCAAATGGAAGAGGATTCCAGAGGGGAGATTTGTTGAAAGAGCCAAAGATTAGGGAAAGAGAAAGGCATTATCCCAAAAACTGAATATAGTTCAAAATATTCCCCAGGGGAGTGGTAATAAAAGAGATTGCAAGGTAAGCAGGCATCATCCTAAAGGACTTTATAAGCCTTATAAGCTCCATGTTAAGCCATGGGGCCTTTACCTGAAGACAACTGAAAAGATTTAAGTGGTGAAGTGAAACGATCAGGTGTGCTTCTTGGGAAGGTCACTTTCGCTGCCGTGTAGAAAGCAACTCACAGGGGACAAGAATGGTCTGAAGAAGAAAAAAATGGGGGGCTTTTAAAATGATGTATAGAAAAGGCAATAGATGAATTGGAGTCAATTGAGAAGATAAAATTGACAGGACACAGTGAGTTGTTAGAAGAGAGGTAGTTGGGAAGGAATAAGAATCAAAGACATGCTTGTGTTTGGGGCTTAAAAAAACTGGATGGATGGTAGTTCTATTCACTGGAATAGGGAACATGGAGGAAGAAACAGCTTGGGATCAGAAAAACTGATTTATTCAGTTTTGCTTAAGTCCAAAGAAAGTTGCTTATTTTGTTGTTGTTGCTGTTTGGAATATCTTCTGGGACTATTTAAATTCTGATATAGTCCTAATCTGTACCACAAATTAGCACCTGTGAACTAGAGTAGACTCGGTTTTATCTTTCTCCATCAGTTCAGTCAAAAATACTCTTCAATTACTGGAAAGGTGATGATAGGAAGTGGAGATAAACATTGTACTAAACATTGTTGATTCTTGAAGAAGGTGATGGTGGAACATACCTCACCCAAATCCTGTTGGGGGAAGTACTTTTCTGGGCTAGTCAATAAAATTTATAAATATTACATGGAGGCTAGGGCACATACATTACAGTACTAATTCTATGGGAAATAACTAAGAAAGAGGCCCTAAAAGATTGCAAACCAGTCTCAGTTTATAGAGCATTTCTGACCAAGTTGGAGCCCCCAAAGACTAGATCCACTCATTGAGTGAAGTAATTGGAAAGACTGTCTGCCGAATTGCCTAACTGCTAAAAAACTGAAATTATCTCCAAAGAATCTCCCCAGCTGACTACATTTCCCATCAGACCATTCTACTCAATTACTTTACCTCTGAGCATCTGCAGACATCTACATTTGTGGCTTCACCACTAAACAGGGCTCAGTGACTTTAGTCTAGGCATTTTTTTCAGGGAAGGTGTAAAAGTCATAGTCATAAAATTAAATGATATAATGAAATCCTTCAAAATAAATTAACTGCAGGTATCTTAATGAGTTGATGTAATGGAGGATGTCTGCCAAGAAGAATGTCTTTGGCTTGGAAGCAACTGTTTCTTCTGGTAATAATTAGATAATATGTCTGGTTGCCTGTTGTTTATTAAGGCCATTCCTAATTTATGATAATAAAATCATGTTCTGAATTAAAAAGAAAAATATTATGTTTCTGTATTCTGTAGTGCAGTGGCAAAAGTAATTTAAAGTCATTGGGATAAAAGTTAAATGGAACAATGAAGTATGCCCAAGAGCATTCCTGTTGTATACTACTCTGCCTTATCATCTTCAAAATGATTAGTTTGTCCTATTGATTTCTCAGGGTGGTATTTAACAATGTGAAGAACTCCTTTGTAATTATCTCCTTAGATTATATTTCTAAAATTGGGATTATACCCTAGGTCAAATAACTTGTTCAATTTACAATTTGATACATGCACCAGATTACTTACAAAAAGAACTACCTACTTAACTTCCATCATTAAAACATGAGAGTGATTATTTCCTTACATCTTCATTAATAATGAATTTTATCTGTACTAATTTTTAATCTGTACTAATCCAAAAGCCAAAATATATTTTATAATTTATTATTTTTACTGATCTGATTATTAATGTAGTTAGATATAGTTTCATGTTTCTTGGCCATTTGTATTTCTTCTGTTAATCAGGTTTATGTAACTACTAGGTTTTTATGTGAGAAGCTATTGTCCATTTTTCAATGGGGCTATTGATTTTTTTTTATTGATTTTTAATTGTGGTTCTCACTTCTCACTTTTTTTCCTCCTGATTTGTATATTTGTAATGTTTGTAACATTAATTTTGTGTCACTTTTACTGTCTATGAATAAGCTTTGTTTGGTATTATTTATTATAATTTCTTCATATTTTCTTTTTGCCTATGTTTTCTGATAGATATCTGCCGTATACAGGGTGGGGCAAAAGTAGGTTTACACTTATGAGTATGTGAAAGTTTATTCTTGTGTTATTATTTATTAATTATTATAATATTTTCCATGTGAACAACTATAAACCTACTTTTGCCCCACCTTTTATATTTATCTATAAATTCCTCCAGCAAAACCTAAAGTTATTCAAGTTTTTTTACCCTCTCAAAGAAGATGTCCTTAATACATTTTTATCCTCATTCTTTCAATGTTTTTTTATCTTATTAACTAGAGTTTTTGTCCCATTTTGAAAGTACCCACATTTTTTTAAAAAAATGTATATTTTTAATAATTAGTAGTTAATTGCTGTTTCCATATATGTTACCAATTTCTGAATTCACTTTAGGTTCTTGCACCCTACTCCTTCTCTTTAGGTTCAATTTTAGTAGGTTTTATGTAAAAAGCTATTAGTGGTAAACTTTATAGAACTTCCTGTGTTGAAAATTATTATATATTTAGTCCTTACTCTAGAAGGATATAGAATGCTGGCTTAACAGTTGGGTATAGAATGCTTGCTTAACAGTTATTTCCCTCCATTCCTTGAAGACATTCTTCCTTTGTCTTCTGACAATTTTTGCTATTATTGAGAATTTTAGTACCAATTTACCTCTTCTTTCTGATTATCTTGCTCTTTGATTTTCTGAACTTTCAATTTATTTTTCCTGTGTAGTATTTATAAGAGTGTTATGAGCTGACTTGTATGTGCTAAAAAAAGATACGTTAGTCCTAATCCCAGCACCTCAGAATGTGACATTATTTGGAAACAAGATCCTTACAGAGGCAATCCAGTTAAAGTGAGGTCACTGGGATAGGCTTTAATTCAATATGACACAGTAGGTGTTCTTATAAAATGAGGAATTTTGGACATAGAAGTGGAAATACATAGAAGAGACAGAGAGATGGAGAGAATTCAATGTGAAGATCACGGCTGAAACTGGGGTGATACATTTACCAAAATTGCCAGCAAATTACCAGAAGATAGGAGAGAGGCAGGGAACAAACTCTCCCTCATAGCCCTTAGAAGGAACCAATCCTCCCAATTCCTTGATTTTGGACTTGTAACCTCCAGAACTGTGAAAAAATATTTTTTTATTATTTTAAACCAGCCAGTCTGTGGTGCTTTGTTACAGCAGTTCCAGGAAAGTGATAGAGTGGAGATTTTCAAATGAGGCTAATGTGTTGCTTTAATTTTAGAATATTCTTAACTGCCATATTTTTTTTAATATTTCTTTCTACTATAAGTTCTATCCTTCTTTTTGAAATTTTATTAATTTAATTGGAATATCTCAATTTATCCTCAAAGTATTTTAACTTTTCTCTTTATGATTTTGTTGAATTCATGTGCTATATTCCAATGTGCTAATTCTCCCTTTGACTTTTTCTAGTTTACAATTTACCCAAATATTGATTTTCTTATTCCAATATTCATATTTTTTATCTTTAGGATTAACCTGCAAGTCAATTAACCCAAAGTTTACCAGAAGTAAATTCACTTTCTCCTTTTTAATTTTATTGGCTTTCTTAGTGTTATTTTTCTTAGTGTGTTTGAATTTTTAATTTGAACTCTTATCTTCCTTGGGAATTTGTGTTGTTGTTTTTTTTACCTCTGTGCACATTCCTCCTTGCCTAACAGTTTTACACTTGTCTCAAACTCCACCTTCTCCCCAGGTCCCTTTTCAAGTGTCTGATGATATGCATGAATGACCCTGCCAGTTGACTTGAATCTGTGTCTGCTTATTCCTGTCTCTCAGGAGTAAGCCATGGTTCTATACAATCTGTAATCCAGGAAATTTTTTTACAACTTTCTTCATTGGTAATAGCACTCTCACACAGGCCCTGGTTTTAAACAGTAAGCCTGACATTAGTCTCTTGCCATACATGGACCCCATTTAGTACTTGTTACTTCATCCCAACTTTGTCTCTAATCTGGTCCAAAGTCCAGTGGGCTTGTAGTTTACTCCTTGTGGTTTTCTCTTGCGTAAGTCATTCCTAGTTAACTACTATTAACACTGTTTCTACAGACCAATGTAGAGAACTCTGTTGGCCTGGAAAGGCCCATGTGAACTATTGCTAGGCTATAAGCAAATTAGGCTTAATTAGCTTTTGACAAAATCAGGCTAAGATAGGTCCTATTTCTTTTCTCCAGGTTGGTAGAATACACACATACCAGGTGCAATGTAAACAGACGAAGATAGATGATAATTTTTCCTTAATTCTGAATGCTGAGCTGGCATTATTTTCCTTCCATAATGCTGAGTCAAGGTTTTTGGACCTTACCATGTCAGCATTTTGGAAGGGAAATACAGAAAAGAGAGATGTATCTACTTGCAATTATCTTTTAACTTTTATGACACAGGACTTTCCCAGTAGCAAGCCTAGGCTACATGATGCTGTGGGATCCAGGATCAATTTTCCTCTTTCCTCAAGTGGAAGAAGTGATGAAGAGAAGCCTTAAACTCCTTTCTTGAGACTAACATTCATTTTCCTCAAAACCTTTATTGTTGTTTCATTATCTTCTACTGCTAATGAAATAATTAAGTTTGAGACCATAATGATTTTTCCTTTATGGATTTTTTACTTCTTCTGTCAATCTAACTGAAGGACTCTTTGTCATTGAACTTCATTAATAAGATTCTACCCCTTGTTTACCTGGGTATGGTTTATTATATTCCCTTAGACTTTGAGCTGAAAACCTAGTGCACAAATCCATAACTCTTAATTAGTCATTCAGTTACTAGAGGCTGTGTGAAAAGTAAGCTGGAGAAATTGATAGCCAAAGTTCAGGTGAGTTGTACTTTCCTGCTTCTGTGAAAATTTGAGTACCTTGCTCTGGTATTTTTCTATTATCTCTAAGGAAAGAAAAAGTGCCTAGTGTTGAGGTGTTCTCCAACTTCAGCCTCTCTAATCAATCATTCACCAGATTCCTGTTAAAAACTCATTTAGGGAGTTAAAATGATAGCATAATGTGATATTCCCATTAGATCTGTGGAGAAAGGATGAGTGTCAATTAGGCCACTTCCTTTTCTGTATCCTATGGCTTTCTTTCATCACTGGAACTTCCTTGCTCACTTACTGATCCAAATCTTAGTATACTCATTCATCTTCATACAAATGTTACATCTGGCAAGTTTATACTGTGGCTTCATGGTTATGCCTCTCATATTCTTAAAGATGAAATTTTATCTTTTATTTTTTTCTTGATATTTCTGTTGTTCATTTCTATAAATTTCAGGCAAAGGCATAAATTATGTAAACATGCCCTGTTCCCCATCCTTCCCATAAGTTCATCAATGAAGTGGATTTTAATTTAACAATTTATAATAAAAAGTGAGAACTAGCCCTAGCTGTTTTGGTTCAATGGATAGAGCGTCAGTCTTCAGACTGAAAGGTCCCAGGTTCAATTCCGGCCAAGGCCACATGCCTGGGTTGTGGGCTTGATCCCCAGTAGGGGGCATGCAAGAGGCAGCCAATCAATGATTCTCTCTCATCATTGATGTTTCTATCTCTCTCTCCCTCTCCCTTTCTCCCTAAAATCAATAAAATATATTTTTTTAAAAAGTGAGAACTAGTAGGTAACCAACTGAAGAACAGAAAAAGTACAAAGGATGGTCAGAGACACTGAAGAGGGCTGCTAAAAGTTTAAATTGGCTAAAACATAGATTACATCTAAGGGAGCCATACTTCTTAGATTCTTATCAGAGGTTTTCGTAGATTAAAAAAAAAAACTACCAATAATAACACTATAAGAAATTTAATTGTTTCTTATGTTATCATAGGACAATGCATTTGACAAAGTAGAACTTATTCTTTGGAATAATAAAGAACAAGGGAGTAGGATTTATGAAAACTTTTATATTTTTCTTTTTTTAACTAGAAACAATTGCTGATAACTAGCTATGTGTACTTGAATATGACTTCTCCCTTGGCATTTCTGGAATTGATTTTCTGCAATTATCAAGTAAAAAATTGCAATTCTCTGTTCTCTAGGGTTACTCCTTGCTGCATTTATTTATGCACAAATGTAGAAAGATGACTTCTCTGCAGGTGAAGTTGTGACAACAGAAAATATATTTTGATCCCTGGCTAGCTACTTTCTTCAGTTTGGTTATCCATAATATCATAATCAACAATCTTATCTAATAAAAAGGGAATATGCAAATTGACCATCATGCCATAATGTCAAGATGGCTGTGCCCACAGCAGAGGCAGGGATTCTGTAACACAAAATGGCTGCACCCACAGCGGAGGCCGAGTTCCTGTAACGAGCCTTAATGAGCAATTAGCAGGGACCTAAGGCTGTGCCCCCCACCTGGCAGGGTTTGATGGGGGATCTCAGGCCACACCCCTCGCCTGGCAGGGCTTGATGGGGGACATCAGGCTGCATCCCCCACCTGGTGGGGCTTGACGGGGGTGGGACCAGCCAGGTCTGGATCTCGTGCGATTTCAAGGTGCACGTGGGTGGGCAGGGACTTGACTCTGGTTCCCGTGGCACACCCCAGACTCTGACAGGAGAGAGATTTTTAGATACATTTTACTAATTTTCTTTCATCTCTGACACTTATATAATAGAGAAAGGGCAAATAGCAATATTAAAATATATCCTCTAATTAATCCCCTTTTAATGTGCACAAATTTCGTGCACTGGGTCACTAGTCATAAAAATAATTGGAAATGTAGTTGAACACATTTAAGATCTTTCAAGCAGAACCTAGAGAAAAGATTTCAAAATTGCACTCAAATGAAATGTTTATCTTTTTCAAAATTTTTGTTTGAACAAAATTTGAAGCAGAACTGTATTTTATTCAAAAGTTGAGTCAAGATAGTCATGATTAATATTGTTTTGGGAATAATTCATTATGACATGGTTTAAGTTCAGAAAGTGCCTTCTGAATAATCATAAAGATCTTTTCAAATTGTTTTCACCTACCTCTTAAGTGAAGGGCATTTTACACAAGTATAAAGTAGAAAAATTATAAACATCTATGGTTATTAAGGAAGGCAGGTGGCATTGATTAAAAGAAAACAGTAAAGGATTCTCATTTTAAAGTAATTTCACAATTATGTACTCTGATTAATCTAGTCTAGAAACTATTATCTGAAAGTAAATGCAAATTTTGCTTTATAATTATGAACTATTTAAGGTGAAAAATGATCAGCCCAGTCACATTTTCCTATACACAGGAGCCCATGGGTAGATATCTTGTATCTGAATTTCTCTGCCACAATTGCTAAATACTATCTTCCAAACACTGGAATTCATTCAGAAGACGAAAATAGCCTTGTTATTTTACATTTTGCTCTACTTTTTTTAAAATATATTTTTATTGATTTCAGAGAGGAAGAGATAGATAGAAACATTATGATGAGAGGGAATCATTGATTGGCTGCCTCCTGCATGGGGATCGAGCCTAGCATGTGCCCTTGACCAGGATTGAACCTGGGACCCTTCAGTCCGCAGGCCGACGCTCTATCCACTGAGCCAAACTGGCTAAGGCTTGCTCTACTTTTTAATACCCAGTATATATTGTGTATTCAATAAATATTGATTAATAATGTCTTTACTGAGGATTCGTATTAAAATAAATGTTTTATTATTAATAATATTTCTCTGAGTACAATGCAGCAATGAGGATCATCTTGACATAATTTCACATAAATCACAAACTGGGCAAGTTTGGGCAATTGGCTCACATCGCCACTCGTTTTTAATATTATTTTGAAGTCCCCTTAGATAAGAATAGAACAGACTTTTGGTACAGTATAATGTTCTCTGACATCTCATAATTCACTATGCATTGCAGAAGTGAAGATATTTTCAAGTATTTAGATAATGACACCTCTGCCAGGAAAATGACCGACCAGCAGGGAGAAAAAACATCTCCCCATTTTGCTCATTTTTTGAAAGACATTCCTCTTTGCAACAGTATACACTGCCAAGTTCTAAAAATCAATTGTGAATAATAATAATCTATGAATGTTGATAAAATATTCAGTTCCTGAATCTAACCCAAAGAGATACTAATTAAGTCAGAAATAATGATTGTTACCCTCACCACTTCATAGCACTATGGGATAGCAGATCTGAAAGATTTCTTTACAATTTGAAATTGTTTTCATGGAGTTTAAGGTATTATTATAATAATTAGCACCTCTCTCAAACAATAAAGGAAAAGATCCTCTTAAATATATTTTTTCTAATTATACAAATATTACATGCTTATTATGTAGAACATTTGGAAAATATTAGAAGGTATAAAGAAGAACCTAAAATTTGCCCATATCCCACTATGGAGAAATGATAACTATTAACTTTTCCCCCCTTTTTTGAGTATTAATTGTATTTAAAAAAATGAAAATTGCAATGATTATATGTATTTGGCTAAGTAAATTTTCACAATCACTCCTGTTTAAGCAGCTTCCAGTTCCAGAATCAATAAACAACATATTATCAGCACCTCAGAATCTTCCCCATTTCACATCCCCTTTTGTCATCAAATATTCCCCTTTTGTCATCAAATATAAATACCTTTATCCTGGCTTCTAATGCCATAAGTACATTTTGTCTGCTTTTGATTTATATATAACATCTTTCTCTCCATATGAATTGAGAAAACATAGAGATTTGTGTGATTTATTTATATTGTGCTGTATAGTCATAGCTCATTTGTTCTCATAGCAATGAAGATACACTTTGGGGCAATTTCAAATAGTTCCACTATGAGCAGTCTTATACATGTTTTATAGTGAGCATATGTATACATTTATGTTAGCTATTTACTTAGGGGTAGACTTGCTGGGTCATAGTTTATATAGAGAGTATGCATATGCATTCAGTTTACTAGATACTGCCAAATGGTGTTTCTAAGTGGTTGTACCAATTTATACTCCTTCTAACAAAGGAAAAGCCTTCTAGTTGCTCCACAACTTCACCAAAACTTGTGGGGGTTTTTTTTCTTTTACAATTCTGCCATTTTGGTGGATACAGTGTTGTCATATTGTGGTTTTAATTTATATTTTCCTAGTGATTTATGAAGTTGAGCTCCTAACTATCACTGATAGTTTGATGTATTCCATATATATATATGTGTGTGTGTGTATATATATATATATATATATATATATATATATATATACACATATATACATATATGCATATATATATGTGTGTATTTGATATTTTAAAGTTAATATTATATTGCATATATAGTTATGTGAACACCTAAAATTATATCAAGATAATTTTCCATGTTCATAAATTTTCTTCAGAAATATGAGTTTTAGAATATTGTTCTTGTTGGTGTTGCAAGGGTTCAGGAAGCCCCCAGTTCGGGACGCCATTAATGCCAGTGTTCTTGTTTCAGCATTAAAAAGGGTTCAGCAATCTGGAGAAAGGCTGGGTGTAGATTAAGTAAGAGTCCAGAGACAAAAGATAATTTTGAAAGTCATTGGGGGTCAGAGGAGCTTTAGCTAAAGGAGCTAAGTTCTCCTTGTCTCAGGACCCCTTGCTTTTTATTAACACAATTTGTCCTAAGGCAAGGTGAAGATAATACACTTCAAAGGGTAGGGTTTCATACAGAAGCATTGTCAGATTAGGCAATAGCCTACGGCTGTTCAGGTGTTTGGCCAGTAGGAGGCAATAACATGTAGATTAAGATGCCCTGAGCTGTCTGGCAGTAAACAATCATCCTATTCAGGTTTTGGGGAAATATCTTTAGCCACTCCAACAGGTGATAACATATGTGACTCAGCCCTTGTTGAGTCCCCAAGTTCCATCAACCTTTTGATGAAACTCTTGCAATTATGACATGCTGGAACTGGCTTCTGGCAATTCTGATTCATCTCATTAAAAATAATTAAATGATCCTAATATTTGGATAACATTATGCCAGAGAAAACAATACCTGAAGTTTAAATTGAACAACTGACTTCCCTAGTTTGGTTTCCACTTCTCTCTTTTTCTCTGGTCTAAGACGTGGACAGTGAATTGATCAATTCACTGTCCATGTCTTAGACCAGAGAAACCAAACTAGTGATCAAACCATGATTCTTTCAGCACATGATGAAAGCAGTGGGGTGGGCCTGCATTGGTCCAGTCACACAGGGTGATGGCACATTCCCTGGCTGTGTTGGGAGGATTTGAGTAGATCAAGAGGGTCCTTTGAATCTGAAAACAGTTTGTACTATGTTAGACAAAGCATTATAATAAATTAGGAACTATTATTACAATTCTAGCACAGCATCTTGTAAATATGAGGCTAATGTTTGCTCAGAGTCAAAAGTACAGGTGGCCCTTCCACAAGGAAAGGCTATTCCGTGATGTTCTATTGTTGCAACGTTCAAAATTCCAGTCTCTGTACACATGCCATGAAGATGAATTTCACTTTTAATCATCATGAAGAAGAGAAATTTAGAACTGACCATAATATGACCCATTAGAATAGACATAAAAAAATCCCAACATTTTTTAAAAAAAAACAAAGAATATGGCTATTAGCCAGAGGTTAGGCTTAACTTGTAAATATCCACCCAACAAACAGTAGTCTGTTATCTATATACTCCCCCATAGGACTGATTTAGTAAACTCATTGTTTCCAGGGCAATTCTTAGCATCAGATTCTCAGTAATATTGGGGGCACGTTGGGATATATTTTGGATGTACTCATCCTAGGTCACCACAGCTGATTCAGTAACTAGGAACGCAGTTACTTATATGTTAGAACATATAACATACATGTTGTATGACATATTATACTAATATGTTCCTGGTATAGAGGGGAAGAGTCTTTTAAAAGAATATTTGAGTATAAACCATATTCTATGAACTCACAAAATTTTTTAAATTATAAGCATTTCCTTTAACTGGAAAAGAAACCAATGGTTTAATTTCTGTCACTGTGCATGATGGGTTAGGCTTTAAAATGTGAGCTATACTGAGAACCTGCTTAAGGAGGACAAGTCGGAATTCAACACATATTTCAAACCCTTATGGCTTATACTCCTTTTTTCTTTGTTTATATTGTTCATACTGTTACACCTAACACCCTGTACTTTATTACATCCAATAATAACCTGCATTTCCCAGGTACTAGCAGTTAACACTGCTACCTTTCCCTTTTCTCCTCTTTATTTGTAGTTTTTATATCGTTTTGGTTTAACTCACCCACTGATACATTACATGGAACTAAGCCACTCTGTGGTGAAATGTTGGGAGCACCCAGGTGTACACAGTGACATTTCCAGAGCTAATGACAAGTGCTATATGTCACAAACCACCCAGAACTCACAAGAGAAAAGGTAAGGCTACCAGACCAACATCCCAAATACAAACATTGCTGGATTCATAGCAAACATCGCATTTATACAGTCTTGTTTATTCCAATCCTCCCAAAAACTTTTAATGCAGTAGGATTCGAATTGTTATGGTGATAGAGAACAGAAAAAGAGTACAGTGTTTCTCAAAATATCACTCAAGAATTTCCTACATCAGTAGCTTCTAGAATGCTTACTAAAAAATGCCATCCCTGGACCCTCAGAATCAAAATCTCCGGGGGTGGAGGGTCGGTTTCCTGGATGATTCTGATGCTTGATAACGTTTGAGCATCTCTGCTATAACGTTTAACAATATTCATTAGAGTTAACTCTGTGAAGCTGGTCTTCAGACAGCACCTGACCTGCTAGCGTAACAACCAGGGGGCATTATGAACAAGGTCAGGAAATTTTCCTAACATTCTTCAAGCAAAGCTGCTCTCTGCCACCACACTTCTATCCGGATGCTGCAGGGGGACCATGACTACTAACAGCAGGTCCTCGTGGTGGGAGCAGTGAGTTCCAGTTGGCAAGTCACAGACTCCTTCCTTCATAGTCGAGATTTCCCGAAGAAAGTGCGCTTGGAGACATATGCACACGGGCGGCACGTGAAGCAGAGAAAAAATAGTGTGGAATTAGAAGACCTAGCTTTAACTCTTAGCTCCAGTAGGTTCTATTAGTTAGATTATTCCTTACTCCATCCAGTCCTGATTTTCTATGTGATCTTGGGGAAATTGTTTAAATTTGAACTTCAGTTTCCTTACCAGAAAAATCAGGATTCATACTACTTCACTGATGTGAGGGTTAACTGAATACAAAACACAATTCCTGAATTACAGTAGGTACTCAACAAGGCTTACTCAGTGATTTCTTACAGAGACACGTGTTTGTGAGTAGTGTGTAAATTATAAAGAGCTACACAGAAGGATGCAGTATTGTGTATTCAGAATGGGCATGGACTCGAGACAAACTTGTGTTAGAATTCCAGTTCCATCACATACTATCCATGTGACATTGGGCAAGTTACTTAATCTCTCCAAACCTCTATTCCCTCATCTGTAAAATGGGGATCACAGGAGTAACTGTTTCATAAGGCAGTTGTAAAAATCAAATAAGAGAATATGTGAAAGTCCCTTAGCACAGTGTCTGGTACCTCAAAATACCCAACAAATGTTCACTATTATTATGTTAACAATGTAAAATGTTAATAGTGATAGTTGTACATTTTATAACCATTGCCTTAATTGATCTCTGTCAGACAGGATAGTAGGTCCTGCTTTCCTCATTTACAGATAAGGACAATGAGGTTATAGGGTCTAAGAGCGCTGGCCATTATCACACAACTAATCAATGGCAGTCAATGTATAAACCTAGGTCTTCTGACTCCAATGTGGTTACATCCAGTTCCCTGATTCTTTTTCCTCAATAGCAGGAAGTTTGCTCAAATTTTCCAGAAGTTTATTTTAGACATCTATTTTATTTTGACTGTCTAAACCTAGGTTAGGACTAATCAAATTGTTTATAACTTATTTTCAGAAAAGTGTTTTTCATAAGGGTGGCAATCAGAAAATTCTTAAGACTGGGCCAAGTAAGGAATTATCTCCCTAATTTGTATTAAATACATCTAATTAGTATCTCCATTGTCATGGATTCTGGGATTTTCTAATGAAAATGTATTGATTTTTATATTGAAGACTTCCTAATAATCAAAGGCCCCCTATAAAACAACTTTTAGCAAGTTGTCATGGCACTAGTGGTTCTCTCATAGAAATCTCTTTTGAATTCTGCCACTCCTCTCCAGTGCAAATGCCCCTAACCTGCCTCGGCACCTCGCTGTCACTCCCCATAACTAGCATAGCAGTCCCCTATTTAGTCTTTGTACTCCCAGAAATACTCTAAAAATTAAATCTTACCGTGTAACCACTTGGTTTACTTATCTTTATTGCTCAGTGTCTATTTGAAAAAAAAAAATGCTGTTACCTTGCCTGGCCATTAAAACCCTCACAAGCCAACTTTCTCTCCAGCCTTGTATTTCCCCCTTACGCTGTAGCTACACTGAACACTTCAGGAGATTTCTCCTATTGCTCCCCCCACCAGACCCTTCACCTGGGAAGCTCCTATTTATCTGTCCACTCTCAACTCAGATAGAACCTTCTTTATAAGGCCTTCCTATGGGACTTGGTTACACATGGTAAAATATAAAATGCATCATGTTGCTTCTGAGTACATTTTACCCTGGAACAACTTATATGTGGATTTTTTTTCAATAAGTACTATAAATGTATTTCCTCTTTCTTACGATTTTCTTTTCTCTAGCTTACTTTATTGTAAGAATATAGTTTATAATACATATAACATACAAAATAAGTGTTAATGGACTATTTATGTTTTCAGTATGGCTTCCAGTCAACAGTAGGCTATTAATAGTTAAGTTTGGAGGGAGTCAAAAGTTATAAGCAGATTTTTGACTGCATCGGGGGGGAGGTGTCAGTGCCCCTAAACCCTATGTTGTTTAAGGGTCAACTGTATATAATAATTGCTTCCTCTTATGCCCTGAGGCCTTTCTTACGTGGATTCAATCCTCAGAGTTGTTGACTACTGTGCCTGGCACATAGTAGAGGTTCCATACATATTTAATACACATGATTGGACAATAAGAGATAGTTTGAGCAGGCCTGTGGGAATGGATCTCAGGTTTGGAGAAAGAGGCAGGATACTGGAGAGAGGAGACAGGAAAGATATCAACTTTGTCTTTATTGGAGTTCTGCCTGGGGCTAATGTTTGGTGAAGACACTCCCTCAAGCCTCACATAAATCTTGAACTCTGGTTATCTGTTTCCCATTCCCCATGCAGGTAAGCTTGAGCTACAAATATCTGCTGAGCTCCCCCCTGAACCAGGTGAGTACCAAAGTTAATAGAAAACAATTTTTTGGAGATAACAGAGAGGATAGTGTTGCCATATTTAGCAAACAAAAATGTAAGATGCCCAATTAATTTGAATTTCAAGCTTAACAGTGAATACATTTTAGTATAAGTATGCCCCATACTTACATCTTGTGTTTTATCTCACAACTCTAAAATAGGGCCATCAATTAAGTTTGGTGATGATGAGTATTTTATTGAATTTATTGATGTCCCACTTTTCTTCAAAAAAGATTTACGCCACCTTAAAGTAAAAGATACAAGATAAGTTGGCATATTAGAAATAGAAAACTAGGAACAAGTAAGATCTATAATTAATATAATTGAGCTTTAAATTGTGCCCTAAGCTTTCTGAAACAGTGCAACAAGCCATGATAAATTGCCTATATCTTGAGATTTAAAAGACCATTCCTTAGAGTAAAAAAAAAGGATTATTATAATAAAAAAAGAAATCTGGTATAATAGACTGTATTTCTAGTAAGAGAGTTTGGATTCAAGTCCTTAAGCATCTCACAATAGCTCTCCGAACCTCAGAGTTATCTATAAAATGGGATTACTATGGTCTGTTCCACTTGTCTACATATTGCTGTGTAACAAATTAGCCTATAATTTTAGTGACTTAAAACAACAACCATTTTATTATAGGTCATGGTTCTGTGGACCAGGAAATTGAGCAGGCCTTAGCTGGCAGTGTTGACTGAGGTCACTGTGGTATTGTTTGGGTCTGAGCTATTCTGAAAGTCCAAGATGGTCTCACTCACATATCTGTGCCTTAGCAGGATTGTACAGAAGTCCAGGCTCACCTGGGCCAGTGGCTTGAGGGACCCACATGTGGTCTCTTCAGCATGACAATCTCAAAGTAGTTGGACTTTTCACATGGCAGCTCAGGGCTCTCAGAGAGATTGTTCTAAGAAACAAGAAGTAGAAATGGCAATCTCTTAAGGCCTGGGCCAACAAATGGGTGTAGTGCTACCTCTTCCATACTCTACTGGTCAAAATAGAAACATCACAGGGCATACCCAGATTCAAGAGGAGACAA
Source organism: Cnephaeus nilssonii (assembly GCF_951640355.1). NCBI lineage: Eukaryota > Metazoa > Chordata > Mammalia > Chiroptera > Vespertilionidae > Cnephaeus > Cnephaeus nilssonii. Next base: position 38,623,350 of record NC_137074.1, on the reverse strand, counting down.
AGCCTCAATAGATGGAAAATTAAAAACAAAACAAAAAACTGTCCATCTTCCACTCAGACTCTTCACCAGGTTCATGGGAAGATGGAATGAGGTGATTATGCACAAGGACATATCATGTAAATGGCCTATTATGATTTAGGGTGCTGGTCCTATCTAAATCTCTCTTAACTATAGCCTCTATCTAATCCCTACTGCAGACAACCTTTAAAGCCAGGGAAAAGATATCCGTGTTCTGTGTAAATCAGATGACTGGGATCCTCATAGGTACTCCTTGGAAACATACAAGAATCCTGAATGTTAAGAGCAGCCGCTGGATCAGATACTGATTTCCAGCTGTTTCTAGGGCACTGAACCCTGCCTTAGACCTTTGGACCTGAACAGTCGCCTTGGTTTTCTCAGTAAGGAACCCACATTCCTAATTTATAGTAATAGTTCCCAAGTATGGAAAGACTTTCAGTATTTTAGGGAGAGAGAATCCTGTAATTAAAAAAGAAATTAAAAGTAGCTTCTCATGAGAGAAAAGGATCATTTTCTTTAAAATATTCTAATGACTTTGTGCTTTGTTCATTAACAAAAGAAAACCTCCCTTAAAACTTCATTTCCCATAATGAGTTGCTAGCCTAAGCAATATGCATTCAGGATTAATTCTTACGGTAATGGTTTTCCTGCAATGCTGGGCATACCATTCCTAACTCTATTCAATAGCAGCATCAAGATTTGAGAACCAAAGTTTCTCCCGTTGCTGTTCTGCCCCAAAATAGTTCTTTTATTATCATGTTGGAGTTATTAATCACTTTCTTGAGCTGAAGAGGTGCTTTAGAAAAATCTTTGTTCAAATGGCATTTAGTACCTGCTGGACTGTAATGACCCACAGGACCTCAATGCTGGAGAGGACTTCAGTGTTTTCATCCTTGCCTATAGCCAAGGGAAAAAAGCCCAGGTAGTTTAAGTGACCTGCATAAGCTCATAGAGTTTTGAGCAGTGAGGGCAGAACATGATTATTACAACAACTCAGATGTAATAATATTTAATAGGCCACAGAGCTCTTATGCTTATTTTATACCATTTGATCTTAATAACCTCTTCTAAGGAAACTCTTGAAGCCAAAGCACTTGAAGATAATTAGTCAGGGATTCTTTCCACTACACACCTGCCCAACATCTGGGCCTCAAGAAAATAGAACATGGGACAGATAAACTTTGCTTTGCAGGATTTGGGTGGGAGAAGAATGAGGGTAAACCAAGCAGGCTGATTTAGGCAGGCAGGCTGGATTGGTCATCGGGGTGAAGAGCAGGGGAGAGTAAACTGGGGAAGAAGGCCCCAGAGGAAAACAGCTATTTCCCAAATATCTTTAGGGGTTCATCTGAATAACTTTTTCCATGAGTATTTTTTTAAAATATATTTTTATTGATTTCAGAGAGGAAGGGAAAAGGATAGAAACATTAATGATGAGAGAGAATTATTGATCGGCTGTCCCCTGCATGCCCCACACTGTGAGCCCGCAACCTGGGCATATGCCCAAATGGAGAATCGAACCACGATTTCCTGGTTCAGAGGTCAGCACTCAATCTCTGAGCCACGCCAGCCAGGCTCCATGAGTCCTTCTAATGGCTTTAATGGACACTGGGCCTCACATGATCATATCTGCAGAAGAAGGTGTTGCAGGCTGCTTAGCCTTTTCTCCTTTTCTTTAACTATTTTTGCTGAATTGTCAATAAATTCCCAAGTGTTTGAGCTAAGCAATGATGGGAATAATTTCCATTTCTGCTTCTTTCAGCATGAAAGAAGGCAATCTCTTTCCAATGCAAGGAACTTTGTTAGCAGATGTTAAGAAGCATCAGGAACTAACCAGTTTCTCTGTTCCTGTTTACTTATTTAAAAAGTAAAGGAAACACAAAATGTGATTTTTGTTTGCTTCTTTGCAGCACAATTTTCCCCAAGATTCTGAAATGTATTTGTAGGCTTGCTCTGTCAATATCTGAAGAACACTACACAGCAATAAGGTAGCTTTTGGATGCATGAGGAGAAAATAAGCAGCATACAGACCTTTGAGGAAAACCACTGCAGCCATAGAGCCTGAGAATATGGCTCATATCCTTTATCAGTGTCAAGAGACTCCAGATGGTGGGTCTTTTATAACAAACCTAGTAGTTGCATTTCTAAATTAAAGATCCTGGGGCTTTTGCAATATCTGAATTTAGTTAGATTAGGTAGATAGATAGATAGATAACAAAATAGTAGATAGGAGAGAAAATAGAGGTAGGAAAAGAAATGATAGAGATAGAGAAAGAGATTAGAAAGGGAATAAGAGAAAGAAAGAAGAGAGATTGATTTAGATAGCTATTAAAATCACTAAACTCTATCAAATGTTTTATGAAAACCCAATTATAAGAGAGCATAGCTGAGGATAAATACTTGTCCAAGTGAGATGATAAGGAAATAATGGTCTCATTAACCCCAAATGTGTCTTGGTGCTGGAGACATAAAGTGACATAAAATTGACATGGACAGTAACAATAATCCCTAGAGATGGTATTATACTAGAAATCTCAGATACCCTCAGAAAATTTTTTTCAAAATAAAAAATATTTTATTGTTTTTATTATAAAATTATTTTATAATTTTTTCTTCAAATATCTATGCTAATAAAAGGGTAATATGCTAATTAGACCCGATTGACCAGCCATCTTCTGGACGTCTGACTTCCTTCCAGAAAAAGCTATGGTGGTGGGGACTGAGGCAGAGGCAGTTAGGAGTGATCAGGCCAGCAGGGGAGGGCCATTGGGGGCCAGATCAGGCCAGCAGGGGAGGGCCATTGGGGGCCAGATCAGGCCAGCAGGGGAGGGCAGTTAGGGGTAATCAGGCAAGCAGAGGCAGTTAGGGGTGATCAGGCCGGCAGGAGAGAGCAGTTAGGGGTGAGATCAGGCCGGCAGGCAGGTGAGTGGTTAGGAGCCAGCAGTCCCAGATTGCGAGAGGGATGTCTGACTGCCGGTGTGGGATCGGGCTTAAACTGGCAGTTGAACATCCCCCAAGGGGTCCCCGAATGGAGAGGGTGCAGGCTGGGCTGAGGGAATCCCTCCCCCATGCACGAATTTTATGCACCGGGCCACCAGTCAAATAATAAAAAAGTAAACTAAAAATGTTTCCCTCCACTTCTACACACTTCCCTCCCCGCCCTGCAACACACATACTTTCTATTATCCCAATCCCTAAAGTTAGTCATTGTTAACAGTTATAATGTAGCCTTCTGTACATCTATTCATAAATATTTTAAATTAATGTACCTGTACTTTACATAATGTTCTATAATATGCTTTTATAATCACCAGTGTATTGAGCCATCTTTCCACTTCAACACACCTTGTCTTTGGTAATGATTACATAAAATTTCCCAAAGTCCACTTTAAGCAAAACCCTACTGAGTTAAGATGGTTTCCAAATGTTTTTATTTCAAAGAGTGCTGCAACAGACATCCCTGAATTTATCTCATGAAACACTTCTATTTTATTGGGGAAAAAATTATATTTTGAAAGAACTCACTACATAAGGTGACAGAATTCCAAAATTAAATCACATAAAAATATACATCACAATTTCTTTGTACAATAAGCGAGAGAAATCTGAGTATAGAAGAATAGAGGCAAAGAAATATGAAGGGCTAAGGTTATGAGGGTAAATAGCATTTTTAATAGCAAACCCAGAAGTTAAGTAGAAAGCTAGTAGCTGTGCATGCTTTACTCATCCAACCTTAACATTAGTTAACTGGAGGGCAAAAATAAAACCAAATCAGAATTTTTTATAATTGGGATAAATTTCAATAAATTGAATTCAGAACCAACTTGTTTTAGTTCTTGGGAATAATGACAGTTCAAGAGCTCTCAACAGCCAAAAAGTGTTATTGCTACATCCAATCCAAGTGACATGTGCAACTAGAATACAAAAAGGACAAAGCACCTAGTGATGGCCACTCCTCCGAAGTCATCATTAAAATCAAGTAACTGCTTATTTAGTATTTCAGTGTTGGAACTAATGCTTGATGGGATTTGAGTTATTTTCTTTTTATGTACCATACAGAATGCACCGAGAGTACATTGTAATAGATAAAGCCTGGGGCAGGAAGTATGGTGCATGGAGCTGATACCAGCTGTGCCACCAAGTAGCATGTGAAGTACACAGTAGGGAAATTGATCTCTCAAAGCAAATCACAGATCAGACTAGCCATGGCTACTTAAAGTCAGGCAAGCATAACAGTTGTAGCTATCAGTTTTGGTTAGATGGGCTATGAGGCAGAAATATTGATTTGTATCAGCAAAAGTCAAAATTGGGTGAGAAAATTAGAAGAACACACTTCAAAGCAAGCAGAGCAAGAGGTCAAGTAGAGAAATCACTTCACAGAGTAGTCTCGGCTCTGAATACTGCCCTAGAAAAATATAACTTAGACTTAGCTGAAGGACTTCTGAATAATAACCAAACCAAATGTGTGTTTGTGAGTGTGTGTTACGGGATGGGAGTTCCCCACAGTACCAATAATTCCTGGATAGCAGCTGGATGTCCTTCCATTCAACTCAATTCTGACACTATCTACGCAGAGATAGCATCAGATTACCAGGTTAAGGTTTCTGTCCCACAAGACTGCCCTCTTCTTCAGCTGCCAATCCAATTCCAGATTGTTACCTGTGCTTCTTACATGCTGGCTATAGAAGGGAGGTTTCGACAATCCCCTTCTTGGGTTCAATTATTTTGCTAGAGCAGCTCACAGAACTCAGGAAAACATTTTACTTACTAGTTATATTATTACAGGTCATCATATCACAGGAGCACAAAAAATAAATAGAAAAATATATATGAAACCAGATGATAACAACTTCCATGAAAAAAAAATTAAAGTACATGTCAATGTGAGAAACATCCAAACCTGTAGTTTATTTGAGCCAAACTGCCTACAATTGATGGGAAGCAAAATCAGAAATGGTTGAGAAAATGCTCTGGAGAATACAGTTTTTCAGCTTATTTTGTACATTGGAATAAAAGAAGGAGATAAAAGGTGGGTTACATGAAATCCACTGGTGGTAAATTAAGGGGGTGGGAGAAAACAAAGCTGGGAAATCTCTGGGATTGGATAAAAAGCAAAATGGTGAGACATGTACTTTTACATTGGTGGGTACAGGATATTTATTAACATTTATGGCACATAGAGATGGTATGTGGGGAGCAAGTTAATAATGAGGGGTTCTGTGGTCTCCTGCTCTGGTGCCCAAGGTTGTGCCTTAAGGGATCTGGAAAAGAAGATTACTTTCTTTGTCATATCAAAGGTCTGTTATCTTAGATACAAAAAGGCAATAGACAGGTTTACTTAAGGTAAGACCTTTGTCTAGGAAGCTATAGACCTAGGACATGACTATCTGCTATGACTTACTTTTAGTTGGGAATCTTTATGATCAGACCATTCTATGTGGTTACTTTCTGTCTCTGAGTTTGTAAGGCCTGCCATGCAGGCCTGCTCTGAGCTTGTCAGGTTTCTAATGTGTCCCCCTTTTCATCCACACATGATACAAGGCATAGAGGGTAATTGGGATGCCTTTTTAGATAGAATGATCAGAGAGGTATCTTTGATAATAGCTTTTAAGCAAAGACTTGAGGGATGTGAGAAAGTGATTCATGTACATAACTGGAGGAAGAATCTTCTATGTGCAAATTTCCAAAGTCAGAGTCGCTTGGGATGATGGAGGAGCAGCAAGGAGGAAAGTGTACCTGGAGCTAACTGATGCACAAAATGAAGTGTAAGAAAAGACAAGATCAGAGAGGCCACTAGGGAAGACCATGTGGTACTGCAGGCCTAAGGATTCAATTTGAGCAGACTCGTGTTTTACGAGTTCTTCTGGCTTCTGTGGAGAAGAGTCTGCAGAGGGGCAAGGGTGGAAGCAGAAAGACCAGTTGGGAGGCCACTGCATGTCCAGGTGAAAGACAATGGTGACCCAAAACAGAGTGGTAGCTGAAGAGGTGGAAAGAAGTAGTCTGCCTATTTAAAAGGTAGAATGGACAGGATTTGCTGATGGATTGGATTTGAAGCTTGACAGAAAGAGAAAAGGCAAGGATAATTCAAGGTTTTTGGCCCAAACAACTGAAAGAATGGGAAGGAAAGCTGCAGAAAGAACAGATTTAGAGGGAAGTGAGAAACAAGAGTTTGATTTGGGTGACCTGTCAGCTTTGAAATATTTATTAGTCATTTATGTGGAAATGTCAAGTAAAATATGAGTATGGAGATCAAGGGCAAGAGAGCAGGCTGGAGATAAAATTGAGTCATCAACTTAAAGAAGCTGAGGAACTGGACTAGATCATCCAGAGGATGAATGGGGATAAAGACTGAGCCCCAGAGCACAATCACGTTCAGCTGAAGAGGAACCAGCCAAGGAGATGAAGAAGGAGCTAACAGGGAGGTAAAAGAGACTGGTGTCCCAGAGGTGAACTGAAGGAAGTGTTTAAGAAGTGGGGAGTAACAATCTATAACAAATGCTGCCAACAAGTTGAGTAAGATGGGGACTGAAAACTGACCATTAGATCTGATGACATAAAGGTCATTGGTATCCTTTACAAAGAAGGATGATCAAAAGCCCAGATAGATTACACTTCTGAGAAATTAGAGAAAAGGAAGTAAACACATCTAGAATAGTCAAATTTCTCAAATAGTTTAGCTATAAAGAAACAAAGAAAGGCACAGGAGAACCAAGATGGCGGCATAGGTAAACGCCTATACTTGCTGCCTCCCATAACCACGTCAAAATTACAACTAAAATACAGAACAACTATCATCCAGAACCACGGGAAAGCTGGCTGAGTGGAAGTACTACAACTAGAGAGGGAAAGAAGAAAGCTCACTGAGACTGGTAGGAGGTGCGGAGGCGCAGATTGGGCTGGTCCGGCACCCAGGTGTGCTGCTTCTTTAATCAGGAGTGAGATTGCCTCTGCAGAGGCTACCTGGAGGAGTGAGGGATCCAAGCCCCATATCAGACTCCCAAACCAGGCTCCCAGAGCTGGGGAAAGAAGTCCCTAAGGGCTGTAAGAACTACAGACTGTAAAAACCAGTGCAATTGGAGCTGAGTGACACACAGGCTGCTGGAGACCTACCTGCTCCTCTTAAAAGGCCAGCACCACGAACTGAATTTACAAGCTCTCACTTCCTCTGTGCTTCAGTGCCGGGAGAGGCTCTGGGAGACCCAGACACATACGTGGAAAAACTGGACTGCCTGGCATCGAGGCAGGAACTCAGGGGGAGCTTTCTTCCAGACAGAGGTGCTCCCAGCAGTCATTGTTCCCATGCTGGGACCTCCCTGTTGCAGGGCTGACTGGCAGCCATTTCTGTTTGCTCCACTCTGGTGATTCCCTGAGACCCTGTCTCATCCAATTTACAATCCCATCCAAGCTGTGTGCAACAGCTTTTGCATATGAATGGTTTGTCCTTTCTCAGGCTAAAAACTGGTCAAACAAGCTATAGCTGGGTCAGGGAGCCTCAAATCTATCAATAAAAGGCCCAAGACCCAGCACCAGCACCAGCCTGTCTTGCTTCACACCTGGGCCTTGTCTGGGCACTGCCAAACCCCATACAAAGAGGAGGAATCTGCAGATCTCTCTGTAGCTCCTGCTGGATGGCCCCAGGCAGTAGCTGACTTTGCACCTCCCTGGAGAACCAAGAGCCAGTGTACCCAGTGGTCAGTGTGAGACCATACCAGATTACTACTCTTCACATTCATAAGCGACACACTCAAGGGGCAGACTCAGTGAGCACCAAAGCCCCACTGAAGCAAGTCCTGCTCCATAAGGGTGTATCCTGCACAGCAGCTCTCCCACTGTAGTCTCAGCTGGTCTCCACAACCAATTGGCCTGGAGATCAATTCCTTCCAGTGACACCAATAGCAATAAAGGCTCAACTACAACAAGACTGTGCACACAGCCCACAAAGGGGTGCACCAAGAGTGTCTACCTCAGGTGATTGGGGAGGCTGAGCCACTGAGCCCCATAGGACACTTACTACACAAGGCCACTCTATCATTCAAGGAGACTTAGCAGTTACCCAATACATAGAAACAAATACAGGGGAGCAGCCAAAATGTGGAGACAAAGAAACATGTCACAAATGAAAGAAATAGAAGAAAGAAAACTACTGGATATAGAGTTCAAAACCACAGTTATAAGGTTACTCAAGAGTCTTCTAGAAACCTCTGAGGAACTTAGTGAGACTTTCAAGGATCTTGGTGAGAATGCCAAAAAAATGGAAAAGGACCAGCCATAAATTAAGTATACACTGACTGAAATAAAGAATAATATACAGAGATTCAGAGGTTCTCTGAATAATATACAGAGATTATAGGATCCTGAGAATCAAATCAATGATTTGAAATATGAGGAAGCAAAAAACACCCAACCAGAAGAGCAAAAAGAAAAAAGAATCCAAACATATGAAGATAGTGTAAGGAACCTCTGGGACAAGTGTACCAACATCTGAATTATGGGGGTGCCAGAAGAGAGAGCACAAGATAATGAAAATCTATTTGAAGAAATAATGACAGAAAACGTCTCCTACCTGGTGAAAGAAATACACTTACAAGTCCAGGAAGCACAGAGAACCCCAAACAAAAGAAATGCAAAGAGGACCACACCAAGGCACATCGTAATTAAAATGCCAAGGGCAAAACACAAAGAGAGAATCTTAAAAGCAGCAAGAGAAAAATAGTTAGTTACCTACAAGGGAGTGCCCATCCAACTGTCAGCTGATTTCTCAACAGAAACTATGCAGGCCAGAAGGTATATCCAAAGTGATGAATAGCAAGGATCTACAACCAAGAATACTCTACCCAGCAAAGCTATCATTTAGAATTGAAGGTCAGATAAAGAGCTTCACAGACAAGAAAAAAGCTAAAGGAGTTCATCACCACCAAACCAGTATTATATGAAATGCTGAAGGGTATTCTTTAAGAAAAGGAAGAAGAAGAAAAAGGTAAAGATAAAAAATATGAACAACAAAGTGACAACAAATACATATCTATCAACAAGTGATTCTAAAAATCAAATGAATAAAAAATCTGATGAACAGAATAACTGGTGAATGGAATAGAATCAGGGGCATGGGAATGGAACAGACTCATGATTCTCAGAGGGAAGGAGGTGGGGGCAGGAAGAGATTAGACAAAGATCTTATATGCATGTATGCAGTACCTATGGACACAGACAATGGGGTGGCAAGGGCCTGGGGTTGGGTGGGAACCAGGTGGAGGGGTGTTATGGGAGGAAAAAAGAGGGACATCTGTAATCATCTCAACAATAAAGATTAATTTTTTTAAAAAAAGAAACAAAGAAAAGGATTGATAGAGGACCATGAGGAATTGGGAGTGTGTTGTTGTTTTAAGGTGGGAGATGTTTTCCATGTTTTTTAGGCTAGTGGAAATGAGCAGCAGAGTGGAAACAAATGTAAGAGCAATGGAAAAAGTGCAGGTGTGAAGTTCTTGAGGAAACAAGAGAGAATGGGATTCAGTTCATGAGAAGGTTTGGCCATAGGAGCATAAAATGTTGAAACTAAAAGAAAGTAAAGCTTTCAGGCACAGAGGCAAGTAGATTAATAGGTACAAACATTTTTAAGCTCTTGATCCATATTCACAAACCATCCTCAAGAAAAGCTGTACCAATCACAACACCCCACTGCAATGTGTATATTTCAAACACCTCTCCAATACTGAGCATTAAAAAAAAAAGAAAGAAAACCTTGCCAACCTGATAAGTAACAATGATACTTCTATATTTTCATTTATATTTATTAATCATTTATGCTCCTTTATTTTATCAATTTTATTCATATTTTGCCCATGTTCCTGTTAGATTATTTTTTAAATTTATTCTTAAAGGATTTTGCATATCCTATATAATTAAAGCCTAACATGATAAGTGTCCAATCGTCCAGTAGTCCATTCAACCAATCAAAGCGTAATATATCAATGATATGCTAAGGCTGCTCAACTGCTCTCTATGACATGCACTGACCATCAGGGGGCAGACACTCCGACTGGTAGGTTAGCTTGCTGCTAGGGTTCAGCCTATTAGGACTGTGGGAGATGGGCCGAATATGCCCTGGAGACCTCTGGCAGTCCCACCCTGGTCAAACTCCGTCCCTCTCCAGCCCCAATCGTGCACCAGTGGGGTCCCTCAGCCTGGCCAGTGCCCTCTCAAAGTCCGGGACCCCTCAGAGGATGTCAGAGAGCCAGTTTCAGCCCAATCCCACAGGCCAGGCTGAGGGACTTCACTGGTGCATGAATTCGTGCACTGGGCCTCTAGTTATGTATAATTGCCAATTATCTGTCTTTTATGTTGTGAATGTGTTGTTTTTTTGTGGGGGTTTTTTTTTCTATCCTTTCTTTTTTCCCCCCTAAAAGTCTGAGAGATTCCAAAGCTCGAGCTAGAATGCCACTTACCAAATTTAATTAGTCCCTTTAGGAGTAATTGCTGGGATAAAATGAGCATCATCAATTCATTACAGCAGAGAATGTATCAAATTTCCCACCCACCGCACCTCACTTCAAAAGCTTTTCTTCTTCACACTGGGTAGGATAATCTCATCTTTAACACTGGTCTAGACCTCCCCAACCTGTCCAGGTTTTCAGGAAGGTCCAATAGGCTGGCCCAATAGGTCTTGACACTCCTTTTCCTGAAGCACTCAAGCCCTAGGATTCCAGTACTTCTGAGCTGGGTGAAGAAGGTTGGCCTGGCCAGAGGCCTTGCTCAAGTTAGTCTCTTAGCTTGTCTAGGCCTCAGGTTCTTCACCTATAAAAGCAAGTGCCTGATCCCACAAGTTCATCATTCCTTTCAGCTCTCCCTTTCTGTGGGTCTTAATTTAGTTAATACTGCATGTGCCTGTAATTATCTTCTCATTAGAGGGCTTGTAAGACTCCTTCTGTTTTGAGTGCCCAATTCCTCGTTTTTCTAAATGGATCAACCCATAATTTCTTTTGTTAATTAGCATTGACATGTTTCTTGCGTAGTTACTCACTAAAAATTGACTGCATCACTTCAGAGAAATCAAGACATATTTCTAATGAGAAGATGGAAGTTTATCCATTTAATAAACATTTAGGAAGAATTCACAGTGTGCCAGGCACTGTGCTCAGGTCTGAGGAAATAGCTCTGTTGCAAGGACTGCTCAGCCTAGGGGAGGAGGCAGACTTGTAAATAAATCATTGCAGTCTTGTGAGCGTTCACTGATGACATACATATACAACCAGTACCCTGTCACACACAAGGTATGCAGGAGTAAAGGAAAACTTTAGAGAAGAGCTGACACTTGAGCAAAGGCCTGAAACAAACACAATTCCTTAATACACGAAGGAAAAGAAGGAAGCAAGAGAGCTGCAAATGGAAGGAGCAACACACGTGAGCACATGGAGGTGTGATCAGGTAGGGTGCCATGTTCCGGGGCAGCCAGCAGCTGCGTAATGCCGGATTATACTTGGGGATTTGTGGGAATGTGGTGAAGAGCTTTGCTTGTCCTGAAAATAGTGTGGGTTTTTACCTCTTGTTAATGGAGAAAGTTGACAAATTTTTAAAAAGTAATTTGCATGTATTTTTGTATGTTGACTCTCATTATATTATAGAGAATTGATTAGAATCAAAAGAAGTGGGAGGCTGAAAAATTAGGAAGCTCTAATAAGTTAGTACAGAATGAATATGAGTCTAAAAAATATCTAATAATATTCAATATTCTAGTGGTTTACTCTATGAAATTTAAACCAAAAAATAGTCTCTTCCATCCAGCTACAAAATACCATAGCCTTTAATAAATACCAAGATTGTGTTTTTTTTTAGTTATAATTTTATAGGTATTTATCCACAGGTGTTATATATCACATCAAAATCTTATTTCTTCTTTCAAAAATAGCCTTACGGTTTCATTTTCCTCCCTACAAGTGTGTTGTACCAGTAGGTAAATGGAATAGGATAATCTAAGCAAAGAGAATTATCTGAGTTAGGCTTAGAAACCCTGGATTAACCTTAAGAAATAATTCCCAATTCCTTGTAGATTGTATAACCTCTGTCATTATTTTAATGTTGCTTATCTCTCTCTCTAACATGAACTCTTTAAAAATCAAATTCCCTCTTTTTGTGAGTAACAGTCAGGTCATGTTCATTAATAGAAGGTAAGTCTTTGATTCTATTACATTCCTAAAATGTCTTTGCATGCTTAGTGTACTCCGAGTTAATTATACACCCAAATTTCTTTGTTCAGTCATACATTGAATTACTTGTTTCACATCAGTAAAAGCACATTGTGAATAAGGCTCTTGACTTTATGTGGTCCTCACAGGCTTCATTTGAAAAAGGAGGGAGTCAGGCCACAAAAGCTATAAGCTTTTCTCCAGCCTTAGCACTGTGTGATCCCTCATAAAATCAACACAATTTCATTAATGTTTTACAGAATTATGTCTGATAGTGTCTTCAGAGTAAATTATTTTATTTCCAAAGCTTTTATACTGTTCTAAATACTTCGAAAATAATTTATGTTCTTCATTTATTATTGATAATTTTCCGCATACAAGATACCGTTAAATTATTTAAGCAAAACAAGGAATAAAACAAGGTTCTTGTTTCCATATACCTACATCTAATAAGGAGTAAAAAAAACAAAACACAGAGGTGATTAAACAGGGGGAAACTTTTTGAATTAAGAAAATTTTGTGCCATAAAGGAGTTCTTAGCAAGGGGATACATTCAACTAGACAATCAATAAAAGCTTCATAAAGATGACAGAATTTGAAACCGAACCTGAAGAATAAATGAGCTTTTATGCCAAAGGTGTAAGGAGAGGAAAGAGTATAATTTGGACTTCGTGGACTAATACAAAAGTAAAGTTATTACAAAAGTTAGGGGATACACAGACCAGAAAAAAAGATAGGAGCAAGTTTGTGGAAGGTCATTGTATTAATAAATATTCTTTTGGTTGCAAGTGACAGAAAAACCCAACTTGGAAAAGAGAAGGTCCTTTCTGAAGTAATTAGAAGTTCATGGGTAAGTTAGCTTTCAATGTGGTTTATCAATGGCTCAAATTTTGTCCACAAGCCTTCCTGGACTCTTCCTCTCCCAGGTTGATTTCCTTTTCAGGTTTGGATGCTGGATGCTGACAGCTTGAAGTTTACATCATTAGAACACTCAGTCCAGGGCTAGAATCGATCTGCTCCCAAGTAGTCCTGGAGCTGAGTCCATTTGCCCTGGCTGGCTGAGTTAGGTGATATGCCTATCCTTGACCAATGGGGCTTGAATGCCTTGGTTGGCTCAGCCTGAATCTTATGTTCCACTCTCAAAGCCTGATGGTAAACTATTTCCCATCACACAAATAGGCCAAAGTGGGTAGATGTGTTTCCTCAAAGCAAGAGACAGTTCTTCCTGCCACTAGAAGATATGGCTCTAGGTGGCAAATATATCCCATGACTATGAATAGAAAGCTTTCAGATATTAGCAGGCAATAGGAAGCCAATAAGGTTTTTGAACTGGGAAATCATATGATCAATGTGGGCCTTTATGAAATTAATCTGTCTACAATGTATCTGGTAGGTTGAAGTGGCAGATGGATGCAGGTATAAAACTAGCTTTGAGATTGGTAAGAGGTTTAGGGAGTCTGTGCTAGGATGGTGGTGGTCAAAGTAGAATGGAAAAGTTAAAAACAATAGACATGTTTGTTAGCAAATGCTTTCTCACGAGGACTAAGAAATTCTAGCAAGTACATTTAATATTAAAAATAATATTGGGTCCCAGTCTCAGTTGGTTGGAGCGTCATCCTGTACACCAAAAGAGATTGCAAGTATGATTCCTGGTTAGGGAACATACCTAAATTGTGTGTTCAATCCTGGTAGGGGAGGCAACTGATCAATGTGTGTGTTTTTTCTCTCTCTCTCTACCTCTCTCTCTCTCTCTCTCCTTCCCTCCCCCTCTCCCTATGTCTCAAATCAATAATAATATAAAAATGATATCCTTAGGTAAGGATTAAACATTTTTAAAGCAATATTGGATTGCTGTAAGAACATTGTCATAAAGAAGAAATCAAATATAAATAACTTGTAATTTCTTAAGTTGACTTAATAGGAGGCTCAGTCTGCAGCATCCAGCTTGTTTGTTAATTTGGAAGAGCACTACTGCCATCTCCTAGTCGCCAGAGCTCAAGTATCATCCCCTGACAGCCGCGGGTCTGCTCTGGGGTTTCTGAAGTTCATTTCACATCTAACGCCCTGAGCACCAGCTAATCCCTTTCATTGTGTCAAAGAGGGCAAGGAGCAAACTTTTGTCCTCTGACTGAACAATAAAAAACAATTAGTTGTTTTAATGTGGGTCTACAGCTATTTTGACTTTGTTCTGTCCTACAGCATCTTTGAGCAGCAGGGTTTGAATCTATAAAAGAATGGTTGAATCACCAAAAAGGCTATTATCCCTGATATTTTTTAAGTCCCCAGCCTATTGACATCATTATTACTCAGCCTTTTAAAACACTTAATAAGTACTGAATTTTCAATACTCATTTAATATGCAGGAAGATTCACTTACTAATAGACAAAATTTAATTTTTCAATACAAAATATATTCTGCTACCACTCAACTACTAGTATTTTTTTAAATAATAGCTTATTGATTTTTAGAGAGAGGGGAAAGGAGAAGAGAGAAACAGTGATGTGAGAGCACAACATTGATTTGCTGCCTCCTACACATGCCCTACCAGGGACTGAGCCCCCAACCTGGCAGTATGTCCCAACCAGGAATTGATCCAGCAATTCTTCAGTGCACAGGATGATGCCCAGCGAACTGAGCCACACTGACCAGGGTTACCACTTGACTCATTAATCTATATATATATAAAAGCCTAATATGCAGTGTCCCCTCGAGAGTTCAACCAGGAGACCACAAGTTCAATCGCTCGCTATGATGTGTACTGACCACCAGGGGGTGGCATGGAACAAAGGAAGGCCTTGGCCGGCAGCTGGCAGCCTGGGTAAGGAGGCCCCAGCTGGTAGCCGACAGCTGCTAGGGACCCTAGCCATGCAGGAGTTTCATGCACTGGGCCTCTAGTTTTATTATAATGATTAAAACTGCAAGTAGTATTAGCACATTTCTTGCTGTAAGAAAGCTGCGTGTGCTATGCTTTTATGTAAGTCTTCTGGCCACTCAGAATACAGTTAAATTATCTTGTAACTGGAGAGCGATGTACTTTTCTCTTGGTACTGATGTTGCTCATGTGCTATCATTGCAAAAGGCAAGAGCTAGTTTTGCCACATATTTACATGAATATATAAATAAAATATAAATATATTTCTTACATAAATAAACCTCCTAGGCCACAGCGCAGCTCAAATTTGATGGTGCATACAGAGCATTTAGGGATCTTGTTAAAATGCAGAATCTGATTTAGTTGGTCAGGAATGGCTCAAGAGTCTGCATTTCTAACAAGCAACCAGGAGACTTTGACACTGCTGGTCAGCAAACATACTTTGAGTAACAAGGGTCTTTGGATTTAAAATGAGAAATCTTGCCCTGGCCAGTTTGGCTCAATGGATAGAGTGTCGGCCCATAGACTGAAGGGTCCTAGGTTCAATTCCAGTCATGGACATGTACTTCAGCTATAGGTTCAATCCCCAGCCCTCGTCAGGAGGGAACCAATCAATGTGTGTCTCTCTCACAATGATATTTCTCTTTGTCTCTCTCCCTCTTTTCCACTCTCTCTAAAAATCAATGGAAAAATATCCTCAGGTGAGAATTAACAAAAAACAAAAAAATGAGAAATCGTTTGTGAACCTAAGATGTGGTATTAAATCATGCTCGTTATAAGTTGAAAAACAGCAATGTAAAAGGAATGAAATATGGATTATCTTTATTTTCCTCGGAAACAAGGCATGGCTTAATAATATAGCTAATTCTGGGTTTAGCTGGGCAATCATGGCCCAACCCCTTGTAAGTCAGACTGTTGCTGATGGCGGCACTCCTGCCAGGGAGATGTATACCTGTGTGCAGGTTGGTTGGAAAAGATTTATTAGTAGCTGTTCCACGGTGTGTACAGAGACATTCTTATTTTGCTTTGTACAATAGATGCAATTGTTTGGCTTTGACCCATATACAAATTCATTCTCAAAGTTGTTTATCCATAATTCCAGTTGTTAATATGAAAACTAGAAAATCCTGTGAAAGGTCACTATATGTAAAGCACATAGATGTTTGGCAGAGATTTCCATTTTCATGCAAATATTTCTGCTATCAGAGACGCAGGCGTATAGCTGGTGCCACTTGCCCTAGTTCCAGAAGAACCACACCTTTTCCAAACTGCTGCATCTTTGGTTTGTTCGTTTGCCTTTTGTCCATTTACCTTAATGATTCGGGGTGGGGGACCACTGGGGGCAGAGATTATGCAAAGTGATACTTTCTCACCATTATTGCAGTCATAAGATAAAGTTATGCACATTTTCTCCTTTCAAGATCTCTTGAAAACAACCTAATTTGCAAAAAGCTTTCCACAAATATAATTATACTAGAGGCCCCGTGCACGGCATTCGTGCACTGGTGGGAGGCGTGGCCTGAGGGGATTGGCCCACTGTGGGAGTGCTACTCATCCTGGTCAGCCAAGCTGCTGTGGACCCACCCTCTGAGCAGCTGCTCTCTGGTCCAGCATTTTTAGTGGAGCCGAAGCACTCACCTCTCCAGGAGACCCAGTCAGGGCAGGGCCCAGGGTCAATAGCACTGAGAGGCAGCTGAGTAGGCCTCAGTCCCGCAGCAGCCATAAACCCGCCTCCCAACCTCTATGGTCGGCTCTGCTAGCCTGGTGGTGGCACTACGTGGCCTGTGGGCATCCAGAGGAGGTGGCAGGGAGCGAGGAGGAGGAGCCTGGGGTAAGGAAGTGATGATCTCAGCCCGGGTTCCTGCCCATCGGCCCGGGGTTCACAGCAGGAGCAGCCACTCATTCTGGTCAGCCAAGTGGCACTCCCATTGTAGTAGTGTACTGACCACCTGGGGGCAGCTCCTGCATTGAACATCTGCCCCCGGGTGGTCAGTGTGCATCGTAGCAACTGGTTGACCAGTCATTCTGGTAGTTCCACCATTCAGTCGCTGGGCTTTTATTATATAGGATTATGATTCAGCTTTTTGTCATGTGTATCATAAAATTCTTAGGGCTCACTAGAATACAGTTCATACATGCTTCACACTATTGATTTTCTACTGGTATATATACTTGCACATGAAAAGGGTTTTTTTGCACCCAAACACCAGATTACCTAAGCTAAAATGCTAGATTTGAATGACAACTTTTGGCCTACCTAAATGATATATATATATAAATTGCTAGATGGTCCTCTGAATCAAAAATTTCTCAAGATACTGACACTTGAATTGGTAATCAGCCAAGTATCTTTGATCACAAAGCTCATGTATATAGGCTTTAAAGGAAATATTTGTACCATAGAATGGATTAAAACTCACAATTGATGGGGAAATGTTTGACTAGAAGAGGTCAGATGTGAACTCTTAGGGGAAATGGGGGAAATTGTGTAATCATTGTAGAGATTTTAGGTCTTTTGTTTGTTTTTGTTGTTGTGTTTTTTTTGTTTGTTTGTTTGTTTGTTTAGAAAAGTCTAGACAGATTTATCTTTCTGGGATGGTAAAGTATACTCCTGACAGGTAGCTGGACTCTGGGTTCCATGGAGATAGAGACCAGGTCTGTCTTATTCTTCAGTATATTTCAGTACTTGTCACAGCTCTCCAACATACTAAGTTCTTAATAAATATCAATGAATGAATGAAGAGAGGTATGCCTTCACAGATGCACTTGTAGTCCTGAGATTTTGTGAAT
Organism: Cnephaeus nilssonii; assembly: GCF_951640355.1. Taxonomy (NCBI): domain Eukaryota; kingdom Metazoa; phylum Chordata; class Mammalia; order Chiroptera; family Vespertilionidae; genus Cnephaeus; species Cnephaeus nilssonii. The sequence goes on along the minus strand of NC_137074.1, from coordinate 38,605,493 downwards.
GTAGGAAGTAACTAAATGAGTTACTTAGGTTTAACAAAAGGATATGAGTGCTATCTTCAACTAGGTAGTTGCCATGCTGGTTCAAATACTCTTATGGTTGAGAACTCCTTGAATCTGCCATCCTAATATATAAAGAGCCAGGGTCCATAACAGATGACCGAATGCCAGGCTGCACGTGAAGCAGGCGTGGGTGGGCGGGGACTGGCGAGCACGCTGAACTGCTGACCTCTCGGTCCCTCCTGGGTCGCGGGCACGGCAGTGACCCAGCACTGACTGCCGCCACCAAGGTGGGTGCAATGCAATTGGTCGGGGAGCCCCACCATCGCCCCACAATCGCTCCAAAGAGGGAGGCCCAGGCTACCCAGCCAGTAGTAGTGGGCGGGGCCTCCCTCTGCAGGGCGATCAATTGCGGGGCTCGCAGACTGCGAGAGGGCACATGCCGGGCTGAGGGAAACCCCCCCCCCAAGTGCATGAATGTTGTGCACCGGGCCTCTAGTATGCATATAAGTTCCCCAGTTAATCACTTTCCTCCCAGCCCCCCCACCTCCACCTTGCCTCTGAAATTCATCAGTCTGTTCCATGCTTCTATGTCTCTGGATCTATTTTATTCATCAGTTTATTTTGTTCATTAGAATCCACATTTGAGTGAGATCATGTGATACTTATCTTTCTCTGCCTGGCTTATTTCACTTAGCATAATACTCACCAGGTCCATCCATGCTGTTGCAAATGGTGAGTTCCTTCTTTTTTATAGCTGTGTAGTATTCCATTGTGTAAATGTACCACAGCTTTTTTATCCACTCATCTGCTGAGGGGCACTTGGGCTGTTTCCAGATCGTAGTCATTGTAAATTGTGCAGCTATAAACATAGGGGCTGCATATATTCTTTCTGATAGGTGTTTCTGGTTTCTTGGGATATATTCCTAGAAGTGGGATCACTGGGTCAAATGGGAGTTCTATATTTAATTTTTTGAGGAAATTCCATGCTGTTTTCCACAGTGGCTGCAGCAGTCTGCATTCCCACCAACAGTGCACGAGGGTTCCTTTTTCTCCACATCCTTGCCAGCATTTGTCGTTTGTTGATTTGTTGATGATAGCCATTCTTAACAGGTCTGAGGTGATACCTCATTGTTGATATATGGTGGTTTATTTAGACCTTCCTTTGCAGACATTCATTCCTCAGCAGCCCTGTGCTGTAAGCTGAACAGATATTTGCCTTACTTCAAAAGCTGAGGAAATAGAGAATTAGTACACTTGCCCAAGAGTGCAGTGAGGTAGGTAGTGCTGACCCCTATTCCTATTCCAGTGCTCTGTCCTATAAAAGACAAGAACTGGATGGTCTTTACAGTTTACAGAGCTTCTTAACATATTTCAGTTTTCAGGATAAAATAATGAGCTTATCAGGGTTTAGACATGAAAAAATGAAGTCTAGAGAGGGAAAAGGAAATTGTCCAAATTTAACTATTGGTGGAATCAATAGGAATCCATGTCTCCTGCCTACAAGTCTTAATCACTTTGTTTGTTTGGTTGGTCAGTTGTTTTAGGACCTCAGATGCATTGAATTGGGTTAATTAATTCTTTGGTGCATTTCATGCTCTCCTTACTAGTCCATGCATGGCTCTGTTTTATTTAGTTACATCGTAATTTTATAGGTTAATTCATGTGGATGAACATAATAGCTGAAGCATTGAAAATTCACCTTCATATAAAGTGCCTCCCCATCCGTTTCCCCTGCCTCCCCTTACCTGGTGTTCCCAACATTCCAAATCCCATGTTCATTGTCCTATTGCTTTCCTTTTCATATAGTTATACATAAGTATATTCTTATAGTCCCAGGGAGTTCATATTTTTTAACTTTATGAAAAGTATATCGTGCTATGTGCAATATTTGAGAGATTATGTCATGCTGTATATAATTTGGGGGTCAGTTGTGTGATTGGAGTTCTTTTTATCAACAAAACTAGGTAATCACAGTATATACACACATACACTAGACCATGCTGTGTGTATGTGTATGTATATACATTTATAATGCAAACACTACATCAAACTAATGTAAAAACTCTTCAAATTGAGACATATTTAAATACACTCTACCTCTACATTATAAAAAGCCCCACTTGTTCAACAAATATTTAGAGTGTCAACCATGTGCCAAGAGATACTATACTGTGCTGTGAGACATCTGTGTAAAATAGATACACTCGTCCCCCAATATGTCCCTGATCTCATGGAAATACATTGTATATATAAACAGAGGCAGGCAATAAATAAAACAAATATATATATATATATATATATATATATATATATATATATATATATATAGGATGTTAGATGATAAGTGCTAGGGAGAAGAATCATGGAAGGCCTTTAAGGAGGGAGGTTTGCGATTTAAATTGTGGAGTGCTCAGCGATGAATTGGTGGTGGGGTGAGTGGGGTGAGTGGGGAGAGTGGGGAGAGACCTATTCACCGAGCGACACGGAGGTAACTTGTGAGAGCCAAATCAGAACAGAAGTAAACTCTTCAGGAACCCCCATGTTCATCCCATTATGTTTGTAGAATGGCGGCTCAGTCAGAATTGATGGTCCCCCAGAGGAACAATGCATTTTCCTCCCACTTTTTAAAATTAAACTTATTGGTGTGACATCGGTCAACATGAATATATAGGTTTCAGGTGTGGGTTTCTATGTTACAAGATCTATATATTGCACCGTGTGCCCACCACCCAAAGTCAAATCTTCTCCTGTCACCATAATATTAGGGCCCCCTTCTCCCCCCACCCCCTTCCCTCTGGCATCATCCCACTTTTTTTGCAGCTGGCCACCCGCTCAGTTAAAATCTACCCCCTGCAGCCGGCGCCCCACCCGACTGCCTAGCGCGACCACCACCCGCGGGCACTTTGCCGCCGCCGCATGTGCTCATCCCCGAGCACGCGCCGGGTGGGGGCCGGGGCGCGCCGCCCTCTGGCGGCTCCCGGGGATGCGCGCGCGTGCCCGGCCCGCAGCCTCTGGGCAGGGAAGCCGCCGGGAGGGCGGCGCGCGCCCCGCTCGGCAGCTGCGGCGGCGGCTGGTGTGGGCGCTCACGTCAGGGCCGGGGAGGAGGAGGCTCGTGGCGAAGAGTGAGAGAGACATGAGGCAGCCGGGCAGGAAGCGAGAAAGAGTTCGGCGGAGAAGGAGAGAGTTTTAGAGACGCCGGAGAACAGGACCCGCGCCTGCGGGAGAGCGTGGCCGCCGGGCTCCTCGCCGGCTCCGCGCGCTCTCCGGTGTGCGCTTTCAGCACCCCGAGCGGAGGACAGTTCCCGGCAGCCCGCAGGCTGCCTCGGGCCTCGGGGCGGGCTACCTGGAGCCTCACACCGGCTCAGGGGCACCCGGTGAGGACCCAGGGTGCACGCCTCCTTCTCCCCTCTGCCGGCGTGCGAGTAAGCACGGGGAAAGCATCCGGCGGCCTCGGGAAGCCCTGAAGAAGTCCGAGCAGAATGTACCAGGGACACATGCAGGTAAGGCATTTCCCTGGAACTGGAAAGAAATCTCGGGGGCTCATTGAAGAGCCAGGCGGTTCACCAAGTTACTGTGGCCGAGTGCTGCCTCCACACAATTCAACAAGTGAAGGGGTGCAACATGACCGTGACATTGCTGTCCGGTGCTATCGGTAAAACTAGACATGTTTCTGAGTGGGGGGGAGAAGAGAAGGAAAGACCACCCCGGAACTTCAATTGGGGAAGTTTGTTTTCTGTGCATTCCCTGAGCCTGTTTCTTTAAACGAGATCAAGGAACCTGACAGAGGAAACCTGGAGCTGACCGTGTTTCTGTTGTAATCCTATTGATGCAACTGGGCATGTATGTCAACTGAAGGGCAAACAATAATAGGAAAGACAAAGCTTTTCCTTTACTGTCTGCAAAGGGTTCTTGACAGTTACAACACTTCGCACTTTCCATTATTTTTTTAAAGTAGTATTTTTTTAAAAGGGTTTGTGCTGTATTTCCCCCTTCAGCTGATGGGACCTTGTCACTTATCCCTCTAGTCACAGGATGACTTAGGAGGATGAATTTCAAACATAGGTCCAGGAGGCGCATGTTTTCCAGGGGAGGTGCTGCCAGTTGGTTATTAATGCTCATTTGAGCTGAGCTGCTTTTTCTCCCTGATACACTCCACTCTCTTGGGCAAGATTACTTTAACCTTGACTCCAGTTCTCATTCACAGCGCTGGTTCTTCCTTATGAAGGCAGGTGTATGCTGGGGGGTGGGGAGAATGAAATACCAACTCAGCTTCCTAAAGTATGAACTGAGCTCTTTTGCTTTTTCTAAATGCTTTAGTCATCAGGTTTGATGTTTGAGCTTCTTTTCCATTCCAAAGATGGTCAAATACAGTCACAATATATGTGGTGCCTTTACCCTAGTGTGTAACATGTGTGAATACTGAGGATGTTGCTTCTGTATCTTTTAGAGCAATTGAAAATAGATAAATATGTTGTTGCATTCATGACTTAGTGCTACCCAATATTTAATTTCCAAGGCTGGGGGAAATTCCTTTGGACTATATTTACTTTCATATAAAATGACATTGTAGCATATTGCTAAGTTTTGTAAGAATTCTGAATCAGCACTATCAGAATTCCAAAAGCATTTCCCATATTATTGACATCTTCCTGTTTTTAAAAATATTAATGGGATTATATCACAGTTGATGGACAATAACTAGTGACTGAAGTATATTTCTAAATATATATAATACATATCATCTATATGTTTCTTATTAAAGCTACACTAGTTGGAAAGATTAGTAACAAAGAAGCATTCAAACAATGACTGCTGAAAAAATAACAAAAGATGATTACTATAGTTTTATGCTTCACCTCCACCCAAGAATGATACTTGCAATTTTATATATTATTTATTATCCCTAAACAGTTTCTCTATAAGAGTAAAATAGGAAGATTTAATAAACCGATTCATTCTTCAGAAAATTGCTCATTCACACAAAATTCACAATTGACTTCTCGGGCAATTTACAAAAAACTTTCCATGTCATTTTGTTTGTTGGTTGGTTTGTTTGAAAATACATTTTTGTGAATGAAGAATTGAAGCAACAATCTGGTAAATTCAAGAACCCCCAAACAATTTTAACTCAATTTCAAGGGAGGATGCTATTGAAACTTGAATTATCTAGAACAATGTCTGAGGGTTTCATTTCACTTTGAGAGAACAGACAAATTGTAAGACTCTGCATATGCTCCAAACTTAATGTGGGGTGTTGTTGTTTTTTGGCCTGTGCACTGCTGTAACAACACATATGATGGCTTGCAGTAAAACTCACAAATCTTTGCTGCCAAGCTTAACTTGAAAATGCTACCAAATAAAGACTGTAATCAATATGCTTGCCAAAATTTCAGAGGACAATAATTTTTCTATTTATTATCCACCATTAATTTTAAAATAAAACCTCTAAGTAGCTATTAAATGATGTGATCATCTTCGTGGGAATTTCCCCTCCCCCTAAAAGAGATAATGCCTATTACAACCTAATTCATAATATAGTCATTTGCTTACATTTTAGAACCCCATTACCTTCCCCAAAGAATAGTATTTACCCTGTAAACAAAATAAAGAATCTGCAATAATGTCAACATTAAAATTTTTAATTAAAAAAAGCAAAGAAAATGTTCTTATCAGAGATAGCATCCTCTTCCTGTGTGTACCTGACTCTAATCTCAAGGAAGAAGGAACATAGCCCAAACACTCCAAAGGATTTGTTATTAAAAATACAAATACGTGTTTGTTGAGGCAGACCAGAATGAGCAGGTTTACTAACATTTATGCCAACTTCGGAGTTTGTTTGAAATACTGGTGTTTCTTAGCTGAAACCTTAAAACAGGAGTGAACTAGAAAATATTTACCATCATTTGCTGTACCTTCTAATTCTTCTCTTTTTTGCATCCAAGAGAGTTTAAAATAAAGTGCTTTGTAAACAGAGAGCCTGCAGTGGAGGAGGTGTTCACGTGAAGCCTTACAAAGTAGTCCAATTTAAAACTCCTGTAGTGCCTTTGTTTTTGTAACTCAATGATTTTGTAAATAAGGTCTTTTAATTTTTATACATGTGGTCAATTCATCCAGTTTACTGTAAAAAACAGAATTTATTTTAGAAGGCACAACCTCTTAAAAACACTTTGTTAGTCCATTAGAAGATAAAAGTTGAGATAAACAGAGCATAGCATAGTAGCATATACTTCTTGGTTTCATAGTAAATGCCGCAGGTTTATTTGTTAGGAGCAGGGCCCTAGAGCTGTGCTGTTTTCCAATTGCCTCACCGATTACTTCCAAGGGGAATTCATCACCCTAGCAACTTAAGCAAAGGTTGATTCTTTAGTGCCTGTTTTAGATTTACCTTTCTTTCCCCCTTTGACCAAGGGGCCAACAATGATTGTATATACTTAGCATCAGTGCTGACCAAACTCTCTATTCCTAATAGATAATCTGTGGTCTGAATCCCTCCCATATCTCTGTAGTCTATGTGCTGTGATGCTTATTTTTGAATGTGTGCATGAGTTAACACTGCCAATTAAAGCAAAATAGGTATTTGGCTCAGTATATTTCTTTAATCAAACTTTTTTCTGGAATTATAGATTCTTTTTATTGTTAATAAAGCATCCAAAGTAATGTTTTTTATTTACAAATAGTTACTTCAGAAGACAAACCAAAAAAAAATGTTTTTAATTATAATTGATCTTTTTTATAAGCATTCAAAACAGGCTTTTTTGACTTATTCAAGCCCGCTGAGGAATCATTCCACACCCTCTGCTTTAACAGATAAAAAACTAAAGAAAATTTAAATTAAAAAATTGTAAGATTACTAATATGTCTACAAGTAGTCATTTTATTTGTCTACCCTCCAAAAGGGTTTTGTTATTGTGTTTATTTATGAATTTGCTTAAGCTTTAAAAAAAATCTTCATGAAGGAGAACAGCTTGGGTTACACAAATCATGTCAATGCACTAGATCTGGCCACTTGGAATTCATCTGAGTTCACTAGAAACAATGAACATAGAAGCCAATGCAAGGTAAGATTATAGAATGTTGTTTTCAACATCTGTAACAGCAGTTTGTCATAATTGGGATCCTCAGCAAAACTGTGAAATAGACAGTATTTAACACGGGTCCCTCCACTTCTCTAACAGATTCGTTTTTCCCCTTTGATATCACCATTTTCTATCCTTTGTCATTTCTTTATTAACCCTTTGCTGGCATAGACATAATTTATGCCAGTATACCACACATACACACCTCACCATGTATTTGCACTTTCAGAGGAGAAGATTGGTTTGGGCATGGTTGCGGGGCTGAGTTGGTTGTGTTGTTTTGGTCACAGGAACTGCTAGCTTCCCTTCTCCCCCCAACTTAAATGGCACCTGCCCTCCTCCCCAAAGTCTTCCTATGAGTGATAATGAGCATTAATACAATGAATTTATTGCCTGAATTATTATTAACTAGAACTCTATTGAAGGAAATTCATGATACTAGCTTCAGCAAGATTCTGAAGTGCCTTTCTATCCTCCTATATAATAAAGAGCTAATATGCAAATGGTTGTCACACCCTCACACCATCATGCCATAATGGCTCAGACACTCAACACTGGGGAGAGAGGAATGGAGACCAGACAGGCACAAATGAGCTCTTGAGAGAGGAATTGGGACCAGCCAGACTGCGGCCTGGGAGAGGGGCAAGCCACCTGCCCCGTGGTCCTGGGCGCCTGCAGCTGTGGCCTGGGCAAAGGCGCCCACCCACGGTCCCCTGCAGCTGTGGCCGGCCCAGGTCCTCGGTGCCTGTGGCCAGCCAGAGGGAGGGAAGCCCGGGCCCTGGGTGCCTGTGACCGGCCGGAGGAGAGAATCCTGGGTCCTAGGTGTGTGGCAAGGCAGAGGCAGTTAGGGGCAATCAGGCCAGAAGGGGAGCAGTTAGGGGCGATCATACAGGCAGGCAGAGGTGGTTAGGGGCGATCAGGCAGGCAGGCAGGCAAGCAGTTAGGAGCCAGCAGTCCCAGATTGAGAGAGGCAGTCAGACATCCCCCGAGTGGTCCCGGATTGGAGAGGGTGCAGACTGGGCTGAGGGAACCCACCCCATGCATGAATTTTGTGCACCGGCCTCTAGTATATAAGTAAAGGGTAATATGCAAATCAACTGAATGGCACAACAACCGGTCGCTATGATGTGCACTGACCACCAGGGGGCAGATGCTCAATGCAGGAGCTGCCCCCTGGTGGTCAGTGCACTCCCACAGGGGGAACACCGCTCAGCCACAAGCAAGGCTGACAGCTGGTGAGTGCAGCGGTGGTGGCAGGAGCCTCTCCCACCTCTGCAGCAGTGCTAAGGATGTCCGACTGACGGCTTAGGCCCGCTCCTCCTGGGGAGCGGGCCTAAGCCGTCAGTCAGACATCCCCTGAGGGCTCCCGGACTCCTTAAGGGTGCAGGACGGGCATGAATGTCATGCACCCTCTAGTATATTTATAAGCAAATCGTGCCTAGTATGAGTGTAATATTGAGCTTCTAACCCTTAAAAATTATAATACTTATGGTATAATATTGCAGAATATTTGATTAGTCTGAAATTTTTATTCCTCAGCCATACCAGGCAACAGTTTGCATTAAACATTTACTGCAAGAAACACAATATGTTCTTCCTAGATTTTGTTTATGGTTTATAAACATCCTTCCTAAAAATATGTGTTTGAATAAAATTTTTCAGCATATGAATGTTTTGACTATAAAACATTTTTAAAGTAAAGAATAAGAAAAGGTTAAAACAGAACTTGTTGATTTAAAAATGCTGAATCTCTAGTAGTACCACTTCCAACCTCGGAAACATTACGATGTGCTGCATCATGTAGTCAAAACATCTGGCAGGCTGCTCTTTACACTTTTCATTGAGATCGCATGTTGCCAGCTTGGGCATAGCGAGAGCTGTTTAAAGGTTTTCTATTCTAGAATTAACTTCTTGAGAACTTTTATGGAATTACTAGTGTGCATTTCCTGCACTAAATGTGAAGGCAAACCTTAGCCTACTGTCTCCTTATTAAAAGACCCAAGTCTGATTAAATGTTTTGAGACATCTAAACATGATGTAATTTCAAATACACTGGTAGAGAAAATGGCGTTGCCAAGTTTCTAAAACATGCATCACCTTTTCATAATTCAAATTTATATAAGGAAAAGTCATCTTGAACTGGAGCATGTAACTCAGGGATCAGAGAACAGAGTGCTATGAGTGGGGGATTACATTTTTTTCCAGAACCCTTTCCTTTATCTCCAATTCACCCAATTCCACTACTCTTCACCTGTGCATCCCCTTTAGTAGGGGTACCAAATGGAAGACTTCTTTCCCCAGGCTGTTAAGAAAGCTCTTTATGGCTTATAAATCATTATATTATATAGAATATAACAGAAAGATAGTTGATAACCTGTTGGTTAAATATCAAAACCATTGCTGATTGTTCAGCTCAGCATATAATACAACACACTGCCAATATTGCCCCATAACATCATTTTTAGTGATCCTTACTAGTAAATATATACAAGTTCTTCTGTGAAAACTCCATTATATGAATGATCATTGCTATTCTCCATGTGAGATTTTACTAAATCGATCATCCTTACATATTTATTTTTAGATAATCACTGTTAGAAATTTCACAGATGAAAAATAATGAGCTCATTTAGATAGGAAGAGGCTGCGTATGCACCGTTTCATTGAAAAGAAGCACAGAGAACCCTGCCAGCCGCTCTGTGATGAGGCGAAACTGAGCCAAGTGGGAGAGTTTGCATTGCAGGTGCATGTACAACTCCGCAAAGCCCCTGCTCATGTGCAGAGACTTCAGAAACACCAGACAAACCCCGCAAGTGGGACTCGGTGTAGAGAAAACTTTTTTATCCCAAACAGAATGCCATATGGTGACCTATGAATCATGGAGATTCCAAGGGAGGATTGGTGCTCCTGTGGTGCCTAAATCTACCTAGGGAGCTACCACATTCCCACTCCTACATATCCTCTTTAAAAGTTTGTGGTTTTTAAAGCAACTGGTATGGTGGAGGATGATTGAAGGAACTGGGGATGTTTGGCTTGGAAAGTAAAGACTCAAGGACACCATGATGACTCTTCATAAATATCTGAGGAGTTATTATACAGGAAGGGGATAGAATTGTTCAGTGTAGTCTTGAGGGATGAAACTGACTATATCAGTGTGAGGTAACGTGTTTCCTCAAGACAGTGACATTAGGAAGACCCTGGGTCCAGCACCCACTTCCCACTGTGGTGAGTTGCTTACCTGGAGATGAAAGAGACATAGAGTGAAGAAGGGAGCCCACGGCGGAGCAGAGCAGCGTGTCCCTGCACAGGCCTCTGTTCCAAGACCATCCTATTAAGTCCAGTGGAAGGTAGTGCCATGGATGGCATGTGTGTTGTGTGTACATGGCTGTGCATCCTACCAAAAGTGGCTGTAGTCATGTGAAGTAATGACCTGAAATAAGCAAAATGCAACATGTCCTTGGGGGGAATATTCCCCAGTTACCTGAAAGCATATGGCTGCACATCAGACAGAAGCGTGCCAGTACCATCACACAGAGTGATCAAAATAGTGAAAGGTCAGAAAATACGGAACCCTTTGAGGAAATGGGAAAGAAGAAAACAGGTAAACATGATGAGAAGATGGAGCTGCTAGAGTAGCAAAACATCTTTTTAGTTCCTTTCACATGGGTGTTCACTGTAACATGCTTGTACTGGGTGGTATCCTTTGATCATGTGGTGACGTGCATCTGATTGGGCAGGTGATATGTGCACGTGAGCCACCCAGAGGCCTGTTGGGAATGCAGAATCTCAAGTCCCACCCCCCACCTACCGAGTCAGAAGCTGAGTAGTTCAGGATATCCAGTGATCTGTATGCACATTAACATTTGAGAAGCACTGACCTGAAAATGTCTACGTAGAGGACAGGGTCAGATCTATTTGCACTGAGAACTTAGCAAAAGCCTTGATTTGGGGGTAGCTTTCTGCTATCACAGAGGCATGTGAGTCCCTGTCAGAGGAGATGGCAAGAGCAGCTATCACAACATGTTTGAATAAAATGTCTTCCTTATATTGACACCGTAACCTCCACTCAATTGTTTGTAGTTTTTTCATTTGGAAAAAGCACAACAAAGCTATTATGTTCCACCTGAATAAAACAAACCTTCAAATATTTAGAGAACTTTCATGTCCTCATCCCATTAAATCTTTTCTTCTCTATGATAAACACCCTAGTCCATGCAGCTGTTTCTCATAATGACATTTCTGAACAAGACACACTGCTCACGATGTGATCTGACCAATGTCAAGCACTTTGAGATTATTTCTCTCTTGGGAGAGACATCTACGCAGACAGCCTAAGATTTCTTTAACATATTTAGACTAAATTGTCCTCTAAATTGTTCTGATGTTTCTATTCTCCAAATAACTTGGGAATTATCTCACAGGTGTTAGGTCTTTATACCAGAATAATCTTGGATCCAAATGTGCTCATTAGGAAAAAGGCAAATGTGCTCCTTGCAATATTCTACATTAACAGTTCCTTTTGTCTCTAACAATTGCACTAGTATTCAATCTTGAGGTCATTGAATCCTGAGTTTGAAGGACTCTAGGAAAGGTTTTGTTCAAGTGTCTCATTTCACAGATGAGAAAACTGAGGTTCATAATAGTAAGAGACTTGCTCAAGAAGTCTCACATAGGTTAGTGAGCAGAGCTAGGATGGGAATGAAAGGTGCCTTATCCCAGTGTGCTATATACATACATTACACGGTTATTCTTTCTTTTGATGTTTATTACAATAAAATACTAAGTGAAAGTGAACATTATAATAAACTACAAGATGTTTCCAAATGTCCAGGGGTTTGGCATTTAGTCATAAAAGTTGTTATTTTTCTGCTTTCCAGTTTTAGTATGATGATTTGATATTTCGTGCATTCAATTTTGGTAGTCATCTGGCTAACAGTGGGAGAAAGTCTAATCTGTAAGTGTTTTAAAAGTTAAGTGAGGCCCCATGGAAAGTTAGATCATTTCTTTTCCTGAAGGTGTTCCCCACTGTCTCTCTTTGGACTGACTAGATTGACCATTGGAGTGAACTGGTTTGCTAGGTCCTTGGAACTAGCTACCTAAAAATACAAGTGAATCAATCAGGGGTTCTTAGCTGTAAGCAACAGAAACCAACTCACTTAAACAAAAAAGATGATTTATTAAAAGTATAGTTAGGCAATTAATAAGCATAGAAGGAATGATGAAGATAGAAGAATCGCCATTTTGAAATCATAGTAAAAGTTGATTCAAGTGAGAATAATCAATGAATGCTAAATCTGAGGAGAGGGGCAGTTTGAAGAGAAATGGGATATTTATATAACATCAAAATATCACACACACTGGTATAAATTACAAAAGAAAAATAGTAACTATTCAATGGGGACATTGGACAACACCTCATCACCGATAAGTGATCATCTGGGCATCCATGTCTGGGTGTGGTGCCCTGAGAAGGACACAGCATCGTGTCACACTGCTGCTGAGAATGCACACCCTGAGTCTAATCATGAGAATAGCTCAGAGAAACCCAAAAGGAGGATTACTCTAGAAAATTAGCAGATTCTGTTTCTCAAGAATATCAGTGTCATGAAAAACAAGGAAGAACTGAGATGTTTACAAATTAAAAGACTAAAGAGGCATGACAGCTAAATGCAGTACCTGATCCTGGACTGGATCTCAGAATGGGAAAGAAAATTGTTATGAAGCACACCCCTGGCACAATTGGAACTTAAATATGGATTGGAGGTTAGATTAGCATTAGTGTTATATTTCCTGAATGTAATCACTAGCTGTGGCTATGTAATAGTATATTCTTGTTCATTGGAAATACACACTGCAATATGAAGGGGCAAGGGGCATAGTGTGTGTAGCCTACTCTCAAGTGATGGAAATAATGAAGATAATCATGCAGCCCTGGCTGGTGTGGTTCTGTGGTTAGAGCATCGGCCAGTGCATCAAAGGGTCTCGGGTTTAATTGCTAGTCAAGGGCATGCAGCTGGGTTGCAGGTTTGATCCCCATTCCCAATCGGGGCACATGTGGGAGACAACCAATCCATGTGCCTCTCTTACATTGGTGTTTCTCTCCCTCTCTCTTTCTCTCTCTCTCTCTCTCTCTCTCTCTCTCTCTCTCTCTCTCTCTCTCTCTCTCCCCTTCTCTCTCTCTGTCTCTTCCCTTCTCTCCTTCCCTTCCATTTTTCTCTAAAACTCAATGGAAAAGATATCCTTGGGTGAGGATTAACAAAATAAGAGAGAAAATAATAATATGTACCAAAATGTTAAAAATGGAAAAATCTGGGGAAAGGGTATGATGGGAGTTCATTGTACTATTCTTGCTTGCAATTTTTCTATAGGCTTGAGATTATTTTAAAATAAAAAGGGATTTTGGTGTTTACAAAAAGTTCATTGGAGCACGCACCAACTATGAGAACTAGGCTTGAGACGGAGGGGCCAGGCAATCTGCAAGGGCACAGCCCCAGTCAAACCCTACACCAGACTAGCACAGACCCCACTGCTGCCCTCACAGGACAAGGAACGTGAGAGCGTGCCACCCTGGCACCCCGATCGGCACTGCGTCAGCCACTGGGCACTGGGGCTGCCCATGGAACCCCGTGCTGGAGCTTCAGCTGCTGCCCCCACTGTCAGGATGAATAATCTACCACAACCGCTTCTTTGTGCCCCCAAAACCCAATTCAAAGTGGGGGCAGGCGTGGCCTTTGGTGGAGCCAAGGTACATATCCATGTCCGATCTGAGAGATAGTCTAGGAAAGTTCATTCTACTTACCGCCAACACTCCAAAAGTGGGAATTTCCCAACTATGTGTTTACGATTTGGGAACGAAAAAACAAATCCAATGTCCACTCTTAACAAGTTATAGATACTGCTGGAAAGTAAAATAAACACCTCTCTATCTTGACTAAAGTCCAGTCTGCCTTGAGGGAAAAGAGTTAAAAGAAAATAATTATCTATAAGCCCTGTGCTTATTTGTTGCTGCCTGCCATTACAGCAGGCCTGCAGGAGAATAGTGTAAAGCAGGAGGATATTGGTTTGTTTAATCATGAAGCAAAGAAGAGCAGGATGATCCCTCCATCATTCATCAATGTCCATCTCCTGCTCACTCCTGTTCTCTTTGAGAAACTGGAAAGAGCCCTGTGAAGAATTTAGTAATTAATCAAGGAATTAAAATACATATAATGAACTTCAGTGATAAGACCTTTTGTCCTTCCAAATGCAGGAATTTAATGTGGAAAACTGGACACACTGGTGTTTCATATTCATCCAAAGAATGATTATAATCAAGATGCCCTGTGCATTTGAGCCATTAATATTGATATGCACCTATTACAGAAGATTTATGTAAGACACAAAGAGCTTGGGGCAAGATTAAATGAGAATAGAATCTTGGAGATATAAAAGTCTTCAGAGTTCACATAGCACAGCTTTGTCGTTTCTCATATGAGGAAACGGAGGGCTAGGTCTTAACGGAATTAATTCTGGAATTAATTGCTTCTTCCCAAAATGAAAACAAACAAAGTATGCTAAAAGGCTTTCCATGGTATGCATCATACAAGGCTTAATAACCCCTCACATTTGAAGAAGCTACAAAAACATAGTGAGTAACAACTTGAGTTCTAGGATCAGACAGCCCCAAGTTCAAATCCTGGCTTCACTGAGTATTATCTGTGTGATCTGCTCTAATACATTATCCTCTCTCAACCTCACTTTCCTCATCTGTGTCATGAGGATAATAAATGCACCAGTATCTTGTGATGACTTTGTAAGCATTAGCTCTTACGTTTTTATGGAGCTGGCAAAGTGTTTCAGGCACACTGTGTGTAAAAGGAGTTCAGCCATAGCAATCTCTACCTACTTGGTTGTTTACAGTGGTGACAGATGCTTGATTTTCTTGTTCTTTCAATTTTCTTTTTTCATTTTCCCATCCCCAAACTCCTGCCTTCCGTTTACTGAATATTTACTGATCTTTTAATATTCAACTTAGATGTTGTCTCCTCAGTGAGTGCTGCTCTGTGCCCACCAGCACCCTTCCACCTCCCCCACACACAGTGCAGAATTAGGGATGTCTTCCATAATGCTGCCTGAGCACCTTATATGCATCACTAATATCACCATTGACCTATAGGTTTAGTTACTTATTTTTGTCAGTCTCCCCAGCTATTGTAAGCTCATCTGTGGTAGTGACTATATTCAATAGATCTTTATATCTCTGGAGGCTGGTAATGCTAAGTACATACTATTAATGTAGTATTTATTGAATGAATGAATTGGTGAATGAATGGATGAAAGAAAGGATGAAGGAATGAATGGATGACGTACTTAGAAGAGTCCCTTACTGCACTGAATAAGAACTCCAAAGTGAGATGTTCTCTCTGATTCTGACACACACAGCCCCAGAATCTGGTCTGTTCCCATGAATTTAGGAGCGAATGCATATCAAGTGAAGTTTCTACACACTTGAAAGGGAATCAATTACAGGGAAACCTTATAAACCCTATAATTAGATTGCCACTGTAATTAACCAACACCCTGCTGTCAGAGCAGTCTACGAAGTCTAATGGGTTCAACCCCTTTAAAGCCTGAGGACAGTCTGGGGCTGCAGATTTAAAAATATAATAGATTCTCCTAATGGTTTCTAACTATATCTCTAACTGGCCAAGGTCATTTGGAATCAGAGTCCCTGCCTCTCAGAGTCTAGACACCTCCTCACGAACTCAGCTAGTTGTCAACAGTGATTTTGATTATAGTGCTAACACACACACCCTGGAGACCACTGAGACACAGAACATCATACTCAGAACTGCCCTAGGAGGCCATCAGATGCTTACACCCAGTTGTAAGGGTTGCTTACACCGCTAGCCCTGACTTCCCCAGTTACACACACACACACACACACACACACACACACACTTTTCCACGGATCCAAGGAAGGAGCTGCACTCACAAAGGTCATCCAGGGGACATGTCCATCTTGTGAGCCCATCTAAATATAGAGATCGTATTATTATGTCTCCCACAGTTACTCTGATAGAGGAGCCTGGGATACGGAGGCATATTTCTTCCCAGTCAGATACAATGTAAAAAGATTCCAAAATCATGCCACAGCTCTCTCTAACACAAGAGAGGAAGTAACTGTGCCAGTGATATGGGCCACCTGTGGGCAAGTCATAAAAAGGGACCCTCTCTGCGGGGAGAGAAGGGGTCACATACAAAGACTCTCCTTTTCCCTGGAGAGCACAGTCCCACACACAGACACAATGTGGAGTTAGAGGGTTGGATTTCAGACATGACTGTGCCCCCTGCTCCAGGCATCCTTGCACAACCATATGTATGTCTCTGAAGGGAGCTTCCTCTACCAACAGGCTAGCGCGCGCGCGCGCGCGCGCGTGTGTGTGTGTGTGTGTGTGTGTGTGTGTGTGTGTGAAGGTGAATGATGAAAGGTAAAGAAATGAGCTCTATTTTAACAAAAATAGTCAAACAGATGGGATGTGAGCTTGCTAACGCTTTATGGAAGAGGATTACTGGCTTTCCTTCCAGCTCTAGGATTCTATTATTATCAGGTCCTTAATTAGTAATACAATGTACATCTCTGATTGGTCAAGACAGATTTCCCCAGTTTACCAGTACCATATCATGGAAAATAAATGTAAAAGCTTTGCTAATATACAGATACTTATTTCTTATGAAGCCAAAGATCAACATTTTGTAATTCTTCAAAAGATATGCTGCTTGGACCCTAGCCATATTGCTCAGTGGTTAGAGCATCAACCCAGGGACTGAAGGGTTTCAGATTTGATTACCAGCCAAGGACATGTACCTTGGTTGCAAGTTCATCCAGGCCCCTGTTGGGGCACGTGCAGGAGGCAACCAATTGATGTGTCTCATGTCAATGTTTCTCCCCCCCCCCCCCCACTCTGCTCACCACCTTCCCCTCTCTCTAAAAAAATCAATGGAGCCCTTGGTGGTTTGGCTCAGTGGATAGAGCATCAGCCTGCAGACTGAAGGGTCCCAGGTTTGATTCTGGTCAAGGGCACATGCCTAGGTTGTGGGCTCGATCCTCAGTAGGGGGTGTGCAGAAGGCAGCCAATGGAGGATTCTCACTCATCATTGGTGTTTCTATCTCTCTCTCTCCTCTCTCTCCCTTTCTCTCTGAAATCAATAAAATAAAAATTGAAATTAAAAAAAAAATTAAAGAAATAAAAAAATAAATGGAAAGATATCCTCAGGTGATAATTAAAAAAATAAAAAAGATATGCTGCTTGGGAGGATCCTGCTGTCCTTCTCTCCATTCTGCGAATAATGAAAGATAATTTTCTACAAAGCTATCCCCAACATGGCAGAACCCTAACTGTGATAGAAAACTGATAACCTCTGCTATAATACTAATTTTTTGTGAGATTAACTCATAAATGTTAATCTTTAGAGTGCTTCAATGGGGTTTGGTAAAGGAAGATACTTTTTATCTTTGTCATGCTGATAAAGAGAATGTGGCTCAAAGGGTTTGACTGCTTCACCCAAACTTCCACATAAAATCAGGTGGGGACTAAGGACCAGAATCTGGGTCTTCTGATTTTTATTCTATCACTTTTATCACTTGAGTCTGCATAGAAAATTCAGTCCACATTTCCACTTCACTACTTCAGCTATTGCAAAATGACTCAACTAGGATGTTGCAAGTTTTCTGGAACATTGCATAACCTTGGACCATAGAAATCTCTGATGCATCCTTCCTACCATTTACGCAAGACAGATGCTAAATCCATACAGCTTTAGCAACTCTCTGAACTGAGTATCTATATATATTAAGCTAACACCCTGAGAAAACTTCCGTGTGTGATAGTACACTCTCCTAGTGGAGTGCAGAACAGCAATGAAGCATCCATCCTTCCATGCAGAAAGTCTCCCTATAATCAGACATGCCCAGGAGGCCAGGAGACTAGTGAGACTGTGGGACTAACCCAAGCTCAGAAGCCCAGCGGAGTCACTGTGTTGCATGTGTCAAAGCAGAATCTTGGGCTGTTTGTATAAACTAAGCCAAAATATTCTCTCCCCAAATCTGTCACTTACCTAAATATATTACTTTGTTTTGTTTTGTATTTCGTTTGCTATTATAAAAACTAGAGGCCTGGTGCACAAATTTGTGCACAGGTGAGGTCCCTTGGCCTGGCTGGCAGTTGGGGGCCAATTGGGGCAGGCCAGCCAGGGGGAGGGGCCACGGAGGTTGGCTGGCCACAGGAGGTTGGCTGTGGGAGCACACTGACCACCAGGGGGCAGCTCCTGCATTGAGCATCTGCCCCCTGGTGGTCAGTGCACATCATAGCTACTGGCTGGTCGTCTGGTCATCTAGTCTTAACAGTCGCTTAGGCTTTTTTTATATATGTAGATATCTATACTAATAAAAGGGTAATATGCTAATTAGACCAGACATCTTCCAGACGACCTTCTGGACATCCTTCCAGACAAAGCCACAGTGGCGGGGCTGAGGCAGAGGCAGTTAGAGGCAATCAGGCTGGCAAGGGAGAGCAGTTAGGGGGATCAGGCCGGCAAGGGAGAGCAGTTAGGGGCAATCAGGCCAGCAGGGGAGAGCAGTTAGGGGGATCAGGAAGGCAGGCAGAGGTGGTTAAGTGTGATCAGGCAGGCAGGGGAGAGCAGTTAGGAGCATCAAGCAGGCAGGCAGAATGGTTAGGGGCGATCAGGCAGGCAGGTGAGCAGTTAGGAGCCAGCAGTCCCAGATTGCGAGAGGGATGTCCGACTGCCAGTTTAGTCAGACATCCCCTGAGTGGTCCCAGATTGGAGAGGGTGCAGGCCAGGCTGAGGGACCTCCCCCCACTGCATGAATTTCATGCACCAGGCCTCTAGTTCAAAAATAATGTGGTGAACCAAATATTTTGTGTTTTACTTTGATGCTTTCACCTCTATTAAACCCATCTTTAAAATGCCTGACATTAGTATTGAAAAATTAGTCACTAGTTATTTGAAAGACTTCTAATTTCTTCTGCTCTTAGAAATTGGTTTTTTACAGGGAAAGAGAAAATACCAGTTTTATTGAAAGAGAACTTCTAAATGGCAGGATAAAGACTACTGTGGAGGAAATACACTGAGTGGCCAGATTATTATGATCTCTGAATGCATAATAATCTGGCCACTCAGTGTATGTATATGTGTGTGTGTGTGTGTGTGTATGTGTGTGTGTGTGTGTGTGTGTGTGTGTGTGTGTGTATTAGAGGCCTGGTGCATGAATTCATGCATGGGTGGGGTCCAGCCAGCCTGTCCAGGGGGAGGGGACATGGGGAGTTGGCCGGCCTGCCTGCTGGTCAAACTCCTGGTCAAGGGGACAATTTTCATATTAGCCTTTTATTATATAAGATATACACTGAATGGCCAGATTATTATGCGTTCAGAGATCATAATAATCTGGCCACTCAGTGTATGCATGGATTTTACTAATCTCAATTGATATTAAAATATCTACTTAAAATGGAATCACTGTTCCCTAAATTCTAAAATTACCATATTTTCCAGGGTATAAGACGACTGGGCGTATAGAAGATTTTCCTTGGTTAAAAAGTCGTCTTATACACCAGAAAATACAGTAATTTTAAATTTTCCATTACTTTAGGAGTGGAAGGCCTAGAAATAACATTATAAAAATCAGAATATTATAGTATTGCTCCAGTAACTCAATGTAAAACTAAAGATACCAAAATAAAAATTATGTTTCCTTTCATAGTTAATGTTGTTAAAATTATTTTTTTCAGGGATAAATTTCTAGTACATTACAGCCTGGTTTCAGAATCCTATCTAATAAAAGAATAATATGCAAATTAATCATCACTCCGCTACACCCACAAGCCACACCCATTAGCCATTCAGGATCGAGTATGCAAATTAACCCAACCAAGATGGCTGCGGCCACGAAGCTAGCAGGAGGCTTGGGTTTCCCTGGCAATGGAGGAAGCCAAGCTTTCTGCACACCCTGGAAGGCCCAGGCCTCCACTCAAGGCTACAAAGTTTCAATTATAGAAGATAAATAAATCCCAACAAAAATGGCAGCAGCCACGGAGCTGGAGAGAGAGGAGGCTTGAGTTGCCCCTGGTGATGGAGGAAGCCAAGCTTTCCACACACCCTGGCCTGCCTTGGTCTCTGCTCAAGGCTACAAAGTTTCAATTATAGAAAATTAATAAATCCCAACAAAAATGGCTGTGGCCACAGAGCAAGCAGGAGGCTTGGTTCCGCTCAAGGCTACAAAGTTTCAATTATAGAAGATAAACAAATCCCAGATACCAGGGCCTCCACTTGGGTCGCCGGGAGGCGTGGCTGGCCTGCAAACCACCACAGGCCCCATGCCCCAAGGGAACCCCCAACCTGATCTGGGACACCCTTCAGGGCAAACCAGCCGGACCCCACCTGTGCACCAGGCCTCTATCCTATATAATAAAAGAGTAATATGCAAATTGACCGTCACTCCAACACACAAGATGACTGCCCCCATGTGGTCAAAGATGGCTGCCCCCATGTGGACACAAGATGACCAGCAGGGGAAGGCAGTTGGGAGGGACCAGGCCTGCAAGGGAGGCCAGTTGTGAGGGACCAGGCCTGCAAGGGAGGGCAATTAGGGGTGACCAGGCTGGCAGAGGAGGGAAGTTGGGGGCGACCGGGCCTGCAGGGGAGGGCAGTTGGGGGGGACCAGGCCTTCAGGGGAGGGCAGTTAGGGGCAAACAGGCTGGCAGGGGAGCAGTTAGGCATCAATCAGCCTGTCAGGGGAGTGATTAGGGGGTGATTAGGCTGGCAGGCAGAAGCAGTTAGGGGCAATCAGGAAGGCAGGCAGGTGAGCAGTTGGGAGCCAGCAGTCCTGGATTGTGAGAGGGATGTCCGGCTGCCTGTTTAGGCCCGATCCCGGTAGGGCCTAAACGGGCAGTTGGACCTAAACGGGCAGTAAGACATCCTGGTAGGGCCTAAACAGGAATTGGGCCTAAACGGGCAGTCGGACATCCCTCAAGGGGTCCCAGATTGGAGAGGGTGCAGGCTGGGCTGAAGGACACACACACCCGTGCACAAATTTAGTGCACCGGACTTCTAGTCAATGATAAAAGAATTGAAATGCTCTGTGTTATATCAAGAAGCAGTAATCTAACTACTATTCTATTTTAAGAATTAAAGTACAAGTATGCTGAACCTAGCTTATCAAAAATTATTTTACAGTGGCTTTTACTGCACAAAATTCTGCCATTTTTAATAAATGTTTAAATGGATAGTCAACCATTTTGCAGGTGAAAAAAATGTTAAAGTGACTAAAAGCTGAAAGCATAGTTCATCTGGCATCTGTTATCCTAAATATACATGTACAAACCAGTTATTTCTTCCCCCAACTAAATAGCAGTATCACTAATTGACCACTTCTACCTGACCCAACTCAAAGTCAGTTTTTTTCCAAACTAGACTCATCACTACCAACAACCTTCCTAAAACCTGTCTCTTCTATTACCTGTATTGTTTAATAATACCACCACCTACTCAATTACTTAAGTCATAAACCTGGGAGCCATTCTCTCCTCTTTCTCCCTAATGTAAGATTTCATTCTTTACTATGGCCCAGTAGTATCCTATTGTGTAAATGTACCTCAATTTTTTCCCCATGTACTACTGATGGGCAGTAGGGCTGCTTCCAAATCTTACCCATTGTAAATAACACTGCAATGAACATAGGATTGCATATATTCTTTCAAATTAATGTTTTGGGTTTCTTTGAATATATTATCAAAAGTGGAATCACTGGGTCATAAGGCAATTCCATTTTTATTCTTTTTATTTTATTTATTTTTTTTCCCTCTCTTTTCCTCCTGAACTGGTGGGACTTTTTCTTTCACCAGATTAGGGAAGGTGTGTGTGTGTGTGTGTGTGTGTGTGTGTGTGTGTGTGTTCTTTATTGTTGAAAGTATTACATATGTCCCCTTTTGTCCCCATTGACCCCCTCCAACCCACCCCCACCCCATCCTAGAGCTACACAACTCAGTCTGTCCAAGATTCTTCCCAGACCTCAGAAGGCATGGCCACCAGGAGTTAGGAGGGTTGCTCTGCCAGGATCCCAGAGAGTGGGGCTAGTGATCTCCTTTAAGGGGAAGCACCAATCAGGTTCACAGGAAAGTGGGGGGAGTGGCCCCTGTCCCAAAGCCACACAACTCAGTCACTGACAACCCCTGACTCTGCCCAGACCTCTACACCCCAGCCCAGACAACTGACTCCTCAGCAGGGCACAAGTTCCACAGGGTGGGACAAGAGAGAGTCCAGAGGGTGGGGTTATTGCTTTACCCCAGGTTGGTGACATATAGAGGGGTGGACTCCACTCAAGAAAGATGGTATCTACAGCAAGGGAGAGTGCTCAGCACAGGGGTCCCAGTGGCTGGCTCTTCAGCTCTCCCCAGACCCACAAACCCCAATCTCTCCTCACATGATTCTAGTTCATCCTTCCCTCCCTCCACTGGAGTCCAGGGTGAGTGCTGCAAATGAAATTTTGTGTACTGGCTTTTTAATAGGCACCTGTGTCTCTAGCAGACTCCTGTCTCTACCTGGTAGACAGAATCCCTGCTGTTTCACAGCCAGATGTTATGTGGACACCTCTTCCTGGACCTGTTGTTCTGGGCTAGGGAGCCCAGCTTGGGGCTGAAACCCCACACTCCTCAGGGAGAACCTTTAGAGCCAAGATATCCCTAAAGAATCTTCGCTGCCACCTATGGGAGCAGGGCCAGCCCTTTTCCCACCCCCACCCTTTCTACCAGTCTCGATGTGGCTTCATCTGTATATCCTTGGTTATAAGACTTCTCTTCAGCTAGTCTTCAGTTGATTATTCAGGTTGATTTCTCTTAATTTAGTTGTAATTCCAGTTTGGTCCTGGGAGGAAGTGAGTGCAATATCCACCTACTTCACTGCCATCTTGGATCTTTTGCACCTTTTTAAATACCCTGGCACCTGGTATAGAGCCTGCTCATGGTGAGTGAGCAATACTGGGTTAAATTATGAGTCAATTGAACTGATTCATCTTGTAATTACCCTGAATTAATCTGTTCTGTTTGATTTGAACTTCTGGAGATTCCCATAGACTACTATAAGTTGAGTACTTTATCTGAGGTCTTTGAAGATACAATGAAATTAAATTATGAAATGGACTATTCCTTTAAAAAAATCAATTAACCCACATTCCTGTCTGATTAATATTAAATGGAGTTGGAGCACAGGTGTGAGGAATCAAAGAAGGCATATGAGCCAGCAGGCAAAAGAATCAGAGGTTTCTTTCTGCCCTAACTAGCGTAGTGTTTGGGAAACACCTCTTAATCTTGTGAGTCGAAGTTTTCTCATCTACAAAATAACAATAGAATTTTAATCTTCTCCCAGTACTATTATTTTGTTATTCTAAACTAAAATTTAGTAAATTAGCATTTTAAGGTATTATTTAATGCAAGGAAAAAGCAATTTTGATAAATGATATGTAGAGTTTATCATATATATGAAATTGGATTTTGGGGGGGAAATAATATTGATCTAACTTTACCATAACATGAGGCCAATACTATATTTGCTCTACTGTTGTTGTTTTTTTTGTTTGTTTGTTTGTTTGTTTACTTATATTTTGCCATGTGGGTTTCAATTTTTCTTTTCTCAGTTAATTGTATGGCTTTCCTATTATATGAAATTATAACCACCTGTTATTTCTCCCCATGAATTATACTATTACAAGTTAAATGAATGTTATGGCACTATTTGAGAAGATGATCTTTACATTATCTTTTTTTCACATTTTCTTTATGGTTTTCAAAGACGTGGGGCAATTTTTGAGTGAGGTATTAATCTGAGTTATAGAACTCCCTACTTGTGTGATCTTGGATACGTTTCTTATCCTCTCTCAGCATCTCAAAGTAGAAAATTGAAGTGTGCATTAAGTCACACAAAAGCCTAATTTCTTGGTTTCTGACTCCCGGTAATAGGAACACAGATTTGTTGGCAAAATCTGATACTGGATTCTCTGCTTAAGAAATATCTTTTATATTACTGAAGGTCAAAAAGGGTTGCTCACAATATCCAATTAATACAGAGTGTCACATTAAAACAGAGGCTAGCACTTCCCTTTTTAAAAAATTTTACAAGATTATTATAGTGGAAATTACACACTCACACTAATTAATGGAATGAGTTAGTTGCAGTGAGAAGTATTTCGATTTCCTTTCATCTATTTGATTCGCTCATTGAATCCTAAAGAAATGTAGACACTGGTGTGCTTCTTATCTGATGCAGCTGCAGATGCTTGGTAAACCGCCTTTGGTAGATCCATTTAGAGAGAAAGGAGGAAGATATGATGATAAATAACAATGGGAAACTAGACCCTAATACTATGCTTCTACCTTAAATCACTGAAATTGCCTTTTTGAAAATTTGAAATAAGGTGACCTTGTAAGTCAAAAGTAGACACTAGAAACTAAAATTCTAATCAAAGCCAAGAGCGTTTGCCCTAGCCAGTTTGGCTCAGTGGGTAGAGTGTTGGCATGCTGACTAAAGGGTCCCAGGTTCGATTCCGGCCAAGGGCACAGGCCCAGGTTGTGGGCTCGATCCCCCCCAGTAGGGGACATGCAGGAGGCAGCCAATCCATGATTCTCTCTCATCATTGATGTTTCTACATCTCTAGCTCTCTCCCTTCCTCTCTGAAATCAATAAAAATACATTTTTTAAAAAGCCATGAACTTTCTTTTATAGGAAGCTAGCAAATTTAGTATTTCAGGGCAGTGGAAGTTTTTGACTCACATTGGTTTATTAGAAAACAAAGATAAAAGCTGATCCAATGGGAGGAATATTTATGCACTTGTTTATGCATTCTTTAAGAAGCATGATTATACAAGTGAATCACAATCTACATACATATAAACCTAAAAACCCAGCGACTTAGACTTCACATCTTTTATTTTATTCCCAACTATGACTCCACATGCCCTTAAATAACCTATTTGATACATACCATGGCTCTATCCACAGCTTGTCAAAGGCTACTCCACTTAGTATTAGCAAAGGTTTGTCTTCTCCCCTCTCACTTCCATCCCTTAGGCACACAATTAAAATAGACACCAATGCATAGAGCTAGAATAACGCTTCCTTCATATTGACCATAAAATGTAATTGGTTGCACCGATATCTTGGCTCCAAAACATCTTCTACAGAGCAGCCCAGAAACCCCAGTCCTGCTGTGCTGGATCACAACAAAAATTCCAGATCACTTGCCTAGCTGGTGTGGCTCAGTGGTTGAGCGTTGACCTATGAACCAGGAGGTCACAGTTCCATACCTGGTCAGGGCACATGCCCGGGTTGTGCGCTCGATCCCCAGTAGGGGGCGTGCATGAAGCAGCTGATCAATGATTCCCTCTCACCATTGTTTCTATCTCTCTCTCCCTCTCCTTTCCTCTCTGAAATCAATAAAAAATATATTTTAAACAAATTCCAGACAACTTGAACAAACTGAATCTGCAACAAGATCCACAGCCACCCCAGAGGCAGGGGGAGCCCTTTGAGAAGCATGGCAACTGTGTGTCACCAGAGAGGAAAGGCAGGTGGGGATGACAGGATGACAGGCTTGTTGGGAACTGTCTGTAGGTTGTACCTCAAGCTCTCTGTGAATTGCTTTGCTGCTTTTTAGAGGAGCAGCCGGTGTCATATTACTTAGGAATAAGGTCACCAGACCAACAAAAGCTCTTCTCCTCTTCCTTCCTAAAAAACAGATCAAACAGAAGGCAGCTTTGAAAATAGATGCACAGTCACAAATATTTACATTGTCTTTAACCAAAATTATTCACTTAAGAAAATCCTTTTATTGTAGTTTATGTTCATGATTCTGTTGTCAAGTGAGAGAGACAGATCATATTACTAACAAAGGCACAGAGTATTCGTTACTTGGCATTTCTGGTAACTGTCAGTTACCGTTGGTTAGTGGTACAGCCAGGACTAACTTCCTAAGGCTGCATTCAGTGTTTTCCTTTAAAATATGCTTGCATGAGCCACACACTAAAAAATGGCTCCAGTCCATTCAAGTCCATTCAATAATAAGGTTAACACAGACCCACCAGATGATGGACAAATTGCAAGTATAAAATTAATCATAACCACAATTAACACACACACACACACACACACGCACACACACATATATATATACTGTTTTTATTCATGTGAGGAATTTGGTATAATAAGATATAAAATCAGAATACTACCTTTGGAGGAGAAGGACATTATCATGTATATGTTCCATATAGTCCCTGATCTGCCCGGATTGGGGCTGGGCTGGCCGGACTCCCCCCCCCCCCCCCCCAGCATGAATTCGTGCACTGGGCCTCTAGTAATAAATATAAAGCTCTAAAATCCAATTTATTTTCTGGCCACACTCCCAGCAAAGCTTATCTGATTTCCAAACTGTGGGTGCTAAAATAAAATCTGAGAAATACAGAACAAAATAAGAAATAGACCTCTTCAGCATATCTGATATCCACCCACCTCGGCTCTCATTCTTTTAAATATACATATACATATACATATACATATACATATACATATACATATACATATATATATATATATACATATATATATATATATATGTTTGATTTCAGAGAGGAAGGGAGAGGGAGAGAGAGATAGAAACATTAATGATGAGAGAGTATCATTAATCAGCTGCCTCCTGCACGCCCCCTACTGAGGATTGAGCCTGCAATCCAGGTATGTGCCCTGATGGGGTATGGAACTGTGACCTCCTGGTTCATAGGTTAATGATGCTCAACAAGTGAGCCACACCAGCCTTACTCCTTATTCTTCATCTTACTTTTTTACTTTTTTTTTTTTTGAACCCTGATACCTTTCTCTGAACCTAAACCTTTTCTGAAAGGTGTGGATCCTTATTATTTTGATAGAAGTAAATACTCATTCATTCATTCATTCATTCATTTATTATCAAATATATTTGAGCACCCTTTTAAAGAAACAAAGCTTTATGATAATACCTCTCATTAAGGAATTTAAAGTTTATTTGGGAAAAACCACAGAAGAAAACTTACATATGAAGATCAGGTTTAAATAAAATAAGGAAACAAAGAATTTGCACAAGGCGATATAATTAAATGTGAATTATATGGAAAATAATCATTTAAAATATGGCTTAGTTGCATATGATTTATAGAAGTAATACACTCAGTTTGAGAGTAAATTAATAGACTATAGAGAGAGTGTTTTGAATTAAGTATCAAAAAACAGTCCCCAATCAAATAGAATAGTTTGAAAAGAAAAGTTACTGTATCAGTTCTGGCCAGGTGGCTCAGTTGGTTGGAGCACCACCAAAAGATTGCAGGTTTGATTCCTGGTCAGGGCACATACCTAGGTTGTGGGTTTGATCCCCAGTGGGTACACATGTGGGAGGCAACTGATAGTTTTTTTTTTCTTTTTCTCTTTAAAATCAATAAAAACATACCTTTGAGTGAAGATTTTTTTTTAAAGTTACTATATCAAAAATGACAGCTTTTTACATAGTTCAGACTGGCCACAGCTTTAAACTACATTTTGGGAATGTGTAAAGAGAGAGAAACCTAAGAAGGCGTTCTGGGGCTTGAATCTCTAATTCATTTTTTTTTTCCAGTGTTATTTCATAGCCTAGATATTATGTGAGGGAAATTGTTCCTTTTCTAAAACAGGATATCAAAAGGATATTTCTGTCTGGGGATAGGTAAACCTTTTAGTTTGGTAAACTGCCTTTTAAGCTATTCATAAGTTAAAAATTTATGGGTATAGTGAATCTTCAGATTTCTTTCATATCAAAGCGTTAAACTAAAATCTGTACATAGACCTTTTTTCCGTTTACCATGACACAGCAGTTTACCTTATAGCAATTCTCCTATAATCTATTATAGAAGTTAACCCCATATAAAATTCCATTGTGAAACTATAACTACATGTACAAATGATCATGTTAATAACATTCCTCACTGTTTTTCCAATAAAAATTTTAGTAATAAAATTTCAAGTTAAATATTTGGCTTTATGAATCAGTAATGCTTTATTTTTCAGGATTCCATTTTTTTAAGTGTATTGATTAACAAAGTAAAGAATCCAGATGATAAATGCAAAATTATTTTTATTTATAACAAATGTTCAAACATTGACACAAAAAATTAAATAATAAATAGCAACATTTAAGAATAATACTTTATAGCCTAATACAGTATTTATATACTAAAAATGATTTTTAGAAATCCATCAGCCATAAATCCTGTCTGTCTTTGGAAGCTCAGTATCCTTCACCTCAGAGGTGACAGTCAAGGCCAGGCATTGACAAAGCTTGTCACTCACACAGCTAACCCTGGTTTGCTCCGGCTGCCCTGCTGGTATACATCTACTTCTTTTAAGACAGAAACCAGCAAGAACTTTCTATTTTTCTCATTCCCAGTTATCTACTCAACCAGAAATATTTAAGGAGAAATGAAACATCAAATTAAAAGTGACTTGGGAATATGAGGTGTTAACACCTTGAAAATCTTATCTATTATAAAGTGGAAATTCCTTATCAGCAACAGGATCTTAAATATTCACAGACAGAAATGGATATAGAGATAAAAATATTTCATAGCTCTAGTTAATAACATAGGATCTAGTTAATAGGAAGTTAACTTCAACATTAGAGATAGCAGTAAGGATTTATATAAAACTTTGGATGCTATGATCTAATGATTGATCAAAGTCTTTCTTCTCCACGATATGAACCAACACATTTTCCTGGGGTAGGATAAAATGAAGGATAGAATTAAGGGTATAAAGATAAGATATTTTCTGTTGTTGGTGGTGATAATATTGTTATAGCATTTGCTTCTTGCTTTTTATGGAAAGGAATGTTTTTTGCCTCAAATTAGTTTCTATTAGGCATTCTATTTCTGTCTCAATAAACTTAATCCAAATACCACCATTATATTTTTCTATAATTTCACATGTTGATTATTCATTTATACTTTTACTCTTTTATTTATTCCTTATAGCTTGACTGAGTGCCTACTATGTGTGAAGACAAAGTCCAGACAATTTGTTTCAAATCTCTTCCATATTACCTCCCATTCTTCTAACTTGAGTCCTCTCTACAATTTGGCCTCCTCACCTGAGTAGTGAGGAAATTAACATACAGAATAGTCTGAGGGCCCCTCCAATTGGACATTCTAGTGATGATACTTTGTTTTGGTTTTTAATACTACGGATGATGATCACTTTAAAGAACACATCCCTGTATGAGGCAATTGTAGATGTTTGTAGCATGAATGGGGCTTATTCTTCTCATTCTTCTGTTATACTGAAAACAGATAGTAAATAACATTACATCCTATCTAATAAGGAGGGAATATGCAAATTGACCATCACACCATCACAAAGATGGCAGCGCCCATAGCCACAAGATGACGGCACCCAGTCCCCTTAGCCCTGTCAGAGTCCCCAAGTCCTTTCAGCCATGC
Organism: Cnephaeus nilssonii; assembly: GCF_951640355.1. Lineage (NCBI taxonomy): Eukaryota > Metazoa > Chordata > Mammalia > Chiroptera > Vespertilionidae > Cnephaeus > Cnephaeus nilssonii. The sequence continues at coordinate 38,575,876 of NC_137074.1, read as the reverse complement.
CCGGGGAGTGACAGGCATGCAGCGTGGCTGGACCCACCCTCAACCCGCCAGCCACCCAGGGCCAGCCCAAGGCACAGGCAAGCCTTGGATGGTGGATGCCCAGCCACCCAGGGCTGCCCAAGGCTCAGGTAACCAGGGCCGGCTGAGGCTTGCACTGCCGGCAGTGGCAGCAGCAGAGGTGTGATGGGGGCATTGCCTTCCCCTGATGGCCAGGTCTCCTCCCGCCCTTGAGGGCTCCCGGACTGTGAACAGGGACAGGCCTGGCTGAGGGACAATCCCTCCAGTGCATGAATTTTCATGCACCGGGCCTCTAGTCCTATATAAAAAAAGCCTAATATGCTAAGTGTCCGATCATCGGCCAGCTGTTCAACCAATCAAAGCGTAATATGCTAATGATATGCTAAGGCTGCTCAACCACTCACTGTGACATGTGCTGACCACCAGGGAGCAGACAGTTGACCAGTCAACCAGGCGCTATGTTGTGCACTGACCACCAGGGGACAGACACTCTGACTGGTAGGTTAGCTTGCTGCTGGGGTCTGGCTGATCAGGACTGAGCAAGACAGGCTGGAAACACCCTGGAGCCCTCCCGCATCCCTCCCCAGCCCTGATCGTGCACTTATGGGGTCCTTCAGCCTGGCCTGCACCCTCTTGAAATCCGGAACCACTCGGGATGTCCGAGAGATGGTTTTGGCCTGACGGTGGAACAACCAGTCGCTCTGATGCACACTGACCACCAGGGGGAAGAAGCTTAATGCAGGAGCTGCCCCTGGTGGTCAGTGTGCTCCCACAGGGGGAGCACTGCTCAGCCAGAAGCCAGGCTCACAGCTCGGGAGCGCAGTGGTGGTGGCGGGAGCTTCTCCTTCCTCCACAGCAACACTAAGGATGTCCAATTGATGGGGAGCGGGCCTAAGCCATCAGTTGGACATCCCCCAAGGGCTCCTGGACTGTGAGAGGGCGCAGGCCAGGCTGAGGGACCCCCCCACTTGAGTTCACGAATTTTGTGCACCGGGCCTCTAATCAGAATATAAAAACAAATGAAAAAGAAACTTACTTTGGAGAAAACAAGTTATCTGAACATCATAATTAAATTTCAGTGGCTCATTCTCTAACTTGGCAAAGGTGGGATCTGAGCCCTGAAAATCTGACTTCAGAGTCCACCCACTTGCATACAATATTATTAAACAAACATATTTTAAGCATTTATCAGAGTGTTAGCAACAAAGGATGCAAAGATGAATAAGAGATGGCCCTGTCCTCAAGGGGCTTACAGAGCCAGCTCAACAGCGCCCTCTCTTTCCAGAGTAGCCACAGCCCTTTGTCCATTCCTTTCTCACAGCACTTTTACAAGTGGGTTAGTGTTCACCTCTCAGATCCTTTGCTTGAAAGGAATATACCTTATTCATGTTCATACTCTATGTGGTGCTGAATAAAAGTGTTTTAAAATAAGGAAATAATACACTGATGTTTACATGTACCAAGCATTCCATGGTAAATATTTTATGTTTGTAAGGATGAAATAAGAGCCTTTAGTAAAATAACTGCAATTGCAAGGTCAAAATCACCATAATTATCCTAATTCAGGATTTCAGGGTGGTTTTTTTCTCCTCTACCAGAAGAAAAAAGAATTTAATGAAAAGAGAATTGGTTTATTTTTTCAGTAAGTACATATAAGATAGAGCACACTTCTTATTATGCCCTTTAAAGATCATCCTTATATGACTTAAGAATCTAGCTTTTGTTAAGCCAGACTTCTTTCTGATACTTTTTATACAAGTTCCCAGTTCTAAGTTTATGACATGCTTTCTGGAAACTATAACCTCTTAGCTTGTTTTTAAAGTTTCAGTTGAAGTGATAGCTCTGCATGTCAGTAGTTTGGGAATTGTGTCTCCTTTCTTTGCCTTTTCTTGGCACTAAAATCATGGACATTGCACATCGTCCCTTAATTGAAGCACAGAATTCGTAAGCATGTTTTCCCCCCTCAACTAATAGTTTCCTGAGACCTGCTGACATGTTACAGAAAACACAAAACATATTTCATCAATTCTCATTCTGCTGTCAGACTGTTCAAGGGCATAAGCTTGAATGAATTATCACATTTCCACCCGACGGTGCTAAGATTTTTCAATGTCATCGGTCCAACTGGCCGTTCTGGTGGTTCATAAGGGAATATGATAAACAGACATGCTAAAGAAGTTCAACGAAACTTAAAAGACAATTACGAAATTAATATTTGATTTTTTTTCATGATCATAAAAGTCATACATGCTCATTGTGCAACATTTGGACAATAGAGTAGGGTAGAAATAAATATAAGATGATCCACAATACAAAAATTATCGATTTTTCAGTCATTTTTTCTGAACTATTTTCTATAAGTGTGTGGGGGGTTGAATATTCTCAGAAAACTATGAAATACTAATTATATTTTATTCCTGTTCTATGAATAATAATAACAGCCGTATTTTATAGGTTGCTTACTATATAGCAGACATTGTACTTAGCATGTTAAACTTAATTATCAAATTTAATTCTCTCTGGAAAGGAAGCTCTGAGGAAATGCTTTGTAGTCCTTAGCCATAGTTGAAGACACCTCATAGAGTCAAGACTAATGGTCTTAGTCACAAGTGATTCAAAATTATGGAAAATAAGTATGAAAATCATAAATGAAAGATTAAGACATGGATTTAAGGAATTTCTTTATAATAAAAGAATCTTAAACATAGTAAAACTTAACTTTATATGTGGTTGTTACCCAAAACATGTTCTTTGTCATCATTTTGAGTTACTGAAATCTAATCTGAAGGTGAGAAAACAAAGTACTGAGAATTTTAAACACACACATGCCCACACAGAGACACTCATGTGTAGCATTTAATGCTTTAACATCACTAAGTATATCATGGACAATAGAGTGTTGTGTGTTTTCTTTATTAATCCAATCATTTATAGTTTTGTATTTGTATAACTAAGCATGCATGTTTAATTGTATAAAAATAAATACTAACTAAAAAAGTAAATAAATACTAACTTACTCAAGGGAACAAAACTGATCATTTTTCCTAAAATGAAAACAATCTAGAAAAAAGTACTTCTATTTTTAAAAACCACAGAAAGTTCAATTGCAAGCTATTTGCAACATCTGACTGAAGATTACTGAATAATTTAAAAAGAAATTCCCTTTGCAGTATAATTGTAAATAGAATTCCATTTTTCTTAACTCCATGGAATAAATACTTGAGTTTTCAGTGTGATTGAGTGACATATATTTTAAAATTAACTCTGCATTCCAAATAATCGTTTGATCAAATAGAGTCAGAAAATATTTTCATTAAAAACAGATTACCATAGGCATTTAAATTTATTCTTCCCATGTATGCTATATATTCCATATACTAGAAGTTGTAATTCTCTTGAATAACATATATTCTATAAAATGAGAAGCTGTCATTCTCTTGCATAATATACTAATATATCCTATAAAATGAGGCTGGTTAACCTTTTTACTTTCTTGTTGAAATATTTTACCTATTACTTTATGCCATTGCCTTATTACATGACATATGTTAAACATAATATTAAACACAATTTATCATTGTTTCTTGTTTTTTGTTGTGTGTGAACCAGCATCAATAGTTTTATACATCAATTTTCCCTGCTGAGTACTATAATCATATAATTTTTCTAAAGAACATATTGGGTTTAAAGTGCACTAATTCCAAGACAAAACCTACCAGTTGGGTGTTGTTGCTTTCCATTTATCTATTAATTAATTAATTATTAATGAAATCTTTATTATCAGTTTGTTGTAATAGAGATGGTGGAAGAGGGGGTTCATGTGCCTTTTACCAATAAAAAGATTTTCCAATGAACTATTAAAGGACACTTCAGTTGTTTCCATGTCTTGGCCATCGTGTATAGAAGATGTGGCACATAGTATATACAATGGAATACCACTCGGCCATAAGAAAACATGAAACACTGCCATTGTGACAACAATGGATGGGCCTTGAGAATATCATGCTAAGCAAAGTAAGTCAGATGGAAAAAGTCAAGAACCATATGATTTCACTCATATGTGTGATATAAAATTGAAAGTAATAAATAAACAAACAAGGAAAACAAGCTCATAGATACAGACAACAATTGGATGGTTATGCGAGGGAAGGGGGTGGGGAAGTTCTAAAGGGTAAGAGGGATCAAACATATAGTGACAGAAGATGATTTGACTTTGGTGGTGTGCACACAATGCAATATACAGATCATGCATCATAGAAATGTACACTTGAAACTTGTATACTCTTATCAACCAATGTCACCCCAGTAAATTTAATTTAAAAGAACACAAGAAAATAAAAGATTGTACAAAAATACTCTGCTTAATGGAATATTGTTTTACTCTAGTGTTCAAGTAACCCTAAGTAAATCATGCTTGATAGATGCTAGCATTAAAATATAGGTAAGGCAAAACATCTGTGTATTAACATAACATTTAAAAATAACTTAAATTTGGATTTCTTTTCTTTCTTGCTCATATCTGAGTGTTTTTTAAAAATCTAATTACAGACTGTATCACCACTTTGTGAGGGGCTATTTACCTAACCTGGGGCAAATGGGATTACCAGGAAGGTGGTGAATATAAAGCCACTTAATGTTATTTTAGGCTCCATGATTCTCTTCCACTAGGCAAAGTGCCACGAGATGATAGAGGAGAGCATAAAATTAAAGGGACAGGATTGTTTTCGTTCTGTAAGGATTCCAGCTGCCAAGTTAGATATTGAATTTTATGGTTTCTTCTCAGGCAGGCAGTGCTGAGAAGCCAGGCTCATCATTATTCTTGCCTTCTGAGGCTCAGTGCCTCGTTGCTTTCTGCCTTTTAAAACTCTCACTTTTTTCAGTCTTCTAAAGTTAAAAAAAAATAGCCTTTAAATGTGGTCTGTTGTCATTACATTGAAAAGGACAAAAAGGGGAGGGGAGAAAGGAAGAGACAGGAGAGGGAGTGATCGATCAGCCATAATTGAACCTGATGGTCCTGCAATGAGGAGTAAAAGGCTGCATTAGCAAACTCTATGTTATTTGCATTCAAAATTAAAAATTAAATATTTGGGGGAGGGTTAAGTCATTTAAGCAATGCTCTTTATAATTTTCTATAATGATAAAAGATGGGAAGAAGAAGAAGGTCACATTATCAAAATGCTTGACAACTTCTGAATTATTAAGGACCTTAGGGACCATAAGTTACATGCATTTCCCCAGTCATCTTTCCAGAAGAGGATGCTACCATTTTCTTAGAATATAGCTCACACTGCCCTTTTTGATCATTAGTGTAATTTGATACATTTTTAAGATAATGAAGCCACCTGTTCAGAGTAGCTAAATTGCCATTAATGTTTAAAAGCTTTCCCCTCAAATGCCAATCAGAAAGGATATATGCACCCCTATGTTCATAGCAGCACAATTTACAATAGCTAAGATTTGGAAACAGCCTAAGTGCCCATCAGCAGATGAATGGATTAGAAAACTGTGGTACATCCACACAATGGAATACTATGCTGTTGTAAAAAAGACGTAACTCTTAACATTTTCAACCGCATGGATGGAACTGAAGAGCATTATGCTAAGCGAAATAAGCCAGTCAGAGAAAGATAAATATCACATGATCTCACTCATTTTTGGAATATAATGAACAACATAAACTGATGAACAAAATACTAGTAGAACCAGAGACATAGAAGCATCAAGCAGACTGTCCAATCTATGAGGGAAGGCAGGGGGTGAAGGGGTAAGAGATCAATCAAAGGACTTGTATGCATGCATATGAGCATAACCAATGGACACAGATGGAAGGGGGATGAGGGCATGTGCTGGGGGGTGGGAGCGGCTGGGGAGAGGTCAATGGCGGGGGGACGGGGAGGGAGGAGGATCATGTAATACTTTAAACAATAAAGAATTTAAATTTAAAAAAAAAAAGCTTTCCCCTCAACAAAAAGATGTGAAGACACTCCTAATACAACTTTGCTTTTGAGGTTTCATTTCCCAGAGACTTTTTAAAATCATCATGATTTGCATTTCAATAATGCAATGTAAGAGACAACTAACCTTGTCCTGAGTGGAGATTGCCAAGGAAGTCCTTCAAGGTGTGTTAGTTCCATAGAGTTCCCTGAGTGTGGATGGGAAGGAGGGAAGACGACGGGGATGGATGCCGTCTTTCGTGGCATCAGGTTCTGTGTGAGATGTTGTCACTGTTGCATCTCGTTTAAATGGCACATCTTGCGAAGGCCACATAAACGAAACCGTGGAGGACCCTGCATTGAACACAGGTCTTCTATTGACTAGCACCCTTTCCACTGCCCCTTGCCAATTCTCTCTTATTATTTAACCCATTTCATAAGGGAGACTAAAAAGGAGTAGTAATGATACATAATACAAATTTTAAATACTTCCATGAATCACACAAAATTAATAACAGTAAATACCACAGAATATACACAAAAGTCTGTTGTGGCAATGGGATATTGCAAAGATGAAAGAAAGGCCAACATTTAAAGTATTTAAATGAAGACAAGTTGTTTACAGATGAAAGTATAAAATTGATACCAGGTCAGGAAGAAGAGAGCTGAACAATATCAGTTTTAGATGTATTTTATTTATTTTATTTTATTATTGTTTAAAATATTACATATATTAGTACATATATCTCCTTTTTTCCCCCATTGACCTTCCCCCAGCCTCCCCTACCCTCTGTCACATGCCCTCATCCCCCCCGCAGTGTCCTGTCTCATCCCCACCCCACCCCCAGTGTCCTGTGTCCATTGGTTGTGCTTACATGCATGCATACAAATCTTTTGGTTGATCTCTTTCCCTCCCTCCCCAACACTCCCCAGCCTTCCCGCTGTAATTTGACAGTCTGTTCGGTGCTTTACTGCCTCTGTATCTATCTTTTTATTCATCAGGTTATAATGTTCTTTATTTTCCATAAATGAGTGAGATTAGTTTTAGATGTATTTTAATTTCACTTGCCTTACATGTAAGTGATCTAGAAGACATTGATTGTTGGGGCATTTGATACACTACATCTGTAATTCGGTTTTGCCCCTCCAGACTAATTGTTTTATTTTCTGAGTGGACACTTCATATAGAGGGTCAACAAGTTTCTCGACATCAGTACTATTCGCACTGTAGGCCACAGAATTCTGTGCTGTGGGGGCTGCCCTGTGCACGGCAGGATGGTTCGCCGCATCCCTCTCCTCCACCCACTAGGTGCCAGTAGCACCTTCCCAGTTCTGACCATCAAAAATGGCTGAGTGTCCCCTGGGGGGCAAAGTCACCCCCTTGGAGAACCACTGGAGTAAACAAGCATTTACTGGGCACTTACCATAAGGACAGGCATACAGAAGTGAACTAAATAAAGAACCTGCTCTCATGAAAATTACTTTCTAGTGGTGATGGACACAAAGAGATGAAACTATATAATGCAGACCCAAGAACAATAAGGCAGGATAAGGGCTTAAAGAATGATGTGGATGACATGTAGATCAGCCCTCGTCAAAGAGGTTTCTTGAGCAGAGACCCCAAAACATCTTGAGCAGGTTAATCAAAACCTTCCATTCTACAAATGAGCTGTTGAACTGAAAGCAAAAGCCAGAGAAAGGCACACAGAGTCTAGCCAATGGTAAATGTGACTTGAAGTAAAGTGTGAATATCTGCAGGAACGGTATTTCAGATGGATGGAATAGCAAGTGCGAGGGCCCTGAGGCAGAACCAGTTTGGAATGCCTGAGAAGAGCCAAGGGCTGGCTGGTTGTTGCTGGAGCTGAGTAAGGGAAAGGTGCCTGTAAAGGGTCAAGTCCGAGAGGCAAGCAAGGGCCAGGTCATGCAGAGACTTTGCGATCAGCTCTGCCAACAGAACTTGCTGCCGTGATGAAATGTTCTGTACATTGTGCTGCCCCAAAACAGTAGCCACTGGCCACATGCGGCTGCTGAGCACTTAAAGCACGGCTACTGTAGCTGAGAAACTGAGTTTTTTCGTTTTAATTCATTGAAATGTACATGTAATGAGCTATTGTATTGAAACAGTGCGAGTCTAGACCATAAGGACTTTGGATTTTATAAAATCCTAGAAAACTACCAGAAGATTTTGAGCAAAGGAAACATGATCTCCTTGGCTTTCAAAGGAGAGTAAAAATCATAAAATCTAATATATTTCTCCTCACTTTAGGAGATCAGATCTAACTCCAGTGAGAACTTCAGCTAAATAACTTACTCTCTTCTACTTCCCTGGTCCTTTTATCTGTATTCCCTCTGTTTTTACTTTTTAAATTATTGTTACCTTAATTTTGAGAAACTCTTTCAAATTCTCTCAGGAGATGAATATAATCTAAGTAAATAAATGGTAAAAGGTAGGCATAATCTTCATTAATGACTGGGGGAAATAATTAATAAGCTATTATGCTTTAGGATGACATATAATAAGATAGAAACAAAAACTGGGGGGAGGGGAATTAAAGAATGTGATCTGGAAACAACCCTCAACGTCTACACATTATAGCCACTCATTATCTGTTTAATAAATGAATCCATAAAGAAATGCTATCTGCAGACTCTTAATTCTTGTGAGCAAGATATGGAGAAGAGAGCATTATATATGAGTTAAATTCTGATGAATGTGAAAAATAATTTATTTGAAAACAGGAAATAGCAATGATGAGTAAAATTATTATTTACCCATCAGCAGTATGTTTATATACAATGAAATGAGGTTAAACTTTAGCAATTATTTGATTATTCTGAAGTATGCAAACAGATTAATCAAAACATTCCATTCTAGAGATGAACTGCTGAAGTGAAAGCAAAAGCCAGGGAAAGGCACAAAGAGTCTAGTCACTAGTAAATGTGATGTGAAGGGTCATTTCCACTTTCTGCATTCTTCCCAGGGGCCCTCATTCCATCTTCCTCTAACTTTGATACTTAAAAAAAAAAAAGGTATGGACTGCGAGGAGAGGGGAGACGGTGGGACAGGAGATATCTGTAATACTATTAACAATAAAAATATATTTTATAAAAGGTATATTCATCTTCCACAGGTTTAGGACATACTTCTGATCCTGTATGTTGTTTCAATACAGCAGGGATTGAGTTTATGTACAATAGTAATAAAAATAATTAATAAAAAAGAAAGTGGTCACCTTGATTGAATGGAAATCAGGTTGCTGAAGTAATTAATTAAAAATGTCATAGACTACCATTAAGGGAAGGATTAGCAATTTAAGCAGAAAAATTTTAACTACTCTAGGTTGAAGCACAGAACAACCTAAGAACAATAAATCCATTAACAAGTATCTTTTTTAAAAAAGTATCATTAACAAGTATCTTTTCAATGGGAAATAGGGTAATTTTTTTGTGTCCTTTTATTGAAGTTGTATTGAAAATGTTTGAATTAATAACAATAGCAGGAGGCTTCTCAAAAATAAGCATGATAAAATGGCTGCCCTTACACCCAGATATTTCATGTCTAATTGTGACAAATCACATTCGTAAAAATTTCAATTTTGAACAGCTAAGAAAGGAAAACATACATGTACTAGTAATACGTTAATACTCATCAGTTCACTTACACTTAGTTATTTTCAATTTTTATGATATAAGAAGTATTTATTTATTTATTTATTGTCTAAAGTTTTACATATGTTTCCTTTTTCCCCAATTGACCCCCCCCCCCCCAACTATTCCCACTGGGGGCAAGTCCCCACCTCCCCAGTGTCTGTGTCCATTGGTTATGCTAATAAGCATGCATACAAGTCCTTTGGTTGCTCTCTAACCCCCCCTTCACTGCCATTTGTCTCTGGATCTATTCTTGTTCATCAAATTATGTTGATCATTATATTCCACATATGAGTGAGATCATGTGATATTTATCTTTCTCTGACTGGCTTATTTTGCTTAGCATAATGCTCTCCAGTTTCATCCATGCTGTTGCAAATGATAAAAGTTCCTTCTTTTTTATACTACTAGTATTCCATTGTGTAGATGTACCACAGTTTTTTAACCCACTCATCTGCTGGTGGGCACTTAGGCTGTTTCCAAACCTTAGCTATTATAAATTGTGCTGCTATGAACATAGGGGTGCATATATTCTTTCTGATTGGTGTTTCTGGTTTCTTGGGATATATTCCTAGAAGTGGGATTACTGGGTCAAATGGGAGTTCCATTTTTAACTTTTTAAGGAAACTCCATACTGTCTTCCCCAGTGGCTGCACCAGTCTGCATTCCCACCAGCAGTGCAGGAGGGTTCCTTTTTCTCCACATCCTCCCCAGCACTTGTCATTTGTTGATTTGTTGATGATAGCCATTCTGACAAGTGTGAGATGTTATCTCATTGTTGTTTTGATTTGCATCTCTTGTGATTTTGAGCATGTTTTCATATGTCTCTGGGCCTTCTGTATGTCCTCTTTCGAAAAGTGTCTATTTAGATCCTTTGCCCATTTTTTGATTGGATCGTTTATCTTCCTTTTGTTAAGTTGTATGAGTTCTCTGTAAATTTTGGAGATTAAACCCTTATTTGAAATAGCTTTGGCAAATATGTTCTCCCATGCATTGGACTTTCTTGTTGTTTTGTTGATGGTTTCTTTTGCTGTGCAGAAGCTTTTTATTTTGATGTAGTCCCATTTTCTTATTTTTTCTTTAGTCTCCATTGCCCTAGGAGCTGTGTCTGTAAAGATATTGCTACAACATATGTGCTTGCCTCCGTTTTGTTTACTTCCTTTTCCAGTGATTCCTTCTTTTCTTTCGTATGCAAGCTGTTTCTTTGTCTCCCTGTGATTGCTCCTCTCAGGGTGTCTGGTTATGTAGCTCTCTCTCTCCTGCATTGACTTAAAGGCACAAAATACAAGACACAATGCAAAGGGCACCAAACACAAATGTATTCATGATACTAATAACCCCAAATAAATGTGACCACCAGAGAAAAGAGAATTAGGGGATAGAAAACAGTGCAAAAATTATGTTGAGAAAAGGGAAAAATGTAAGAGAGAAAAGAAATAGAAGAAAAAAGAAGGGAGAAAAATATATGTATATGGGGAGAAAACTCCAAAACAACTATTCCAAAAAATGCAAACAACAAACACCCAGAGATGAATGCAAACAACAAACAACAACTAATCCAAAAAATGCGAACAACAAACACCCAAACAACAAATACCCAGATGAATCCAAGGAGGCATAGCTTTCTCTATATCTGACCTTTCTGTCCATGGATTGCCTCACCAACTGTGTTTAATTGGCCAATTCCAGGTGGGTATTGTTCGATTCAGCTATTCCTTCTTATCTGCTCTGTGAGAAGGTGCAGGGCCCATCCGTGTATTCAGCTCTGCTTTGTCTCCCCCTGGACAGACTTTTTAGGGGCCCACAGTCAGGGAGGCTGGAGTCTCGGGTGTTCGTGGGTTCGCAGCTGAGGCACCTGGTCCATGGGTGTTGTGGTTGTAGGGTCCCGGGAGGTGTCTGAAGTCTCACCAGTTGAAGGTAAGGCTGGGCTTTTGATCACAGCGGGTCTCCCCTTCAAGATGGCATGGTCTCTGTGGCAGAGCCGGCCGGTCCAGGAGAGATTTCAGCAGTAGTAGAGGCTGCCCGGCCAGGGGAACCTGGTCCGCCTGTCCCCAACAGTCCTGTGGAATATAGCTGTCCCTCACTCACAAATATAGACATTCCCTGCACGTCCATACACTTTCCTTTCGTTCTCTCACTCCCACACTATCTTGCAGCCTGCCGTCCCATCGGCAGCCATCTTGGATCCCCATAAGAAGTAGTAATTTGGCTGAAACCGGTTTGGCTCAGTGGATAGAGCGTTGGCCTGTGGACTGAAAGGTCCCAGGTTCGATTCTGGTCAAGGGCATGTACCTTGGTTGCAGGCACATCCCCAGTACCAGGTGTGCAAGAGGCAGCTGATTGATGTTTCTAACTCTCTATCCCTCTCTCTGCCTCTCTGTAAAAAAACAATAAAATACATTAAAAAAGTAGTAATTTAATTCAAAACAATTCATTATAATTTCACCACTCTCAATGTCTATTTTTAATAAATTACTTCTCTTTCAATAAGAAAGATTACACTCTCCTGCTACATATTATGAAAAAAATTACTGTCTTATTAGTACAATAAGAAAAAATTGTCCATAAGCTAAAATTTTATTTTAAAAATGTTTTCAAAGCCTTTGGCAGATTTTGTAAAGTTACTTTAATGTATTCTCAACCCTGAATTTACAAAAATATTGAACAAAACTTTAGTCAGATTTATGTGAAACAGCTAAGTTTTAATTCTAGTATTCTGCATTTCTTTTTTTAATTTAAATTCTTATAGAGTGAGTCAGATCAAACATTGATGACGTAAACTAGATATTCTGCTTTGTCAAAGTCAATGATGTTCAAACTTCAGTATATCTTGGGTGGAGCCAGGGATGTTATTTTTAACACCGCTTCTGGTAGTTCTGATGCAGCAAGACTTTGAACCTCTGCAAAACACAACAGGTTAGAGAGCTCAGTACCAAGTTTCCAATTTATTTTGTTTGGTATGTGTTTGGGTGCCACTGTCGAAATGATATTTTCATTCATATTAATATACCCAATTGTTTTGAACATTATTTCAACATTTTATGAACACATTATAGTTCCTTTTAGCTTGACCAAAAAGTTCTATCTGCAGTTTGAGTCCCCATTCTTATTTCCAAATTTTACCAAAGGTAACCAAACGTTCTTAAACAATAATTAAAACTGAATTTGGCTGCCTATCATGAATATAAATGCAATTGTAAAAATGTTATCTGTAATGTGTTTACTAAATTTGACCATCTATACATGTAGCAAAGGAGGTCTCTGAACATTAAGTTTGAGGACTATAGAAATCTACTGGTAAGGTATCAGGATTTAACTTTCCAATCAAGGTTTTTTAGCCAGTTCAAGAGCAATATGTAGCCTTTCTATTCAAGTAATATTGCTTTCAAATTGGAAAGGCTATTTCAAATACACTCTCTCTTCATAACTGAAATAGTCAGACTCTTGTGGAAGGAAAAATACAAGATTCTTTGTATACATGGTCAAGGGAGGTTCTAATTGGGATCAAAACAGTAGTAGTAGTACTTGCAGGAGCATTATCTCTCAAATCATTGTTACCTAAACCCTCTCCACTTACTTGTGCAACAGATTTCTACTAGATTTTAAGAAATTTAATTGCTCTTTTAATATCACTTTAATAACCAAAGAGAACCAAAGTAGCCTTTTAAAGGAGCATTAGGTAAGGTGTAATTATTATTTCTTTGCTTTTTGTTCTTGGAAAACTTGTAGGTTAAGTTCAGACATCCTACCTAATAAAAGGGTAACATGCTAATTGACCGTACCTTCGCTATGCCCACAGCCAATCAGGGTGCTATGCAAATTAACCAAGATGGCGGCCCCCACGCGTTGCCCCGCCCCCCATTGCTGGGCGGCTGACGGACCGGGCTGGCAGGAGGGGCGGGGCCTCCCACCGCTCCGAACTCTGAGCGGCTGACGGAACCAGGCCAGCAGGAGGCGCCCAGATTGCTGCTGGCGGCATGGGGTGGGCAGCGCCTGCCCCGTGCCGCCACTGCCGCCCGGGGCCAAGCCCCGACCCTGAAAGAAGGCGGAAGACGGTGGCCAGAGCCAAGGCCTGGGTCTCCCCGGTGCTGGCAGAAAACTGGTGCAGGCAGCCAGGTGAATAAATATCTTGCACGAATCTTTGTGCAAACAGGCTTCTAGTATCTATATAAAATACGTAAAAACATCTTCCAAACTGAAAGAAGTTGTAGTATAATTAAACTTGAATCAAAGATCTGAGAGGCCTCAGGAGCATCTAGATATGAAAAGGTTTTATTTTTATTAAATCTTTGAAATAATTGAGACCAATATATATGGTTTTCCAGTTTGCATACATTTGGGAACTTTACATAAAGAATTATATTATAAATAATATACATTTGATCAACTAATTATATTTTGGTTCTCTGCAATTTGTATGGCAGTTGGGTGTGGTTTTTTTTTTAATTTTATTTTGTTTTTGTTTTAGTGCACAGTCTGAGACCACAGAAATGGACAGTCTTCTTTAAAACCTAAAAAACTCCTAATTCAGTAACACATAGCATGAGGCATAATACAGACTGTTCTAATAATGGATTAAGACAGATGTTTTCTGTGTTTCACATGATAGAATAGAGTGAGCTAAGCTCCCTTTGGAGACTGAGTTTTCTGAATCAACTTGTTTACTGAACTGCTAAGACTTTTGGCTTTATTTAGGAAAGTCTCAATAGGGTATTTGAGGCCAGGCTCTAAATCCCTACCTGCATTGTGTCAGTTTACATCTCCATTAATAATCCAGAATGGATTAGATTTGTATCACTCTTTTCTGTTTGAGAAGAGAGACTCTTTGGTCTCATCTATTATAGTTTCCCAGCCTGTGAAATGAATAAGGATTTATATAAAGACAATATTTAAGATCCCTTCCAGGTTTAGCATGCTATGAAAATATAAGATAATTTAAATCTTTATTGAAGATTCTTTATTGCTATTATTTTCTTATTTAGCAAGATTACTAACTATATGTGTCAATTTTTTCTGAAAGGAAGAGTTCTATTGTTGCCATTATCTACGTCTTTTCTTGTAAAATACTTTGGTAGATGGTCTCTTCACAATTTCAGCTGAATTTCTAGCAGCAGTTGAAACTAAAGTAAATATATATTTTTTTGTCAGTATCCAAAGTATTTTTATTGCTATACTAGCAATGGATTTTTGAATGTTTTTAAGGGCCACATAAAAATAGATTCAAGAAACAGATTAAATTGAAGTCCTAGATTAAAATGTTTGGTTTGAAGAATTTTCTACAACAAATTTCATGTTTATGTATGAAAAGTTATATAACCTTATATGAAAATGTCATGAAGTATTTTCTACACTATAATAAATGTATTTCCCAAGAGGGAAAAAATTAAAATATCTAAAATATATTACATTAAGATTACAAAACCATCATAGATCTTTTAAACATGCATCTGTTTATAGAATTAACAGTATACAAGATGTTTATTTTATTATACCATAAATAAATGAGTTGGTGACAACTATCCTTTGCACAACATTATCAGCTCACTTTAGCCACAAGTCTGTCCTTGGTATGTGTGTACAAGAAATATGCTCATTTACCCCTCATCATATCATCCACAGGTTTACTTAGCAGTAAGGATGAAGGTGAAGAAATATGTTAAGAGTATTCTTCTTTCTTTCAAACAACATCCCAATCATGGCATAAATAGCCTGAAATTATAAAATACTTAACTGGGCTTTTAATTATCTACACCTGACTGCTAAAATGTAAAGTAAATTAGGTTGCCCAAATTAGCACATCAAATAACAGTAAATATATTTCTTAATGGAAAAATTAGGGATATGCACAAAAAAGGGTTATATTGACAAAAAATATTTACAATATAGCTGACAAAGGGCTTTTAGCAAACTATGAGGAATGTTGTCACAAATTGCCAATAAATTGATCAACAAGCAAGGATACAGAGGGGACTTTTCTGGAGAGAAACTTCAAGTGGTCAACAAGCATGAAAAGATGTCAAATTAACTAATAGGGAAATGCAATGAAAAATACCACTTTATATCCATCATGCCAAGAAAAAAATTTTTAAAGCAATCAATACCTGTTGTTGTCAAGGGTGGAATTGTAATTATACAATGTTGATGATCTGACAGCATTTTTAAACAATTTTCAAATTAAAAATTAAAAGTATGTACCCTCAATTCAGCAATCCCACTCCTAAAAATGTATCTGAAAGAACTAAAACAATCAGAATATGCACAAAGATGCCAGTTGCAGGATTGCTCAGAACTGGGTGGGGAAGGAAACCAAGTGAATGTTCATTTAAAAAGTGGTTAAGTAATCATGGTATGTTTATACCTAGAATAACATGCAATAATTAAAAAATAGAAATAGAGCTATGAAGATTGATTTAGGTGATGATAGATGAGCTAAAGCTGTGAGAGAAAAACATGATATAAAGAAGTATAACATATTATTTGTAAAACAAGGACAATCCTGCTAATGGATATATGTACAAGATCAAATTATTTACCTACAAACATGTGTGTTTGACTATGGCTATGGTTAAAATAGAGAAAATACATACTACATTGTTAATTATGCATGCATTGACAGAATCTGCATTTGGTGGTATGAGTATTGGGAAGCAGAAGTGGGCAAGGAAAACAAAACAAGACAGAGACCAGACTATAAAAAGATACATGTGACATGATCCCATTAAAGCATTTATGTCAAGTTGCAGGTGTAACATATTTATTTCCTTAAATTTTTTTATTTAAAATGATTAAAACTGTTTTCAAATCGCATTCACAGATCATTGCTTGAGAGCACAATAAAAAATAAATATGACTAATGTTATTTATTGACCCCCCCCTTCCAAAGGATGTACACATAGGTTTAGTTACAAGAACAAGGTCTGAAGCCTTATTCTATGAGCCGTGACAACAACAAAATTCAATAAAAACTTGAAATGTCCTCCCCTAGTGATAAACGACGTAACACTGCACAACCATTGAAAGTGATATTGTGAAAGTACACACATTTACAGGTAGGAAGCTAATAACATGTTAAATAAAAAACAAGTTATAAAATGATGTATGCACTCTGATCCCTTTTTATCATTTATGCATTTATCGAAAACAGAAAAATTGGCAAAATCAGAAGTAGTTGACAAGCTGGATGTCAATAAAATTAAAAACTTCTGCTTTTCCAAAGACAATGTCAAGAGAGTTAAAAGAAGCAACAGACTGGGAGAAAATATTTGCAAAAGACACATCTGGTATCCAGATAAAGTACTGGTATCCAAAATATACAAAGAACTCTTAAAACTCAACAATAAGCAAACAAACAATTTGATTTAAAAATAGGCCAAAGACCTAAACAGACACTTCACCAAAGAAGATATACATATGGCAAATAAGCATATGAAAAGATCCTCCCCATCACATATAGTCAGGGAAATTCAAATTAAAACAACGAGATACTACTACACACCTGTTAGGATAGACAAAACCTGGAATGCTGACAACACCAAATGCTGGCAAGGACATAGAACAACAGGAATTGTCATTCACTGCTCTCATGGGAATGCAAAATGGTACAGCCACTTTGGAAGACAGTTTGGTGATTTCTTACAAACTTAAACATACTCTTACTATATAGTATTTGCTCTCCTTAGTATTTATCCAAGGAGTTGAAAATTTACATCCATGCTAAACCCTTCACCTGGACATTTATAGCAGCTTTCTTAAATTACTAAAACTTGGAAGCAACCAAGATGTCTTTCAGTAGGTGAATGGATAAACTGTGGTACATCCAGACAATGGAGCATTATTCAGTACTAAACTGAAGTGAGCTATCAATCCACAAAATGACATAGAGGAACCTTACGTGCATATTACTAAGTGATGGGGGAAAACCAATCTTAAAAGGCTACATACCATGTGATTCCAACTACATGACATCTGGAAAAGGCAAAACTTGAAGAATAAGAAAAGCACAGAGGATTTTTAGGGCAATAGAAATATTCTTTATGATATTATCATTCTGGATGCATGACATTATACATTAGTCCAAACCAGAGAATGTACAATACCAAGAATGAACCATAAGATAAACCGTAAAGTTTGGCTAACTATGATGTGTCAGTATAGGTTTAGCCTTGGTAACCAATGTACCATTCTGGTTAAGTGATGTTGATAATGGAGGAGGCATGTGTGGGAGCAAATATATGGGAAATCTCTGTACTTGCTTTTCAATTATATCATGAACCTATAACTACTATTAAAAAAATAAAGTCTTAAAAAATGAAAAATGGGCAAAAGATATGAGAAGACACTTCACCAAAGAACTTACATGAATTGCTGACAAACTTAGGAGTTATAGTATTCAAATTCACTAGTAGCCAGGTAAATAAAAATTAAAGAAGCAAATACTTACATAATCTCTGAAAGAACATACACCAAAATGTGAACATCTCTGGGTGGTGGTTTTATTAATTTTCATTTCTTTCTTTGTCTTACCTATGTTTTCCACAATAAACATCTATTGCTGTTGTAATGACAAGGTTTGTTTGTTTTTAAGTGCTATTCAAACCCAAAAGATATGATCATGCAATTTTTTAACTCATTTTTCCCACCACTGGAAGAGCCAGGTCAAGAATCAGGTATTTCATGAAGACTTCTCAAACAGTTCCATCCCACATTCTTCTTTACAATTTTGGACATTCTTGTGCATTTATAGTCTCCTTCACATAGTTTATTACTTTAGTTGCTTCATTTTTAGAAATTTTATTTATTTAACAAATAGTTATTGAGGGCTTCAGTACTACACAGTACCTCCTTATGAGTAGGGACCATTTGTGACCCTTCCATTGCATCGCCTGCTTTCCCTCCTCCAGCTCTGGCCTAAAATCAGTGTTTGATAAACACACAGTGGTAGATTTTTCTCATCTGTATAACAAATTCCTATTGAGAGCCTACTATGCATGATAATTATGCTAACTACCAAAAGGAAGCCTGATAAAGAAGAAAGAACACTACCCTAGAAGACAGGCTCTGGCCTCAGCTCTGTCATCAACCAGTTCTGTGACCTTAAACCACTGCTTAGTTGGGGCCACTGGCTTTGTTCTTGCCATTTTTAATCATTAGCTGTATAATGGAATCACCTAAGAAGTGTTTTTAAATGATTACTTTTTTAAAGTAATGCTGATGCCCAAGCCTACTCTGGACCAATTGTATGAGAATACCTGGAGTGGGACATGGGCATCTGTATAGTTCAAACCCTAGCTCTTCTTGGGAAAGCTACCTACCATCTCTTTTCCTCAGTTTTCTCATCTACACTATGAAGGTGATAAAGTTCTTGTATACCTATAGTGAGAACTAGATGAATAAATATATGTAAAACACTTAGAATAGCCATCATAAATACTCAATAAATGTTAGTTATTATTATTACTTCATAGGGTTATCATGAGAACAAAATGACTGTGAGTATTGAATAAGTCTTAAACTGATGAATAAAAGAACTTTGCAAACACAAGTGTGCTTCTCAAATATAAAACATCTGCAATAAAATATTTGCAATATGTAGTATGTAGGTCTGAATAGCACAGAAATTGGAAGTTAAAACTTACATTGTTATGATGTCAAGCACAATATAAGTGCTTAATTACAATTTTTAAATTGACTTGGTTGCATTTTTTTTTCCACTGTGCAACCTGCTTCAGTGCCTGCAGCCTGTAAGCAGAGGCCGGGCAGTGGTTCAAGGCTGCAGCTTGCCCTGGCATGGGGCATATGAGAGACCCAGGGGGACGGGCCTGCCATAAATACAAACCCATGCACGACTTGGTTGCATTTTAAAAGATCATGACAACCAGAAACAATTCGGTAATGACAATTGAAAATCTCTTGACAATACAGTAGAATAGGAAATTTGGGGAAATAGCTTTATCTAGATAGTGAGATTCTGGAGGAAAGGGCACTGGCCTAATGTATTTCTGTCTCCTGAGTGTTGTACAGTGACTGGGACACATTAGGAACACAATCAATAGAAGAAAGAAATTGGAAGGTGAGGAAGTCAAATTTATGAACCCAAAGGAAAATATTAATAGGATATGTTTTTAAGAACATACAATATCTGCCTTTTAAATTTTTTATTTTGAACAAGTAATTTAACCTTTCTGCATGATTCCACTATTTCATCTGTAATATTAATGTTAGCATATGAAATATTATAACTGTTCTACTTGATTTAACATATGCGAGTGCATTTTGTTAAAAGTTAAATAACTTTTAGTAGTACAATGATGAATAAGATAGCAGAGAACTGGAGGGGTGCATTGTTGGGATTAATCCAGTTGGTTTCATCGATACAGCAGTGTTACTTAAGCTGGAATAGAGGGATACAGATCCGTGTCGGCCAAATAATTACTTTTAAATATTTACTGAGTGCCTGCTCTGTATCAGAAGCTGCAATTGGTGCTGGTTGGATAGACAGGCAAGTACAAGCCATGGTCCCTGGCTGCATATAGTAGATGGAGCCAGGCACTTAGTTCTGTTCCATGACCCTGGACTCATCTCTATCACTGAGTTCTGCTGGTTTCCTGGAGGCCTGTGCAGCATATGCCAGCAAATGAGGTCATTTCAAGACGAGTGCCAGAAAAAGCATTCCAAGTCCATCCTTCATTCCCTTCATTCTTGTGACATAATATGCATACTTGTCTTTTAAAGTTTTATCCTGATAGTGGCATTTTACTGATATTTTTTCAGTAAAGAACCTTTCAAAATATCACAAAGAATATGCATCCAAGTTTATTTCTATATAAACACCCAATTGCCAAACCCTAGCAATTCCTTCCCTTTTCTGATACCTTTCAGACTTGTCACCTGTGATTTGGCTGCTATCTACACTGTGTCTGCACTTTTAACCCCTTCAATGTATTCTATACCTTGTTACCTGATTAGTTTTCCTGAACAGGTGATTACACATACACTTAAAGACCACCAACATATTCCTTCTTGAGAAACATATTTTCACATCCAATTTTAACTACTTGTATTTGTTGCATTAGAACGAAGACTTGTTTGGTTGGTTATTACGAAATACTCTTTGATATGGAAGAAGTGTACATGGCAGCTTGGTGTCAGAATGAATGTTAAAATTCCTGAGGCTTAGTCCTGGCTGGTGTAACTCAGTTGGTTAGAGCATCATCCCATGCACCAAAGGGTCATGGCTTTGATGCTTTGATTCCGGGCCAGGGCATTTATCCGGGTTGCAAGTTTTTTCCTGGTTGGGGTGCATAAGCAAAGTGGGGTAGGGGTGACTGATCTCTCTCTCTCTCTCTCTCTCTCTCTCTCTCTCTCTCTCTCTCTTCCTCCCTCCCCCCCTTTCTCTCTTTCTGAAATCAATGAAAAACATATCCTCAGTGTTGAGGATTAAAAAAATATTTATGAGGCTTAGTTTCTTTCTTTAATTAACAGTGGTCCTCTTTCTTAATCACTGCACAATTACTACTTAACTGATTTCCCAATAGTTTAAAAAGAAATCATAGAATTAACAGCATTAAAAAATTATCTAGTACAAACTCCTACTTTGAAAGTGGAAAAACTGAGCTCAAAAGGGTTAAGAAGGAAAAAGTGATAAAAAACAAGGCTAGAACCCAGATGCTGACACAGACCAAAGTCCTACTCTACCTACTTTCCAAATCAACCATCTGTAGTCATTCTTTTCCTGTATCCTTAATATTTTGCACCATCTCTGAAACATACTGTAAAAAATCCAGTTTGTGTTAAAAGTAGATTTAACAAAGAGGCAAACTTCAGAGGGGTCCGCAGCAAAGTGCTCACTGCTGGGCTTCTGCCCCACTTACTTGGCAGCAGCACCTGAGTTCGGTTCAGCTGGCTTGGGCGGGTGAGGCAGGTGTGTGTGGGGGGGGCGTTCTGGGGGCATTAAACCGGAGCTCTCCTTGTTGCTTGGTTTTAGGTTCACAGGAAAGCAAACCACCAAGGGATGTTCTGAGGTACCTATGAACTGCAGCTAAGCCACTCAGGGTCTTCTTAAAATAAAGCCCTGCTGGGTTTTCTCGGTGCAGCATTCTAAAAGTTGACACAGCAAGAATTGCTTCTCACCCGATTCTATTTTTAAATCCCAGTCCAAAACAAAATTTTAACTTGGAGACTTTCTGAGCCATCTTTGGTGAGTCTTACCATCTTGCTAGAAAGATTGCTTAGTGGTTTACACACTGTCAACTCAAACTGTTAGAAGAGAGAAGGGAAGAAGGGAAGGAGGGAGAGAAGGGGAAGAAGAAGGAAGGAAGAAGAGAGGGAGGGAAAGGTATCAGATTATATGAGCTAATATTTATTGAATGTATTAAATGTGTCAAATACTTTACATACATTAATTATTTTTCCCCTCAACAGTTCAAGGAGATATTCCGTTATTATTCTCAAGTGAGAAAATTTAGGCATAGAGAAGTTATAAGGAAAACACCTTGCTTCAATCTATTCATCTAGTAGATGGCAGAGCTGGCTTTAAACCAAGCAATCCGACCTCAGAGACTGACCTCTTACATCTCCACTATATATCTGAGATGGATGTCTGTCTAAAATTCACTAAAAGGCTGCTGACTTTTCTTGAATTTTTGTTTTTGTACTTACTCAGACATGCACTTTTGCATTATAAAATCCCAACTTTCAATCAAATGGGAATACGCTGGAGGCAGGGGGCTGAGCTGAAAAGCTCAGATTTGGATTGGTCAGAAAATTTCAAGTTCTAAGTCCTTTCTGCTACTTATAGGTTGTGTGACCTTGGACATGGCCCTGTAAAAAAGTCCTAAACCTTTAGGGCTTTCCATTTCCTCATTTGAAAACTAAGAAAAATATAAACAAACTCATGGTAATATTAGGAGAATTAATAAGATAACATATAGTCTTCATTATAGTGAATAGCAAACCATCTTCCCCAAGGCAAATTTATTATAACAAATTGAAATGTCAGTCTCATTTTATTACTATTGCAAAAGTTCATATATCTGTATATGAATTCACATAAATACATGAATATATATGTATATGTATATATATGGAAAAAAGTTTGAGATTGTTCCTATGAGAGCTAGTTAGCTATTATTATCATTATTATCTTATTAGGTATTAATATGTACATGCACTATGTTGGGATCAATATACAAAGACAGTGACATTAATGTCATTAATATTCCTTTGCTAAAAAAAAGTACCTCCTCCAGAAACTCTTACCTCCCTAAACTGCCAAAACTTGGCCCATCTTCTACTTCCAAATCTCACCAGCATTGCCAAATCTCACCAGCATTGCCCCTGCACAACATATAGTTGAAGGGCTCTTCAGGAGCCACCAGGAAGCCTGACTCATGCTTTCACATGTGGGACCTCTTTTTAGCGCTAGTGCTGCCTCCTCCTGCCTCTACAAGTAGGGCTCATGCAAACGGTGCATCATTCTGAAGGGACTGCCTGGAGAGAGGCTCCAAGCGTGAAGCCAACAGGACCAAACCTAGGAAAACAGAGAGAAAATAGGATGTTAAGTTGGTTGGCCTTGCCTGGATTCTCAAGGCTTGTTATGTGGCTCTAGCAGTCTGAGGTGGGGACAGGGAAGAAACCGTTAAAGGTGGTGATGGCCAGCAGCCACTCAAAGCTAATTTGGATCAGGCCTGCAAAGCAGAAGAGTGACATGTTGACTTCTTCCATCACCTCTAAATTTGAGCTGTGAGCAGTGAGTTGAGGTGGACATCAATATAATCATCTCTAGCTTCAGCCTAAAAAAGGCTGCATTTCTGTTGTGGTTCAAGCCTGCAATTGTTCTGAAGCTTCTTCATAGGCCGTTCATCTATTTCTGTCTCATTGACTGAGCCCTTTCATACTTGACCTAAGAGTTGGATGAAACCCAAGCTACTCCGGCCTTGTACAGGGTTACACTGATACGCTGAGTAAGGAAAATATTAATAACAGGACCTAATATATACTAAGCTTTATTTCACATGCCTGGGCATATATTATTTTCCACAATCCTTACATATAGGCAGAGGAAATGAGCTGGGAGAAATCAGGATCCTTGACCAAATTCTAAACATATGTCAGTACCCAGCCCCTGTTTCTATTGTGCAAGAGCTGAAGTATGTCGTTCATGCTGATATAACCAAAAGGCTATTTTTTCCATCCAAGGATGAAAAAAGAGCACAGGAACATAAGGTCAGCAGACCTGAATTTGATTCTGGGTTTTAGCACTTTCTGAATGGACAAAGCACTTTTTCTCTCCTAGAACCTATTTTCTCAGCTATAAATAGGAAGAATAATACCTACCTTCATGGAATTGCCTAGGGAAAGTAAAGGATATAAACCATGTATAAGTATTTGTAAACTCTAAAGCTATAACCATTAAATACAATTCAGATATATACTAAGTAACAATGCAAGTAATCGTAAGACTAATTGGATAATTTTAACATGGTCTATTATGGTATTTTCCACCAGAATCTAAAAGAGATATATGTTTATTATTATTAGAGAGAAAATAAAAACTAATTTTTAAAGGCAAATTGTTCTACCACCACAGAATAAGTTTACATTCTTTCAGGTATAACAGTGGTCTTTAAACTTTTGTCTCAGCACCCCTCTGTACTCTTAAAAAAATATTAAAGACCCCAAAAAGCTTTTGTATATATGGATTATATCTATTTGTACTTACCATATTAGAAAACTAAGAAAAACTTTAGCTATGTACTTATTAATTCATTGAAAAATAGCAATAAAATACTCATCACATGCTAGCACCAAAAACATTTTTTAAACTGTGTTTTTTTTAAAAAAAAAAATAGGCATTTTAGTGAGAAGTGTGGCTTTGTTTTACATTTTTGCAAATTCTTTTAATAGAAAACCTTAATAGAAGAAAATTGAATTCTCATATCTGCTTTTGCATTTAATCTGTTGCAATTGTTCTTTGGTTGAAATGTAAGAAGAAAAATTCATCTTCACACAAATATACAGTTGGGAAAGGAAGGAGTATTTTAATAGTCTTTTCAAATATTCAGATATTCTTTGATACTTCACCAAAACTTGACAGATGTTGTCCCTTAAAGTTTTGTAGCAATGTGGAAGCTGAAGTGATATCAATGAATTTGGTATACTTTTCACATTCAAATCTACTGGTTTTTCCTACACTTTGAATGGATCTTTAACTTATACACAGTTTTGATAGCACGTCATGTATTGATCATTTAGAAAATATTGGTTCATTTAGTTATTCATATCTTCCAAATGTTGCCATACTTCATTATACAATATCAAATGCTTCATTAACATCACTGATCTCATCAGAAACATCTTTAGCTATTGGGCAATTATCAAACTCACAGTGGCAGATACAAGTTTTCCAAAATTCTGTCATTGAAAACTTGAATTTTGGCAACAAATATTGTTGGTTGCTTTTCTTGAAATGAGAGGTTCTCTTCATTTGTTTTCGGGGGGATGCCATATTAAAAAAAAATGCCATATTTCCAGGTTTGCATAACCATAGTTTGTCAGTCATTTTTTCAAGTAAATATGGTTCTTACATTTATTTTAAGGTGGCCAGTTCAGTTCCCAACTAGTGCAGTTGGGTGCCGTCACCTTAATTCATGCTAAGACACAGTTTTACCCGCTGCTGCTTTTGCACTATCCATGCAAATGTCAACACAGCAAAAAAGTAAACGACATCTTAGTGCTATTATGCAAATAGTTTAGCTTTGCAGACCACCTGAAAGAATCTCAGAAGCCACCAGCTTCTCCAGACAACGCTCATGTACTAGCACTGTCTCTCTCTCTTTTTAATGTTTTTATTGATTTTTAGAGAGAGGAGAAGAAAGAGGGATAGAGAGATAGAAACTTGAGAGAGAAACATCATCAATTGGCTGCCTTCTCCACACCCCGTACTGGGGATCAAACCTGCAACTGAACATGTGCCCTGACTGGGAATCGAACTGGTGATTTCCTGGTTCCAGGGTCAACACCCAATCACTGAGCAACACCGGCCAGGCTAGCACTGTCTCTTAAGTGGTACCTACCTTCTTCATTCTGATGGTTTCCAGTATTTCTTAAACTTTCTCAACAAAAATCTGTTAATGTAGGTGAACTTGGATGTGTAAAGTATATGTGGATGTGTGTTAGGTGGCCAGATTATTATGCGTTCAGAG
Source organism: Cnephaeus nilssonii (assembly GCF_951640355.1). Classification (NCBI taxonomy): domain Eukaryota; kingdom Metazoa; phylum Chordata; class Mammalia; order Chiroptera; family Vespertilionidae; genus Cnephaeus; species Cnephaeus nilssonii. The sequence goes on along the minus strand of NC_137074.1, from coordinate 38,550,075 downwards.
ATCATAATAATCTGGCCACTCAGTGTATTTACAGTATATTGTTGAGTAAAAATAGTAGTTTAGTGCTTATACAACCATCACATTTATGTCATAAAAATACATACTTATGTATATATGAATATATATTTATACATATATGTACATGTCATGTATATATATATTTTTGGAATGGCATCAATAAGAGGAAATAAGAAGGGTTAGAGAATAATAGGAGTAATTAATTTTTTTTTGCTATAAGACAAAATACACACTTCTGTACTTAAAACTATCATTTTAGTGTTTTTATAAGGATAAGCTGCTGCTTTTATAATTTTAAAAAGCTTTTTCTATTTGGGGCACTGTACTATCCATTGCAATTTAGCTGTTCCTTGCTATCATCTCATTTTAAAACCCCGTCTCTTGCCTACCCAAGACAATTTTATAAGAGTAAAGGAGTTTTTAAAAGATTCTTTAAAGTCTGTTTCTACTTCAAAAGATGCATTTAAAGTAATTGAGTATCAGCCACCCTTCCATCTCTCAGTACTCTTTTATCAATACACTTTGGGGTATTAGTCAAAGTTTGCAAGGACTCTTCAAAGGAACCCTTACAGGGCTCTCAAGTTGATATGAGATTCATACTCTGTATCATGGAAATTCCTCTGCGCTGTATTGTTCAAAAAGCCTTTCTCATTGTCTCTTTAAAATTTTTTGATTACTCCCTAGTAGAAGCATCTAAGATTTGGGGATTTATTCCTAAAGAGAAAAAATGCAAAGATCTGAATTGCCAATAGAAGAAAATGTCAGTAGTCATCTATACTCACTGGAATGCTCCAGTCTGGAGCTCTGAAGTTTGCCTACATGTAGCTGTACATCCTTCAATATTTTGCATGAAACATGCAATTGTTTTTAAATATTAATAACAAGTAGCAAGACTCTCCAAACAAACTTTGAGCAAGAAGATAAATATTGTATTTGATTACCTTCTCACCTTCCCTTACCTCAGCTTTCCTCCATTATTAAGTTTTATCTTTTGACAAGTGAAAAACAAATGGAGCAACTGGATGTCTTTTCTTAACTGAGCTCTAAATATGCCCTCTCAATTCTCTTAAAAACACATTAGCTTTGATAATATCCCAAATATGCTTGAGTAAATACATTTCCTTATCAATATTTTATGCTCCCTGGTCAGTTTAGTTCTTAGATTCGCATAAAGAATTCCTGTTGTTGATTTTCAAAAATCACAATAAAGCCTTTTAGATGCTCTGCAGCACTGAACAATCTCACATTGTATCTTTTTAAAACAGACTCCCTTTGTTTTTGTCCAATAGCAAGAAACAACAAGAAAAGTTTAGATATTGTTTGAGGACTTTGTAGAGTACAAAAATTCATATCCTTCACTAAGTGCAAAGTTTTTTGCTATGTCAGTCAAAATATCTTCTCTCTCTTCTTCTCTCTGTCTCTCTCCTCTCTAATTACCCATCTCTAGCTCTGAAAAGTTTTCTATTTCATTGAATTTTTCCTAAAACAATTTTACATGTTACTAAGTTAGGTGAGTCCCTAGAATGTGCCTGTTGGAGGCCTATTTGCTGCTCATTTAATTCCTGACTACAGAACATGTGGATACTTTTATCACTCACAGTAGCCAGTACTGAAAATTTAATTTTAATGATATACAAAGTGATGAACTAAGCATGTCGTAATAGAATTGGTGCGTGGTCAGCTCTCTCCGCTTCTGGTTAAGCAGGCTCCACAGCTGTCACAAACCGAACATTCAGTAGCCCCCACTTGACTGCAGTCTCCTTTCCTCCCATCTATGTCCCACACTTAGCGAGTGGGCTTCAGATTTGATGATGTCACTCGTCTGCTTAAACCTGTGCAATGGGCTCTGACTGGTTTGGCTAAGTGGATAGAGCGTTGTCCTGCAGACTGAAGGGTCCCAGGTTCAATTCCCGTCAAGGGCATGTACCTTAGTTGCAGGCACATCCCCAGTGGGAGGTGTGCAGGAGGCAGCTGATTGATGTTTTTCTCCCATCGATGTTTCTGACTCTCTATCCCTATCCCTTCCTCTCTGTAAAAAAAAAATCAATAAAATATATTTAAAAAACAAACAAACTGTGCAATGGCTCCACATTGCCCTGAATATAAAGACAGAATTTTCAAGACTCCACCTTCCTCTCCAACCTCACCTGGGGCCATTCCCCCTAATCCCACCTGTTCTATAGCCACACAGTCATCCTCTCAGATGTTATAAGGCCCTGCCATCTCTTAACTTGGGTCTTCCCTCTGTGTCATTCTTTCCACACCTACTCCCCAAGCCCGCAGACCAGCCCCTCTGCTCCACCTGGATGGCTTCTACTTTTCATTAGGATCTCAGTCTGGACTTTGACACAAAGTTGTCCTTCCGCCTCCTTCACATCCCCGACTCCTCTGTCATAGGCGCCTCACATTGTTATAATTGCTTGTTTGACTACCTCCCTTCCACAGTTAGGCATCAAGCCTTGTGCGAGCAGGGACCACACCTGCCGAGTATGCCCCAGAATTCAGCACATTCATAGTAGGTGATCAAAAACACTTAGAGGATGAATGAAAGTAGTCCAAAAATATGGCAAAATCTGTTTCATTATCACCTTACACATGACACCCAAGACTCTTTTATGAAAATATCCAAATATTTTGAATCTATAAAATGTTAAAAACAAAAGTTTAGTAATACACTTTTATTGTAAGGTATAAAATACATAAAATGTTTAAAGTGCAAGAGTAAATAAACATAGTTCATACTCATGCCAAGGAAAAATGAAATTACCATATTAGAGAAGCTCCCTCCATTCCTTATCTCATCACCAAATAAGGGAAGTTTTATAATTGTTTATTTTTTGAAGACCATTTCTTTCTGATCAGCTGATTAAATCATATGGAATTTCCTATAAAAAATCAACAAACAGCCAAAAATACCAGGTGTATTTGAATGTATTTGTGATTATTTTTTTCCAGTAATGGATGTCATATTTGCTGAAAATGTCAGAGCAAACCCACTACCAATTACTAATTTTGTGATAGTAACACATAATCGTATTGACTAACTCTAGGATCCCAAGTGCTAAAAGGATGACCACATAACAACAGGAAGCAACCATTGTTCTAAATTAATACAGTTTTGCCTGAACAAATTCATGGAATATTTCAATGTCCAATATTATAGACACATAATTTCTAGACATCAAACCCCTTTTTTACCTGAGCCAAGGATTCACAGACTATTTGAGCTCAGATGGTTGGCAATACTCGATATAAATGAAATTATTTCAACTTTGGCTTTTACTATCTTTTCCCCATCATTAGCAGCAATATTCTCTATATCAAGCAAGGTATTAGCTGATGTCTATCATAAAGTAGTCTATGTGCTTGGCTACGTGTCTTCTGTCCTCTGCTGTTTTAATCTTTTAATGGATTGTCACATGTCCAGCAGATAAATGATCTGTCTGGGGCCCAGATCTTTCTTGCTCCTGTAGAAAAGCTCCCTCAACAAGCAGTTGCCCAGAAGCCCTTATCCATGAAGAAGATGGAAAGGAACCCTAGACCTGCCCACCCTCCAGGGATTGCCATGTCTTATCTGTAATGTTGTCCTCAGTGAATGTATGAGTCATTGCAGAAAAGGAATGAACAAAAGAAGCCATAGGGAGACTGATGGAAAAATGATGAGAATTAGGATTCTTGAGGTGAGCAAAGCCTTAGGGAGACCTCAGAGGTGAGAGAAATGAGCTATTCCTCCAGGAAATCCATCACTCTGAGGAACAGGAAAGATTTGTTTTCAGCTGCCATGGCTGCGTACAGATCCACATGAGAAAAAACTCCTCTAATGCTATTGGAGCCATAATAAAAAACTGGTTATAAGTTAATCAGTCACATAGATGTAGCTTAATGGTAAACAACTTTAACCTTTTGCATGGATTTATGGCTGAAATACAATCTTTGGGTTGGCTCTTGTCAGAAACAAAATGTCATAGACAAATTTTTCTCAAGCACATTTCATAGTGTCAAAGCAACGTGCGAATTTAGAAAAGATATGAAAATAGAGGCTGAATATACTTGGGAAACAGGAATGCTTATCGAAGCAGCTAGATTGGTATTTTCCCCCTTTCTTTTTTATTAAAGCACCAAGATGGCTGTTTCCTCTCACAATGGCATAAAATTATCATGTTCGGATCAATTGTTATATAGGAAGTCAGTGACGGATGTGCAATGCCAGGTGTGCCCACTGCCGGGGAGAGGGAGAGAGAGATGCTGGAGAGGCCAGTGGTAATCACACCTGAGTTTGAGATTGGAGTGACACGGTTTCTGCCCTGTCTTGTAGGACCCACATGTATAAAAATAAGAAATCGTGTCAAAAGGGATCAGAAGCAGAACACCAAGAAATAGTTTGTTTTAAATACTTGTAGATTAGTTCTTATTTTTCTCCAAGCTGCAAAGATATAGAATACATACTTTACTCTTTGTTTCGTTCTGGGGGCAGGAATGGGGACTATTTTATGTGATAGTCGTCTTTATTTGCTATGTCGGGATCAGAAATCATGTCAGTTCTCTCGGGCTCCTTACCTATCCTACACAAACAACGACCCCTGCCCTGCTATCTGAGTGACCACAGGTAAACACCACCATGTGCGAGTCACGTTGCCTGGATATAGTACCAGGACCACATAATGCCAAGAAACCTAGTAGGTTGAAATACATCACTTTTCAAACATTATTGTCTTCAGCAGGCAGAAAACAATTTTTATATAACAGTCATTGCATGCTCTGTGACTGCATTTATAGCTTCAAGAGCCAGGCCTAGATGAAATGAAGTGATTTTTGTAGAGACCAGAACCTTCCAGATGAAAGAATTGGACTCAATTTTTCTGTGAAGAAGGACATCAGTTTTTGTTTGTTTGTTTTTTCTTTGAATGTGGTTTTGTTTGGTTGGGGGGCGGCGGTGAGAGAAGGTTAAGAAGAGTTTACTGACTGTGCTCAAAGTAATGTGGAACATTGCTGAATCTGACATAACTGAAAGTTCACATTTTGTTTTTGTTTTCTGCCTACTTAATCTAAAAAAAAAAAAAAATACACACACCCAAGTACTGTTCCTTGGAGCACACTAACCCCTTTCCCTCCAAGAAGCCATTAGCCATCCCTGCCCTGTCCTGGGGCTTGCCACTGTGTTACATGTACCTGAGGTGAAGCGTTATTACCTAGCCCGGAGTAGAGTGAAGTCTTTGCAGGAAACACTGATGATCAAAGGGTATGAAATGAAGACATGGGGATTAATATTAGCTGGAACTGCCTACCGCACCATGGATTTGTCTCAAAAAGTTGAGTTGTTTGATCACTTGCTCTTGACTGAGAACTATGAAAATCCCAGCCCTTTGATCAGAGCTCCTCTCGCCTAATCCCAGTGATAGGACCTATCCCCAGCACTCACTGCTGGAAAAGTAATTCACTGGAGGGGAACAAATCCTCAACTTGTAGTGCTCTTATTTTGGAAGCCTACTGAACCAGTGGTTTTGCTTTTCTGAGTGTTAAAAGTAAATTAAATTAAATAAGCCGTGGAAGAAAGAATTATAGAAATGTGACAGCGTGCACTATACTTTAAAAATATAACCCAGCAGATGGATGGATATGCAAAAAAGCAAGAATAATAAAATGTCAGTGGTATAATCTAGGTAGTAAGTATACAGGTGCTCACTATACAATTTGTTTAACTTTGCTGTCTGTTTGAAACTTCTCATGATAAAATATTGGAAGAAATATATAAGGTGCATACCTGATAATAAATGTGTATGCTTAAGAAAATGTCGTTGCACAACAACATCAGATTGAGTAATCTCAATGAATATTTATGTTGAAGAATTCTCATCTTTGGAAAACTTGGAAAATAAAAACTACTTTTAAGAAACTTTATAAACTCTTTAGGTTATTCTCTTACAGATCAAGAGCCACCTTAAGGATAGGGAAGCCAGCATTTAGGGGGGACTATGAAGCTACAGGGGAAATTGTATTGTGCATCGCTGCCATTTTATTACCCAACTAATACATAAATAGGAATATCTACTTTCTCAATTAGATTTAGCCTTAAAGTAAAAAAGTTACTCCATATATGGACATATGCATATGACTTAAAACATAATTTAAAATGCATCAACATATTTGTTGTCCTTATATTTCTTTTTTCACCCAGAATATACCTTCAGAACTGACTTTGATTGCCATATGTCATGTTTGCCTATGCCTGGCCCAAAACTAGAAAATTGCACCCTGTGGCTATTTTGTTTTACTGTAACACGATCACTCTTCGAGGGGGAAACACAGCTGTTAATGTCTTTTAAAAGGGAAAAAAAAAAATGTGTTTGAAAACCGCCAGACTTAACAAGCCCCTCTGTAAATGATCCCCTGTAATGATGACATTTTCTCTTCAGAAAGTTGATTTCTTCCAAATGTAAGAAAAATAAAAGATCTGAAATGTGTCCTTCTAGTTGGTAAGGTGATTACTTTCTATTTGAAAGGTCAGCCCAGGCTTCCATCCTAAACAGGGGGAACGCTCAAGCCCTTATTCCGGGCCTTTCAGGAGAAACTCCTCTTTCTCCCTTATTCGTGTTTCTTTGGCTACTACAGCAGTAGTGTTTGTGCCTGTGCTGATATTGTGCGTATTAAAAAAAAGGCGGGGGGGGGGGGCAGGTGATGTGGGACCAAAATGATATGATGTCAAAGAACTGAGAAACTTAATATTATAAGGGAGAGTCAAGAGGAAAGGGGCATATTAAATGCAATAAACAAAACATTCATTCCACTTTTCTAGCCACAAGGGACATAAGCAATAACTGTAGCATGAATCTCTACATTTTTTTAAAAAAGCTTTTATTCTTCCAGAAACATAATAAAAGGAAAGGTAAAGCCCTGATCCAGTCATTTGTCTGCAAAGTAGACTTTAAATGAGTCTTTTTCCATGGCAATTTTCTGGATCTCTCCAGCAATCACATTTTGTTTACTTTTTTATTAAATGTATTCTTATTTCAAAGAGTACTCCAGGTACAAAGAGAACACATAGACCATGCATAATTCCCTCCCCCAGAGGACAGGACTTTAATATTGGCTATATATCCTTCTAGGTTTTTGTTCTATAAATATATATTACATAATTGAGAATTTTAAAAGAGAGACATGCAGTTTTTCTCCTACATGACTTTGTTCTTACTTTCTTGCTTCATGAATTATCTCCCCTTACCCTCTGCTATCTACATTTTCACTTCTTTACCAATTTCTTCTTGAACTATAAACATACTCAATACCTTTACACAAAGGGACAGGGGACTATAGTAACTTTTGCAGTAATTTTTTCCTGTTTTTTTTTTTATATATATATAATGCAGGAGTGAGGGAAACTTTCTTTTCTTTTCCCTACTTATTTATGTATTTACTTTTATTTTATTGTTGAAAATATTACAGACATCCTCCTTTTCCCCCCATTGACCCCTTCTGGCCCACACCTGAGCCAGACCTTCACCACACTATTGTCTATGTCCATGGGTTATACAAGTTCTTTGGTAATCTCTTCCCACACACCCACCACCTCCACCTCCCCTCTGAAGTTTGACGGTCTGTTCCATGCTTCTATGTCTCTGGATCTATTTTGTTCATCAGTTTGTTTTGTTCATTAGATTCCAAATATGAGTGAGTCATGTAATACTATATTACTTGTCTTTCCACTATCATTCTTGCTCCCTCTTTTTCCTTTTTTTTTTTTAACTGTGGAAAGAGCACTTACCCTGAGATCTACCATCTTAACAAATTTTCCCTCTTTTTATTCAAGCTTTCCTAAGGAAGCTAAGTCCTCTCTCACTATCTTTCTAGTACTCCCTTACTGCCACTATATTCATTAATTTACTCTAATCTTGGTTCCACCTTTACGAATTCTTCTGTTTCTAGTCCTTGAAGACTTCCAAAATGCCAAATATAATCCTCACCCTTTCATCAGCATTTGACACTGAAAGGAATTTTAGGGGAAAAAAATAGGCAGGTTTTGGGAGTTTTAGTCATAAAGAGGGTCTATGGGGTAGGAAGGTATAGGTGAGGGCTTAGAGCTCCTAGAAGGCATACATTCACAGAAAATAAAAATGTGCCACAGGATAAGGGGAGAGGAAGACATTCACAGAAGGTAAGGAAACACCACAGGGTATGGGGGAAAATGAAACTTTCACAGAGGATAGAGAAATGTCGACCAATGGCAGAAAGAGGAAAACAGATTTTCACAGGAGATAGAGAAATGTTACAAGTAAGGGGGAGAGATAGAGGGTGGCACCACATTGGTTTTGGGCTTTGAAGCTGATATTCTGCAAAAAGTGACCAATTAGAAGAGCATAGGATCATAAAGTGAGGAAGGGATCCAACTAGAAGGGAGCACGAAGGGACAGAGAACTACAGCCTTTATAAGCCTTAGAAAAAAGGAGTTTGGAGGGTTACCCCCTTGGAACTCCCTCCCTACGTGGGAGTCTGTATTTGCTTCCAATAAATTTCCACTCTTTTTACCTATCACCTTTTGTTCGTGGCTTCATTCTTCGAATCCATCTGGACAAGGACCAGAGAAAGAAATCATCCTTGCATCCTGCTCAGGAAAAGATCCCGAATCAACACTATCCACAATTCTTTTTCCCTTTGATTGCATTCTCCGGGGTCTTCTACACCTTTTACCACTCCTATTCAGCCTCCTTCACTGGCTTTTCTTTGGCTCCTTCTTTACATTTAACATTCTCCAGGAGTCTGGCCTTAGTCCTCATCTCTTTGACTCTGTTATCTTCTTTAATGAGTTGGTCCATGCCTGTAATTTTGATTATCCCCAGCAATCCATGTGTCCTACCTTATCTCTCTTCTAAGATATAGACCTGTATTTCCAAATGGTCGACTGGATCTTTCCATGTGGATGAACTTTCTGAAGACACCACAAATTCAGCACATCATCTCCTTTCCCAATTCCTCCTCCCTCTCACTGACACTCTATTCAGTGGAGACACCATTTAATAGCTGTAATAGTGTAAATAACAGCAAAGACATTTTTAAAAAATACTTCTTACAAACTTGACCACTAAAAGAAATAATGATTGAATTTATTTTGACATCTGTAGTCAGTCACAAATTGCATTTGGGGCTAATTCATACAATTAGCTCTAAAAAAGGACTGCTAAAGAATTTGATAAATAGGAGTCCATTGGCGATTGTCAAGAATGCAATTACAGTCGATTGCAACCTGATTGTGATTGGTGTAGAAATGAGGAGAAAAGAGCTGTTGCTAGTAAGAATGGACCACGCTTTCAAGTCTGACAGTGAAGAGAAAAGAGAGAGTAAACGAATGCCTTTAGGGCAGCGATTTTCCACAGTGGCAGGCACACTGGTGTGTCTCAAGAATATTTTTTTAATTGTTGACATTATCACAGGTTTTCCCCATTCTTCCCCCTTTCATGCCACAAGAATTTTTAAAATGTGCAACATCTGACTATTTAGTCAGAGGCACTGACCTCTTTTCTCTTAGATTGTCAGATTAAAAAAATGACAACAGCCAACACAACAATAGCCATCTGGTGTGAACGAATCAAAATTATATCTTATTTTCTTGTCAGATCATCAAAAAATATATTTTTTGGTGTGCCGTAGAATTTTAGTAATTAGTTTATGTGTGCCATGAGATGAAAAGGGTTGAAAACCCCTGCTTTAGGGGAAAGCAGATGTGAGGAAGTCATCTTTCAGGACAGGGAAAACTAAATAATTTTGCAGCCTGAAGGTAGGAAGGTGGTGGAGAAGGGATTAAAGATAGGGAAAATGAGAAGATAGCAACTGAGTACTGACAACCATGAAGAAGAGAGTAGGAAGGTCTCTGTACTTTTGTGTACATAGTCTCTATGAAACATTTGCTTTAATAAATTAGTTCTATTTATCATTCATTGCAGTATTGATTAAATGATAGTAAAAACATTTTTAATATTTACATGTGATCTTTAACCTTGGCATTTATTGTGCCATCTGTAGTTAGGCAAAACTTGCAGTTGAGGCAAATTTGTACAATTAACTAAATTATGTGTTCCTTTTTCCTTTCAAAATTTCCTTCATATATTCCATTCCTAATGAGTATGAAGAATCCTTTTAATTCAACCCAGACACAACTAGTATCTTTCAATTAATACTGTTACTTTTTAATAAAACCTTATTCTAAAATTGAACATAGGGAGCCTCATATTTCAGGTCTCTATCTCATCAAATTATGTTGTTGTTTTGTTGTTACTTCCAAAATTTTCTTATGTAATGCATTCTATATCTGCGACCATATATTGTTTTCCTATACAGTTTCCATCAGGGCACATACCTGGATTGCAGGCTCAATCCTCAGTAGGGGGCATGCAGGAGGCAGCTGATTAATGATACTCTCTCATCATTAATGTTTCTATCTCTCTCTCCCTCTCCCTTCCTCTCTGAAATCAAACATATGTGTGTGTGTGTGTGTGTGTGTGTGTGTGTGTGTGTGTGTGTATGTATGTATATGTATATGTTCTACTTTTGTGGAGGAAAGACTGAAGGGGTGGGAAGCAAAAGGTAAACAAGGCTAAGGAGAGATGGTGGAATGTCTGCAGAGAGGGGAGCTAGGGTCATCGTCCTTAAGAAAACTACAGATATTATTCAGGGCTATTAAGAAAGTTATTAGCACCAAGAAGGAACTAGATGGTCCTCCTTCCAGTTACTCAGAAAGGATTAAGAATGGTGTGGGGAAGATGATGGGGGATAACGATGCTTGGCATTTCAGAGATGGGACACTTATCTCCAGCTAAAAGCTTCTTACAGGGCATGAGGCATTGTCGGCAAATGATGAGTATTTCCCTTGTGTCTTTCCTCACTTCTCCCATTTCAAAGTGTTCCCTGTTTTAGCTCCCCTGCACTAACACTCCCTCCTGAGCTGCACTTAGGTGAGCAGTGCACAAAATCGCTAGCCTGCAGCTTGCTGAGGCTGAGGTGGGAAGGGGCCTACCCTCACTGCCTCAGTGGCCAGGGCAGGTGGGAGGAGCACAGGAAGTGATTGCCCTCGGGCTTCTCCTCCCACAGAAGCCCTGCCTCCTCAGGCTCTCAGGCTTGGGGAGTGGAGAGGTCAGCTTTCTTTCTCCTTCTAGTTCAATCCTTTGGCTTCTGTGAGAGACCACGCAGAAAGCGATGGAGTTGCTCTCTGTGCTCGACAAAAGTGCTTAGATAGAAGACAGGGACTCCCGGCTGGGAGGAGGGAGGCGAGCTGAAGATCCCTGCATGGGCTGGCTCATCTAAGCAGTCAAAGTGGGAGCTGAGTGCTTGAAAGAGGATTGTGCTCGCACTAGAAATAAGCAGTAAGTGAGCGAATAACCGTCCTGGTGCAGAAAAAGGCTTAATCCCCCTGGGGTGATGGGTGAACTAGGAAATATTGTTTAACTCTAGAGTAAAACTGTAAGAAATCTGACTGCGTACAGTTGTGTGCTGTTTGGGGACTAGGGGTTTAAATACAGAATCAGAGCTCTAAATTCCTCCTCCCACTTTTGGAAAATGCCAACTTCTGCTTTCAGTAGTTGGAGCTATACTCTCCTTTCCTGACCTCGCCTCTCGCCAGGAAAATTTACTACTGTATCAGATAAAGAGTTGGGATTAAATTGGAAAGGTGGGATGCTGGTATTGGCAGAAACTGCAACCTTGAATTATGTTCTATGAATTCGGATATTTTTATATCAATTAGCACTGATTTGCTAATCACAAGAAAGTCTGGGGTGGGGCATTAAAAAGGGAAAGCTGAGAGCTTTTAGGACAAAGAGGCTGAGTAGTCCTTATGTGTGGGATGAAATATAAAAATGTATATAATTAATAATAGGTTTGTTTTTTTACAAAAGCATTAAACTAGAACAGAAGTCAGAGAACATTGTGCTTGGATAAAAATTAGTTAGAAAAGAAGATATTTTTGTTTCAATGACTTTTTGTGCTAGCCTAAATTTTCACAATGTTTACAAAGACAAGACAGTGATTCAGGGATACTTCCATGATTGTCATACATTATAAATACTATTGCTGGGCAAGATCTGTGGTTCTCTGGTCAGCAAGTTCTGGCAATGAAGCCACTGCCTCTGGTGCAAAGAATTCTGGGATGTCTGACAGTGACATGGATGGAAGGACCCACATTCCATCTCTACTTAATGTCCTTTTGTCCAGAAATCGAGTCATGCAAATGAGCTACTTGGTACGTATACAGATCAATATTGGGAAAAGCATTTCTAAATGTTTTGCATTAGAGGGTCTCTGGACAGTATCCTATGGCAACCAGTGGACTAAAAGGATGTAAGAGCAAAGTGATAGGAAGGAAGTCAGCTTGGTTGAAACCACCCTTGTTCTCTTTGTTTTCCATTAATCCTGAAATGGGTCCTCAAATGAGGACAAGAATAACAATAAAGAAAAGTACTGTGGCCATCTGTTCTGTTCTAAGTGGCCAAATTCATTAATATATGAATGAGACTGTATTTATGCATCCTAATACTTGAAGATTCAGAAATCTCTTTATTACACACACAAAACACACACACACACACACACACACACACACACACACACACAAAACAAAACAGAAAAATCGTAGGTATGTTTATTGAGGAGGAAATGTGGAAATCTGGTTTTAAATGTTATGGGGGGGAAAGACAAGAGTCGTGTCCCACACTGTAAACAGATTTATGTCGTGTTCCATGAAGGATATCATTTTCTCCCCCAATGAGATGGGGATTCTAATGTGGTACAGTAGGTGCAAACATAAGAAACATTTTTAATTCCCTTAATTCTAGTCAATGTAGCTAATACCTAAAGAAGAAATTGTTTTTTAAAAATAATAACTTTGAACTATAGCTAACTGTATAGCATTTTTTTTCTTTTCCTTTTGTTTCTAGTCCTTTTGTTAAAGTACCTAGGTACTTTAATTTCTGAAATTAGAAAGAAATATGTCATTTCTGGCATTCCCATCAGCAGGGCATTGCAAGAAAGAATAAAAAAGACTCAGATAAATGACCTTTCTCCTATAAGCACAACAGTAAAATGGTTGTCATGATCTATATCCTTTTCTGATGTTAGAATTTTTTCCTATGGGGTAGGTAGATGGAGAATGGTCATTGGGGGGGAAATGACAAAATGCTAATAAATTCATTTTTAAAGATGGTCTGTACTCTTCTAACTTTTCAAACTAATTCTGAAAGTTATCTTTTTAAAATTATTTCTGAGTTATTTTTACAATGTTCATTTTTATCTGATTTATAAGCAAATGTGTAAAATCTAAAGATTTGTTATCTGAGTTGCAGGATACTGGTCTTATTCTTAAAAATATATAAGGGATTAAAATAAAGCATTTAATAGTTGAAGTCTTAAGCCTGGTATTACTAACTGCAGTTTTGACCTTTAAGAAAAATGTGCTCAGACTCTTAAAGGAATTACTTATATTAAAGTATTAAAGAATCTTTTCTAAAACTACAGAATTAAAAAAAGAAGCATAACAATATTCAGAGAAGAATAAAGATGTAATTTGTATGGAAGAGGCTAAGCAAAAAATACTTAATGAATAATTATAAACCAACAGCTTAACAATAAAACATTTGCTATTGTCCATGAGAAACTGACATGAAGAATAATGTATTATGAGTAGGGAACAAGGCTAAGTAAACTTTATCTTTTAAAAGTATTAAGTGGGATTTAGATTATTAATGGAAACAAACTAAATGATCATTTAAAATTATTCTTTCACAAGAAAAGTAAAGAAAAAGGATATGGAAAACTAAGCAGTGATGAAGACCTCGAGATAATTGTTGATCAAAAGCAGGTAAGTGAATGCTTACATACATTTTCTACTGTTTTGCTGTAGAGTTTTGACAACTGAAGCCTTTGAGCATTCAGCCCTGCCCTAACCCAGGAGGCCTGTCTAACCGAGGCCTGTCTAACGGAGACCTGCCTAACAAGATAGATTTTGAGAGCTACTAAGCTTCCGCCTACAATGCCTCTGATCCACTGACTTTTGTATGTCAGAGTGTAAGAATGGTGAAAAATAAAGCAGAACAAGACAAGAGAACTTTTGGAAAATTAAAAGCCCCCTTTGAAAAATGAATCAAAACAACAATGATAATTTGGTTAGCAAAATAGATTTAAGCAAGAATCAGAAAGTATATTTTTTGAAAATGAGAAATGCTACCCTTAGTGTAAAACAATGAATATGATTTAGGAAGATGGAGACAAAAGACTTTAAAAAAAAAAACACTGAAAAGTTTAAAATATATCTATCTACCTATAGATAGATAGATAGATTACCCAATTTAGTTTCTCAGCTAGTCTTCAGTAAATTTAGAGATGATGTTTAAAAAACAAAATGAAGCTATTTAATACCTGTAATACTGCCTGTAATTTGAGAAACATCTAGCTTGGGTTTTATATGGGCCCATAAGGTGAAATGAAAACTGCTTAATAGACCAAAAACAATGACACGCCAGGTAATGGAAGGTATCCAGCTTATGCCACTGAATTGGCATCAGCCCTTAACGTCTTTGTTAATTGTCAGGGAGACAAGCTAACTGCACATTCACTTAATGTATAAGTGGCATTGATTCTGAGGGTGATGTAAACTCAGGTGGAGATAAATAATTCAAAGGGATCTGAGCAGATGAAGAGGTTAGAAAGACAGCAAGCTACAGAAAGGCAAGTTGAATTTGGACAATTTCCTAATTGTGCATTTGTTTTGCATTGTGGTGATTGCATTAAAGGAGCAATTGTGTATATTTCTGAAAAGGAAAAATGACCATCGGGAAAATAGCAACCAGAAACAGTTAACTTAGAGACTTGCTTGTTAGAGCTGGAATAACTGAGATAACTGAAGTGATCTTCTGGGGAAAACTGGCCAAATAACCTCCATAAACAACCTGCAAGTTTTTCTTGCCTTATCTTCACTTTCTGGGTCCAGAATAATATACGGGGGCAGAGAGTGTTTGGCCCTGTATTTCTACTTAGTGCCAAATTGTCAGTTTAGTTAATAAGGTAAGTGGGACTGGAGCCTGATTGCTCCACTGGGCTATTAGGTCTCATTTGAACTATGCCGGAATTATTACTTAGGGCATGCAATCTCCATCTCCCACAGCCTGGCATTCTGATCAAAGGACCGGCTCTATGTGGTGAAATGATGCCATTCAGCATATGATGAGAATATACATGTCTATGCATTCTCTATTAAAACAAAAAGTTTTTACTTAATTTCTTTCTTAATCATGTGGCAGGTAAATTCTTACTCTTTTTTGTGTTTCTTTAGTTTCATCCTACCCCAAGGCTGCTTCTCTTTCTTTTTCCCCCTAAAGCTTCTTTTTGTTTTTAACTGAATTTGGGGGTTCTGAAAACTATCAAATTGTACATGGAGATCTTTGCAGGGGAAAGCCCAAGGGAGTCATAGTTCTTTTTATCTCATGGTACCTTTCATAAAACTTATGTTGGTGTGCCCAAACATATTTTACTAACTGTTAAGGAAGCTTTAAAAAATGAGAGGGAGAGGGAGAGAGAGAGAGAGAGAGAGAGAGAGAGAGAGAGAGAGAGACCTACTTTACTGCTTTTTCAGAAAACAGCACTTTCTATACCTGAATCAAAGGAGGGAGAGTTTTATTGTCCAGTCATTGTTTGCCTCTGTGGTTATCACATTTCCTCTGGTGCCATTGTGCCTGTTGGCACCAGCTGGCAGGGACCCAGCTTTGCTGAATCATTCATGTCAAACATGTTTCAAAAGATGAGTAATTATGAATATGACTTGGCATTGGTGTTTGCTGTTGGCTCTAAGAGTAGTTCTTCCTTTTGGGGCAGTTTATTTAATGTTGATGTTGTGAGTAAATCCCAGGTCGGACCAATGACAGTGTTGCAACCTGTAAGTAAAATATTTGGGAAAACACTCTAATTAGTCTTTATAATTCTACAAAAAAATTCTTCCTGAATTTAAGAGATCAACATTAAAGGTATGTGTGTAAAATGCATGTTTAATATTGCTTCATCTCATATATTATATATATTATTTATATGCAATATTATTTTATGTATTGATATATTATATTACATATAATATATATTATTTATACATATTTTATATACACACACTATTGGAGAGGAATCTTAATGTTCAATTTATTCTTCCTGTCTTTTCAGAAACAGGCTAGAAATATGTTAGTCAATCTTCAAATAGCTTTTTCAGTAAATGGTGCCAAAAATCTAAAGATTGTAAAACATAGTTTGAGGCTGTGATGGGCGGAAGTCTACTAATCTCATTAAATCTGTCCTTCAGAAGCTGTCACGTTACAAATGCTGTGCAAGCTATGTGCCATTTTATCAGCCGTGCAGTCTGGTACTTCCACAGAAAGCCCACAATTTTGCTTATATAAGCAAATTAATAACAGAAGCAGCACAGAGTATGTGCATTTTGTTCTCCCCGGCTGCCCACATTCAAGGGGCTAAAGGTTATTTCTGTGTTATTTCTGCATAAGAAAAGTAATTTTGAAAATGTCTAAAGTTTTATTGTTAAATGGTAATATTGTGCTTCTTTGTAAAATTTTATTGGCAAAGTTTATTTGAGACACATATAAAACATTTCACAAAATTCTTAGATTAGTGTTGATATCCTCAAATAATAGGTGACATAATATGTAAACACACACACACACACACACACACACACACACACACACACATACACACAGTCATTTAAATATAAATGTGTTACCAGGTGTACTGGTTAATAATGCAGATTATGTAATCAAAGAAAACACGATAATTTCAAGATAAATATCAAAAGTGCTTTATTCAAAGTAATGTTCATCACTAGTTACACATTTCCCCCATCTTTCAGGTAATTTGTGGATACCGTCCCAATAGAACTTTTCTTGTTTTGAGGCAAACCATTCAGATACCCAATTCTCTACTTCTTCGTATGTTTTGAGGTGCTGCTCAGAAAGTGCGTGTGCCATTGATCGGAACACGTGGTAATCTGAAGGAGCAATGTCTGGTGAATACAGCGGGTGGGTTAATACTTCCCAGGCAAGATCTTTTAATGTGTCTTTAACTGGTTTTGAAGTGTGTGATGGTGCGTTATCATGAAGCAAAATTACTTTGCCGTGTCTTCTGGCACATTCTGGTCGTTTCACGATGAAAGCGTGGTTCAAATTGATTATTTATTGTCGGTACGATCACTATTAACGGTTTCACCTGGTTTTAGAAGCTCATAATACACCACACCTTCCTGATCCCACCAAATGTAGAGCATTGTTTTCTTTCTGAAGCGATCGATGTTGCAGTCGATGGCCTTGCAGTCGATGTTGTTGGTTGACCTGGATCACCCCATGATTTTGTCCATTTGGGATTCTCAAAATAAATCCAGTTTTCATCACCAGTCACAATTCGATGCAAAAAAGACTTTTTTCGTGCCGTTGAAACATTTTACTGATGACTTTTCATTTTTTTATTTGTCTTTCGTTCTGTTGATGTGGCACCCATTTTCCTTCCTTTAAAATCTTTCCCATTGCTTGTAAATGATCAGAAATTATTTGCTGAGCAACAAGTTATTTTTGAGTTTGACATGCATCTTCATCCAATAATGCTTATAATTGTTGGTCTTCAAACTTTTTCGGTTGACCTGGATATTCTTTGTCTTTCATATTGAAATCATCACTTTTAAAGCATTTAAACCAGCATTCACAAGTATCTTGAGATGGAGCATGTTCACCATAAGCTTCCTGAATTATACGATAACTTTCAGTGAACTTTTCTACAAAATAGAGTAATGAATTAAAGCTTCCTGCAAATGCTCTTTTTTTTGGCACGAAATTGGCTTTTTTTAAGCGTAAAAATATCTATGATGTCAACACCTTCAGAAAATTTGACATATGAAGTTTTAAAGCTTGCTGTCAATACAACAAAATAGCATACATATCAAATCGCATATATATCCACATATGTGTAACTCCATCTATTGAAAAAAATCTGCATTATCAACCAGTACACCTGGTATACTGGCATCAGAGTCCATATTTTTCACAAGAAAATCCTGAATTTTTTTTTAATATCTTTTTATTGATTTCAGAGAGAGGAAGGAAGAGGGAGAAAGAGATAGAAATATCAGTGATGAGAGAGAATCATTGATCAGCTGCCTCCTGCATATCCCACACTTGGGATTCGCAACCTGGGCATGTCCCCTGACTGGAATTGAACTGTGGCCTCCTGGTTCATGGGTCAACCTTCACCACTGAGCCATACCAGCTGGGCCCTAAAGCTTTCAAATTCGAATTCTAGGAAAGTAATAAAAGAAAACATATTGGATTAAAATCTTATTAACTCTAAAATCCAAATATTTGACATAAAATATATATACTGTTTATTGTAATTACATGTACAAATGTAGTTATTATATATAAATTATATATAGAAATATATATATATAGAAGCCTAAGCAAACTGAATGACCAAACGACCAGTTGACTGGTCGCTATGATGTGCAATGACCACTAGGGGGCAGATGCTCAACACAAGAGCTGCCCCCTGGTGGTCAGTGTACTCTCACAGCCAACCTTCTGCGGCCCCGATTGGCCTCGATCACTGACCAGGCCGAGGGATCCCACCCGTGCACAAATTCATGCCCCAGGCCTCTAGTAATATATATAATTAATGAATTATTGCTTTCTAGTATAAATATTAAAAGAAAAAAATTTAAATAAATATTTTGGATCATTTTTGTTATTTATTTAAATATTCTCTCCTGATTTGCAGGGTTGGATCTCGTTGAGGTATAGGTTTCATGCACACATGAATTTCCTTTTCCAAGTTACTGAGATTTCAGAGGTGGGATTAAGAACATTAACCACTTTGAATAAATAATAAATTCATTACGTTTTAAATTACTATTTTTAATTAGAGTCCATTTAATTCAAGGTTTATAATATGCTGAACCTAAATAGCTTTTTTCTAAAATGTTTTCAACTTCCAAGTAGACTTAAGGGAGGTAACAAAGATCAATACAGAATTATAGAACATGATGATTATATGAAGGATATACTTACAAATTCAAGTATTTCAGAAATGGGTTTGACAGTATGCTGTGGATCTAGTTGGTTATAGGACTCAGCATTACAGCAGCGTATTCTTTAGTGCAAAGTGTCAGATGTCAGCCAGTTATAAGGGGAACAAGAAACTGAACATAAATGAGAGCAGTGGTTCTCAAAAGTTAGCATCCTCAGAAACCCCTAGGCAGCTTGTTGGAGTACAGAGTGCTGGGCCAGCCTCGGTTTCCAGTTCTGTAGGTCTGGGGTGGGGCCCAAGAATTTTCATTTCTAAGTCCTCATCTTCCACTGATGGACCACACTTTGAGGCCTACTGGGTCAAAGGAGATAATTATTGTGGTTCTAAAGAGAAAACAACATATATGGCTTGTGATGAATTTGACCTTGTTTAACTGGGTATTACCTGGAAATCTAAAACCCAGAATTAATAGACATCCAACAAAATAATGCTGAAAACAAGAAAACTACAACCATTTGCAACCAAAGTTGCCTTTAAGGACCCAGTTTTCCAGTCTGACTGAATTCCACTTGGTAGCCTTGTGCTCTTGAACCTTTTCTTATTTGTAAAATAATACTTTGCTCTTTCTACCTCCTACCATTTCTCTGAGACAAAATTTGTAACAGTGCTCTGTTAACTGTAGATTGTTGTCATTTTAATTAGCTAGTAATTACCACCTGTATTCATTTACCTCACCTGCCATAACAAAATACCATAGACTGGGTGCTTAAATGACAGGCATTTAGTTCTCCCAGTTGTGGAGACTGGAAAGTCTAAGATCAAGATGCTGGCCCACCCTGAGGGTTTCAGGAGAGAGCCTCTTCCTGGCTGCCTTCTCTCTGCATCCTCGCGTGGCAGAGAGAGACCTCTGGTGTCTCTTTCTGTTTTATTGGGGCCCAGCCCTTATGGCCTCATTTCACCTTTATCGCCTCCTCACAGGTCCTGTCTCCAAATACAGAGTCACATTTGAGGTTAGGGCTTTAACATGAATTTGAGGAAGGGGTACTCATGCAGTCCATGACACTACCCCACAACTCAATTCTAGCAAACACCGACCATTGAGACCTAGGAAGGTGATCAAGATACCTTGGGTCCCTGGTCAGGGGCAGAGAGAGCACCGGAAGCCAGCTCTCCCAACACTGTCATTCCACACAGCTCCTCTACTGTTGCCCATTACTGGTCATCCCAGGTGTGTCTTGCTAAGCTGTTTTGCTTCAGTGCTCTAATTATATAAAATAACAATCTACTAGGAATTATTATAATTGGCCAATATTTATTTATCAAACCCTCACAGGGACAACCTTCTCCTCACACTTCTTACCTATTTATTTCCCTCTTGGCCCCTGTGGCTTTGCCAAGGGAGAAAGGCCTTTCATAGCAAATGTATACAGAATTACAGCTAAAAGGTATTGTTGACATCTACTTGTTTCTTCCCTTCCCTACCCAGCCTCCTTAGGGAGAGCCTCTCACCAGGCATGAGAAACACCGTGGAGAGAGACAACACATACTTTTCTTAGTCCAAAACCTTTCTACGAGTGTCCTTTTAAATGTGTAGGAGAAGCCTATACAGAAAGCCAAGGAAACTAGAATTTCTGTGATCTTTCCCGGAAGGAAAAGAAGACACAAACTAGAGCCATCCCCTTGTGTTTCCAGTAGCAAGTAAGCCTTTGAGGAGGACTGCAGTGCTGTCCTAGTGGTCCTTGTGGGAATGGATCCTCAAGAGGAAAATACAGGTCAACACGAAATAAAAATGGAATCATAAGAAAAACAGATTAAGGGGAGACGATAGCCACTTCCTTCTGGTGCTAGCAGAGTGTGATCATACCCACACTGAAGCTGCTGAGCTGAGACTCACTCCTGAGCAGTAAAAGGGATGCGGGTGATCTGTTTCTCTGCCTTGTACTCAGCACCATCTGGCCAGTACTCTCTGCCATATCAATGCAATGGCTTAATCCAAATATAATTCAGATGCCCTTTACCTCTGAGGAGACTTGTGAAGCATGAGTGTCCTATGACAACACCTGTCTCTCAGTGTCGTCTCTACTGCTTTCCCTGGGTACCTTCTTGGAACTCTGTACTCGGTCACCAAGAACAGAAAACACCTCTAGAGGTGCAGAAGGCGACAACCTGGAGGTTCTGAGCCAGTCTACTCTGAGTCATGGGAAGAACAAAACATCTTATGCAGTATACTCACAGCAGACAAAGGCTCATTAGCATTTTCCTCAGGAAAGAGTGATCGATGAGCAATGGTTCAATGGAAAAAAAGCCTTATGTAGTTGTAGTGAGAGAGACTGAAGCTATTCAAATTTTCTGTCTATCTGAGATCTGCATTGGAGTAAACAAAGATTCACGACTGTAGCCCAGTCAATGCTGTCTTGTCTGTGAAGATATTTATCATCAATAAATATTGCACAAGCAAGGGGGAAAGTTTTCCACTAGGTTAAATTGAAATATTACTGGAATAAAGCATGATCACTCTGTGTTTTATTCCTAAATAGTCTTTATTTGTGTCAAGTAATATAAAAATAACTGAGTGATGTAATTTTGGAGAACAAAAAATCAGAGTATCTTACTTTACATCCCCCCTCCCCACTTCAACTTAGTGTACTGATTCACTTAAGCATCACCTGACTCTAGGAAGAACACCAAGGGCAGACCTAATATCTCAATTTCTCAATTTCAGACTGAGGTCTGAAGGGAGAAGGCCAGAAGATGTAGAGGGTCATGCATAGAATGACAGAGGCAGGCAAGAAATAGCTGCAGAGGAGGCCATTTCTAGCCTTGGCTTCGCCACTTACTAAACAGAAAACCTTGGAGGGAGCAATTTAGGTTCTCTGAGTTCCTTTCTTAATCTGCAAAATGAAATACTACCCTCTGGCTCAGATGTCTGCTGTAATGTTCAAACGGGATGGCCTTCAGGAGTGACTGTGCCTGGCATAGCCTCCTTTGGTCAGAGCCAAGGCTAGCCTTCAGGGCCACAGTGTTTTGTCTTATGCTCTGTCCATCAGCAACTCAAGCTTCCTATATGATGAGTTGGAAACCGTTGTTGCATCATAAGGTTTTCACTGTGTTCATTCTGACTGCTTTACTATTGAGCATTCTGCATGCCTTCTGCAGGACACTGTCAGATACTTGAGTCTCGTACACTTGGGGCTGCTGGCTCCTCCATCACTGCACATGTGTGGCATCGTGAGTATAACAAGGATGTTATAGAGCAGTTAAGAGCAGGGCCTTCACAGTCAAGAATCCGAATGAAAACTGGCTAGGACCATGTAGTAGCTGTATTACCTTAGAAAAATGAACCAACCTCTCTGAGCCTCGGGCTGCTCTACTATGAAGTGGGGGAAATACTATCTACTTCAAAAGTAACTGGGAGGATAAATAGGTTTTTATATATAAACGCTTCACAATGTGTATGGCAGGTGGTAAGTGCTTTATAAATGGCAGGTACTATGGTGGGTGGGTGGTGGGAATTGATGGTAAAACTCTTAGGTCTATCAGCTGTAGAATCCTCTTGCATTTCTTCAGGAATGAGTTATAATAATTCTAGACAGTGAAATCTATTCTGAGCTCATAGATACAAAAATCCCCTTGGATCAGCCGGGTACAGGAATGAAGGGAATAGACTGTGTGTAAGAAAAATAGAGAGCGAAGGGGACAGTGGCTAATGTCATAAGCTGACCCCTCTAGAGGGGGGCAGTAACTACCGGCTCCCCCTAATTGCCATCTTGTTGGAAATGAGCTCAGTGTCACCATGTATACTAATTTTTCAAGAGAAGGAATCTGCTACTTTTTAAATGTTTCTAGCCAGTTTTACATTTTCTAACAGTGTGTAGTCACACAAAACCTTCTGGGTCTGCATCCAGCCCTGGGGGCCCAGGTGGACACCTGTTATACTCATGAGACTCTAAGGTCAAGGAGAGGACATGGCCTGGATGGGCCCCCACCTTCCCCTGCTGTTTCTCTCCTGCTTTACACACTCCCCCCAGCAGGCTGCAACCTCGTTGTTGATCTGATAAAAATAATAGATGTTAAGGTATAATTGTTAGGTGGCCATAAGACCCTCCAGGAAGTTTAAGTACCTCAAAAGGGAACCAGTTACCTATACTGTAAAAAATCCTCATTTGACAAAATGAGTCGGTGGTTATTAATAAGCAGAAGGTATTGTTGATATTTCCACCTACTCAGGACTTTTGCTACCTTGTACTCTTATTCACTTAGCATCTCAGTGAGTAAACAGGTACCAACACTGAGTAGCCTGCACCCAGCCTTCCTTCACAAGTCCATCTTCCCCAACTTTCCCAGGAGGGATGCAACTCACAGGCTGTTGATAACTGTAATCACCAAGAGAGGCCTTGAGCTACCACCTCAAGTGCCACAAACACCCGAAATGCCATTACATGTCTTTATTTTAGGATATTGTTCAGCTTATGGTCATTACATGTGGCATGAAAGAAAAAAACTGGACTTTCAAGTTGGAAAAATATGTAGGTGTTAAGTAACCTTCGAATAGCTCTTTTTTTGTTCTTTTTAAACTAATGGGGAAAAATGCTAGCAGCATGTTTAGTCCCTGAGAAAAGAAACACAAAATTGAAATGACATGAGCTGACATGCCGGGTGTAAGAATGATGTGATATATGAAAATAACAGTCAGAGACAATAACACTTTAAAAAAAAAAAGTAGACTCGGCCCTTTGAAATACAACTTGAAAAGACACCCATTCAACCTTTCACTGTGGAAGGTTTGTTGTGCTTTCGCCGGTGTGTGGGGTGATGGGGGTCGTGTTTCTGTTGTTGTTTTAAGTAGGTGAATCTGATCAATATGAGGACTGTAGCCATTAGAGCTGAAAGGAACTTCAGAAGATAACCTAAGCCAGAGGTGTTTAAACTGTGCTCTGCGGAACCCACTCCCAGCCCTTTGGAGTAGAGGGGTGTGGTCTATGTTAGTGATGCTACCCCTTAGAGAACAGGTCAAGCCCCTGGGTGTACAGACAAGCTTGGTTTGATTAAAGCGTGCAGCTGCTAAGAAGTGTCATTATATTGGTTGTAGTTCAGTCGAAATAAGTGAGTCTCAAAGTAGGGAAGTAGCTCGACGGTGTCACCAAGTTATTTTATGGCACAGGAAATATTCAAACGTGGGTCTGCAGCAGCCTCTAGTCTTGGGGCTCATTCATCTGCCCCATAACTGCCCTCCTAAATTAAGCTGCTTCTTATCCTTTCTTCTAAACTCCCTCTTGTTGGTAAGCCAAGCACACCCGTCAGCCAGAAAAAATCTCTTGAGAGGTGTGTATTTCAAGGGCTCAGCTAAAGCTGTTACATTTGTCTGATAGATTTTTATAGAAGGGTGTTTCTATGAAATGCTTCCCCATTCTTCATAAAGAGGTTCTCACAAACTCTGTGACAAAATCCCAGTCTATGTCAGGGTGCAGATAGCAAAGATTTTAGAAGTGGAATTTGAATCTCCTAAAATATGCTAACGAGATTCTCAGGTTCCCTCCATATGGAAGCAGACCGTTTTCCCCCACCTGGATCAGTGCAGCATCCTCTGCCCTCGATTGGCTGAGGGGACTGTGAACCGTGTCCGCGCTCAGCATCCGGCTTCCCAGTCCCTCCGTTTGGAACTGAGCTGCCAGCGCTTTTGTCTAATGAACCCTGCAGGTGAACTCACTGACGGCGGGTTGGATCAGCGTTTCCTGTCATCGGGGCTTTGGAAACCAGTCTCGGGAAATATTTATACTGAAATGATTTGTTACAAATTCACAGTCTGATCAATGAAAATGACAGAGGAACAGACAGACAAGGCAACATTTTCTTCCTTATTTTAATCCTTAAACAGCAGACAGAGTTTAGAATAAACTTCCCTTCCTTCTTCTTCTGACTCTGAACCTGCCTGTGCTCTGTCATTGGCTTGACCTTGTCATTTCTGTGGTTGTGCTTGTATTTCTTCCCACCAGACTTGGCAGTACGTGTCTTTTCCTTTCTGCTCAGCGCACTCTGATCCCCGCCTCTGGAAAGTGTCTCTTATTCTGACATTACATATATAAGGCTTGACAGAAACACAGTTTTTATAGACCTGTTGTGTGTTTTTTTTTTTAATGCTTCCTTCCCTGTCTCCAAAACAACTCTCTAATTCTGTCATTTCCATTTTCAGTCATTAATTTTTCACATGGTCTACCCCCAATCAGAGTGAGCACCACTTCCTTCCTATCTTGTGATCTAGGAAAAACACGTGCATACAGAAGTGATCATTCAGTACAATTATTATGTATTCCTCATCATGGTATTCTTTGTGCCAAATGATCTCATTCTTGAAATATATGAATAAGTGACTTATTAAGGAATGGTGAGACAATGGACCATCTCGGCTTTGTGCTGGATGTTCTGAATAGAAAAAAACACTCATTCATCACTTGTTCTAACAAAATTATCTCATTTGTATAATTGGTGAGTGATTAATGAATTCTTATTGTAGAAAAACACTGAGTTTGGAAGTAGTTTTCTTCCAGTCAAGGTCGTCCAGTTATCACTTCCTTGCATTCCTAGCTTCTGTCATTAAATTTTAAATGTGCCCCTGAAATTGCTGCACTAAGTTTTTGTGAACTGTGGACATAGTTTCTGGGGGCAGGAAAAAGAGTGATGGTGCATCCACTGATATATTTTTTAATCCAATTGTTTAGTACAGGATAAGATACATTGAAGCTCACAAACAGGCTTAGCTAGTCTTACATTTTTAAGCTAAAGATGTAAAACCTTGAAAACTGCACTTTTTACGAAAGGAATCGATTTGTTTTTCACTATGTGAATGAGCAATCTTAGCCTTCCATACAAACTCCAGGGAACGTGATTTAAAATCATACCCCTGTGGGTTTACGAACCACCGTAGCCATCCAAGACCTGTTTCATGGATCCCAACTCCATGGATCCCAACGCTCCTTGGCTTAGTACCAGCCCAGAGGTGGCGGGAACTTGATGCTTCTCACTGTCTCCCAAGTAAAATGCAAATGCCTCAATTAGGTGTGCAGGGCATGCATGATGCAGCCCCTGGTGCTCTGTCATCCTCACCCAGTGCCACCTTGACTCCAGGCCCCTTTCATACTAAACACTTTGGAGCACCCCAAGTGTGCAGTGCTATTTCTCCCGTTTGCCTTTTCCCTAAGCATGTGCATATGTATAGCATAGATCACCCATCTCCCGATGCATCCCCTAGAAGCAGAGGGTGTAGGTTGGAGAAAGGAGGCCTCCTCATAGTTCCAATCAAGGCAGAATGCTAAGAGAGGAGAGAGAGGAAGACCAAGTCCCCCTTGGCTCTATAGATGGGCAGACTTCCTAAACCCTATCAATGTGAGGGGAAAGGAGGAAGGAAAAGACAAGAATAAAGTCTTTTCCTGAAAAGAAGAGAGAGCAAATGGAAAAAAAAATCTGAGAATCTATTGCTTATAGAAATTTGATATGTAAGCAGTGTTGCTATGTGTCTTCTGGGGGTTGGTTGGGGGGGGGGTTACATTTAGTATGTTTGTAATTTCTGTTGTTCTAAAAAATATGGGCTTGATTCTACCTGTTGCCAAGGTCCTTCTTCCATGTGATAAATGGGGGAGAGCGGCAGAGCGCGCAGTCAGCTCAGGGGTGCATAGCTTTCAGTGTTTGGAGAGACCACTGGTCGGGATCATATGCTTAAAAACTGATTCTAAGAAAAACTATGCAGACAAAGTAAATTGTCTTTCATTTTTCTCTATTATGGGGTCATTTAAAATCAAGGGGAAGGCAGACAGGATACTGTTTTGAAAAAAATAACAGTATTTCAATGGGAATTATTTAAACTTCTAGTTCACTCATTTATTTTACAAAGCCTTTTTGACCATCTACTTCTTGCTAGGTGCTTGCCAGGTGCTGGGACACAGAGATGCATAAACACAGCCGTGGCCTTAAGAAGCCCACAGTCCAGGGCGGACCTTCCCTCAGTGGACACTTAGGTGCCAGCGCCGCGGCCACGCTGGAGCCCGGGACTCCCAGGGAGCACTTGGGACTCTGCCATGTGCATAGTTCCCTAGCCACGGCACTGAGAGAGTTCCAGTCTTCTTAGCGGTCAGTGCATTCCCTGGATAGGACTTGGGCTTTGGGGACAAGGATTAAAGAAGTTTTCAGAGCCTGGCTACTCAGAGAGGTTCCTGGGCCAGCAGCATGTGCATCATCTGGAGATGGTTAGCGATTCACGCTCTGAGCCTCAAACTGCCTCAGAGTTCCTGA
Organism: Cnephaeus nilssonii; assembly: GCF_951640355.1. Classification (NCBI taxonomy): domain Eukaryota; kingdom Metazoa; phylum Chordata; class Mammalia; order Chiroptera; family Vespertilionidae; genus Cnephaeus; species Cnephaeus nilssonii. Next base: position 38,522,733 of record NC_137074.1, on the reverse strand, counting down.
GGGTAGGCCCGGGAATGTATTTAACAAGTCTTCCGAGGGATTCCTATGCACTGGTTTCAGAAGTACTGTTTTAAGATTATTCAAATTTCTGGTATCAAGAAAGGATCCATTATTATTTTGGTGAGGACATAGCACCTTTATTTCCTGGCATTTTACCTGAATGTCCCTAAGCTTGCAAATATTTCCTCCAGGCCTCATTCATTAAAGTGAACCTACTTAGTAATCAATCCTGTAACCCCAGGTTGTTACAAAAAGGAAGCAGAAATGATGGAGTCCAAGAGGTTAAGCTTGTTAATCTTCAAAAAAACCTATTTGTGTGTGTGTGTCTGTGTGTGTGAAAAAGATAGAGAGAGAGGGAGGGAGGGAAAGAGAGAGAGAGAGAGAGAGAGAGAGAGAGAGAGAGAGAGAGAGAGAGGAAGCTGAATACAACTATAAACACAAACACCTAAAAGAAAACCCATAAGAAAGGACAGTGGCCCAGTCTCCTTGGGTAAATGCCCACCTGCGAGGCTGCTGGGACATTGCACTGCACTGAGTGCAGGACCAGGTGACAGAGAGCTTTCTAAGGTAAACAGTAAAGGCCCGTATTGCATTGGGTTGCTACATGTTTCGAGTCTTCCCATCTGAGGGGCTTCTCATGATAAGCAAAATCCTTCCTTTGTGCCTCGGATTACCGCTGTGCTCATTTAAAAAATCCCATCCCTGAAACACAACCAGAAAGTCCTTCATTTGTTGAGCAGCTTTCTGCTATGGGAGTGGATTGCTGGGCTCTGAAAATGTCACTCCCACAGGGGCTGACCTTTCTTTCCGCCGAAGTCCCTGCTGAACTCTTGGTAAAGCTGGTTTATCCCAAGTTGGCAGATCTCCAGTTCCCGTGCATGGCCGTCTAGAAAAGTGGTCGAAGAATTGATATTCTGCCACCATTTTAGACCTTCACCAGACACCACTCTACCCCTCCAAGCTCCTCATGATCTCTGCATCCTCCCAAAAGGAAGGCCCTAGCGTTCCTCTGCGCGCCTTTCCTGTTAGTGCTAGAGGGCTGACACTCTCCCTGGGGTCCCTTCACGCTGGTTATTATGCTCTGAGTGTGAGTATACGAAACCCTCCTCAGAAACTTTGAGCGACGTAAAAATGATCACCCTTGCTCTCAAGGGTGATACTCTCACTTTTGCATAGTCATAAGCACAATTTTAATTTTTTTGCACAGTTGCAGTCGGTATGCATTTAATTTTGTATCTGCTTCTTTATGTAACATGATGCCAAACTCATTTTCCACATTGTTATTTAGTTTGTATAAACGTCCGTTTAATGGTTGCCTTATGTTGAATCAGGGTGAACCTTAGCCATGCTCTTCCCACCACTCTGCCTGGCTTGTGGAGTGAGCATCCAAATCTTTCCCTTCTTCTTTCAGGACACAAGTTATCAAATGAAAAAAGAAAGAAAGGGATTGCAAGAAAATCATGTACATTAGACATATACAGATTGACCATGAATTATGCATAATGTTTGTGGGAACTTGCACCGTGTCATCTTTTCATATCCTCGCTGCACCTTTAAGTATCACTGGAGATGCCGCCATGCATATTGCATTGCTCTCATAAAACCTCAGTTCTAAATCACATCCTACATGACAGTTACACAGGATTCTGCTTCCTGAGCTGACCACAGCCAAATCACAAGCATGGATTTGCATAAATTTGGTTTGCATGAATATTTAAGTGTGCTGAGAAGGGAAATTGACTAAATATTGTTAGAGTCATGCATAACTTGGGTTATAATTTACTTTGGTAGCATATGCATTTAGGAAACAGGTGTATGGAACCACTAGGGTATTCCTGTGCCAAAAATATATATAGATATTAAAAGACCCATATTAAAGTCTAAGCAACTTATATGAAGGGGGTCCACTAATAGGGTTATAGAAATAAGCCCTATGGTTTCTTCATATTGAAAGGTAGTGGCAGAAATAATTGTGAATGCGTTATAGAATAAATAGTCTTTTGGTACGCATTGTAGATTTTTAATTTTTTGCTGGTGTTCCAAAATATAAAACTCAAGTTCCTGGCTCTGCCAATGGCTTTCTGTTTGACCTTGAACAAATCTCTAAGCCTTGACTTCCCTATCAGCAAAAGGATAATATTTTCCGTAATTCTATCTCACAAGAATTCTGGGAGAACTGCATAAAAAAAAACTAAAAAACATAATCCTCTGAGCCACTCAAGAGGATTACTTCCTGTGAGTAAGTCCAAGACAGTATCATCTGTAAGGAAGCTGCTCACTAATGCCCTGGGGTTATGAATCAACCTCTTGTGTTAAAGGGCAATTTAAAAATAAAATCCCCTGTAGAAAAATGAACACATCCATAATCATTACTTTTAGACCAGTAACACTGGGGAGGGAGGAAAATGTAACTTAACTGCATGAGTTTATGGGCGATAGAATTACATTGCATTTCTTTTTGAGTGTTTCATTTTTTAATTTTCTCTCTATTGGTAATGAGAGGAAAAGTAGATACATTTTCATATTTATACTAGAGGCCCTGTGCATGAAAATCCATGCACTGGAGGGGGGGGGGTCCCTCAGCCCAGCCTGCCCCCTCTCACAGTCCAGGAGCCCTCAGGGGTAGGAGGCAACCCGGTGATCAGGGGAAGGCGATGCCCCATCACACCTCCGCTGCTGCCACTGCCGGCAGCGCAAGCCTCAGCCAGCCCTGGTTACCTGAGCCTTAGGTGGCCCTGGGTAGCTGGGCAGCTGCCATCCGAGGCTTGCCTGCACCTCAGGCCGGCCCTGGGCGGCTGGGGTGCTGAGGGGACTGGGGGACTCCGGAGGCAGGCATGCAGAGCAGCCGGGCCTGCCTGAGGGTGGGCCCAGCCTTGCCACGCACCTGCCGCCCCCGTGGGGCTGAGGGGACTGTGTGCCACCATCTTGTGCCTGTGGGCACCGCCATCTTTGAGGGCAGGGCAGTCAATTAGCATATTCCCTCCTTATTGGCTGTGGTCGCCACCATCTTTGAGGGTGGGGCAGTCAATTAGCATATTCCCTCTTTATTGGATAGAATTTTTCAACTCTCTTGAAAAGATCACTTTATAAATAGGTAGTTCCAAAGACATAACCTTGATATTTTTATCATGGCTGATTCTAATTTTTTAATGACCACATTGTTTTCCCCTAGAATAGCCAAACTTATGCTGAGGCTTCTAATCTTTATTGTGTAGCCGGGAAATCGCATATTCCAAGTAGAAACAACATAGCTGTTCCCAAGATGAATTGAACACCCGAGCCTTCTTTAAAACAAGTTAAAATCATGTGGAATTCACAATCAGAAAAGTCATCTAATATCTCTCAAAACAGAGAATCCAAATAGCTTCAGCAAGGTGCCAAAGCAAAGAAGAATGCCCTCCTACAGAGTAAGTTGATACTTTGAACTACTCTAATTTGAAGGAAATTAGGCCCTTTATCAATAAGTAGTCTTCAGAGCCATTACTTCAGGCTCTCCTGGTGTAAAAGGTTAGAAACCATAAATGAGTTTGTATTATTTTTCTTATTTATAAATCTGTTTCTGACATCACAATAGAGGCTGTCAGTCAGTGTCCTTGGAATTTCCAGCCTATCAGAAAGGAAAAATAATCCAAAAACAAATAAAAAACATATGGAAATTTTAAAGTGCATGGTGAGTTCCAGATTTGGGGACAGAGGAAATGAGGGTGCAGAGAGATTTAGGTAAATCAGTTCATGCAGAGGTCATTTTAAACACATGCATAGCATCATGGATGAGATGGGTGGAGGGGGTGGAGCAAAGTATATACCATGACTGTCCAATACAGTTACCTTGTGGGCAGTAGGGGGGAGCGGTAGAATAAAGGGAATCAACATTGTTGAGCACCTACTATGTGCCCGACAACAACCTGAGAGGTATTACTATGATGCCAGTTTTTCAGAAGGAGGGGGGAAAACAGGACTCAGAAGGGTTGAGAAACCTGAAAAGAGTCTCATAATTAGTAAAGCAGCAAAAATGAAATTGAAATTAAACTGCCTCCAAAGCCCATGCACTTCCTTCCGACTGACTTCCCACAAGCTGTCAGGAAAATTAAACTTCACTGCAACTGCACTGTGTCTAATTTAAAGATGCAGTTATTAGTTGCTGTATATTGCCTCATTCCCATGGGAGTTTCCAAAAAGAGCCTTCTTTTAAAAAAAAAAAGTCACAGATAGCAAAGAGAAGGGTGAGGCTGAGTGAGAGTCAAAGCCAAGGCCCTGCTGGTTACCGCTGTGGAATTGCCAGTGACTTCCAAGTGCTGAATAATGGAAGTGGGCAGGTTCTCTTGAAGCACAAGAAACAAATAAAAATGAAGAATGCAGTGTCCTATTTCCTAGTTTGCACACAACTATGTCTATATTTTACTCATAATTGTCCTAAAGATAAATTATACTGGAAAAATGGCTCATTGCATCGGGTTTTTCCTCCTCTTCTAAGCACCTAGTCTCCTAATATTTATGGCAGATTTTTTTTTTCAATACAAGTTCATTCCTGACCTTGTGCTTATGCAATTTAATTAGTAAGGCTATCGAAGGTAGGTGCAAAAAAGAAAAAAAAAGAAGAAGTATATTAGAAGTATATTTGGAACTTAAGAAGCAGCAAAATTTCCCAGTAGCCAGATGAGATCACCCCTCATATATGTTCTGGGATTTATAAAATTAACAATGTTGAGAATTTTTTAATGAAATTTTTTAACTACAGTGGATAGAGGGGGTTGCCTAAGCAAAATATTTCACTTGGGGGGATATATTGAGTGCCTTGCCCACTTCTAGCTTCATTAGTGGCCAAACATTTGCTTCCTTACTGGATTCATGCTGGTGGACCCTGGTCTCCTTTCCAGCCCTTCACTCCCCTCATGATTTACTGCACTCTGGCCTTTGAGTCCCTTCCACAAAGAGGCTCTTCGCTCCTTCTCTTTGGGTGGAATGGATTTCCTAATGTTACCATTTCCATCCTGAGCCAAGGCAAGTAGCTCCCAGTACCCCCACCACTGAAGAGGGGTCATTTAGGGACATTCCTCACAGCACTGTGGAAGGCAGCTGAAAGACACATAAATTAGACAGCCTTTTTCTCAAAATGAAGGGAAATCTTTTAATGTTAAATAGATCAATATTTTTTTTAAACAATGCAAACCTCCTTGATGACACCTGCATACAAATCGATTGAAGAGTAGCGGCAGCAGAATCTTTAAATAAAAAGAACTTTACAGTTTATTGAAGCCACTCTGTCTCATCAAAATTCCATGCTCATCACAAATTATTGAACACCCACCATGGACCACGTGGCATATACATTGTTCCTGCTCTTCAAAAGTACATGTTCTCTATATATTTATGGAATTGATGCCTAAACAAAGTGGCTTTTCAAAGGCAATAGTTTATTTCTCTCTCACTTCAAAGAAGTCGTGGAGTTACACAGTGTAGAGCTGGTACAGGAGCTTTCCAAAATGGTCAGGGATGCAGGCTTCCTCCAGCTCTCTGCTCTGCTATACCTTGGAAGAGGCCCTACTCCTTATGTTCCAAAGTGGCTGTTGAATCTCCATCCACCATCTCTGCATTCCAGGTAGCAGGAAAGGAGAAAGGTGGAGGGAGGGTAGCAAGGGAACAGCTACTCCTCCCTTTTATAAATGTCCCTCTTCCTTTTCTTTTATCCACCTCTCCTTTTATTTATTTTTTTAATCTTTATTGTTGATAATATTATATATGTCCCCCATTTTTCCTCATTGACCCCCACCCCTCCTTTTAAGGATACTTCCCAGAAGCCCCATAGATGTTGTTTTTGTTTTTTTGTTTTGCTTATATTTAATTTCCCAGAACTTAGTCATATGGTCATCAGTTGGCTACTGAAGAGGGGTAGCTCCTAGGAAATATAGATTAATTTATTCTGCATGGTAATATGTTCACCTAAAAAGCATGTTACTAAGGAAAAAATATATTGGGGTAGAAAACTAGCTATCTCAGTAATAAATTGTTATTCTAAAATTTTTTTTAAATAAATTACACCTCAAACTAATAGCAAAAGAAAATAAGCATATATCACACATTTTTTTGGATTTTTCTTAACAATTTCATCTTTTAAAATCACAAGCTCAATATTGTTTAATGAAGGTGGGGGGCAGGGGGAACAGAAAGAATTGTTTCTAGGGAATATACAAAATATCTATAGTAATCATCTTTAGCATTTAGCAATTCAAAAGGGAATAGATGCACTTGCGCATATTATAAAATAAAAAGAGGTCAACTGTACTTGGATCTCATAGAATTAATAACTTCAGTGCAGCCCAATACCCTCTGCCATTGGGCATCACACATATGCCTCCAACATACATTTTGCTCCAAGGCCTTTCTTATGTTTCCCTGTTTCAGAATGCTCACCAATTTCCTCCCAGCCTTTCCTCACCCATCACTCACTTGTCAGGAGTTCTTTAATCTCCCTGCACTAATATTTCACTTGCTTTGACCCTGAGGGACATACAATGTCAGTGAGTGCCATGTATCATTATCTAACTTTTTTCAAAAAAAACTTTTATTGATTTTTAGAGAGAGAGGAGGGGAGAGGGAGAAAGAGAGAGAAACATCGGTGTGAGAGGGGAAACATCGATCAGCTGCCTCCTGCATGCCCTCCACTAGGGATCCAGCCCACAACCTGGGCATCTGCCCTGACTGAGAATCGAACTGGGAACCTTTTGGTGCATGGGATGTCACTCAACCAACTGAGCTGGGATCCTGCTCTTACTTTTGTTAACTATACATTTTACTGTATATTTTCAACTAGATTCCCAGTGTCCCGACAGCTAAGTGCAGTCTTTACTGTACATTAGCCCCCATAGTGCTCACGGGTGTGGTGTATGTAACAGGCCCTCAGTAGAGGCTATTGCAGCAAATACTAGATGTGAGAAGATAGAAAGTAGGGGTTATTTTTAAAAGACTGTCCTAATTGTTTAGCAAGTTAGACTATAAGCTATGCCAAGACCCCCAATACCACAGGGCAGTGGAAGGAAGCAAACGCCGATCTGACCATAAAGAAGCTGGGCAGAGCAATGTGGGTGTCACTAACAGAGAAAGTCCAGGTGGCAATAAGACCTCGGGCAGTGCTCTGTGCTCCAGCCAGTTTCACAACCACAAGGAATCAGCTCTCTTATAGCAGCAAAAGCTGAAGGTTCAGAAAAGGAGGTTGACCAGTGGTAGGTAAGGTGTCAGGGTCACAGCCAAGATGAGGACAGGGTCCCAGAGCCCCTGAAGGTAAAACCTAGCTGCACAGACTGGGCCCTTGCAAGGAAGAAACTACATATTATTCATCTTATTCTTCTTTTTTAAAAAAATATATTTTATTGATTTTTTTACAGAGAGGAAGAGAGAGGGATAGAGAGTTAGAAACATCGTTGAGAGAGAAACATCGACCAGCTGCCTCCTGCACACCCCCTACTGGGGATGTGCCCACAACCAAGGTACATGCCCTTGACCGGAATCGAACCTGGGACCTTTCAGTCCCCAGGCCAACGCTCTATCCACTGAGCCAAACCGGTCAGGGCCATCTTATTCTTCTTTATGTTCCCAGCACGTAGCGCTCTCCTGCTCCCAGCAGGTTTTTAATACGTGCTTGTCCCTCTCCTTGCCTTGTCCATGACCACAAGACTAATCTGACTCCACCTGCTGGGGGAATAAAGCTACAATTCCTCCTACCTTTGAGGACTGGATGGGTCTTCTCACATGTACTGTATGAGGGAAGTAGCATGTCAGGGGAACAAGGCCGCCTGCCCAGACTCAGGTTCTTTACTTGAGCTTGATAACAAAACATGATACTCCCTGCTGTGAATGGCAGTGCAGTGTTAACACAGGCAATTTTGTGTGCAATTCTACCAAATCTATAAAAATAAAAATGCAATATGCTAATTAGACTGGACGACCTTCCGGACGAAGCCGCGGCTGCGGGGGCCAAGCCCCTTGCACGAATTTCATGCATCGGGCCTCTAGTGTGTTATATAGAAGTAGAGACTTCATGGGCTCTACATTTAAAAAAATAGCAATTGGTTGATTTTTCATTTTTTTTAAAGGGGAATTTTTGAAGAAGGAAATAATTTCCCATATCACAGAATACTACATATAACTTTAAAATCATGCTGACAGAGTTATACTGACATGAAAAATAAATGCTTACAACATATTAAGCAAAACACAAAGGCAAGACAAAAATTTGGAAAGATCCACCTGTGTCAAAATGTGCTTGGCAAGAAAAAAAAGACTCTAAGGAAACATTCTAAACTATTAACAGTAATTGTCTCTGGATGCTGGAATAATAAGTGACTTTTAAACTATTTTTTTGTTCTTTTTAGTTCTGTATTTTGATATTCATTAATTCTCCCAAAAAGAATTTTTAAAAATAAAATACTCTAGGAATATATCCCAAGAAACTAGAAACACCAGTCAGAAAGGATATATGTACCCCTATGTTCATAGCAGCACAATTTACCATAGCTAAGATTTGGAATCAGCCTAAGTGCCCATCAGCAGATGACTGGATCAGAAAACTGTGGTACATCTACACAATGGAATACTACACTGCTGTAAAAAGGAAGGAATTCCTACCATTTGTAACAGCATGGATGGAGCTGGAGAGCATTATGCTAAGTGAAATAAGCCAGTCAGAGAAAGATAAATATCACATAATCTCACTCATTTGTGGATTATAATGAACAACATAAACCGATGAACAAAAACAGATTCAGAGACAGAGAAACATCGATCAGATGCTCAAACCTCAGAGGGAAGGTAGGGGAGGGTGGGGGTAAGCGGGAGAGATCAACCAAGAGATTTATATGCATGCATATAAGCATAACCAATGGACGCAGACAACAGAGGGTGAGAGTGAGGGCAGGATTGGGGGATTGGGGGGGGGGCAATGGGAGGATAACCACACATTTGTAATACCTTAATCAATAAAAAAAGAAAAAGAAAATGAAATTTAAAATAAAATAAAATACTACAAAATGGACTAAAAGTAAAAAATAATGAGAAAGACGTAAACAATTGATTAGACTAGAAGTAATGCTGTTCTAAACATCAGCTACAAATAGAGCCATGTGTTTTATCTAAACAGAAGAGACACAATGAAACGAGAACTGGGCAAGCTAGTCCCAGGATTGGCTTCTGTTGGTGTGGCCCTTAGTTAAATCCATGAAGGTCTTGCCTGGCCTGTTGGCTCAGTGGTTGAGTGTCAACCTACAAACCAGGAGATCACTGTTTGGGTTGCAGGCTCCATCCCCAGTAGGGGACATGCAGGAGGCAGCCAATCAGTGATTCTCTCTCATCATTGATGTTTCTATCTCTTGCTCCCTCTTCCTTCCTCTCTGAAATCAACAAAAAGATATATGTTTTTTTTTTAAAAAAAAAAACACATGAAGGTCTCTTCCTATGAATGTAGACATACTGATCGCATGTGTTTAAAAATCAACATTAGCAAAAATTCTCTGAAAAACTTAGTTGCCACTTTATATACTTGCATTAAAGGTGCCTTTTAACAGTGAGCATTCACTAATAGCTTTAGCGACTTCAGATTAATAAACAGGCCCTGTGCTTCCACAGAGAAAACATCTGAGGCCGGCAGGCAGGCATTCCTTTCACTTTCCTGGTACTTGGTTTTCTCCTCGGCGGTAGGATGGGGTGGGGAGAAGTGAGGAATACAGCCTGCACCCACCCCGCCTTAGCAGTGATGGCATCATTTATAATTCCCCGGGATTGAATTGGGAGCCCCTGTGGGAGGAAATTTTGCTGAGCTCTCATTCTCTCCTTAGCGCCACACACCTAATTGTATTTCTCCCGTGCTGTGCTCCTATTTATCTCCTCATTCATCTTCTCTCCTGAGATGAGGACTCTGTCAGTGCCCGTTTCCAAATTCTAATTTTCCCCTCCTAACTTCTCACCTCGTGGAGACTGGAGTCAGCCCGGGGAGAGGGAAGCTGGGCTGTTTGGGGCTGATGGCTTCAGATAAAAACCAAACAGAAGCTGAAGTCCTACAGGAAGAAGCCAGTTCCTAGATAAGGATTGCATCAGGGTTCTGTCGGCCACTTCTTTTGTGAGGTGCCATCATTTGTAACTTTAGGAGGTGTCTGTGCCTCCAATGCAAAGACTGTAATGGGAAACTGTGGACTGACCCGCCAGGCCCCTGGCTCTGGAATATAAATCCATGAAATTTACGTATAATTGTGGAAAGTCAAACACATTCTTATTTATTCCTGGATTAGTAATGTTTTTCATTAAGACCAAGCATCCAGTTAATAGCAGTGTTCTAAATAATAGGTCTGATGATCCCTCTTCTTGCTGTTCATTTTTCCCTTTTCAAAATAACTTCTTGATTAAGACACTTAATATATGGTTATTGTAAGAAAAAGAAAGGAAACTGCAGAAAGGGGGAAATGCTGTTTTACTTCACATGAGTACTCTCTTTATGTTGTTTCTGCTTTATTTTGGAGAGTCAAGCTATTGCAATAGAATAAACCTTTCAAACAAGCCTGGGTTTTGCTGCCACTTTCTAGCTGTAATTATGGACAAGATTCTTAACCTCTCTAAAACTCTTTCTTTGGCTGAAAAATGAGGGTAGTCATACCTGCCTTGCACTGCTGATGTGAGAATTAGAAATAACGTGTCCTCCACGCATAGTAGATGATCAATAAATAACAACTATAATAATAATAGTTATTATTATTACGTTTAAGTTTAGACCTGGCCGGTTTGGCTCAGCGATTCGAGCGTTCCCAAAGGCTATGGGTTTAATTCCTGGTTAAGGGCATGTACCTCGGTTGCAGGTTCATCCCAGCCCTGGTTGGGACGCATGTGAGAGGCAACCAATCGATGTTTCTCTTCTCTTCTCTTCTCTTCTCTTCTCTTCTCTTCTCTTCTCTTCTCTTCTCTTCTCTTCTCTTCTCTTCTCTTCTCTCTCTCTCTCTCTCTCTCTCTCCTCTCTCTCTCTCTCTCTCTCTCTCTCTCTCTCTCTCTCTCTCTCTCTCTCTCTCTTCTCCCTCAATTTCTACTCTCTGTAGAAGTCAATGCAAAAGATATCCTCAGGTGAGGATTAAAAAACAGTTTAAGTTTAAACATTTTAAGAGCATTCTTTAATGCTTAGGTATTTCAATCCTGCTTCTAATAGATGACTGCACCTAGTCTGTGGAACTGAGCAAAGCCACTGCAGGTTTCTCTGATAGTGCGCTTTCTCAGTGCCTCAGGCAGGGATTTGCCGTGTCTGCCCTGCCTGTTAGGTTGTGAGGGCCTCCATTCATTTGACAATCCCCCAAGGAGGAGTTTATGTCTCATGTACTGTGAAACCCCGTGCAGCCTGCAACCACTCAATGCATACCCACTGCTACTGACTGGCCCACAGCGTTAATCGCACATGTCACGTATTGCTCATTGATTCTTCTCTCTCTGTCAATGCACAAATCCATATATATCCCAGCTCGATTTTACACCAGTTAGAGATGGGCCCTTGGTGTTCAGGAGAGCCCCCACCTGCACAAGCTGCCTCCGCTAATCCAAGGCCTTTCTGGCACTGCCGCTGTGAGCTGTGTAAGGAGTCCTCCGTCATAGCTGCACGGGGCACACCTGAGGACTTCGTAAAAATGTGTGTGCTTTGGTCCCAACCCCTGGGTTTCTGATTTAATAGCCCTGGAGTTGGGCCCAGCGCTAGCTCACCTTACCGGGAACTTCTGGCTTTTCATTAGTCATTGAAATCCTGTTACTGACTACTCAGAGTTAGCAAGCCTGTGTGTGCTTGGAAAATTGGTTGTTTTATCTTTTCTTACATTCTTCTTGTTCTCATCATCACTTCTATTGCAGAATAATGTCTCACCTAACTTCTTCATCTCTGACCTTTTTTCCCTTCAGACTCCATATGTGACCTGTAAACAAGGAAGCTCAGTGAGGAGACAGGGCTGTCGTGCAGTCAGTTTGCATATCCCAAGTCCCTGCCCTGTGCCTGCACTGTTCTGGCCACTCCGCTTCATTGAATCTTCATAACAGTCTTAGAAGGCAGGTGGGAGCATCGTCTACCATTGAGAAAACTGAGTCACGGAGGCTCGCTCGCTCACCCTGTATTATACACCAGCAAGAGCCTGGGTTCGAGTTCAGATCAATCAGATTTCAAAACACTTACTCTTTGTGCTCACCATGGGTCACAAAATCAGAGGTTGGGGGAAGAGAGGAGACCACAGAAAAGAGCACAGTTGGGTATAAGGCGGTAGGGAGGGGTAAGGACTGTGGCAAACTAGAGAATGAATGTCCCAGCTAGAATATTTAAATGCAAAACTCTTCAACACTGCAGGCCAACAAGACACATCTAGGTTAGACACTGAATTCGGCTTGCAAGCCACCAACTTTTGAGCTTTTCTTTTTCTTCTTTTCCAACTTTGAAAAATACCACCGTCATACAGTTTCACTCTGCAGCCACATAGAAGAAACAGAGTCTATATTGTGTGACTTTGAGTGGAATAACAGACTGATGAGCAGAAGCCAACGAAGGGGGTCCTGATGTGTATGTTTAACAGACCTTCCAACAGGGCTGCACAGTGTGTGACGGACAGGTGCATTACAGTGTGTGATGGACAGGTGCTGAGCTGAGTAAACACCGCAGGGCTCCTAAGGACAGGCTTCCCCTGCAGGGTGCATTCTCTTAAACATCCACTCTGGTGTGTGCCTGCACTGTGCTGACCCCTGGAAGCATTCAACATGCAGACCCCTCCTTAGCTAGCACCATGCTAAAAAGTTTACAGACATTATTTCTTTAACCCTTATCTTAACCTTGATAGGTCACTGCCATTAACCCCAGTTAAAAGATGAGGATATAGAGACTTACACTGAGAAAGTTGTTCAAGGACACAAGAGAGTAAGCGACAGCGAAAGGACTTTACCTATCATTAAAAGTCTGTGCTCTTAATGACTGTGCCCCTCCCGCAGTGGGGGTACCCGCTTGAGATCCTGAGTCATCCTCAAGAAGTCTATCCCAGCTCTGGTGTCCTAGTGCGCAAGTGTTAGCCCATTGCGCACTGTCCAAACCTTGTCAAGAAAGAGCAACCTGCCCTGGCCCATGTGGTACAGTGGTTAGAGTGTTGGCCCAGGCATCAAAGGGTCTCAGGTTTGATTCCTGGTCAAGGGCGTGTATATGGGTCGCAGGTTACATCCTCAGCCGCAGTGGGGGTGCTTATGGGAGGCAACCAATTGATGTGTCTCTCACATCGATGTCTTTCTCCCTCTCCTCTCTCTCTTCCTCCCTCCCTTCCACCCTCTCTAAAAAATCAATGGAAAAATATATCTTTGGGTGAGGATTAACAACAAAAGCAATAAGGAGAAAGAGCAACCTAAGAACTCCCATCCCCAAGCCCTTCCTGGTTACTGGCAATGCGACACAGGGACTGGCAGTTAACTTGGTTCCATCCAACTGGATCACAAGGGGACCAGTAGCAAATTGTCTTACATTCTTCACTCAGTCGTGTCTAAAGCAGACTGCAAGACAGGAGAAGTTCTGAGTGCTAGCACCACACAGCTTTCCTCATTTCAAATGCGATGCTGAGGTCAGCATCACAAGAAAATATCAAGAAATAAGCATACTGAGAGGACACAGAAGGGAGCTTAATAGACCTGAGTTTAAGAGCTGATTCTGCCACTTACTGGCACTGTGACCTTGCATTTCACTTCACCTCAAGTGAGTTTCTTTTCCTGCGTGTATAGAACTGGGGCCTGCAGATTGGTATGGGGCAGTACACTGCTGTGTCTTAAGTGCTCAATAAGTGTTTGTCTTCCTTCCTTGAACTATAATAGAAAAGCTACTAAAAGTGCCTTAAAATGGAATCTTACAAAATTTACAAGGTTGTCTACAAACTCAATGTCATAGTGACATGTGATATGGTCACTTTAAGTAGCATAGTTTCATTAAAAAAAATTAAACTGAAAGGGAACTGACATATATTAAGCTCCTGGTACATGCCAGGCCATGCTACACCTTTCCAGACTTTTCATTTAATCCTCATAACAGGCTGTGAGATAGGCAATTTTATTGCCATTTCCATAAACGATGACCCTGAGACTGAGAGGTTATGGAAACTGCCTGAGATCGGATTTGAACTCAAGTTCCCAGATTGCCTGAGCCCTTCTAGCAGGACCATAGAGTCTTTTGATGCTTGTTAAAAGTTTCCTCTTACAAGGCTGGTTGAGTATAAACCTCCCTCCGTGCGTTCATATCTGAAGGCAGCAGTTAATAGTTGCTCTTCCAACAAAAACACCCTGGACACATATTTCTACAACTTCTGGTGTATTCTCTCTGCTTTCTAAAACTTGAAATGACTCGTGATGAAAATACATCAGCATTATGATCTTCTTTTATGTGGGAAAGTAGTCTGCTCATTTATAAATGGTTCTTACTATACTTTGAATGGCTATAAGTTCACAAGCGTCTCAGCCATTATAGTTTCTTTGGGAGGACACATTCTTCTGGAAACTTTCTTGAGTGCCCCACTGAAATTAAGTATCTCTTACTCTAAACATTCTAATTTTATCAGAAAAGCTTGTTGGGTCCTGTTTCCTTCTGCTTTGCCCATGGAATCTAAATAGTTGATGGAGAAAGGGAAAAGAGATGTAGTAAAATTAGTAGAATTAAGCATTATGTTGGGGATTGTGACCAAGCCCGTCAAGAGACCTTTGTCTGACTTAGGCAGCTAAGAATGCTAGCCTTGTTTCTCTTTCTCATACATAATGACAGCACAGGCCACGATGTCACATGCTTTGCATGCACTGCCCGTGTCTTTCTTTTTGTCATTCTTCACGTGGTCGAAGAAACATTGCTCACAGAATTCAGATTTGCATCCAGCTTCCTGGAGAGGTAGCATGTTTCTACATCTAAATACAATAGCAAAGAATTTAACTAATTGAACATGCGTTTCTGTTCTCCTCACAGTAATTCACTGCAGGCTAATTGTTACATATTTAAATACTTTGAATAAATGAATTAAAAGCTGGTTTTTTATCTTTGATCATCAGATTCATTAAATGATTTCATTTTAGGAAACGAGGAAGTAGATGTGATTCTTTGTGCAACAAGGTCCTGGCATGGCTCTCTCTGTGCCGAAAGAAGGGAGGTTTCTTTCCACTGCCAGGGTGACCACAGGGCACACTGTTGAGTGCTCGCACAGTGCAAATGCTGATGGTGGAGCTCACTTAATGTAAAAATACTGCTTTAAATCCAGGGCAACCTTCATGCACTATAAATAGAAAATTATGCATGGTTCTAAAACTATATTTAAGTTTAAAAAAATCAACTCTTATGTAGTGCTTTACTTTTGCAAGTGCTTTGGTATATATTATTTTATTTTATTTTTAATTTATCTTTATTGTTGAAAGTATTACAGATGTCCTCCTTTTTCCTCCATTGACCCCCTCCAACTCACATCCCCTTGAGGCCTTCACCGCACTATTGTCTGTGTCCATGGGTTATGCATATCCTATCTAATAAAAGAATAATATGCAAATTGACCGTACCTCTGCTACACCCACAAGTCACGCCCACCAGCCAATCAGGAGCGAATATGCAAATAAACCCAACCAAGATGGCTGTGGCCACAGAGAGCAGAAGGGAGGCTTGGGTTTCCCCAGCAATGGAGGAAGCCAAGTTTTCCACCTGCCCTTGCCAGCCTAGGCCTCCACTCAAGGCTACAAAGTTTCAATGATAGAAGATAAATAAATCCAAACAGAAATGGCGGCAGCCACGGAGCTGGAAATAGCAGGAGGCTAGGGTTGCCCCAGTGATGGAGGAAGCCAAGCTTCTGAAGCCCTGGCCTGCCTTGGCCTCCACTCCAGGCTACGAAGTTTCAATTATAGAAGATACATAAATCCCAACATAAATGGCTGCCACCACAGAGCAAGCAGGAGGCTTGGCTCCACTCCAGACTACAAATTTTCAATTGTAGAAGATAAATAAATCGCAGATACCAGGGCCTCCCCTTGGGTCACTGGGGGGCGTGGCCGGCCTGCAAACCACCACAGGCCCCTCGCCCAGGCCTCTCCACACCCCAAGGGAACCCCCACCCTGATCCGGGACACCCTTCAGGGCAAACCAGCTGGCCCCCACCCATGCACCAGGCCTCTATCCTATCTAATAAAAGAGTAATATGCAGATTGACCATCACTCCAACACATAAGATGGCTGCCCCCATGTGGTCAAAAATGGCTTCCCCCATGTGGACACAAGATGGCCAGCAGGAGAGGGCAGTTGGGAGGGACCAGGCCTGCAAGGGAGGGCAGTTGGGGGTGATCAAGCCTGCAGGGGAGGGCAGTTAGGGGTGACCAGGCCTGCAGGGGAGGGCAGTTAGGGGCAAACAGGCTGGCAGGGGAGCAATTAGGCATCAATCAGGCTGGCAGGGGAGTAGTTAGGGGGTGATCAGGCTGGCAGGCAGAAGCGGTTAAGGGCAATCAGGAAGGCAGGCAGGCGAGCAGTTGGGAGCCAGCAGTCCTGGATTGTGAAAGGGATGTCCGACTGCCCTCAAGGGGTCCCTGATTGGAGAGGGTGCAGGCTGGGCTGAGGGACACCCCCCCCTCCATGCATGAATTTTATGCACCAGGCCTCTAGTATTAATATAAGTTCTTTGGTTAATCTCTTCCCACCCCTTTCCCTCTGCGATTCATTAGTCTGTTCCATGCTTCCTTGTCTCTGGATCTATTTTGTTATACAACTTTGAATGCCATTATTATTATTATTCCCATTTTACAGATGAGAAAACTGAAGTTCATCGTAGCCAGTGTGGCTCAGTGGTTGAACATTGACCTATGAACCAGAAGGTCAAGGTTCAATTTCCTGTCAGGGCACATGCCTGGGTTGTGGGCTCAATCCCCAGTATGGGGTGTACAGGAGGCACCCGATCGATGATTCTCTCATCACTGATGTTTCTATCCCTCTCTCCCTCTCCCTTCTTCACTCTGAAATCAATAAAAACATATTATTTAAAAAAAAAAACCTGAAGTTTGCCCTGCTAGCATAGCTCAGTGGTTGAACATTGACTTATGAACCAGGAGGTCATGGTTTGATTCAAATTTGGGGCACAAATTTGAATCAAACCTGGGTTGCAGGCTCCATCCCAGGTGTGGGGCATGCAAGAGGCAGCCAATCAATGATTCTCTCTCATCGATGTTTCTATCTCTCTCCCCCACTCCCTTCCTCTCTGAAATCAATAAAGATATATTTTTTAAAAATCCTGAAGTCCAGAGGGCATTGGTGCATTGCTCAAGGACACACAGATTATAAGTAGCAGAGCCAGACTTGGACCCTAGGTCTCCTGGTGCCAAAATGTTTTGCTCTTTCCACTATATCTATGCTAAAGGACAGAATGGGGCGAGAAAGAAAAGTCAACCTGAGAACTTTGCCCTTTGGTTGTTCTAACTCCTGTCACCACAAGCAGACTAAAGCAGGGTGTGGTATCTAGGAGGCTCAGCTGCGAGGTGAGCCTTGTCCCTGCCTATTGTCTTCAACCTGTGTGTCCCAGGGCAGATACCACCCATCTCCAGGGGCTGGGCAGACAGGAAGAGTGTGAGTGTGACATGAGGCAGGTGAGGACTAGAAGAGTCAAAAAGGAGGAAAGCTAGGAGCCTTGGCCACACACCTGGACAGAGTGGTCCCAGGATCCGGGGAGTCCCATCATTGCTCTGGCCGCTGTAGACACATCTCACTCCCAGACAGCCCAGAGATGTGCAAAACATTGGGGGTGGCCCTTCGCAGGCTCCAGATGCAAAGCACCTTAAAACAGTCAAACAGAAGTATCAGCCCCAGGAAGGAGCTCTCAGAGGAAGACGGTGGCCCTTGTCTGTTTGCTCGACACAGAAAAGGCTGCCACAGTTCTTTTTAACCTGACAGCCACTTGCTGGAGGATTCCATGGAGTAGCAGATGTATTTATGGCAACAGTTTTCCTCGTGGTTGTGCAAAGCAGTGAGCCTCAGATCCAGATCCCCTTCCACCTGTCAATCTTCTTTTTGAAATACCTGATTAATAATCTTATTACTGTCCAAGAGATACGTGTCCTATTCCTACAGTAAGTGTGAACTATATAAAAAAAAGTTTTGGGTTTGGGGGACTTTGTTTTTTTAATGTTAGCAACTACTCTGACTCCCCACTCCTGCCCACCAGATGAATTAGTGTGGTGGTGAGGGGCTTGGGCTTAAGCACTACCCAGACCAGGATTCAAATCCAGGCTAACCTATTAACTGTGCTTTGTGAGCCAATAGCTTCTATGCTCCTCTGTAAAATGGGGGAATTACTACCAGCCTCATAGAGCTGTTGTTGAAATTACATAAATTACTGAGTGTTAAATGCCCTAACATTATAATTAGTGAAATAAGCCAGACCCAAAGGAGTAAATACTGTAGGCTTCCATATACGTGTGAAGCACCTAGAGTAGTCAAATTCATAGACAGAGAAAGTAGAGTGGTGGTTGCCAGGGCTGGAGGAAGGGGAACAGGTGTTAGTGTTTAATGGGTACAGAGTTCCAGTTTGAGAAGGTGAAAAAGCTGTAGGTAGAGATGGACAGTGGTAATGGAGGCACAGCAGTGTGAATAAACTAATGCCACTGAGCTAACTACACACTGAACAATGGCTAAAATGATGTTCGCTGTTATGCGTATTTTAGCACAATAAAATAAATGACTAAATAAAATTTTATATATTTATTTAATTAATTAATTTCTTCATTGATGTCAGAGAGGAAGGGAGAAGGAGAAAGAGATAGAAACATCAATGATGAGAGAGACTCATTGATCTGCTGCCTCCTGCATGCCCCCTACTGGGGATTGAACCCACAACCTAGGCATGTGCCCTTGGCCAGAATCGAACCTGGGACCCTTCAGTCCGCAGTCTGAGGCTCTATCTAGTGAGCCAAGCCGTCTAGGGCTAAATAAAATTTTATTAACTTTATTGGGGTGACCTTGGTCAATAAGATTATATAAGTTTCAAGTGTACAATGTTATAACACATCATCTGTATATTGCATTGTGTGCTCATCACCAAAGTTTAGTCTCTTTTTGTCACCATGTATTTTACCCCTTTACCCTGTTCAACCTCTCCCATCCTCCTTCCTCTCTAGTAACCACCATACTGTTGTCTGTGTAAATTTTTTAATGTTTAAAATAATACTTGACATACAATAAGTAATAAATAAATGGCACTTCTAATCCTGTGCCCCACCCTTTGCATACTTCTATCCGATGCCATTTCTCACACTGCGTTTTATTCACTGTGTCTGTCACTACTATTATACCTCAATCTCCCTGAATATAAAGGATCATCTATTATATCTTATTCATCTTTCCTGCCCTCATGGTTTCTGGCACATAGTAAGCACTCATTAAATTATTTGGGGGAAGAGAGAAGGTTGTTAGTACCCTTCTCCTTCTACTTTTACATCGGAAAATCTCTAAATACAGTAGTAGGTCACTATTTCTCTTGAGTGCTGGAAGATCATTATTTGGACTAAAATAATGAGCTCACACTACTGTATAATTTTATTCATTACTTTAATCCTCAATGAATGACCAGGAAATTTCTCTAAATTGGATCTCTGAGGATTGAATGATGTTGTTCTCAAGGAGTTATATCTTGCTTAAAAAAATACAGGCAGAACAAAATATAGCATAAGTTTGCTATTGTTCTTTTAGAGGGAAAAGAATGTATGTAAAGTTTATCTTACTTCAATGTAACTGGAGCCCCATCCAGTCCAATCTGTGGGCTGTCATTTCAAAGAAACAGTGGCCAGATGGCATAACTTTGCAGAACACAGTAGATCATTAATGAAGTTTCCTGACAATGTGACTGAGGAGGTCCCATAGCACTCCACATAGGAAGCCTCTCTAAAGCCACATGTAGCTCTCTTTCCCTCTCATTAAAGTTTCCCACTCACAGGAACTGCTAAAATCAAATACCCTCCTCCTCTCTCTCCCCCTCTCTCCCTCCTTGCCCACCCCTCTCCTCTATATTTGTTCTCATCCATCACTGCTTGTCCATGTCCAAAGCCCACATTCCTTGGACATGACTGTTCCTTCTGTGCACAGTCCCTAGGATCATGATCAGGTCCCCTGCTCTGACTGGTACCCAGCAAGAAACAGCATGTGCTCCATCTGCCACCTGGGAATCCTGGAGAATAAAATTGAAATTCTGCACCTTATGAAATGCTGAGGTGTCCCAATACCAAGCATCTCTGGGATGTGCTCATGGGAAATTACAGGCATACCTTGGAGATATTGTAGGTTGGCTCCAGGCCATCACAGTAAAGCAAGTGTCACAATAGTCAAGTGGTAATCCTTTAACTGGTGGAGGGTCTTACTTTCAATTTGTGTGTATATATATATATATATATATATATATATATATATATATATGGTATCTGTCAGGTACAATAAAGCAAAGCACAATAAAAGGAGGTATGCCTGTGTTTGCCTATGATCATACCACTCTCACTTTATTTATTTATTTTATCCACCCTCATTTCATAGGACGGTAAGTTGGTAATAAATGGTATGAACTCATTCTTTCTCTGAGTGCTTCCCACATTTTTTCAGCTTTGTGCCATCAGACCCTACTCTTCTCAGGCCACTCTCCAAGGAGGCTTAGCTGCCCTGGACTTGCCTGGTCACTCAGCGGGGACCAAGGGCAGCTCGTGGCTCAGCTGTGTAACCTCTTCATGGCCCATGAGTGTGGTAGTGGGATACTCAGCTCTGGATAATGGGAGACATTTAGGGATGTGAATTTTCAGCTCATTGGAACACTCTGCATTTGTATAAGTGAGGGGCCTAATGGAGCTGTATGATTTAAGGTCTCCTCCAGACCTAGAAGCCTATGTGTCTATGATCAACACAGAAAGGCATGTGCATTCAAACCTCAGCCCCAGCCTCCCCTTTCTCCAGACTTCTTTGAAGCGTTAATTCCCTAAGTTCTAAATATCTTATTTACTCTCTGCTGAACCCTCCAGAATATCTTGCTTTAGTTTAAGGCTTCAAGGATGACCATCAACACAGATTACTAGACTTTAGAGTTATTGCTTCAGTAGAGATTTTGCATTTCTAACCAGTTCTTGGGTGATGCTGGTGCTTCTGGCCTAGGGACCACACTTTGAGAACCACTGGACTAAAACTTCAAGAAGCCTTTGCTTCACTTCACTTTCTAGTGAGAGGTGTTAATCTTGTTTTTCAGGGCTGATCACTCCTAGATTTTTTTTTAAGTATCTTCATTTCAAAGGATGCCTACTCAGCCAAAAATTATTGTTCTAGACCCTCCACCTTCATAAAAAGAAGGCCATTTTCAGGACAAGGAAATCGAAGTGTAATTCTTCAGTGCTTTGAATTTCCCATAGGAATTCAAATGACAGCAGGTCGTGGGGCAAAGTTCCAATAGCACAAAGCAGTCTGGGCCCAAACCCACATTCAGTAGGCCAGCCCATCCACTTGGGTCTTATCTTTTATGATCCCTGTGATTAAAACACTTCTGAGAATTGCTGCACCAGAACTTAGCCTCTAATGCAATAAATGGTTGTGCATTGAACTATAGAAATGACGTTCAGACTGGGATCTGATCTCTTGGGAAAGGCCAGCCTGGTCTCAACCTGCACAAGCAGCAGTCAGTTGCAGGTCCCAGGGCATTTACACGATGCAGCACAACCTATAAATTTGTTTCTGAGATGGCATGATGTCTCCCATAAATTCGAAACCCTCTAAGAAAAGAATTTAAGCATTTAGCCTACACCTGCACCCCTCCTTGAGGCATGTTTCCCTTGAAATCTCCTTTCTACCTTTTGAGGCATTCACCTTTTCATTGGGTTCCTCTGTGGTATGTTCCCATAAACTCCTATTTTATATGGCTATGCTAATGAACCTTATAATGCTGAGCCCAATGGACACAAACAGTTTTATTAAACATGCTATTTCCCTTACCCAACAAAGTGTTAAATGATGGTTTCAAGGTTTGATTCCATCCTGCTGATGTAATTATACTAGACAGCTCTGCTGAATCTCCAGAGTACCCAAATTTTAAGGCTTTTAGAACATGTGCACAATTTTGAAAGGATTAGCAGATTAAATATCTTCTAACCTCCCATCCATTCATGTTAGGAATGGACAGGTTGCCTTCTCTGGCATCTCCACTAAACTTAATGGCGAAAAACGATGGTCAGCTAGCCCACATTTTAATGAGTGAAAGGAGGGATTTCCTGGATGTCATGAGAAGTTTCATCTCTATGGAACTTTACTTGAGAGGGTTCGCCCCCATTTGTATGTTCACCTCTGCAGAGTTCATCTTAAAGATATTTACCTCTTCAAGTCAATATTTATGATGTTTAGTAAGCCTTCTGATGCCATAATTATGTGGCGGTGGTGGTAGTGAGGGTGGTGATAGCAGCAGAAATGGTGGTAATAGAAGTGATGTTGGGGTTGGTAGAGGTATAAGAGGCAGTGATGGTGGTGGTGATGGTGGTGGTGAAGGTGGTGGTAGAATTACTGAAGGAGATGGGAGAGGGAGTGGTGGAGGAGGTAGAAGTGGAGAAGGTAAAGGTGGAGGTGATAGAGGGGGTAAAATTATTAGAGGTGGTAGAGATGGGGATGGAGGTATAGGTGAAGGAGGCAAAGTTGGAGATGATAGAAGTGGAGATATTAGAGGTGGAGGTGATTGTGGTGTCAGAAGTATTATAAGTGGTGAAGGTGGTGGAGGTGGAGGAGGTGGAGATGATAGAGGTGATGGAGGTGGTAGACATGGGGATGGAAGTGGAGTTGGTGGAGGTGGTAGAAGAGGTGGTAGAGGTGGTGCTGCTGGTACTGCTGCTCTGCCTTGGACATAGTTAAAAAGAACCAAGCAAAGCTAAGATAACTTCCTACTTTTCAGATGAAGAAACTGAAGCTCAGAGAGGAGACAGCATGGTCATTTCACACAAGAGAAACCTTACCATCCTGCCTCCTTCCTGATCCAAATGCACAAAACTTGGTGAATGTTGGGTGGTCCTGAGAAATAATACCAGTACCCTAAGATTTCAGATTTAGCCTGATTTCCACCTCATCTGGTTATGTACATCTCATACCCACTGCAAGGGCAACCACAAAGACTAGATTCTGTGCAGCTAGGGCTTGCAGCTGAAATTGGTGAACATGTTAGGCTTTCTTGGAGAAAATCAAATTAAGGTGTTTGTTAAATGATGGTTACATGAAAAGAAGCCAGGGTTGAGAGATTGTAAATACACTTACAGGCAAAACTATTGAGTGCTTAACAAATGTTACTTGATTTTTTTAAATAAGGATTTGCTTTTCAAGTAGTTTTAGATTTACAGAAAAATGCAAAGATAATACAGAGTCCCCATATAGTCTGCCTTCAGTTTCCCCTATTGTTGCATTACTATGGTACATTTGTCACAACTAATGAACCAACATTGGTTCTTTGGTACATTACTATTAATTAGACCCCATACTGTATTTGAATTGCATTAGTAATCCCCTAAATATAAAACAATATGAACTTGTTACTCTTGCAAATGGTAAACTCTATCACACAAGACCATTTGAAGTTCCTTGAAAATAGGATCTATTTTTATATTTTTTTTCTTTTTTTTTCTAGCACCTTGTATATATGAGGCACAATAAACATGTGTGGGCTGATTAAATGACCGTAATACCTATTGATATCTATTGATACCATTTTAGTACACAACACTGCACCAGCCTCACTCAGTCCAGGGATGCAGTGATAGCTTTACACACCTGGAGCATAACTGAGTAACTAGGGAAACTGGTGCAGTCATGGAAACTGTCAAGTGTATTCCACTTACTTTTATTTTCAGAAAGCCCCTTCCAGCACACATCTCAGTGGGGAAGACAGCACTCAGAGCCACAAAGCAAGGATTAGGCCTGCCAAGGCAATCTCAGAGAGAGCACAAGAGAGGAAGGCTGGTCGGTCAAGAAGCTTATACATCCCTGCTCATCCTGATCCTTCTCCTTGGTGACTAGATTTTTGGAAAAGCACATGACACCCGGTCCCTTCTCCTGTCAAGGGCACTGATACATAACTGTGTTCAACCTCCTAGCAAAGGCCTCCTTCCTTGATAAACAAGCTACCTTTGCAAATTGGAGGTTTTCCTGAAAGTTAATAGAGCAAAATTAGGTTACATAGAAGGAACAAAAAAAACAAAAAACAAAAAAGGAGGGGGGAGAGGAATAGTTAACTCCAAAGCTTAAATTAGAAAATAAAAGAAGCTCCTTTTAATTCAATAATAATAACTCACACTTTCTAATGCCAGGTGCTGGTTTATTAACTGACTTTGTCCTTTAGGAACTCAAAGTTAGGTTATCTCTTACACAGACAAAAACTTCTTTCTCTCCTTCCTACTCCACACATTCAAATGAGATGAATCCCATCTTAAATGTATCACCATCTTCTATCCTGAAAGATGGTGAAGTACTTTGCCAATGTGGTTCCAGAACCCTGAAAATAATAGCAGGAAAAAAAATACCAACAATCAGGAACTATTTATCCCAACCCTTTCACCCTCAAACCCTATTCTCATCGCTCTTACTTACACACACACACACACACACACACACACACACACACACACACAGTATAAGGTGGGCTACCATGATAACTTTCAAAATAACTTGCACTGTGCCTGCTTTAAACTTTAATAGGGAAAGAATCAGTAGGTTAAATTTTTTTTAAAAGATGAATTTCCTTTAATTAAAGTAATATATGCTCATGGTAGAAAATAAACAACAACAACATTCATACAGGTTTTAAAAAAGCAAAAATGACCTGTAAGTGTACCCCAAAGATAGAATTACTACTATTTTATTGTGTGAGTCCCCCAAAACTTTTTTTCTATGCCTGTATGGTTTTTCTTCATTGAAATTACACTGCATATAAACTTTGGTTCTGCTTTTTTCACATAACATTATACATTGTCATTTCCCATGTTATTATATTTCTTCTAGCACCTTGTATATATTAGACGCACAATAAACATGTGGTGGCTACAGTAGTATATTTCACGTTATAAGTTAGAACTAACGTAAATCCTCTCACCTCAGTGGCTCCCTCAGCTCCCCTGCCTTCAAATACAAAATCCTTTTAAAAAAGGGAATTCTGATATAAGATCAAAATCATACAGGACTTTTCTTAGCTTGGTTTCTTTTCTGGGTTTGGTTCATAGTTAGATTGCTTCTGCCGAAATCTGGTCCTTTGCTATCCAAAAGGCTTTATGTTTGACATCTGGCCATTTGTAATGGGGAGGAACATAAACACAATCACTCTTTAGTTCAAGAGACTGAACTACCAAAAAAAAAACAAAAAACACAGTGTTTTTTAAAAGTGCATTAATTGAATCCAATGCTACTACATTAGACAATCAATATTTCAGAGATGGTAGTTTCCAAACAATTAGAGTATTAGTATTGAGCCCTTTTGTGTACTCAGCAAAACCCACACAAAATGCAAATCAATATTAGATTCGTAATCATATTTTTTGTTAAATAATTTATTTGCTCCATGTGGTGTCAATGAGAATAGAGCAGAGAGAATACAGACCTTGAAATCAGATGTAACTGAAATCAAATTCCAGATCTGATATTCAGAAATTTTACTAGGCAAGTTGTTTAACCTCTGAGACTCAGAGACCTCATTCACCAAATAGGATCATAGAGCCCATCTCACTGTTCATTTGTGCTGAAGATTACTTGAGACAATTTGTGTGAATTTTCTTAACAGTGCATGGTAGATAACAGAAGCTTCATAAATAGCAAGTCTCGCTGTCCTTCCTTCTCCCTAAAATAGGCCAGTTTACCCAACAAATGTTTAGTTTAATTCCTGGTTCAGTACACACATCTTTTCCAATCTTTCATATATACATATATCCTGCCATATCTGCCTCCACAAAAATGTGCTATATGTAAATGCAAATTTTACTTTATGCAAATACAGATAGGACAACTTCCAGAGTAGCAGCTATTCATAAGCCTGAATTGTATGCCAACCTGCTCAATCTGGACAGGGTTGGTGCAGACATGATGTGAAAGCAAGCTGCCCAGGGCATCTGCTGTGCTCATCAATTGCCAGGCTGCCTTTGCAGATATGCCAGACTGGTCTGGGAGGACATTTCTTCCCTTTTTCTGTCCCATTGGGTCCTTTCTAGTACGGGGACCACCTTCCCAGACAGTGAAGTGCTCTTCTTGCATCAAGCATGTCAGAACGGCTACAACTCAAACTCTCACCTGTCAGAAAATAGAGGGAACGAACTGCAACCTAACATAATGCTACTCCAGGTTGTCCATCAGCACCACCTGGAAGCTTATTAGACCTGCAGACCTTCAGGGGCTCACAGAAGTTTAATATAAAGTGGAATGGCATTCAACAAATGTTCTTAAGCACTGCCACTCTACCCCTCACTCACTTGACACCAGACACACGGGCCTCCTTGCTATACCTTGGACCAGGAGGAGGAAAAATAAAGACCTCAGCGTAATTAACTAGAACTATATTTTATCAACGTTTCCAAATTTCAGACTATTTTCCAATTTCAGTTAAAAATTCGTTTTTGGAGTGCTTACCGTTGAGTAATAGATAGTTCGCTGGTGTTGAAATGAGTTTTCTCAAAAGAGGGAATTATGCCTCACTCCACTGCCTCTAGTCACTTCATCAAGGACAGGCTCCCCAAGCGCCAACGTTAGCAGCCTTGCTGGGGCAGTGGGCGACAGCTCCTGTGTGGAAGGCACCTGTGCCCATAGCAGTGATGCAGCAGCAGGTGGCCATCGTCATGTCCATGACTGGCCGTAGGTTTCCCGGTAACAAGAGTCACTGGGGACGTGAGCAGGAAGAAGACATGTGGTCCAGGAACAGCTGTCACTGCTGGAAACAATACAAGATGTCTGTGGATAGAAGTCTGGGGTCGTGAATTACTTCATCAAAACTGTCTTTTCAAAAAGTTAAGGCCATAAATGGAGTTGAAACTAACCTTTATTTTCCAATTTGGAATAAGAATCAACTCAAACTGTATCAGTTGTGACTTTGAAATGTCTTACATGTGTTTGCCTAGCGTTCCTTCCTCAGAATAGCCTAAAGCAGAGTTTGACAATACCAAAGCGTATTCAGCAGCATATTGTTTATAATATGAAGATAGATCTTTTGGTGCTTTCTTCTTCCCAATTATAAAGCTTATCCCTGCTCATGTGTAAAATTCAGGCAAACACAAACAGCAAAAGAAGCTCAAATTAGTCATCTTGAAGTAATCACTTTCAACATTTTGAAGGTTATTCTCATGTTTGCTTCCCTATAATCACACACACACAATTTTCCATAAATTATGATCATACTATACTTGAGATTTTAAATCCTACTGGTATTTTCCACCTCCCTCTGTCCTGAAGATCTATCTCAGGAACTATAAGTATGTTTTATATTTTAATAACTATATAGAATTTTGTCTTATGAATTATCATAATGTATATAACTAATCTCCAATTCATAGACTTTGGGTTTTTTTCTAGTTTTTCATAATTCCAAATAATATTGGGATAAACATCCTTGCACCTGGACATCTTTGCACTTTTCTGATTATATCATTACCATAAGAGCTAGAAACAAAATTGGTGATAGGAGACTATGTGCATTTAAAAGTTCGATTTAATCAATAAACTACCCTTCCAAAGAGTCGGTTAGCCTCCCTCCCATTCACAGTGTGCAAGTTTTTATTTCCCTATGTTATAGCCAAGACAGTGTCACTGTTTTTGATCTTTGCCAATCTGACAGCTTAAAATCGACATCTCAATGTTTTTCTTTGTAAGTGACATTAAAGAAAACTGAGTTTAGGATACATGTGAACCTAACTGAATATCTCAGGACAACCTCTGGTTAGCATTTGAGTTCAAAATTCCTGCTGTGTTAAAGGAATTTTTCACTCATTGGAAACAACACTTCTTTGAACCTCCTTAGGAGACTACATGTAACAAATTTCTCTTCCAAGTAACTGATACGAACAATTTAAATACATCAGAGCATACGGCTCCAGGCATCTTGTCATTTTTAAAAGATATTTATAATCTTGAAAAAAAAGTAATTGGGGAAAAGTTATCTTTTCCAATTTAGTCCTATCATTATAAATAACTGCCAAACGTGATTTTCAAAGCAGACTGAAAGAAGTCAACAGTCAGGAAGCCTGGGCTCTGTTCTAGGTTTGCCACCAACCAACTTGGTGACCTTATAAAACTGCCTTCAACTCTAAAGGCCTCAGTTCCTCCCCCAAAACATGGAAGGGGTTAACCAGATGTTCTTTGAGGTCTTCATAGCCTCAAGTTGTGATGATGATGTGCCAAGCATTTTATTGACAGACTAGAGGCCTGGTCCACAAAATTCGTGCACTGGAGGGGGATCCCTCAGCCTGGTCTATGCCCTCTTGTAGTCTGAGAGCCCTCCTGCTCGCTGCTCCTTAGCGCTACTACGGAGGCAGGAGAGGCTCCTGCCACTGCGGCTGCGCTTGCCAGCCATGAGCCCTGCTTCTGGCTGAGTGGTGCTCCCCCTGTGGGAACGCACTGACCACCAGGGGGCAGCTCCTGCTTTGAGCCCCCTGGTGGTCAGTGCACATCATAGTGACCAGTCATTCTGGTCGTTCCACCGTAAAGGTTGCTTAGGCTTTATTATATAGATACCCAACCCTGGCACTAATTCAAGTAAGCTCCCCATCTTAAACATGACAACAGCTAATGAGCTTAAATCTTGGTCAAATATAAAAATCCATTTTTATTTTGGTAACATTTAATAATCTGGATAATCAAGAGAAATACATTTTTTTACTTTTGCATGTGACTGTATATATGTGTGTGTGTTTATATTTATTTCTATAACATTCATTGAGCATCTATCATATTACAAAGTAGTGCTGGAGCTACAAGAATAAATAAGACAAAAATTTTCTTCCTCAAGTAGCTAGTCTAGTGGGGAAAGGGACAAATAAGCAAGCAGATATTGTCTAAAAGAAAATTTGAAGTTGAGCTTAAGTAATATTTCTTTCTCAAAATTCCTATTTTTATGAGGTGGTATTTCCCTTTTCCTCCATTTCATTATAGAGATTAAAATGGTGAAAGATTTTAGCAAGCATAAAGTGTTTTTTGGGGGAATAAAGGAAATGTTTAGGCCTCTTTTTAGAGTTAAATTTTACACTTTGAATGAAAAGTACTAATATTTTCTCTTATTTTAAGTGCTTATATATAATTTTAAGCAACCTGGGTAGCATGTACCATATTTCAAATTCAAAGATGGTTGCGTGGTCCTAATAAGTTAGAGAAGGACCAAATGCACACCAAGGTGGGACAGGGCTCTGGAGATGCATGTAGGCAGGCAAAGCCCCAAGCCCATGGGCACCACAAATTCCAGGTGCAGTTAATACTAATGGGCAGCTTCCTGGGTTCTAACCCAGGGGCAAAGGCTAACATTGCAAAATCCAGCATGGGTGACATCAGCAACCCAGTAGGGTGGCATTTGACAATGAGGAAGTCATTCCAGGCATAACAGAGGCCCAGCTCAAAGCCTGGGATTCAGCTGCACTTAGACAATTATAAACTATCTAGAACAGTGGTCGGCAAACTGCGGCTCGCGAGCCACATGCGGCTCGCGAGCTGTGGTTTGCCGCTCTGTTGACTAATGAGTTTGCCAACCACTGGGATAGGGGCTTAATCACAAGGAACAACAACAGCCTGTAATTATTGGAATCGAGAGTCTAGGTCAGTGGTCAGCAAACTCATTAGTCAACAGAGCCGCAGTTTGCCGACCACTGATCTAGAAGAAGAAGATTGTAAAAGGCCATTGATAACAGAAAACAAAGATCAAAGGAGAAACTTGGTTTTATGACCTAGTCCAGAGTTTCTCAAACTTCCATATGCATCCAAGTCACCCAAAAGGCTTGTTATAACTCAGATTACTAGACCCCCAACCCCAGAATATCTCATTCAGTAGGTTTGGGGCCAAGCATCTGCTTTTTAAATAGTTCCCCCATGATGCTGATGCTTCTGTTCCAAGCCCTGGACCACAGTTTGAGAACCACAGACCAAGAACTCACTCCAGGTTCAGCAACTAGGGCAGTGGTCGGCAAACTCATTAGTCAACAGAGCCAAATATCAACAGTACAACGATTGAAATTTCTTTTGAGAGCCAAATTTTTTAAACTTAAACTTCTTCTAACACCACTTCTTCAAAATAGACTCGCCCAGGCCATGGTATTTTGTGGAATAGCCACACTCAAGGGGCCAAAGAGCTGCATGTGGCTCGCGAGCCGCAGTTTGCCGACCACGGAACTAGGGCAAAGGAACTTTGTTTTTCAAACACTGGCTCTGAAAAGAAGGGGAGTGCTGTGGTGCCTGTGACTTAGCCATGATTGTGCCCTGATCTGATTGAGCAGTGAGAGTGACAGGGATGCAAGGTGAGTAGTATTCACCGGAGACTAGGATAGAGTAGCAAAGTGGACAGGGGCAGGGTAACGGAAGCTGAAGATGCAATTGGTTCAGGAACAGAGACCATGGATGGGGGTTGGGGAACTCATGATTGCAATTGTGGGGAGCAGGGAGAGGCAGGGGATTAGGCAGGAACTGGCTGCCTTGTCCATGAGGACTCGTTATCACCTCTCTGAACAGAGGGCTGTTGCTATGTGCAGACATGTGCCTGTCCTTCACATATACCTGAAAAGTGTGTCTGTATAGACATTCTGCTCCAAAATACTAGGTTCAACCCTTTGAAATTGCCAATATTTAATAGCTTTTGACTCACACAAAAAATGCCAATTTCATGAAGTTCAACTTAATACAAACGAGAATATGGACTAAAAATGAATGCAAAATCCCTTATTCTTAGCTCTGATCTTTATTTAAAATGAGGAACCAACTCGTGGGTTTTCCATATTTAGATTTAAGCACTTTGAGGATTTTTCCACTGCAAATTTTCCATCCTTGGAACCACTGTCCCAGAGCCAGAGCTGACTCTCAGCTGCTGCCCCCTGCTGTCGGCTAGGGGAGCAACCTGATTTTAATTGTGTCTGGGAGGCTAGAGCTATTTAAAAAGAATTTAGGATTTTTAAACGTGTCACTAGGATCATCCCTTGTTTCGATTAATCCTTGCCGCTGCTTTTCTCCTTATAAGACTATTAAGACTCAGTGGGACAAGTTATTTTCATGTGAGCCCTCCCCGCATGACGTATTTCCCTTTGGGATATAACTTAACCGGCAGGGAAGGATGGAATTACAGCTGGACTCTCAATCACTCCCACTAATGACAGGACAGCTGCTTACAGGTTTCAGTCATCAGGCTGACGAGGATGAAGTGAAGGGTGATAGAATACAGGGACGGTGAGCCTGGATCTTGGGTGATTTTGCAGGAGTGAGTTTGCATTTAATTGCCTTCAATTAAAATGGGAGTTTCTGCTCTTGTGGTTTCGTTCTCCATGTGATAAAACTGAATGAGTATTGGCTAACTTTGGTCCTTTGCCCAGTTCTTCTCTGTAGCATCAAAAGGGACTGCTGGGTTTTTTGTAAGAATCACCGAGCTTTAGATCTAACACAGAACTGTGTGCTGCTGGTGGTAAACGATGGTTGCTTTCGGAAAACGCTTAAAACTCAACCCCAGAATCAGTTGAAAAGTCAAGGTTATAACTCAGATACACAACTGTCTACATGCCACCCACCATTTGTTCCTAATCGTAAAGGCGACTCTCCCCACCGTTCCTGAAGGTTGGGATGGGGAAGGTGTGTGTCGCTGTGAGGCCCTGGCCCTGCCTCAGGCCCACTTGCAGGCAGACGGCCCTTTTCTCTTCTGGAACAGTGAGCCTTGAACAAACGAGGGTCCAAAAGGGAGTGGGGTGGGTGCTCTCAGTTGGGTCCCCAGCTGCAAATTGAGAATGACTATTTTGAATTATAGTTGTAATTTAATTCAGCAAATATTATTGAACTTCTCTCTGTAACTGAGTTGGTTCTGGAGACAGGGGAACAATAAGTCTCACCCCAAAGCTCACAGTCTAGTAATTTCCTATCCGTGCATGTCAGTTGGTTTTATCCGGCTGTTATTGAAGCGAAGGAAATTGCTGGCTGCACCGTTTCACCTCCCACTAAACTGTTATTTATATGCATGTTAATTAGTATGCTACACTTTAGGTGCAAAGTGTATGAACATTTCCTACACTTTACACCTGTTTCTCGTAAGACGAAGACCAAAGTCTTTCACTTGGCTCACGAGGTCCAGCCCAGAGCTGCACAAACTGTCTTTGCTGAAGGGCCAGTTACGTTTTGTTTTGTTTTTAATGTCCAATCTGTTGAGGATTGGTGCTTTAATAAATACAATAAAGACAAATTATTCAGATAAGTACAATGGAAACAAAAGGTTATACAAAAGGCAAGCCCAACTTGTTTTTATTAGATGCAATAAATAAAGTTACTTTGTGAAATTTCTATAAAAATGTCTGAGCACATCCTTTCCATGTCTGTAGTTAGATCACCATATGTTAACAGACAGTTCACAGGTCTGCACAGCTCACTTTGAGAAACAGGCTAGCCCTTGCCTACCTCTCCCTGTCGCTCTGGGCAGCCACAATGGCCCACTTCCCCTTCTTAGCATGTGCCACCCTCCCTGCGCTGGCACAGCTGTCTCCTCTGCCCGGAAAGCTCCCAACTCCGTTGTGCCTAATTAACTAGAATAGCCCATCAGCTCTCAGTTACACATCTCTGTCTATCCTGACATCCGACACTTGGTCAGGGTCCCTGTTCTGTGCTGTCATTGTATCGTGACTCTCTCCTTCTCACAATAATCACCGGTGAGAAAAAAGTGGCTCCTCACTAAGCTGTGAACTCCACGAATTGAGTGCTGTCATTAGTCATGTTCACCAAGCATCCCAAATGCCTAGCACAGTTCCTGGGACATAGAACGTGTTTAATACGGACTTGTTTAACTAATGGATAATGAAATGTAACTTAAGTTCATATCATTCAAACCCCCATTTTACAAATGAGAAAACTGAACTACAGATAGTGTAAGCAATTTGCCCAAAATGCCTCAAGCTATAGATATAAAACTAAAACCCAAATCTGATAACTTCCATATCACGGCTTTCTTATGACACATACCAAAATGGGACATTACACAAATATTATAAAAACTGTTTTGGATGATAGCATTTCTATGAGTTGAAGCCTCATTTTCAATATTATCCCATTTCCAAAACTATCCAAAAAGTGTGCACAGTTAAACAAAATTTTATTTTATAGTCCATCTATTTACTCCACATATATTTACTGAACACCCACCATATGCCAGGCACTATTCTAAGTTCTGTAGGTGCAGCAGCAAATGAACACACTGGCTCTGCTGAACAGTCTCCATCCAGCAGGAGAGACAGCAACAAACACTTAGAAAAATGCCCATCATTAGTGATCCTGGGAAGAGAATAAGCACAAGATAAAGGGATAGAGAGTGAAGGAGGCACTATTTCTGATAATGTGATCAGAGGGCCACTCTGAGGAAGTGACACTTGAGTTGAGACCCGAACAAGGAGCCACAAGGGTCTGGTGGAAGGCAAAGGGACAGTAACTGCAAAGCTCTGGGATAGGAGTGAATCTAGTTCTGTTCCAAGACCAGCAAGTGTGACTGAGTGCAGTGAATGGGCAAGAGAAGCTCTAACTCAAGGTTGGAAAGGTAAGTGGGGTCCAATGGTTCATGGTTGGTTGAGACAGAGGACTATGGCATCACCTGATTGGCCTTTTCAAAAGAGCACTTTGATTGTTAAGGGGAATACTATGGCAGGTAGAATCAGGTCAGTGAGGATACTAGCTCAGTAGTCCAATGAAAGGTGAGGGCAGGATGGCAGCAGTGGTCAGATTCAAGATTTATCTTGAAGGTAGAGTTGGCCAAGCTTGTTAATGGATTGAATGTTGGAGGTCAGAGAAAGAGAGAACTCAGGATAATTGCTGGGCTTTGGACCTGAGCAACTGAGTGAAACAAGAGTATTGGAGGCTGGAAGAACATCTGGAGGGTGGGAATTGGTTTGAAATCAAGAGTAAAGCCATATGTGGAGTAAATGGCACATAGTAGAGATCACAAAGAGAAAAACAATCTTTTATTTATATTTTTATTGTAGTAATAACACTCAATATGAGATCTACCCTCTGAACCTACATATATATATATATATATATATATATATATATATATATATATATATTTAATTTTGGAGAGGAAGGGAAAGGGAGAGAGAGATAGAAACATCAATGATGAGAGAGAATTATTGATTGGCTGCCTCCTGCATGTCCTCCACTGGGGATCAAGCCAGCAAGCCAGGCATGTGTCCTTGATAGGAATCAAACCTGGGACCCTTCAGTTCACAAGCCGACGCTCTATCCACTGAGCCAAACTGGCTAGGGCTGAACCAGTTTTTAAATGTGCCATGCAAAATTGTTAACTGTAGGCACCATGTTGTAAAGCAGAGCCCTGGAATTTATTCAACTTGCATAACAATAACCTTATTCCTGTTGATTAGCACCTCACCATTTCTCCCTCCTCAGGCCTTGGCAACCACCGTCTGCTCTCTGTTTCTATGAGTTTGAACAGTTTTCAATATAATCTATCAGAAACCTTATGATGCTGACATTTTCTTTAATAACTTTGTGCTTATATTATGCACTATAATTTTTATTATTATGTAAGAGAAGATTTGGCCAGAATGTTATATAGAATAATAAAAATCAAGTAGTTGAAACATTAACATTCATATAGAATATTGATGTAGTTTTTCGTTTGTGTCTTCCCTAAAATCAAGAAAATTTCCCTAAATTTAGGGATAATGAGTTAATTTTGCTCCTTGAAAATATGTAGCACAATGTTCAAGGCTATTTATTAAAGCAATGATTATAATGGTAAAAATAGGAAATAATCTAAAGAATCATTAATAAGACACTAGGTAAGTACGTTAAGGTGTGCCCTTACAACTGAATATTATGCAAAATAATAAAAATGAAGAAATTCTCTATGTACTGATATTTAAAAAAACACCTTTAAGATGCATTAAGTGGTAAAAGCAAAGTACAGAACAATTGGTATAGGATGTGATCTCTTGTCATTAAAAGGGTGGAAAAATAAAAAAATATGTACAGTATCTGTATTTGCTTGCATAAATGCAATAGTGTGGTGAAGGCCTGGGGGATTGAGTGGTGGAAGGGCTCAATGGGAATAAAGGAGGACATATGTAATACTTTCAACAATAAAGATAAATTTATGTATATAAATAACAAAACTCTAAAGGATACATAAGAAACTAATCACAGTGCTTATTTATAAACTAGATGCCCAATGCACGAAGATTCGTGCAAGAATGGGCCTTCCTTCCCCTGGCTGCTGGCACCACCTTTGCTCTGGTCTGGAGCCACCTTTCTGCCTTCACTCCAGCCCGGAGCCGCCTTTCCGCCTTCCCATGCTGCCCAGAGGCCCAGAGCAGCTGGGGCGGTGTGGAACGCCTGCCTCCAGCCACTCGGTGCCTGTGTATGCAAATTAACCTGCCATATTTGTTGGGTTAATTTGCAAACTCTCTCCTGATTGGCTGGTGGGCGTCGCAAAGATATGGTCAATTTGCATCTTTATCTTTTATTAGTGTAGATGGGCACTATAATGAGTGAATTAGAGAAATCAGGAATAAGAGAATGAGAAAGACTTTCCATTGGGTATATTTTTATTTTTTTACTAGAGACCCAGGCACAAAATTCAAGCACCTGGGGGGGCGGTGGAGGGGAGTCCCTCAGCCCAGCCTGCACCCTCTCGCAGTCCAGAGGCCCTTGGGGAATAAGAGCAGGCCTAAGCCGGCAGTCAGACATCCTTAGCGCTGCCACGGAGGCGGGAGAGGCTCCAACCATCACCGCTGCTCTTGCCAGCTGTGAACTAGGCTTCTCGGTGAGCAGTGCTCCCCCTGTGGGAGCGCACTGACCACCAGGGGATAGCTCCTGCATTGAGTGTCTGTCCCCTGATGGTCAGGGTGCGTCATAGCCACCAATCGTTCGGTCGATTTGCATATTAGCCTTTTATTATATAGGATTTTTGAGCCATGTAACACCTATTCAAAAAATTCAATTTTAAAAGAGAAACATAACATTAGACAGAGTTCAAAAGGTAACCAGGATTATTATTGAAAACACATTGCTGCCAAAGAAAACTTTTAAGCAAGGCTCTTTCTCTGGCCTTGAGCCTCCTACCTAGGGAAGAGGAGATGAATTTCTAATGTGAACTCTTTCCTTTGCTGGATTTCCCATTCCCCCCTCTCAGATTCTGCACAGCGCTTTCCAGCTTGCGAACAAAGAGCCAGGATGTCTGGCTTCTAAAACGAAAGTGATAAAAGGTCATCTTCTTATATTTGCTTGATTGCTTTCTTCTTGCTCTGCCAAGTTTAGTGCTTGACAGCCCTTTTTTTTTATTCATTTATTCAACAAATATCGATCGAGTACCTCCTATGTACAGTGTTCTGCAATTTATCCTAAAATACAAAAAATTATTCTAATTTAGTACCATTCCTCTTAATATATTTAATGTGCGAGGTGGCAGGGAAATACCATCCTCTTTGTAGGCGGGATCATTTCATGGTCCTGAGAGATGAAGCCACGGGCCTGAAGTCACACCGTTCTTAATGAGAACAGGACATGCCGTTGCCAATTGGGTTTGGTAGGCAAGATCCACTCGCTTCCATTTCTTTCCTAGGTGGTAATAAGAATCAAATATCACTTTGGAGGAAGATAAACCAGCTTGCTTGTCTCTTTTCTTGCCGTGATTGCTTATCTATGTATGAAGACATTAATTCACTCATTTGTTCATTTCAGTGATACTGATTCCATCCCAGAAGCTAGGCATGATAGTAGGAGCTGGGGGTGTATAAAGATGACTCAGATTTGGGCCCTGTCTCAAGAAAGTAATATCTAAATGTACAATAATGGCATACGCATAAAGAGCTGTAATACATACCTTAGGAGAGGTTCAGAGAAAGGTTCAAAGGGGCAGGAGTCGGCTGGGCTGGCAAAGCAACTAGAAGACTTTATCTCAGCGCCCAAGTCAGCGGTCACCCTGAGGTAGTCTGGTCAGACCTACCCCAGAAAAAATTGAAGCCTGTGAAAACCTCCTGGTCTAAGAGAGGCTTCTGTACCCAGTGCTCCCAATGGGATAGCGAAAGGGTATCTCTTGATTCTATATCTTAGTTTGGGGACTTTTCTATGTCTTTTGAATATATTGATAGCTTCTGCTGATACTGTTAACAGTCACTGCTCACCTGAACATGATGTTACCTGATTAGAAAGAAATATAGCCTCATTTGTCCTGCAAGTGAACAAGGTTAATAACCCCATTAGTCCAGTCACATAGATGAAAACAGCTAAAACTCCATTAAAGTTAATAGCCAACACTTTTAAATACTTACTGTGCTTACTTGACTTAGCAAGCATTGCTTCTTTTAAACTTTACATCAAACTTTATGATGAACAACATAGACTGATGAACAAGAACAGAACCAGAAACAAGGAGGCATCGATCGGACTATCAGGCCTCAGAGGGAGGGTAGGGGAGGGTGGGGAGAGGTGGGAGAGATCAACCAAAGGACTTGTGTGCATGCATACGAGCCTAACCAATGGTTAAGATCAACAGGGGGTTGGGGCATCCTTGGGGAGGGGTGTGGGATGGGAATGGGGGGATGAGGACAAATATGTGACACCTTAATCAATAAAGAAATTAAAAAAAAACTTTATTATTGTGCCCATTGTACAATATGAGAAACTGAGGATTAAAGAGATTATCTATAGTCACACATCTACTAAGTGGTAGAGCTAGGAGTTGAATAAACCAGATCTGGCTGATTCCAAACTCATGTCTTAATCACTATGCCAGTGTTTTTCAAACCTTAGCATCCGAATCATCTAGAGCAGTGGTTCTCAACCTTTCTAATGCCGCGACCCTTTAATACAGTTCCTCATGTTGTGGTGATCCCCAACCATAAAATTATTTTCGTTGCTACTTCATAACTGTAATTTTGCTACTGTTAATGAATCGTAATGTAAATATCTGTGTTTTCCAATGGTCTTAGGCTCTACAGCAGCAGTTCAGTCTTAGGCTCTACAGTCACGACCCACAGGTTGAGAACCGCTAGCAGGGACGCCTAAGACTGTGGGAAAATACAGATACTTACATTACAATTCATAACAGTAGCAAAATTACAGTTATGAAGTAGCAACGAAAATAATTTTATGGTTGGGGGTCACCACAACATGAGGAACTGTATTAAAGGGTCGCAGCATTAGAAAGGTTGAGAACCACTGATCTAGAGGGCTTGTTAAAGTACAGCTTGATGGCCTCACCCCTAGAATTTCAAATTCAGTGGGTTGAGAGTCGGGTCCAAGAATTCGTATTTCTAACAGGCTTCCAGGTGATGCGGGTGCTGCATTCTGAGAACCAGTGCACGCCTCTGCACTACTACCAGGGATGGTGTCCCTATTGGGGAGCTGGAGCCCAATCTCACTGGGTAAATATTTATGCCAATCCTCCCTTTG
Organism: Cnephaeus nilssonii; assembly: GCF_951640355.1. Taxonomy (NCBI): domain Eukaryota; kingdom Metazoa; phylum Chordata; class Mammalia; order Chiroptera; family Vespertilionidae; genus Cnephaeus; species Cnephaeus nilssonii. The sequence continues at coordinate 38,484,116 of NC_137074.1, read as the reverse complement.
TTGGAATAACCAAGAACTCACTTACAGTCTTTGAACAGACTAACTCACAGAGAATTTAAAGCAAATAACCAATATAGTAAATGTCCTAATTCATTTCCTATGAAATGAATGTGGAATGATTTTTCATTAAGGGCAAGGTTGATCTTCCTACATGAATTTAGAAGATTTTTAAATTAGTTGAAGAGCATGCTGATCACCAGCTTCTAATAGTTTCAGTGAATATTTTGTCCTTCAAACCGAGGCATGATATGAGAAACCAAAGCAGGAAGCTCTCAAATTCTAGAGACAGCTCTGTACAATCAAAAGAGGGAGAGATTTCCTGGCACGTCTAAATAAAGGAAGAGATATTTGTCTTAAATCCCACTGTTGTTTCTTCCCATAGTACCCTCTGCTTCTCCTTCATGACACTTAAATCACACTCGAATGTATTCGTGTAATACCGCTCACCCCGTCCAAATTGTAAGGATCACAGATGTCTGTCTTGTTTACCAATATCTCCCCAGCCTGATACGGTTCCTGGCTATCTTTTTTGTATGGATGTCTCACTGGTCTCTAACCCATAATCTTACAGGCAACAAATCATGATCACAGCCCTTACAAATCTGCCTTGCTAGCTCCAGAGAGGACTTTTATTTTAGAATATATAAATACTTGTATATTGTAGGACGTCGAGGAGGAAGAATTGTGTGAATGTTCCATAAAACAAACAGCAGCAACATGCTCTTCTTGGTCCCCATTCGTAAGCTTCTTCCTGAAGCACTTCTCTGAGATGCCTTCTTCCTGTTACATGATTTCTGGGCTAGATTATAAAAAAATATATATACACATTGCTTGAGGAAAGCTACAGTGTAATGAGGCCAAAATAAAAACATGCTATGAATCCAGCTGTGTGGATATTTCCTGCCAAAAGGTGTAGGAGTTGGAGTAGTAGGGGATGTGCATGAATGTGAATGTGAATGGATGTCTGGAGGCCCAGATGGACGGCGAGCTCTATCAGGAAGAGCCAGGGACTGTGTTCTCATTGTCATGCTCCAGATGGCACAGTAACCATCCCTACCCGTGCACACCAAGGGAGGATGCTGGCTGCGTCATCTCTCTCAGATTCTTGGGTCCTGCATGTCCCCCTTCATTCTCATTGTGGTCATGATGATACCTGGTGGGTTTCAAAATACTGGAAGAACAGTCATAAAGATTGAGGGGATAGCTATTAAAAATTTTAGATGGACTCCAAGCAAATAATGGAACAGAATACATTTGGAATTTAGTTCCAATGTGAGTTGCCAGCATCAGAGAGTGTGAGTGCCACCTGTGCAGAGACCGAGACCTTAAGTAAATGCCTTCAATTCTGTGAGTCCTTTGAGCTCATGTTCAATTGGCATGATGATGTTAGAGGATGCTCCATTGTGATGCTATTTGCCAATGTGGGAAGACACAGAAAGAAACAGCCTAGTAGAATACATTCATTACCATGCCTCCCTTAAAAATATTTTTAGGACATTATCTTACCTAATAATAGAGAAACATGTAAATTGACCGTACCTCTGCTATGCCCACATCCAATCAGAGTGAGTATGCAAATTAACCCAACAAAGATGGTGGTTAATTTGCATACATACCTGGGTCCGGGGAACCTCCTCGGCACCCAGGTCACTCCCAGCCGGCCATGGGGCAAAGGCTTTAGGCGTGGGAAGGGGCCAAGCCTGCGATCGGAGGGGCGGGGGTCCCCTTCCCAAGCCTAAAGCCTGGGGTGGAGGCTTTAGGCGTGGGAAGAGGCCGAGCCTGCGATAGAAGGTTCCAGGCAGGAGAGGGGACCCCTTCCCAAGCCTAAACCTGAGGCGGAGGCTTTAGGCTTGGGGAGGTGCTGGGGAAACTCCTTCTCAAGCCTAAAGCCTGGGGTGGAGGCTTTAGGGTTGGGAAGGGGCCGAGCCTGCGATCGGAGGTTGTGGGGGGAACCCCTTCCCAAGCCTAAAGCCTGGGGCAGAGGCTTTAGGCTTAGGAAGGGGCCAGGCCTGCGATCGGAGGTGCCAGGTGGGGGGGAGGGGACCCCTTCCCAAGCCTAAACCTGGGGCGGAGGCTTTTGGCTTGGGAAGGGGCTGAGCCTGGGATGGGAGGGAAAAGGAAAATATCAATGGAAACATATCCTCAGGTGAGGATAAAAAGAAAAATAAAGAAAGAAATGTCATATCCTATGAAAGACACATCTTATAAATGCTTAAAGAAAGTTGTCATTTTTTCATGGTGAAGGGACTGGAGTCCGTGTTGATGAAAATACCTTGGCGGCTGCGGTGACTGGCAGTGGCTGCAGCAGTGGGGTGATGGGGCTGGCGCCTTCCCCTGATCAGCCCAGTCACCTCAAGCAAAGGGAGGCCAGACTGCAGCTTAGATCCGCTCCCAATGGGGAGCGGGCTTAAGCCATCCGAAGGACATCCCATGAGGGCTCCCAGTATGTGAGAGGGGGCAGGCTGGGCTGAGGGACCCCTCCCCAGTGCACGAATTTCGTGCACTGGGCCCTTAGTTCATTATATTAGCCAATAACCTCTCTTAGGGTAGAATTCACTAGGAGAGAAGGAGATTTCTTTTTTTTAATGAATTTATCAGGGTTACATTATCCTATCTAATAAATAGGGAATATGCTAATTGACCATCACTTCGTCACAGAGATGGCTGCACCCACAGCTGAGGCCAAGTTCTCATAAGGAGCCTTAATGAACAATCAGCAGGGACCTGAGGCTACGCCCTCCCCTGCCCCCCTGGAGCTTAACAGGGGACCTCAGGCTGAATCACCCACCTGGCAGGGCTTGACAGGGGATCTCAGGCTGCGCCCCCACCAGGTGGGGCTTGACAGGGGACTTCAGGCCACGCTCCCCACCCCGACACCAGGCTGGGGGACCTCAGACCGCATCCCCCGCCCGGCAGGGCTTGATGGGGGGCCTCAGGCTGCGACCCTGCCCCAGCACCAGGCCAGGGGACCTGAGGCTGCACCCTGCTGCCTGGCTGGGCTTGACAGAGGACCTCAGGCCGTGCCCCCCACCCAGCAGGGCTTGACGGGGGACCTCAAGGTGCACCCCCAGTGCTGAGTCGGGGGAACTCAGGCCGCGCCCCCAGCAGGGCTTGACAGGGGACCTGAGGCTGCGCCCCACTCCCGGTGCTGGGCTGGGGGACCTGAGGCTGTGCCCCCCATGCCTGGCAGGGCTTGACGGGGGACCTCAGGCCATGCCCCTCACCCAGTGTGGCTTGACAGGGGATCTCAGGCTGTGTCCCCCACCTGGTGGGGCTTGATGGAGGACCTCAAGGCACACCCCCTGCCCCTGTCTGGGCTGGGAGACCTCAGGCCATGCCCTACATCCTGGCACCGGGCCAGGGGACCTGAGGCTATGCCCCCTGTCCGGCAGGGCTTGACAAGGGTGGGACTGGCCAGGTCTGGATCTAGCCCAATGGGGCGGGGGGGCCGGCCGGGTCTGGGTCTCACACGATTTTGAGGTGCATGTGGGTGGGCGGGGACTTGACTCTGGGTCCCATGGTGAGCCCCAGACTCTGACAGGAGGAAGGTTTTCATATACATTTTACTAATTTTCTTTCATCTCTGACACTTCTATTATAAAGAAAAGGCAAATAGCAATATTAAATTATTTCCTCTAATTAATCCCCTTTTAATGTGCACAAATTTTGTGCACCTGGTCACTAGTTTATTATAATTATAAAGGTTTAACATGTACAATTCTATATCATCTGTATATTGTACTTTGTGCTCACCACCACAAGTCAAGTCTCCTTCCATCACCATTTGTTCCCCATTTATCCTCTCCTACCTCCCCTTACCCCAGTTTCCCTCTGGTAATCACCATGCTGTTATCTGTGTCTATCACAGACAACAGTTGTTGGTTTTTTTCTTAATCCCTTCATGTTTTTGACCCAGTCCCACAACCCAATTTCCCCTCAGACAGCTGTCAGTCTGTTCTCTATGAGTCTTTTTCTATTTTTGTTAGTTTATTTTGTTCACTAGATTCCACATATAAGTGAAATCATATGGTATTTGTCTTTCTCTGACTGCCTTATATCACTTAGCATAATACTCTCCAGGTCCATGCATGCTGTCCCAAAAGGTAAGATTTCCTTCTTTTATACAGCTGAGTAGTATCCCATGGTGTAAATGTGCCCCTGTTTTTTTATCCACTGTTGAGCACTTGGGCTGCTTCCAAATCGAGGGGAAGTTGGGCTGTGGGACTGGGTTAAAAACATGAAGGGATTAAGAAAAAAACCAACAACTGTTGTCTGTGATAGACACAGATAACAGCATGGTGATTACCAGAGGGAAACTGGGGTAAGGGAAGGTAGGAGAGGATAAATGGGGAACAAATGGTGATGGAAGGAGACTTGACTTGTGGTGGTGAGCACACAGTACAATATACAGATGATATGTTATAGAATTGTACACATTAAACATTTATAATTATAATAACCAATGTAACCCTGATAAATTCATGAAAAAAGAAATCTCCTTCTCTCCTAGTGAATTCTACCCTAAGAGAGATTATTGGCTAATATAATGAATAATGTCCTAAAAATATTTTTAAGGGAGGCATGATAATGAATGTATTCTACTAGGCTATTTCTTTCTGTGTCTTTCCACATTGGCGAATAGCATCACAATGGAGCATCCTCTAATTTATCCACTGTTGAGCACTTGGCTGCGTCCAAAACTTTTTAGTCTGATGTAGTCCCCTTTGTTTATTTTGTCTTAATAAAGAGGTAATATGCAAATTGACCGTCATTCCAACACACTAGATGGCCACCCCCATGTGGTCAAAGATGGCTGCCCCCATGTGGACACAAGATGGCCACCACGAGATGGCCTGCAGGAGAGGGCAGTTGGGGGGACCAGGCCTGCAGAGGAGGGCAGTTGGGGGGAACCAGGCCAGCAGGAGAGGGCAGTTAGGGGTGACCAGGCTGGCAGGGGAGGGCAGTTAGGGGTGACCAGGCCGGCAAGGGAGGGCAGTTAGGGGCAATTGGGCCAACAGAGGAGCAGTTAGGCATCAATCAGGCTGGCAGGGGAGTGGTTAGGGGGTGATCAGGCTGGCAGGCAGAAGTGGTTAGGGGAAATCAGGCAGGCAGGCAGGCAAGAGGGATATCCGACTGCCCGTTTAGGCCCAATCCCGGTGGGCCTAAATGGGCAGTTGGACATCCCTCGAGGGGGTCCCAGATTGGAGAGGGTGCAGGCTGGGCTGAGGAACACCCCCCCAACCCCGGTGCATGAATTTCATGCACTGGGCCTCTAGTTGTAAATAATGCTGCAATGAACATTAGGGATGCATACTAGTACATTCTTTCAAATCAGTGTTTTGGGTTTTTTCAAATATAGTCCCAAAAGTGGGATCACTGGGTCATTAGGCAGTTCAATTTTTAATTTTTTGAGGTAACTCCATACTGCTTTCCAAAGTGGCTGCACCAATTTGTATTCCCACCAATAGTGCACAAGGATTCCCTTTTCTCCACATCCTCGCAAACACTTGTTGGTTGATTTATTGATGATAGCCATTCTGACAGGTGTGAGGTGATATCTCATGGTGGTTTTAATTTGTATTTCTCTAATGATTAGTGAAATTGAGCATCTTTTCTTATGGCTATTGGCTATCTGTGTATCCTCTTTAGAGAACTGTGTATTCAAGTCCTTTGCCCATTTTTAATTGGGTTGTTTGTTTGTTTTTTGCGTTGAGTTTTTTAAGTTCTTTATAAATTTTGGATATTAACCCCTTATCAGATGTATCTCTCATTCAGTAAGTTGTCTTTTCATTTTGTTGATGGTTTCCTTTGCTGTGAACAAACTTTTTAGTTTGATGTAGTCCCCTTTGTTTATTTTGTCTTTTATTTCCCTTGCCCAAGGAGACATGTCAGAAAAAATATTATAACAACCTTGCATCCCCAAAATAAACCCCACTTGGCCATGGTGTATGATCTTTTAAATGTATTGCTGGATCCTGTTTGCTAATATTTTGTTGAGGATTTTAGCATCTATGTTTATCAGGGATATTGGCATATAATTTCCTGTCTTTGTGGTGTCTTTATCTAGTTTGGGGATTAGGATAACACTGGCCTTGTAAAATGAGCTTGGGAGTCTTCCTGCCTCTTGAATATTTTGGAATAGTTTGAGAAGGATAGGTTTTAGTTCTTCTCTGAATGTTTGGTAAAAGTCACCTGTGAAGCCATCCCATTCAGAGCTCTTGGTGGGAGTTTATTACTACTTCAATTTCACTAGTTGTAATCTGTCTATTCAAATTATCTGATTCTTCCTGATTCAGTTTTGAAAGATTGTATGTTTTTAGGAACTTAACCTTTTGTCCAGATTGTCCAATGTGTTGGCATATATTTGTTTGTAATATTTTCTTACAATCCTTTGTGTTTCTTTGGTTTCAGTTGTTACTTCTCCACTTTTATTTCTTTTTTTAACCCTACCAGACCGCTGTACCGATTTTTCGGTAATTTCCAAATCTGCCCTCTATACCGCTGTACCTAATTTTCGGTACTTTGCCTAGTACGTGAAAAAAAAATGCGTCACAAACTAAAAATAACCAACCAATCGTGGTCACACCTCATGGTTAGCCATTGCAAATGTCTGTCCCCATGTGTTTGAATTGACTTTGTGTGGTTTAACGTGAAAAAATTCTGAAAATGCAACATTTGAGCCTAGATGAGGGGATGATCCTGACAAAAAACTGCTTGGCCATCAAGCAGTATATCAAGGATAAGCCCACAAAGTGGGGCATCGAGTCTTTCCTTCTCTGTGAAGGTGAGACTGGCTACATTTTGAATGCAGAAATCTACACTGGTGTTGCACCAATGCCTAGAAAAGACTTGGGCGCAGTAGGAACTACATTCGTTCGTCTCCTGACCTCATGTGCAATGGAAAATAAATCTCATGTGCTTGTCATGGACCGGTTCTACAACTCTGTAACCCTTGCTAAATATGCACTGTCAGAATTACACACAGGAATTGTGGGAACCCTGCAGCAAAACAGGAAGCAGTTTTCTAAGTTGCTGAAAAGTGTAAAAAAAACTTGCTAAGGGTGACAGTCGCTATCTATGTCAAGAAAGTGTAACATGTTTAGTTTGGCAGGATAGAAAGCCCATCACATTTATTTTGAACTACCACGATCCAGCCCAAAATGTAGTAATAAACAGAAGAAATAAAGATGGCAGTGTGCAAGAAAGACAAATGCCACAGCTGGTAAAGGACTATAATAAATATATGGGTGGCTGTGACAAAAATGACCAGATGACCCCCTTCACCGGTCTCATTGTCATTACCACTGGCCCCGGCGGCTTTTCATAAAATTTTTTATGTGGGCCAGTTATAATTCTTATATCTTGTATGCTTCAAAGCAGCAAGCTGCTTCAAAAAGCCAGTTTATTTCACCAGATACATTCAGAAACTGGGCCTGCAACTTATTGGTGGATACAGGACATCAGCCCACCGCCACCCACAAAAGGAACCCTGCCCTCAACGGATGACCCCAGGCAATCATTTTCCAGAGATTCCCACTGGGACATCATCTAATCATATCTGTGTTGTGTGCATGGAAAAGCACTCCAGGTACAACAAGCAAAATTCTGGAGTGTCTTACAAAGACAATCCATGCAAGAAGATGAAGAGCAACATCTGGTGCTCACTTTGCAAGAAGTACCTCTGTGTGAAACAAGGCTCATCCTGCTGGGTGGATTGGCACACAAAGGTAGAATATTGACACTAGATGAAAGGTAGACTTATTTTCTACAATGTCTCCAAGTTCCATCTTATTCTAACCACTTGTTTACATGTAACTAACATTTTTCTATATCATGTTGGTTTTTTCCCTTTAATGCTCAGGAGCCCAGGTATAGGGGACAGTTAGGTTCAGGGTCTCAGGTCTGGTAGGGTTAAAGATATATTTTTTAATGTTGATAGTATTACAGATATCTCCCATTTTCTCCCCCGTTCCCCCCGCCTCCTCCCAACCTCTACCTACCCCCACCCCAGGCCGGCGTGGCTCAGTGGTTAAGCATTGACCTTCACTTTCATTTCTGATTTTATTTTTGGGGGTCTTCTTTCTTTTTTTCTTGATGAGTCTGGTTAAAGGTGTCTGTGGTGTGGGAGAGTGACTCAGTATAGGGGTCCCAGTGGCTGTTTTCTCAGCTCTCTCCCCAGAGCCACAAACACCCAACTTTCCTCACATGACTCCAGTCTGCTCTGCCCTCCCTCAGCGGGAATCCAGGGTGAGTGGCTGCGAATGAGATTTTGTTCATTGGCCCTTTAAGAAGGTGCCTGTGTCTTCATCAGTCTCTCTTCTCTCCCTGGCAGACAGGATCCCTGCTCATTTTCACAGTCTGGCGCTACGTGGGCACCTCTTCCCGGCTCTGGTGCTCTGGAGCCCGGCTTGCGAATGAGACCCCATGCTTCTCAGGGGAACTTTGTGGCTGAGATGACCCTCCAGAATCTCATCAGCCACCTGTGAGAGCAGGGCCAGCCCTTTGCACATCTCTGCCCTCCTGCCAGTCTCGATGTGATTTCTTCTTAAATCCTTGATTATAAGACTTCTCTTCAGCTAGTCGTCAGTTGGTTATTCAGGTTGGTTGCACTATCATTTAGTTGTAATTCCAGTTTGGTCCTGGGAGGAGGTGAGTGTAATAACCACTTACTCTGCCACCATCTTGGATCCCCTGTAAGATTTATTTATTTTAAAATAAATTTAATTTTATTAATTAATTTATTTTTACTAACTCATTTATTTTAAAATAAAACTATAAATCTTCACAGAATTTAAAATGGAAACAAATAAGTGACTAAATTCCATAATATTAATTAAAAGAGACCTAAATAGACAGTAAGTACTATAATAGAAGAATCCAGGTTAAATTCTTGAAAAACTATCCTTGTTTTCTGTGACATAGTTGGTTTTATTATTGTAACTTAAACCATTATGATATTAAAATATCCAAATTCAAGAAATATATTTCTATTTTTAATTAAATCTTCTCTAAGAAACTAAGCATTTTTTAAATTAATAAAAATATGCAAATAATTTTATTTTCACTTTTTTAAGAAATGGTCAGAGTAACTCTAAGCCTAATGGAAGAATTATTTTTTAAGTTGTTGGAAAGGTCAGGCAGGAAAAAATACTTTTGGAATTTTTAAATCTTGATGACTTTAATATAGAAACTTCCACAAAGTAATAGTAGGTTGTTTTTCTTACTGAAATATAAAGTCTCTCAAAATAACTTTGCAATGAAATCTTTACAAACATGTATTGTAGATTGTATGTTGTATAAATTAGCCATGATAGATATAGATAAATATAGATCTATAATAATAAAAGCATAATATGCAAATCGACCGAATGGCCGAACAGCGGAACAATTGTCCAGATGACCTTCTGGATGAAGCTGGGGCTATGAGGTGGGGCTGCAAGGGCAGCTGAGGCAGCCGGGGCTGCGAAGGTCTACTCTTGCATGAATTTTGTGCATCGGGCCTCTAGTATAGATATATAGAGATAGAGGTAGAGGTAGAGGTAGAGGTAGAGGTAGAGAGAGAGAGAGAGAGAGAGAGAGAGAGAGGTATAGATTGGATTCATATTGCAAAAGATGTATATGTGTTATAATGAAAAGTTACTGTGATAAACTAAGCAAAACACAGAAAATAAGCCTTTAAAATAACTGATCTTCTATGACATTTATAGTAACATTTAAGGAAAAGCAGCATTTAAATATAAAGAAATTAAGAAGTCTTTGTGTTTTAAAGTCCAGTGAAATACCGCAAGGATTCATTTAACCAGAACACTCAGAGACATTTGAGTGTTCTAATTAGTGGAAAATTTTTATCATATCAAGATTGACTGAAAGGGGAAAATAACATAATTTTTAATGGCAAATCTTTCTAAAATGTATTAATGCTTCATTCTACATTACTAAGTGCAATATACTATACCTAATACTGTCTTTGAAGAATGGGATATTACAGGCCTAGGGGCTATTGATGAGTGCATCTTCCCTTACTGAAGGTCCTAGATATAGTTGTCAGAGATGAATATATACTGACTGTGGGGCATAAGTTGGAATCTTTAGAGTCCTTCAAATGAGTTTGTTTGCTTATAAATTAATTTTTTCTTCTAAACATGGAAAAACTAACTGAGGATATTGGTTAATTAGGTATTCGTTGTACTGTATCTGAACAAATTATAAGTGGCTAGAAGGAAATAGTATGGTGTTGCTAATGTGGGAAAGGGGTGTAATTATATATTTGCAGAAAACTGAATTTTGATAGGATTAAAACACTTTGAGAGTTCTTCAATTTAGTGTTTACAGGAACAGCTTAAGTGCAGAATCTAAGACCTCTTATATTCCTAGGAACCTTTTCAAAGTATAATAAAATCTGGCATATGCTGATGTGGGAACAGCTAGGATCTTAAAGTTAAAAAAATTAATTTTTTCCCAAACACATAACATCTATCTAGAACTAGAATCAACTTCCATCTGTCTAATGAAATATTAGTATCATGTAGTTGCTTTTATCTTTGAACCTAAGAGACCATAATACATTATTTAGCAAGTTAAAATGAGTTCAGGCCAAATCTCTTTTAAATGTTAATTTAATCTCTTTTGATATATATCTGAGAGTTAGGAAGAAAATGTAGGGGTTAGTAGAGAATACATTTTTAGGAGACAGAAAAACTTCATAGGTAACAAAACTGATATTATAAAATTACTCTTCTGCCTATTTATAGTGAATTGTTACACAGAATATGGACATATTTCTGTTACTAGAGAATCAAACTTCTCCATTGCTCATGGGAGTGGGGTGCTTATTGCTATCTTTACAAAATGAATGTTCTAAGACTCGTACAGGAGGATGAATGGTTTTTATTGGCGTGGAATTACATTTCTCGGGTTGTAGAGTCCCATGTCCCTTAACCCAGTCCTGAAAAAGTGCAGCTGGGGGTCCAGCAGAACCAAAAGCAAAGCCAGAGCTCCTGTTCCATGTTACAGCCGGGCCCAGTTCAGCATCAGGCTAAATAAAGTCCATTAGTCCATTGTGTGGAATCCACATGCAAATGTAGATGAGCATAAGCCCTGAAACAGGAGAGCTAGAAGCCCAACATGCCAGAGAGAGAGAGAGAGAGAGAGAGAGAGAGAGAGAGAGAGAGAGAGAGAGAGACTCCTTTTTCCAGGAGTTCAAATATTCAGGTTTTTGCTCCTTTGTAGTGGCCACGTTTATTCTGGCCACTGTCTTGCTCCCAGGTGTGACTGACAGGTAAGCATCTTCCCATGCCATCCAAAACTTACTGGGCATGCATCTAAACTGCCTTTATCCAGTCTCTTCACCCATCGATCAGCGGGGAACAGTCTTGGAGAGTGTTAAATTACAGCTTTCTAGCAAAGCAGTATAAACGGCATGCCTATATTATTTAGTCTTCTCTTTACTCCTTTCTTGTTAAGTAATAACCAGATTATCACAACAGTATCATTTCCAGTACAGGAGACACAATCTGCCTGAAGCCATGTATAGAAATGACCTCGTACCTCCATGGGTTCCATGACAGTCCACCAAACCGTCCTAGTCCTTCAGAATTGGGAACAACATATGAATGGGTGCCTATTTATAGTTCATCAGACAAGCCAGTGAACTAATTTGAAATATATTCTTTTGGAACTGCTGGAAATGTTTCAACAATCTTAAGGTCCTCTAATGTTGAATCCTTTCTTAGATTTTGAAAGTTGAAGGTCATTTTTTATTGTGATTCTATAACTTTGGTTGAATATGTTTTCTAATATGGCTTTATATTGTCAATCCTGAGCACATAAAATGGTCTGTGAATTCATTAGCAAGTTTATAGTACCTTGGGGTTTTGCAACTGCTACTCAAATAGGCCAGATCCAGACTTGCCTTGATTTCTATTGTTAGGAGAAGTCCATTAACCTTTTCATTTCGTTATAGTGTAGCATTATCAAATTACTCTTCCAAAATAATAAATAGTCCTTTCAGATACTATTGAGTCCCAAATACATATAGAATGTACTCAGCTAATAGGATTTTGCTGATTTATAGAATTACTAGTAGCCCGTTTGCACGAAGATTCGTGCAATAGACCTTCATTCACCTGGCTGCCTGCACCAGTTTTCTGCCGGCACCAGGGAACCAGGCCTTGGCTGTGGCCACCGCCTTCTGCCTTTTTCAGGGTCGGGGCTTGGCCCCGGGCGGTGGCCTTGGGCTCCGAGGCACCCAACATCCTTGCTAAGGATCGCAGGAGCCGACCCCCAGTGGTTTCCTGCCATCCTTGCAGGCTGCCCACTGGTGCCCAAGGCCGGGAAAGCCTCCGCCCCAGGCTTTCCTGGCCTTGGGCTCGCCGCACCCAGCGTCCCTGCTACCGATCGCAGGAGCCGACCCCCAGTGGTTTCCTGCGATCAGTGCAGGCTCCCCGCTGGTGCCAAAGGCCCGGAAAGCCTCAGCCCCTGGGACCCCCGGGACCCCCGGGAGTGGCGGCATGGGCCCGGCCACGCCCCCCCGGGGTGCTGATCGCCGGGCCACGCCCCCCCGGGGTGCTGATTGCCCCAGGCACCCCGGGGAGCGGCGGCATGGGTCCGGCCACGCCCCCCCGGGGTGCTGATCGCCGGGCCACGCCCCCCCGGGGTGCTGATCGCCCCAGGCACCCCGGGGAGTGGCGGCATGGGCTCGGGCACGCCCCCCCGGGTGTCGATCGCCCCAGGCACCCCTGGGAGCAGCGGCATGGGCCCGGCCACTGGGCACCGCCATCTTGATCTTCTCAATGGCGGATATGCCACCCGGAGTCCCGCCCCCAGCCTCCTGCCGGCCCAATCGTGGGCATAGCGGAGGTGTGGTCAATTTGCATGTTTCTCTATTATAAGGTAAGATTAGAGCATACTGAATGCTCACTTTTACACATAGTATCTATGTTATCATTACAAAAACCCTGTAAAGTCAGTAAAGTAGTTGTTAGTACCATTCTCACTCTTATGCTTCAAGAAAACTAAGTTATCTGTCTAATGTCACAGAAGATTGAAAAGTGTTGTTTCTGGGTCTCAAACCTTGGGTTTCCAACTTCATATCCTGTGCTCACCTAACTAACTCCAGTGACTACATGAATGTAAAGCCAGGAGCATTCTCATTCTCTCTCTCTCTCTCTCTCTCTCTCTCTCTCTCTCTCTCTCTCTCAAATCCCTTAGCAACTTGGAGTTGATAGATATGCAACTGGACTAATTCCCAAGTAAGGCAAAACTTGACAGCTATTTCCTACCCCTTCTGGTTTGTCAGTTAAAGGAGAGCCTCCAAAAAAGAAATATGTAATATTGAGAGTCGGACGTTGAGTCTTAGCATGATTCAGACACTGGCTTCAAAACCACTAGAATCCTGGCCAGCTGGCATGGCCTACCTGGCGGTCCTCTGAGCCCAGCCTCTCATGTTCATGGGTGTCAACACCTACTGTGGGGGAGAGAATTGAGAGGTGTGGTGTGTTTTTAATAACCACTTAAATGGCACTTTCAAGAGCAAATTTCATACATATATTGAAATTTAGAATAGTGTCCTACAGATTTGGAATTATTTAGGACTGTGATTATAGCCAGAAAGTCAGAAAAGTAAAATGAACTGGTACATCGTCTGTATAACAATAGAAATGTGAGTCTCAGATTTGTGATGATTAGAACAATGGAACCTGGCTCTATTTAAAACATTCAGGCACTCCAGGATCCTGGTTCATTTAAAGTCCCCTATTGACATCATCCTGGGGTGACATCTTCACACAGAACAGTCCAGGTGATATCTGATAGCCAGAGCCAAGCTGTAGACAGTGCCTCCCAAAAGGTTGCAGGGATATTAATTAACAAGAACTTTTGAAAAATAAAGCTACCTGTGTTACATGATTACTTTCCAATTGTTCTATCTTTCTATTCTATTTTATATACATATGAATTATGTATTTTAACTTATATATATTAACGAATTGAAGTCTGTAAAATGTACATAATTTAATAAACTTTCAGTTGGGCATAAATAACTTCCTTGGAGCATTCAGGTTTTCAAAACCAAAGAAATTTGTTTTTTCACAAGAAAATTCTCTTCAAGAAGTTCCTGACTTTAATTTGAGGTCATGTGGCTAAAACTTCAGTTCAGGTTGGGAAGGCTCCACTGTGTTGGCACTGACTGACCACTACAGACACAATCTTCATTTGAATTTCTTTTGGGCAACTCTCTGACAAGTTGGTCATGGTCCCTGACCAAACACTACCATGGAATCCAATTGTGGCTTCTTGGGTTCAGAATTTATATTTTTCAATATTTATGACGTCCTTTTTATCAGATTACAAATAAAAGGAATTAGCTAAGAAGTCTTAAAATAACCCTATCATTGAATTGGCTTTGGATTTAAACTGCTTTCTGAGCAGTTTACTAAGGACAAAAGGAAGCCACTTTGTAATCTTTATAGGTAGTTGCTGACATACTTTATTGGTTTACGAGGGCTTCCGTAACAGAGTACCCCAGACTGGGTGACTGAAATGACAAAATGTATTTTCTCACAATTCTGGAGGCTAGAAATTTGAGGTCAGGTGTTGGCAGGGTTGGCTTCTTCTGAAACCTCTCTCCTTGGCTTGTAGATCACTGTCTTCTCCTTGTATCTGCACATGGTTTTTCTTCTATGTCCTAATATTTTCTTCTTATAAGACCAGTCACATTGGATTAGGGCCCATCCTAACGACCTCATTTTAACTTAATTGCCTCGTTAATAAAGACCCTACTTCCAAATACAATCACATATGAGGTACTGGGGGATAGGCCTTCAACATAAGAATTTGGGGAGACACACTCAGCCCCATAACAGTTACTAATCCCAGCTCATTAGAAATAGTGTCTCATTCCCTACTGCTGGCTAGATTCAGCATCTGTCTTGCTTCTGATCCTTAATTTCTATACCTTATCAGTCCCTTTGATTTAGATCATCCCAACCCTGGTTTTTGCTTTTTAGCTATAGAAACTCAGACTTCCCCTTAACTTGTGAATGAGTAAGGCCTCTTATTCATACTGTGACTATTCTCTGCCTCTGTTGCTATTATTCAAGTCTCTACTCTTTTCACATCTGTTTTTCAGTTTTTCACCCCTCTTATGTTTCCTGTGGCTTCTAAACTCAAATTCATGATGGTATTCTCTATAATAGCCCAAACTGGAAAAACTCAAATATCCATAAACAATTGAATGGATAAATTATGGTACACTCAGATGATGGAACACTATACAGTGGTGAGAATGTAAGAACTATTGCTACTTACTCCATGGATGAATCTCACAAACCTAATTTTGCATCTTTTGTCACCTACCTCCTAAGGACAATAAGGCCAGAGAGACCAGAAGCTCAGCAGTAAGAGCTCATAGTGAATGAGCATTTACTGAGTGCCTACCATGTGCCAGGCATTGTGGAAATGCTATCATATACTCTCCTAATTCATTCTCACAAATTTATGAAGTAGATAGGTAATATTCCTATCTTAGGTAAAGTGGAGGCTTAGAGAGAATAACTTATAAAACGCAGAGCTGGAATTGAAACTCCCGTCTTCTGGCTCCAGTCCCAGTGTTGGTGCCAACATGCCACATGCCCACCCCTCTTTTTCCTCCACTGACTGTGGAGTTGCACTGGCCCCGGGAGCTGGTAATCACCTTGCCCACACCTGGTCACACATTAACTGGGGCTCACAGCTCCGAGGTCTCTGTTCTTTCCCTAACTCCTCTCCACGATGTGAGAGAGACTGTTCATTCCCTTTCAAGGAACCAGAGGCATTAGGAAGGAGCCCATCCACACATCGCCAATGACCCTCAGAGAACTATCAACATAAGCAGCAATGCCCATCCAATCCGGAATTGTAGAATAGGAATTCCCAAAGCCTCAAGCTTCTCTCTTGGAGATGTTTCAGGGAACTCAGACAGATGGGGTATAATAGCTGCAGCCCTTCTTGGCTAGTAGCTTGTGACCTAGTTTCTGGAATTTACTTTTCCTAAGTTCATCAATAAAACTGGGTCATTTGATAACTTAGGAACAAGCTGGTGAAAACACTTCCATCTGACAGAACATGAGGAAAGTCACGAAGAAGACTCCTGAATAGTCAGGCTCCAAGACACAACTCTTGTTCATAAATGAATAATAGAATTTGCCTGAAACATTCATAAAGGGGATGGATTCCAGTTCACTAGTTAATAGTCCTCCTCTAGAATGAAAACGGATACAGTGTAAATCTACCTTATGATGTCTGGGTAAACTTGCTGTCTCCAGTTCAAATTCGGTGACAAGTATAGTTAGCATATGGTCTTTCCATCTGTTTAAAAAAATAAGAGATTTGATCTCTTTGCTCTGAGAAAATAACCATCAACATTTAAAGGCCTCCAACTTGGTAGGGGGATGAAATTCTTTCTGGTGACATAGTTTTGACTTGGTATGTATATTTTCTTTAGTAGGGGCAAGAAGTTGGGGGTTACATCTAATCACTGATAAGTAAAAGAGTTTCACAGTTAATCATATCAATCCAAGGAAACTTTTTCATGCTCTTGGCCACATATTTACCTACAAGGATTCTTATTTATTATATTTACTTTGTAAAACTTCCCAATCATAGAATATATGAAAAACACAAAAATGATTTTTAAAATCAAATTTTTGTACATTGATCCTCCCAAGTTTCCTAACCACCAACCTTCAATAGTCTAATGCCAGCTTGGCTGCTGTGGATACTTAGAAACCAGACTTCCAGGCTTCTTCTCCTATTTCCTCCCAGAAAAAGACCATGTCTCACCTCCCCCACACCTGGTACACCATTAATTAGGCATAATGTAAGCAAGTAACCATGCTGATGATGAATGATTCTCATAACACTTGGCTTTCTCTTGAGTGTTGGGACATCCATCATTTGTGCAAGTAAGATACAAGCAGTCTGGAATACTTGTATTTGAGGAGACATTTTTCCAAAAGAAAAAAAAATAACAAAGTAATCTTTAGAGTTATGTGTTTTTAGTTGTTTTCCTTTTTCTTAAAAATAATCTGCCCAAATGTGCCTGTTTTGTAAATCATCTGAACTATTTAGCACAAGAAATTAAAAATACAATATAACCCTTTACTTAGGATTTCATTTTTTGTTACCTATTTCAAAAAGCCCTCTCAAAATGTAAATAAGAAATTTTGGATTTATGATCTTAACATCTCATCTACATTTACTTCTTAATTATCAAATATGTATTATTAATAGCATCCTCAATATAAGACTAAACAAGGTCAAAAGAAAACAATTTTTTAAGCCAGAACACAAGGCAGCAAAAGTTGCTTGCAGAAAAGCTCAGTATTAACATAAAATAGGTTCCAAGTGATTTAGAGCCACAGTAATAATAGTAATCCTGATAGTAAAACTTCGCCAATTTGCCAGTCGCTAATAGATAAGTGAGAACTGTGTGATGTTACTTTGACCATTTGTCCAGGAAGGTTGCTAAGCAAACAGGGTAAATAAGCCTCAGGGATATGGTGAGAATGAGGTGGGGGCAATGTTTAGCCTCCTCAAATGAACAAACAAATGGCAAATTGTAAACAAATGGATCTTGTTCATTAAAAAGAAGTCTTATCTCTCCTTCACAGCAAATATTAAGCACCTTTACTTGGCAACACTTTATTAATTTTAATAAATTTTTATTTAGATGCTTGAAACTTTATTTAAAATCTAATTAAGTCTTTTATCTAATTCAGAATCACCTTCTGTCAAAGTTGGCCATACTACACTATGTGATTTCAGTATTTTAAATAATGTGCAAAAGCTATCCAATACTTGTATTGGATACACACAAGTAAACTTGAGTACCTATTATGTGTCCACAGAGAACTATACAAAATAATAGAAAACAGTTCAAAAGCAATAAGCGCAACTGTTTGCTCACACGAGGCAATTTCATGGATGAGACATGGTGAGAGAACATTTTACAAAAAGAAAGGACCATAACAAGGTCCCTGGGGGCGCTTAGTCTGCATGCACGACTCAGCAAGTTGGGTGTTGAGCAGTTCTATTCCTCAAATGACCCACTGCATAATTGGAAACAATGGCAAGGAGCGCTTTGGCAATGGCAATGACTCTGATCATTGAGGGCTGACTTTATTTTAATAAAAGTAGAGACACAGGTTGATGCAGCTTCCTCAGAAGTGCTCCCAAATAGTCAGAAACACACCCAGGGGCCAGAGAGAATGAAGTGCTTAGGTTTGTTGTCTGGTGAAGAGATTACATTTTAGTCATGTCAATTTCACACATCAATGTTTACTGCCTCAGGGCTACACCTTCCAACAACTACAAAATGGAAGCTACTACTTAGGCATCCATAGATTTATGAGTATAGTAGTCCCCCTCCTTATCCACAGGGGATATGTTCCAAGACCCCCAGGTGGATACCTGAAACCTTGGGTACTACCAAATCCTAAATATACTATGATGTTTCCTATATACATACTTTTTCCCTACAAGGAAGCACTTTACGGCTTCTCTTTGGCATATCCAAATTGCCAGCATCACAACTTTTGCACTTTGGGTGCAGTTATTCAGTAAAATAAGGGTTACTTGAACACAAGCCCTGTGACCATCAATCTGTAACTAAGACAGCTGCTAAGGGACCAATGGGTGGGTAGCATACACAGTGTGGATATGCTGGACATAGGGTTGATCCACATTCCAGGTGGGGTGGATCAGGACAGCAGGAGGTTTCATCACGCTGCTCGGAATGGCTTGCAGTATGAATTGCTTAATTCTGGAGTTTTCCACTTAATACTTTAGGTCTGCAGTTGACCGCAGGTCATTGAAATTTTGGAAAGTGAAACCACATGTTAGCGGGGCTGAGGTGATGGTGTTAGAAGATACCTGGATCCTAACAAACATAGTGAGAGTAGCAGCAGTAGCAAAGGGGTCCATTAGGGCAGGAACAGCCACAGCTGCTGCCCAAATTAACCACCGAGAGGTGACAGATCAGCTCTAGGGACAGCAGAGCAGCCACGACGAGGCCACACTGACTGTTACGAAGACACCAACCCAGAGTCAACTTACGCACTAGGCACAGTGGGCACAGGTCACAGGGCCCAAGACACGTTTACTAGTAAGGACCCATAAAAATGTTACAATTTTAATCTCTCTTAAAATCAGAACTCCAAAAATCACTAGTATAATAATGAATAGGTAACAATAAGTCCAGTCTGGATTATAGTTGTCTATATTTTTAGCTTTTTTTTTTTTAATGGAGGAAGGGCCCATGAAAATCATAATGTCCTCCGGCACCAATCATTCATGATAAGGAAAGTAAGCATGTCTGTGGTGGGCTCAGAATCCCAGCAATTTTCCCTGGGTGGGGTGGGGGGCGGGAGGGGAGGGGGAAGAGAATAAAGTTAAAGACCATAGAGACTGTTATCCAGGACTTTCTCCCGTCACCACATACACAGTCTGGAAGAGGGTAACAAAAAAGTGCCAATTAGCACATGACACAAACTGAGGGCACAGAGTTATATAGTAGAATGTCATTAGAGTCACTCCGTATTCATCTCAGAAGACTTCCTAGAAAAGGTGATGGCTTGGAGAAGAGTGCACACACGAAATAATGCTAGAAAGGGAAAAAGATAGTAAGGGAGAAATATATGGAGGGTCAATTGGTGGTCCTATTTTAAAAGCCTCGTGTCATCATTTTAAACAGAGAGACACCAGTGTGTGCACTATGACTTCCCTACCCATATTTAGGAATCAGAAATCGCATTATTTCCAGCTAAAAACAGAGCACTGAACCACTGGTGAGTTTATTATGACTTATGAATTCCACAGGAGAATCTGTAGTGAAGACAGAATTCTGTCCAGGCTTCCCAATTGCTTACATCTAGATCTGTGCTTCCTTTGGGATAATGGGAAATAAGGTTTGACCAGTGTGCCCAGATTTAGTCCTATTTGTACCACTTTTTAAATGTACAAAATATTCTGGTGTGGGGAGAATGAGTTAAATGTAACTGTACTAGAACCAGCATGGCCTGAACCCTCTTCTATGTTGGAAGAAATCTACAGGAACTCACTGCACTGGGCAGGACACAATATGGTAGACAGGCATCGCCTGCATTCAGAGGATCCTGGGAAACACTGCTCTCACATTTTCCCGTGTTGTGAGTTTAAAGAGAACATGACACCCTGACATTTACCTTCCTGAGTAAAAGAATGTTGTCCTTGCTCTGCACATAAGACAGAGAGAAAAGTCATCCAAAATTAGTCAGTTTTTGTGGCCAGTTTCCTGAAGGTGCATTTAAGTTCCCAGTCCAGAATTTATGAGATACAAAATGGTTTTAGCATATGCAAAACTGAATACCATTTCATTTGGAACAAAATTACCAAAATTAGATGCCAGGTATTTGTTTACAGGTATGTGTATGTGAAGAAATATATTCAATATGTTCACACTTGTGAGCTTGATGGTAGTTTGTCTTCATTAAAACATTCATCCTAAAAAACTTCAATGTTGTAAAGATAAAATTGGGGGGGATGTCAGACTTGTTAATTTTATTTTCTTATTTCTGTTTTTTCTCAATTTTTGGTAACAGCGTGTTTTAATTTTTTGTAATCAGAATAAAAGGAAGACACTTTAATTTCATATATTAGATGATATGAAGTTACCGGAAATCACTACTATTGTAGTCTTTTACCTTTCCCCTAATTTATTACAGCTTCATAGCTTCTATTTAACATTTCTGATAAAAAAGACTGGATTATTATTGATAGATTAAGAATAATAAAAATAATTTTTAATTAAAAAATTTGATATAGTAGTAATAGAATCTGCAACTAGAAAATTGCTTATGAATGGACTGTGTAACCACGGAATTGCATACTTTTAAGTATTGCATGCACCCAAAATAGATCTCAGAACACCTAGTTCAATGGCATTTAATAGTGCTGAGTTAGCATTTTAATCAGAATTAGAGGGATGCTAAAGCTTATAAACCTAATAAGATTCACAGAATAAAAACAACTGTGATACATGACATGCTTAGGTTAGTTTTCCATGAAGATAGAAAAACACAGAAACATTTTGTTAGAATTGTGCTTGTGAGTGAAGTTATGGGTAGGCTGATTCCTAATTAGTGAGCATTGCACATTGAAGAAAATCTTTCTCAAAAATGTTGGCTTGGTCCAGACTGTATCATTACCCTGAGAAGTGGTTGCTGCCCCAGACTTGGATGATCTCACAAACCCCCTGCACCGATGGCAGTCAGTGGAGCTGTCAGGGGGCGCTGCGTGGGGAGCCCTCCGGCCTGTTCAAGCCGATGAAGAGACAACGGTGAGGTAGACGAGGAAGCACACGGGCTGGCGCTGGGTTCCTTCCCTGCTCAGCCACATACCAGCTCTGAGGCCTTGACCACGTCACTCCGTCTCTGAGTCTCTGGACCTCAATGTCCCAAACCACCTAGTAAGACAATGTGTACCCCACAGAGGTCTCATGCAATCAAATAAGTATAAAGACATCAAACACCGAGCAGTGCCCAGCACATAGTAGCTTCTCCAAATACTTTGGTTCCTTCCCTTTTGAGACGGGCCTGGAGCCAACGCCTCCTCGTCGGAAGGCTTCTGGCAGCGGCACAGCCTGGTGTCCAGCCTGAGAAGATCCGGTGACTCCCAGTGCTGTTTACTCTGTTCCTTTTGTCCTGTATTTAAGAAAGAGGAGTGAGCCCGAATTGGGTTTCCTTCGTTATGTTGGTGTCACTTGCTATACACTCTCCACGTTTCATTCACTTATGCCCATTCTTATAATAGAAGTTAACAAAAGATTATTCTCAGGTATTATTATTTGTTAGAAAAGCTATAATTGTATATATTTCACTGCTCAGGAAACTACGTGATAAAGAGAAATACCGAAGAATTTTCTACAGCCAATCACCAAGGAAAAATAGTCAAAAAAACATCTTGAGAAACTCACCAAGGAAGTGGGAAAAGGTGGTTTTGAAGTTTTATTTAAAAAGAAGGAGGCTGAAATAACGGCTGGAGGGCGTCACGACATAGTAATAAACTTGTAAAGTCCCATTATTCTTTTCTGTTGTTGCTGAGAATGATGGAAAAGCACACATGCTTAGTGTAATCCAAAACCACTTACAAGCTTGAGTGTGTATGTTCAGTGAAGAGTTCATTTTGCTGTCTCCATGTTATTTCAAATAATAGATTAATATTTATCCTTCGGTATAGTTATATTTAGAAATTGAGCTTGAAGTCTGGATGATTATGCGCATATAGTTCTTACAATGTTTTGAGCCATTGGCTTCAAAAAAGGGAAAAAAAAAAAAAAAAACCCTATACAGTTGTATTACTGTCAGCCCCACAGAGCTACCCATAAGCAAAGTTGTATAGTTTTAGGAATTGTCAACTCCATTATCAGTCGGGTTCTGAATTTTAGAAATGTTGTCCCACGAGATAAATGGACAAGGCAGAAATAACACAGTTTGACTTTCAGGTACCAGGTGGAGGTGGCAGTGTGATCTGGGGAACCCTCTCTTGGATAAATGAGTGTGTTCGCTAGGTTTGGCAGTGGTTTCAGACGCTGTGTCTGGAACCGTGGCGATGTCATGGTGGCAGGCCTTCCGGTTCTGTCCTCGGACCTGCACCACACATGTAAACAGTGAGGCTCTCGGGGGAATGACTCCAAGCCAACAGGCTGTGACGGAAAACTCTGCTAGCAGGCTCTAACATGGGTGTCATGACTCTTTTCAGGTAGTAGGTGTAACCTTGAAGAAAAAGTGGCACTGTCTTCAAAAAAGTGACCTGACCCTGGCTTTGGTGGGTTTTTCTGCAAGAAATCAAAAGCACCGCATGTGTTAATGATACATCCTTTCTAGCTGACCACTGCTTTGTTCTAGAGTTCAGCATGAAAGGACTAATTTTTGTTTTGTTTTGGTTTTTTTTGTTTGTTTGTTTGTTTTAGTGAAATGGCATGTCCGTTGCTAATTCTAGCTACTATAGTTGCACATGTGAAAAATATCTATATGTAGTTTATGGATTGGTAGCATTTCAAATAAGTAGTGGATTGAAATATTGACCTGAAATTTTTTGAGATGCTCATCAATTGACCTTTTTTTTTTCTTAGCTCAAGATAAGAGTCTGAATTATTATTTCTTTAAAAAAATTATACCTTGTAACGTTAGATTTGCTCTTTTAAGTATGTTAGGAATTTAAATGTAAGCATGCCACTTCGTTCATTGCTATCTTATTAGAAGTTCTTGGAGCATGGAAAGAATTCTTCACAAATGATTTTGCTCTTTTGAAAAAAATAAGCTCAAAAATATTTGTTAAACTATATTTAATCTGTAAATCTTATAAAGGTATGCTAAGCTTATAGTATGTAATGTTTCATCCCAATAATTTTTATCTTGTGAAAAAAATGTAAAACAGTTTAATAGTTCCATAATAATATTTTCCCAGAATTCAGAATTGTATGCATCTCTATTTTAGGAAGTTCGCATTCCATCATTAAAGAATAAACCTGGGATCATTTTGCTCCCCAATTTTTAATGTTTTCCTTTATTCTTCTAGTAGTCAGTGATTCTAAGGATTGTGGCCATAGTGACATTCCAGAACATATTTGATAGTAACTCCTGATAAATAAAATCTCTTGTGGTTGATATTCCATCATGGAAATAAACATTATCATTCAATCATGCTAGTTCTTAAATAAAAGCAAAAAAAAAAAAAAAAAAAACACACACACACACAAAGAAATAAACTTAGAGCAATAAAGAGATTCACGCATTCTAAAATCTAGTAAATATGAAGTTTTTCTTTGTTTTCATAAATAAAAGCTGCCACTTGTTATTTAGAAAGGAATGCCTGAGAAAATGGATGATTAGCACAAAACAAACTGAGGGCACGGGAGTTATGTAGTAGAATGCAATTAGAGTCACTCCTTATTCATCTCAGAAGACTTGCTTCCTGGAATAGACCTACCTTCTAAATTCTTAAAGCTCTGTGCAAGACCATGATAATAGTGTGATTCTCCCCTTTTGCATTACATAGAAAGTATCAAGATTTATTGACCTTTAGAATTCGTATTAACCCTAACTCCCATTTATGTTGGATTGCTCTTAATTCCCTTTCAGACAACAGACCACATATGTCCATTTTTGTTTCTGGGCCTATGAGATCTCTATATGCTGCATTTGTATTTTAAATAGATTTACAACACAGATATTCATGTGTGCTCTTATTATAAAATTATTTTCTCCAGAGAGGCATTGCCCAGAGACATAAGAAAATTGAATTTTTCTGTTTTCAAAGTGTTTAGAGATTATGTAATTTTTACATAGTATGAGATGCTTCTAATTGGATTGAGAAGGTAATATTTTATTTCATTTTTTCCATTATGCCATATTTACTATCAAAAATTTAATAATCTAGTAAACCAAAAAGACAGAAAGCCAGCATCCCTTTTTATAATTTATAACTCTGTTTGTATGAGACAAAAAAATGTAGGGAATATATGTGCCTAAATATTTATATCTGTATCTCTCAATGCCTCGATTAGTAATCATTTTTATTTATATCTGGATTTACAGATTCTCCAATGAAAAGAAATTTTAAAATTCTATTAAAATTATTTGGTCTCAAAAACATTGAGAGTTACAAATTTTTTTCATACTAGCTCCACAAAGTAAGCTGGGTGAATTCCTGTGACATTAGACCACTGAAGAATTTTTGAGAGGTTTTTATGACACTTTTATTCTTTTTATGCCAAATCCACTCAAAAATGACAGACTCCAGAGACCGCCCACCAAGCCCTCCATGGGAATCACACCCTGATCCCAATCCCTGTCCCAGACTCCTATCATTCAAAAGTTTTAGAAATTATATAGGAATAATTTATAAATGAACATAGCAGGCAATTCATAATGTATTTAAATAGATGCTACAAATTATGTTCATGTCATGTAAATTACCTAAAATATACCATACATATAAAGTACTATGTTAAAATTAAATGTCAGTTGTAAAGGTGAAAAAGTAGCTAAAGTTCACAAACAATCTTTTTTCAGATATTGTGTGTTTTCTCTTCAGCCAAAAGCCTCAAGATTCACTTGCAGCAGCCTACTTCTTCATTTATGTTGGATTGGTCTTTAAACATTAGACTATCTTGTAATAAATAATAACTAAAGATTTCTCCTGACACAAGTCATTGTTGATTTCACTGTTATAGGGAAAAGGCTCTAGGGCGGCAGATAAGGCTGTTGCCATGGTGATGAAGGAGATACCGAGGGAGGAGTCTGCTGAAGAAAAGCCCCTCCTTACTATGACATCACAGGTGGGCAGACCCATAGGGTTCCTGTAGGAAGCTGACATATGTTAATATATCAGACGTTGTGATTTTTAACTAGAAAAAAAAAAAAAAACATTAACTTGAACTAATTTCTTTAAAAGCACAGTTTCAATGAAACAAATTATACATTATAAAGTGAAAACGAAAATTGCTAAGAAAAAGAAAAATTCCATCATTTAGTTATTTATTTGTGGATATTAATTTTCATTACTTAACTTCAGTTTAAAAATGTATGTGCAAGTAAAATATGTTGCTTCTTTATAAAGGAGTCTTGTTAATAACTTTGGGAAAGAAATAACAATTAAGCTAATGATACATTTGAAAAACAACAACCAAAAAAATCAAATTCCTATGAATAAATACAAGTTATATTGTATACATATGTCAGTTTACCAGTAGAATATCTAAATTTTCTTAAATGTTAAATATATTTATGTTGTGACTATGCATACTACATATGTCTATACATATTTATGTGGGTAACTAATTTACAGGAATGAGCCAGAAGTCCCTGAGTCCCCCTGCAGAAAATGGCATCTGTGACCCCTCTTCTACTTAGTGACCTTGACAACAAAAATATCTCTATTATAAGCACATGAGAGCCATTTTCAGCATTTATTATAGCAAATATAGAAAAAGTTTGCATTTATATGCAAAGACATGCTGAGACTGTGAATCCTGTATGTCCTCAGGGACTTTTGAAACACCCTGTAAAATCCACATAAATATGTATAATATACCCATCACCACTCTGTGGAACTATCAGTTTTAAATTCTTAAATGAAAAATATTTTTACTTGCATTTATCTTATAATTTAGATTAGGTTGTTATCTTACATATTTCCTTTTTTTTCCATAATGCAGTAGTAAATGCAGTTATTCAGTTCCAATTATATGAACATGTCTACAATTAGAAAAATGTCCATTTACAGTCCTCATGAAAGGCATTTATCTCAAAAGCTAAATTATGGCAACTTATTTTCAGAATATCATCAGATCACATCCCCAGCTGCTGCCAACATGTGTGGTTTTCTTTATTCTAAACGCTATGTTGTAAGGAATGAAAATTATAACAACATATAACATCAAAATTGAATCTTAAAAAAAGTTATTGATGATTCCCAAGACTTTCAGATAAGTTTTATGTTGTGAGTTTTTCATCCATGAAAAAGAGATGCTTCCTCCCAATGACACAGTAGTAGTTGGAAAGAAATTTGCTTGGTATTTACCAAGGTCTCCATTCTTTACACAATTTGCATAGTAAAACATACACAGTTTTACATTGATCTCTTGCCCTTTGAAGAATCCATGTTCAGAATATTCAGCCCATAGTTTCTCAGGTCAAGGCTGAGGGAAGTGAGAACCACTTTAAGTTCTCGGCTAAGGACAGAACCACATACATCAGTAGATAAGACCTATCCAGACTTGGAATTGGCATCATTGTGCTACAACGTATCATCTCAGGGCACCACAATTTAGGACAGAGTCTAGTTCGCAAAATGCCTTTTCCTCCAAACCTTGCATTGGTTTGTGCTTCCCAGTAATCCTTTTTAAATGTCCAAAAATTACCATTGTCACCGAAGCTTGAATTTAAAATTTAATGCAAAACAATATTTTTTATTTTTTAATTTAGAAAAAAAAATTGTGATTACCATTTCCTCATATTCAGAACATTAGTGTGTACCAAGTTCCTTATTTAATCCCTGTCGAGTGCTGCATTAACTGTTTTTGAGATATTAGTTACCATTTTACTGCATGAAGATTATACAATGCTTTCTTTGATGCATCATATTCTTGTTGCATACTGGCAAGTTTATGAATCAGCAAACAGAGTTCTGATTCATAAAATGCAATGCACCTGTCGTGTTGATAACTTTATGAAATTCAGTGACGGCTGTGATACAATTATTTCTCAGTCAAATGCAGTTTTATTAGTTGATATACTTTTTCCACTGTACACAAGTGGCCTCTTCCCTGCTATGCACAAGCCCAAAAGCAGCAGAATGATCTGAAAAAGTGAGTACTTCTCATGGCAACCACAGCATCAGTCCATGTACCATACCACATTCTTACACGTGTGAGTGCATTAGTCTTGAAACATGTTTGTCCCAGTGTCTCCTGTAAAGCCCCTTAGGACATAGTGCTACATACTGCTGAACACATCGACTCATCTTCATCCCTGGTATGTCGATGCCAGCTGCTCATTCATAGATTCCCAATATGTCGGAAGCTGATTGCTGCTCTCTCAGTGGCGTCCTTGGGACAATCGCAATGGATAAAGTACAGAACACATCCTTGAAACACTGAGTTCCTAACCTGTTTAGTAACTGTTTATTCAACAGGTTGTAACGACAGAATAATTTACACGGAAGGGTTTTCTTGTATTGTGTGATTATTATGATCTCTTTGAGAGGGATTTAGCCAAACATACTCCAGGGAAGTCATTTATAATACATTGAGCAAACCAAACAAAACACAAGAGTTGGCCAGGTGACCTGAACTCAGAGTTTGCTGGACCCCCTGAGAACTGCTCTTTTTATTTAATGTAATTATTCTGTATTAACAAATAATATGTCAAGCACTTCAAAGAAGCTCAAGTCCATGCTGTCCTAGACTAACACTTAAAGCCAAACAGTATGTAAACAAGTGTGCATTGATGAAAGGATTGAAGGAAAGAAAAGAGTAGGTGAATCGTCAAGTCTTTAAGGAGAAAGTTTCGCTAGACCTGTGCTGTCCAATACAGTAGGCATAGCCACATGTGTCTGTTGAGTCCTATGTAACTACCCCAAATTGCAATGTGCTACAAGTATAAAATACACACCAGATTTTGAAGATTTTGTGCAAAAAAATGATATAAACTGACACATTAATAATTTTATTTTGATTACAGTTGAAATGATAATATTTTGGATATATTGGGCTAGGTAAAATGTATTGTCAAAATTATTTTCACCGTTTTCTTTTCACTTAAAAAAAAGGCTACTAGAAAGTTTAAAATTACTAGGCTCTCATTATCTTCCTATTGAGCACTACTCTTGACTGTAATAGTATAAATAAATCTACTTTGAAGGTAGAAAGAAAAACTATATGTCAAAGATTGATTATATTACAGAAAAAAAATTATATTCTTTATGAAAATGAAATGACTTTAGCAAATATTTTTCTCTCATACGGAACCTTAGAAATTTTCATTTTAGCCATATTTCCTGGTACTTTTTTTAGCAAGGTATATCCCCTTCATTTTTTGCTATAGAGCACATTGTCTTAAAATGATGTGTTCCAGACCTCTTATTGTTAAGGAGATTTTTTTCATGTTTTTGCAAACTTGGTCTTTGTTTTTCTATATATCCCACCCCTTATACCTTAATATTGATTTAATTTTTGTGTCTCATAAAGATAAAAAGAGTAATGTCCTTGGTTGGAAAAATATTCTCAAAGCTACTAAATATAGCCTTATTTAGGTTTCTATTACTAACTTGAAACAATTGTTTTAATTATGTTCTCCTGCCTGCCCTAGTGTTAGTACTACCCAACTTGTAAACAGTAATATCTGTTCATTTTCCCATGAATAACTTCACAATTACAAATCTAATTATCCTGTCAGGAAAATATTTGTAGTCAGTTGAGATTTAGATCAAGTCAGAGTTGAAAGTTATCACATGATTATTCTCTACGAAAAGATCTACTGGGACTCATATACTGTATAAAAACTGGGCCGTGAGCAGAACCATTAGTACTATTAGCTCATAAGAAATTAATTCTGCCCAGTGTTAGAGTTACCAAGACAAAGCTACCAAGATCTGTGTATTTAAGGGGCTCATGATAATGATTTAGTTGTCTTGTCTTTTCAATGGATTTATAAGTTAACTTAGTTTTGATAGGGTCACTATTTTGATGGGCATTGCACAAATTTCTCAATTTGTATACAACTAATAAAGCCATGAACAAATAGTTCAATTACAAAATTATGAATGAAACCTACTCACCAAATAGCACATGCTTTGAATCAGTGTCAGGAATAATAAAGGCATTTTCAGAATGCATAAAGATAGACCTTTTAAAAGCATATTTGTGCTTTCATTTATATATAAATAAAACATTCTTAAAATTTTTTCTTTTGTTTAGATGAGATAAAAGACATGGTATACTTTTGCAATTTTTTAAATCAACATTACAAATATGAGATATTTGTCAGCTGTTTTTAACTTAACTTCAATGTTTTAACTTTTAAAATTATTTTTAAGTACTAAAATGTTTAAAAATAAAAACAGAATATTTTACTTTAAAACAATTTTGAGATCATCAATCTGAATTGTAAAGTGATGGAATATTGGTTATTATTCTTGACAGACCTTGTTTTATCATTGAAATGTATTTTGATTTGAAGTTAATTCATAATGATATAAGTTATCACAAACTTTTAGCTCTATATTTTTTAATGAAACACCTAAGCTATATATTGGTTAAAGACAAATAAGCTTAGATTTAAGTCACAAAACAAGCTATATAAACATATACTGGAGCTTAAGTAACAGACAATATTTAAAAGCAGAAAAATCTCCTTTCATTTTGGTTAAATATCCCCCTGTAACTTAGATCATGTAATAATTTATTTTTTTTAAATTGAAATTAGAGAAATTCAAGTTGAACTAAGACAAATGAATTTTTAGACAAAGTTTTAAAACAGATCACAATTCATTAAAGTTGGATGATATTATCTGCATTTTGTTCAACACAAAATACAGTGTTGATATAAAATAACAACCAGTTTGGTCCTGTGGTGGCTAATATTGGCCACATCAACTAACCAGTCCAAGTCATAAGTAAACTGAAGATATTTGAATATTTCGTTCACAAGCTATGATTATAAAGAAGGTGTAAGGTTCAATAGTCTTTTGAATTCTGAATAACAAGCCCCTCCTTGCAAGTTCTCATCTATCTTCTAACTCCCAGTTTCCTTTTGTTTCCATGTCCATCGATCGTGTAAAGGTTTTCCCTCAAAATCTCAAAATTTGAATCTCTGACCTAAAACCCCTGTGTGTTGAACTGTCACTGGCCTCCCATTTGCATTGGTCTTTGTCCTTCTCCCAAGGATGACATGGAGCAAGCCTGTGCCTTTATTTCAATTTTGCTTGTTGGGCATTCACTCTTTGCATTCTTCCTTTTTGATAGAAGCCTTGCATTTGGAAATGTTCCCTTAAGTACCTCTAGGTTTCCAAACATTTAAATGATGTGACACTGGGGGGTGGGGAGGGTGATGGACTTACATTTGTGGTTTAAAACCTTGGTAAACATTTCTGAGGACCCCTGGCCTCTCTGAGTTGATGAAACCCAGTATGAAATCAAAGCTGCCCATGCAATCATTCTTTTGTACAATCCACCATTTAGTTAGACATAAAATCAGTCAACATTTATTAAACTGCTACTGTGAGATACAAATGTTAAGTGGATAAGGTCTCTACTCTCAAAGAGGTCATAGTCGAGTGGGAGGAAAGCAGATAAAACTGGGTAAAGATGGGAATGTGGAGATGTGTAGGAAGGTGCTCGCTGCCCAGCACTGAAAGTTACCAATGTGCAGTAGAATGGGATCCTAAAAGAGAAATAAAGATGTCACCATTGCAAAGGCCTTTGAACTTATCTCAACATTGAGAAGAGGACAAAGGAGGATGAGAAATGAAAATGTAAAATGTAAACAAAGTGAGGCAAACACCTTAGCAGCTAATGAAGTGCATGGATCACTTGAACTCCATTGTGATAGTCAGATTGGGCCAAAATTGCAATCACTCCAACTGAGTTACTCAAAAAAATTGGAAACCTTTTGACTCACATTTTTTATTATTTTTATAACATCAATGTACTCTGTACCCAAAGGATGAAATGTTCACCACACTTGAAAAACAAAGTCTTTTCAAACTGAAGGGAGTAATTCTAAGAAAAACAAGCAGTATCCTACCAATGAACAAGGAGAGAATAAATGGCATGCAATTTGGAAGGAAAGCTAAGGGGAACTATTTGGGGGATTCAGTTCAGCTAGCAATTTTCCTTTATGACCTAAAAGATTTACTTAGTCTCAAGTCACCATAAGAAAACCATAAACTTGTTTGAAAATGTGGAGGGGGAGGCCATGTGAAAAGCAATTCTTACCTATACAAATAAAAATAAAATGGGACTCGGTATGGTTAAAATAAGGATTCCTAAATTCATCTGGCTGAAGACACAGTTCAAAATCGGACTGTTTGAGAAAGATCTTTTTATATCTTCCATTTCTGCAAAGTCACTGTCCCTTTGCTAACCATTTACTGAGCCCTTCTTATATGAAGACATTCTGTTCAAAGTTGTGAAGAACATAAATATGAATAAGCCAGAGTCTCTGACCTCAGAGCTTATAAAAAAAGATTTTGTTATGATAACTCCAGTTTCATCTTCCACATCTCAATTGAAACCAAAAAACTTTCAGTTCCCAAATTATCTTCCCATGCTATCTGAAACCTGGCCCTTTATCTTCTTCACCTCTGAGCCCTGTTCACTATCCCCCATTCCAACCCCAGCTTTTCCCAAGAGCTAAACTGTGCTTCAGCTTAAAAACACTGACACAGAAAGTAGTTTATTTCCTCTGATCTGTGTCTATGGAGGAAAGCTGGAGGAGCAGCTCAGTTCATAGGAACTGGGTAGACATAACAACTCTATCAGTCCAGGTATGACATGTGGTCAGAAACAAGATAGTAGGTGTAGAAGAGACACAGGCTTTGTGAGGCAGGAGATTAGGAGAAGACTGGAGAAGCCATGCCATAGTCCTGGGCTCCCTAAAATCTCTCTGAACACCTCTTCTTTGGTGGAGAAACTCTGAGAATGCTAGAGAGGCTTTCTCCAGAAAATAAGTCTGAAGTATGAAAGAAGAGAGAGACTCACCCAAAAAATCCAATTACCTTTGATAAAGCAGACTTGCCTAAAAGGGTGGGCCTCTCAATTAATTGTGCTTTTTCCTTTTTTGCCCCATTTAAATGTTTATGGGGACAAAGGTTTACTTTCTAGAATTCCTTTGTCATTTTTCAGTGTTTACAACTAGAAGTATAGAAATCTAACAACCTGGCTTCCTAAAACTACAAGTAATTTATGCCACAAAGGAATTTAATTGTATCCAAAGTTAAGAAAAAGTATATGGGGACTTTTGTGGACTATAATTTACTAGAGGCCTGGTGTATGAAATTAGTGCACTGGGGGGGAGTTGTCCCTCAGCCCAGCCTGCACCCTCTCCAATCTGGGACCCCTCAGGGGATGTCCGCCTGCCTGTGGGATCGGGCCTAAACTGGCAGCCGGACCACCCTCTCACAATCCAGGACTGCTGGCTCCCAACCACTTGCCTGCCTGCCTGCCTGCCTGATTGCCCCTAACTGCTTCTGCCTGCCAACCTGATCACCCCTAACCACTCCCCTGCCAGCCTGATTGATACCTAACTGCTCCCCTGCCAGCCCAGTCGCCCCCAACTGCCCTACCCTGCTGACCTGTTCGCCCCCAACTGCCCTCCCCTTCAGGTCTGGTTGCCCCCAACTGCCCTCCCCTGCAGGCCTGGTCCCCCCCCAACTTCCCTCCCCTGATGGCCTGGTCACCCCTAACTGCCCTCCCCTGCTGACCTGATCGCCCACAACTGCCCTCCCTTGTCGACCATCTCATGGCGGCCATCTTGTGACCACATGGGGACAGCCATCTTTTGCAAGGGTGTGATGGTCAACTTGCATATTACCTCTTTATTATATAGGATACTTATCTTCATATAATAATTGATCTTCAAATCATGACTAAGAGAATAACTACATTATTCTTAGTTATCTATCAATATCATCAGACTTCTTCAGAGAAATAATGGCTATAAAAGAGATAGTTAGGACATTGCATATATATATATATATATATATATATATATATATATATATATATGTATACTAGAGGCCTGGTACACAAAATTCCTGCATGGGGGGGGGCGTGTCCCTCAGCCCAGCCTGCACCCCCTCCAATCTGGGACCCCTCGAGGGATGTCCGACTGCCCGTTTAGGCCCGATCCCTAGGATCGGGCCTAAACGGGCAGTCAGACATCCCTCTCACAATCCAGGACTGCTGGCTCCCAACTGATCACCTGCCTGCCTTCCTGATTGCCCCTAACCACTTCTGCCTGCCAGCCTGATCACCCCCTAACCACTCCCCTGCCAGCCTCATTGATGCCTAACTGCTCCCTTGCCAGCCAGTTTGCCCCTAACTGCCCTCCCCTGCAGGCCTGGTCACCCGTAACTGCCCTCCCCTGCAGGCAAGGTCACCCCTAACTACCCTCCCCTGCAGGCCTGGTCCCCCCCCCAACTGCTCTCCCCTGCAGGCCTGGGTCCCCCCCCAACTGCCCTTCCATGCAAGCCCAGTCACCCCCAACTTCCCTCCTCTGTCAGCCTGGTCATCCCTAACTGCCCTCCCCTGCAGGCTTGATCACCCCCAACTGCCCTCCCTTGCAGGCCTGGTCCCTCCCAACTGCCCTCCCCTGCTGGCCATCTTGTGGTGGCCATCTTGTGTCCACATGAGGGCAGCCATCTTTGACCACATGAGGGCAGCCATCTTGTGTGTTGGAGTGACAGTCAATTTGCATATTACTCTTTTTTAGATAGGATATATATATATGACTTTTAAAGTTGCAGTTGTATTGGTTATATTTACTCTTTGTATCTTTGTGCCTTAGCCATTAGATCTGAGACCTAGAACTAGAGACCAAGTCATCAGAATGCACTGCTTACTTAATGCTAGCCTGTTACACTAACTTCTGTGAGTATAGTGTGGTGCCATACTTGATGGTGACCTTCACCCTCCATGAATGTTTATAGCACAGTAGAATCCAGATCTCATTTGACATGAGAATGGCACAGCCTGGAGATAAGCATTGTTGCTAAGTCAGGACCATCACATCACTCTGGTGATATCACACTAGATGGGTTCATTACACTAAGCACATATGGTTAAAAGGGCAAGTTCTACCAAGAAATATATATTAATGTATGGGTCCGTTGGAAGCTCTTATATACACAAAGCTTTTACATGGCCAAACTATAAATGAAATACAAATCCTAGAAAACTAATCACATTTTCAGAAAAAGTACATGGCGAATTTTGTGGACTCACAAGGGTTCCCAGAATCAGTGATGTTTAACCATGTCTTCATTTTCTAGTAGATTATATTCTGTATCAGTGCTTTCAACTACATTTCCAGATGATAAAATTGACTTTTATACCAGAAAATATTATAAATCACTCCTTAACTTAAATAGACCATAGCATTTAAAAAATTCAAATATATTTTATCCCAGAAATATGAAAGGCTCATAGTCCCTCAACATAAAAAAAAATATTTCAACATAAATAAGATGGGTGATACCCAAGAATGTTCAAATTCAGAAAAAAAATTCAAAGGTACTCAGAGTTTCACTTATCGATTAAAGGGACATCCCCCCCTCCTCCCCCAAAAAAAAATAGTTAAGACCAAATCATAGGTTAAGACCTTAGATAATTTGATTCCTAGAAGAATCTGTGAGTCTGAATACATGTAACACTAAACTTATACTAATTGAAGAAATTTCTATCACTGCAACTTGAACACTAAAAGGAAATGGGCATTCTCAAGGCTTACCCCTTGATAATGTCCGCATATTACTATGTATGAAAGTCAGATCACCAGTTCTACGTCAAAATCCTAAACTCTAGTGAAGATCTGAGATTTATCCCTGTAGGATGAACATGAAAAACTACCTAATTGCTTCTTGGTTTTCAGTGCCCAAATGATCACTAAATGTTTCCATATTCTTCCTTCAATATTAACAGTATTGCATTTTTCTTCCCATATTTACCATTATTCATAGGTCTCTTGCCATCTTCCATAAGTTCTAAGCTATAATACCACTGACACTGTGCTAAAGAAATAATAAAGTGAAAGTGAGTAGAGTCACATAAAATATTTTGATTTGGTAATACTCAAAACACTTCATTCATTATTTTATATCTCTTTTAAAATACAGCCTTGCAAATCAGTATTTTTTAAATCTAGAGATTTTTAGGCATATCTTTTTTTATATAATGCATAGAAAACTAAATGGCTATGCCCATTTTAAGAAAGGCCAATATAAAATCTTGTGAAAAACTATGGCAGTTAATTTAAGGATTAACCACTTTTGGATCATCAGTATATTTTTTCCCTTAATCACAGAAATAGAACTTAAGGAAATCTGAATTCAAGAGGCACAGAATAACTGATAGTAAATGGATGGCGGCCACTGATAGATAGAGACCTACTAAAAATCAAACTGAGCCCTTGCTGGTTTGGCTCAATGGATAGAGTATTGGCCTGCGGACTGAAGGGTCCCAGGTTCCATAGGGTTGCAGGCTCAATCCCCGGGGTCAGGGCAGGGGGCATGCAAGAGGCAGCCAATCAATGATTCTCTCTCATCATTGATGTTTCTATCTCTCTCACTCTCTCCCTTCCTCTCTGAAATCAATTAAAAAAAATTTTTTTTAATTAAACTGAAAAAGTTCTGTAATTACAGAACAAGCCTATGGGAAAATATCATTGAATTCACAGAAATCTGCTTTACATATAGATTTTCACAAACATATCTACTGGATATGTAGGTAATATGACAGCTAATATAACAATATTTTGTACTCTTTCAAAATAATGTTTGTTATGCACTACAAAAGCTTAAAGCATTCCAAGGAAGTGTAAGTAAGGGTGTGCACCAGAAGGTGACTTGAGCTTTTAAAGGGGCAGAAAGGAGTGTTTGTCTCCACACACAGATGCGTGTGCTGTCACCACAAAGCACTGACTGGCTAGTCCTAAACAGAATGTGTTTGCTCAAAATCAAAAGCCACCTTTGCAGGTCTTAGTAGGAGCTTATTGCCCAAGGGAGGAGTGGGATTGGCCCTTAGGGACCGTGATTCAATAGGTATTATTTCCTACATATTGAAATTATCGAATAATTCTAAAACTGTCCTAGGAGAAGGAAAAAAGGCTTGAGCTTTAAAACTTGAAGTTGGCTGCATCGAAAATGTTCACAGTGCTAAAAGGCTCCTTCCCCATCCTTTGGTATTTTATTTTTTCTTTCTTGCCCCTGCCCCATTATTTATTGGTTTCTTTATTTTTTGGTAGGCTTGCTCTTCTCATTTTGTTGCAAGGCTGCATTTTAACTTATCTGATTCTGCAGTTTAACACGGCCTGTGACACCTGTGTTCATTTGTTCTCAGCTGGTGAATGAACAGCAAGAAAGCAGACCCCTCCTGAGTCCCTCCATCGATGACTTTCTCTGTGAAACCAAATCGGAGGCAATAGCAAGGCCAGTAACGTCCAACACAGCTGGTAATTCTTTCACTTTTAACTGATCCTCGGGTCGAGTTAATTTTCACTGTAGTAAAATACACGTTTTTCTTTCCACAATGCATTTTAACTGGAGAAAAATGTTTGCAACTGACTAAAACTTTAGAACATTTATTATTCAACATAAGCCAATGAACCACTTTTCATTATACTATAAGAAACTGCGATGTATATACACTGAGTGGCCAGATTATTATGATCTCTGAATGCATAATAATCTGGCCACTCAGTGTATTTGTATCTCAAATGGGTACCAAAAGTATTCTAGACTTTTGCTGGAGATCAACCACCTATTTTCCCTGAGCTTTCTATCAGCCAGAGCAAAGGGGAAAACTGATCAGGTGCATGATTTATAGTATCTTTGATATCAAATAAATGAGGTACTCAAGAGAAGTACACTGAGTGGCCAGATTATTATGTGTTCAGAGATCATAATAATCTGGCCACTCCGTTTATATTACACAACCAATGTTGCTGAACATTAGCATGTCACTATTAGCAATGAATGGTTTTTCCATATATATTTTCATATTTACATCTCATCTCAAGTCACATCACATTAGGAAATCTTTAAAACAAAAGCATCTATTTCAGAGTAAGGATTTTCAAGTTCTGCCTGGAAATACTTTGTATGACAAAAGTCGAGTAAAATAAAAATATAGGCCACCCCTTCAAGTGGATTGAAATGACAATTAAAATGTCCTAGAGGCTTGGGATATTATAGGCACTAACAAGTATTCATCCAGTGAGGGATGTAGGAGGCCGCAGGTATGAATGCCACCTCCTCAAGTACCCTCCGCATTTTCCAATTCTCACTGATACTAAGTCACTTAGGTAGGGCCCACCCTGAGGGAGCAACAAAAGATTTGACTCAAAAGCTAATTTTCACCTTCGATATCAGAGGCAGCTTTTAGCATTTATTTCATTCAGTCAGCATTCACATTAAAGGCCTGTTGTTCAAATAAGAATGAGAAAATGATGTTCAGAATCAGAGAACAAAGGTTATGTTAGGTTGCAGGAGAGAATTTGAGGAGGAAGGAGGTGATAATCACATCCTGTCTTGTTAAATTCCTTCCATCTCCCATCATGTCCTCAGCTGGCTGTTGCCTGCTATAGTTTCCTTATATGCTTAAGTATGTGAACAAAATCACAGGTGAAGGAAATTGTGATATTTTTTTTTAAACAGATGCTAAAAATTACAACAACAAAAGTAACTAACACAAGACAGAGACACTTTTGTGGGAGTGTTGTCTACAGTCTCTGGGGTCAAAGTTCATAATTTCAAATCTCAGCTCGGCCACTTAGCAGCTCAGTGTCCTCGGACAAGTTGCTTAACTAGGTCTACTTCCTCATCCATCTAATAATAGTAAGATCTAGATCTCCTAGGTTATTTGGGAAGACTAAACGCAGCAATCTATGTAAGTCTTAACACCAAGTGAGCTCTAACAGGTATTACCATTCCTGTTAGCTATCAGTTAAAAAGCCGGACACCAACACTTCCCTTTTCAAATGCATTAACTTTCTGTATGTCACACCACAGCAATCATTTTCTACACTCAGCTATCACTTGGAGTAATCAAGCAAATGGAATGGTGTTTGCTGCATTTTAGGCAGGAAATTCAGTAAATTCACATGCTATCAGGTCAGAGTCATCCTCCTGATCTCTGAATCTGGAGCTTCCCCTCCAAAAGTGTAGAGCTGCCCCCAGAAGAATCCAGAGAACGCTACCACTAAGTCACTTAGGAAGAGCCCACCAGAAAGAGCAACATGATATTTGGCTCAAAAGCTACCTTCACCTTGGTTTTTCTAACATTGGAGAGACCTGTGAAATATTGGAGGGAAATGTCAAAAGGATGTGTCATCTGCAATCATAATACCTACAGCATTGCCTCTATTATTAGTTTCCTAGGACTGCCATGGCAAAATATCATAAGCTCCATAGATTAAACAACAGAAATGTGTTGTCTCCCAGTTCTGGAACCCAGAACTACAAAATCAAGGTCAGTAGGACCATGCTCCCCCTGAAGGTGCTTGGGAAGGATCTCTCCTAGGCCTCTCTTCTGGTTTCTGGTAGTTCCTTGGCTTGTGGCAGCATAGCTGCAATCTTCCCCTGACATTCTTCCTGTGTGTGTCTCTTTCTGGGGATGAAAAATCTAAAAGCTTCCCCTTTTTATAAGGATACCAGTCGGTAGGCCCTACTCCATCATGAATCATCTTAACTAATTATATCTCCAGTGACCCTGTTTCCAAATGAAGTCACCTTCTGCGGCACTGGGGTGAGTTTTGGGGGGAACACAACTCAATCCATAATGCCCTCAAAGTATGGGGTCGGGAAAAGTGATATTTTGAGACTGGATTTTCCTTTTCTCAGCCTCAGCATTCAGTGCATCGGGGTCACACAGGTTTTGATCCTGAAAGAAGACTCTTGTTTGATAGTGTGCTTTTTAATCTTAAAAAAAAAAATGTATCTCAGGGCAGAAACACTATATGTTTTTAATTCCTAAGGAACATAGTTTATTTTTTTAATTATTACAAAACTATAATTTACATCTCAATATGCAACATAATTCACATCTTTAAACAGAAAAAAATTTTAGCATTCAAGCATCCTGGAAAGAATTCTAATTTGTTCCAATAATTTTACAGTTAAAGTTTTTAGGCAGGAGATAGAGTTACCATTTTTCTTTCCAAATTTTTAATAGAAATAATCATTTTAAAGTGGAACATTGTCATTTTATAGAATAGAATGAAATCACATTGAGAAATCAGGACAGTCATTATATATAACATTCTAGGCATTACACTTCAAAGGGATATTAAACAAAGTTGGAGTAAAATATGGAAGAAACCCTGCTTCATGTTTGTACCAAGTGAATCAAGCTGAAATTTGAAGAACCTTCTATTAAGTTGAGAAGCATTTATTCTGGCTATTTTCTTCCAATGAAAAGTTAAAGTCAGTGTGCTACCATCTTGGCATTTACTTAAATGTTTAAGGAATATAGTTCTTATATAAATTAACACAAAATAAGCAATATAGGAAATATTCATCTCTTCCAAACATCAATTAAATAATGATTTAGTTTTTTTCTCTACTAACCCTGAAAGAACATATCAAGCTTTTTGCCTCATAGGCGTTCTAATTTATAATTTTTTTCTTAAGTATTTCAGTGATCTTTACTTTCTGCTTGTTTTTCTACACACTTCTTGTCATCCAATAATGACAATTTCAAGCTGATCAAATAAGGATGTTTTTCTTTTGTTTTCTTTTTTCTTTGCTATTAACAACCTAAATCATCTTTAACTTATCTGTAACCTAGGTAGATACTAATTCTTTGACCTTCTCAAACTGTATCCATAGGTGGGTAGGTAGGCCAAGATCATTGCTAATATCCTAGATTTAAAAGTGGCAAATAAATTATACACAGATATATATATCAAATGTTCTGAAAGTAACTATACAATAGATATGTTAAGATAGTGATTATATTATAGGGCAAATAATTACTATAAGTCTTGTAATAATAACTTGTCTGTATTCACCCCCCAAAAAAAATTAGTATATGTCAAAGTACAGGAATCCTTCTAAAACCCAAGAAAAATAGTTACTTGGTTTGCAGTTATCATTATACATAATCTAAAAGAATTGTATCCATAAACTTGAGCCATTAGTGGACAGTTACTATATAAGAAAGATTTTTCATGGTTTAAAAAATAGTAATCTCACTCCTTGATATGGGGCCTGTAGACAATACCTATTCTAGTACAAGAGATTCCTATGTGTAAGGGAAAAACTCTTAACAAAATTCACAATTCCAAAACAGCCACCTAAATTAAATATCTTTTTTTTTATTGTCTAAAGTTTTACATATGTCTCCTTTTTCCCCAATTGACCCCCCCCTCCAGCTAATTAAGTATCTTAACTGCAAAATTAGTGTAATATTTTCAAAATACACTAGAGGCCCAGTGCCCAGTGCACAATATTCGTGCAGTTGGGGGGGTGAGGGGGTTTCTTCAGCCCAGCTTGTGCCCTCTCGCAGTCCAGGAGCCCTTGGGGGATGTCCGACTGATGGCTTAGGCCCACTTCCCATGGAGAGTGGGCCAAGCCAGCAGTTGGACATCCTTAACGCTGACGTGGAGGCAGGAGAGGCTCCCGCCACCACTGCTGCCCTCACCAGCCGTGAAACCGCCACCACTGCTGCCCTCACCAGCCGTGAACCCGGCTTCTGGCTGAGCAGCGCTCCCCCTGTGGGAGTGCACTGACCACCAGGGGGCAACTCCTGCGTTTAGCGTCTGCCCCTAGTAGTCAATGTACATCATAGTGACCGGCCATTCTGCCATCAGGCCAAAACTGGCTCTCTGACATCCCCCAAGGAGTCCCAGATTGCGAGAGGGGGCAGGTCAGGCTGAGGGACCCCACCGGTGCACAATCAGGACTGAGGAGGGACGCAGAAGGTGGCCAGCCGGGGAGGGATCGCGGGAGGGCTTCAGGGCATGTCTGGCCTGTCTCGTTGAGTCCCAATGGGCCAGATCCCAGCAGCAAGCTAACCTACCGGTCAGAGCATCTGCCCCCTGGTGGTCAGTGCATGTCATAGAAACTGGTTGACCGGTCAACTGTCTGCCCCCTGGTGGCCAGTGCACATTATAGAGAGCGGTTGAGCGGCCTTAGCATGTCTTTTGCTTGGTTGAACGGCCGAACGGACGACCAGACACTTAGCATACTAGGCTTTTATTATATAGCAGCAGTTGCCAGACTTTCAGACCTCATGGACCATCAGTGGTCTGCGGACCAACGGTTGGCAACCGCTGTTGTATAGGATATTTATGAAGCCCAAGCAGCCATGAACCAAATGGCGTGCCTCTAGAGGGAACATAGAAATTTGGGAAGTAGCATTAATTACATATTCCAATAAAAAGGCAAAAGTTGCTTGAATTATTTGGGTCTAATTTATCTATTTCACATCACTGGCAAAATCCTTCCTGGAAGGACTTTGCTTGGAAGCCACTATGCTAAATAAATCTTACAGGACAGAACAGAGATCCTATGGGCTCCCTGTAGCATGTTCTGTGACTGCACGTCAGGGTTGTCCTGTGATTCGTCCTCTCTGACCACTCCATGTAGATTTATTTCTTTAGAGAAATTCACTAAAAGCCTGAGGCTCATTATACTGTAGTGGTGTTAATAGCATTGTGTGTCCCATCCAAGTATCAAATCAGGGCTTCATTAGAGGTGCTATTTTATTCTAACTGTTTTAAGCAGCCTCGCCTCCCAGGGCCCTTGTAATCTAGTATTCATAAACATCTGCCATGCCCTGAGGAAGTCCTCCAGTTCAACAGGGTGTGATACTCAATCAGGTGTCCTTGAAATAGATGGGCACAAATATTTATGTATTCTACCTTCAGGAAATGTCACCCAATGAAATTAGGTTATAAAAACGAAAGTTTCTGGAATTGCCTACTATTTAAATTATGCCTCAGACTACCCTATCTGCCAAATAATTGGGAGCTAAACAAAAAATAATCAAAGCCACATCAATAGAATTAGCACATTGCCTCCAGGTTCAAATCAAGTATAAAGAGGAGTGGGGAAGAACACACACTTGGGGGTGGCAGGGCCTGTGTTTGAATCCTCTTGTGGGCAATGTACTATCAGGTGTTTGAGTTTCCTACTGTAACAAATTACCGCAAATTTAGTAGCTTAAAACAACACAAATGTATTACCCTACAATTCTAAGTCAGCAGGCCTAAAATCAAGGTGTTGGCAGGACTGCATTCCTCCTGGAGGCTCTAAAGGAGAATTCATTTCATTAACTTTTCCAAACTTCTACAGGGTACTTGGAATTTCTTTGTTTGCAGTCCCTTTCTCCATCTCCAAAGCCAATAGCATAGCATCATCAAGCCTCTCTCTCTCTCTCTCTTTCTCCCTTCTCCCTCTCTCTTTCTCCCCCCCTCCCCCCACCGCCTCATTCATACACACACACACACCCCTTGCACACATGCATTTTCACATCCACTATAAGAGCTGGTTATCTTAACTGAAACACACAGATTCAGAAACCCAAACCTTCATACGCCTAAGAGAATCTTTTCAGAGTCTCATGCTCTACCGACTGAGCTAGCCGGGCACTTCCAAGAGAATCTTTTAAATTGGGCTAAGCAAATCAGCAGAGCAGACACCCCCTTCTGTGCCAAGGTAGTCTTCGAAGCCCACATGCACACACCCTAAAATGTGATTTGTCTTCCTCCAAAAAGTGAAACGCTGCACCCATCCTTCTATGCTTTTGAAATTGTGGTTCCAGAGATTCTCTCAGCTTCAACGTTTTCTATACAACTTCAGGCCACTGCCTTCATCGACTGGGTATCAAATAAGGTCTCTTATGTGTGCTGAGCGTTTGTTTCCCATTTGCTGGGAGAAGAACAAAGGAAGAGAGAGAGAGAGAGAGAGAGAGAGAGAGAGAGAGAGCTCAGAACAAACACAGAAAGTGCTGAGGACAGTTTGGAGAGGGAAAGAAGGTTACTGAGCCAAGCTTGAATTCGAAATTCACTATTTTAATAATTCATTTATTCTGAATGGTGAGAAGCAGATATGGAACTAAATTAATATTCACCTGTTATTATATGTAGCAAACGTACTTCCTATATACAAGTAGAGAAGTCCTATATAAATTGCTTCTAAAAGAAGTGTGGGAGCAAGTGACTGATTCCTAATTGTTTTTACAGTCAATAGGAAGACATATATGGCGTTCCAGAGACTGTTTTCCACTTCTTTCCTTCTATTAGAAGGAAATCATGGGTCTAGGATCCCTGCCGACACACCAGTGGCCTGGAAATTTTTGATTAAACATTCAAAGGATAGGACATGTGTGGCATCCTCTCCTATCTGGGCTGCGTGCCATGCTTAAATCGTAGCCATCAAGCCAGGCGGCTCCACTCTGAAAGCCTCTTCTCTCCCCATGCTCAGGTTCTTGCTAGCCACAAAACACTCCTCAGCTCTCAGAGTGCCTTTGCATTGGAAAGTGGCTCCCATCTCATCAGAACACTCAGATGAGATAAGCTGACACTTTCAGACCATTTTATGATAAATGTAGCTCATAGCATCTTCTGTAGAACCATTATCTCTGTCTCATCCTCCACTTTATTCCCAGTGGTTTTTCCTCTTTCTGTCAGTGTCTGGAGCTGGTTCCTGCCTGAAATAGAAAGGATCAGGGAAACTAGGAGGAGATCAACAAAAAGGAAAAGGAAAGAAAAGCATCACGCATTGGCCACCAAAGAATGACAGTAACATTTATCCAGTACCTATAGTATGCCTTCTGTTTCACACATTCTATTTACAAATTAAAAAATTAAATCTCTGTATCATGCCTTAAAGACAGACTTTTTTAAATATATTTTATTGATTTTTTTACAGAGAGGAAGGGAGAAGGATAGAGAGAAACATCAATGAGAGAGAAACATCGATCAGCTGCCTCCTGCACACCTCCCACTGGGGATGTGCCCACAACCAAGGTACATGCCCTTGACCGGAATTGAACCTGGGACCTTCAGTCCGCAGGCCAACACTCTATCCACTGAGCCAAACCGGTTTCGGCAAGACAGACTATTAATTCCACATTTTTCAGATGATAAAACTAAAACTCAGAGCGGTCAAGAAACTTACTCCAAATCACACAGGTAAGCAGTGGTACAGCCAGGTCCTTCTACTTCACCGTCAACATGCAACCACTGTGATTTGTCATTGAAATCAGAAGACAAAATCGTGGAGAGTAAAGCTTGACACACTGTCTTAAGGATCCCATAGGGACGTGTAACTCATGAGGACAGTGCAGCATTAAAGAAATCCTGCCCAGCTGGTATGGCTCAGTGGTTGAGTGTCTACCTATGAACCAGGAGGTCACGGTTCGATTCCTGATCAGGGCACAAGCCTGGGTTGTAAGCTCGATCCCCACTGTGGGGTTTGCAGCAGGCAGCCCATCAATGATTCTCTCTCATCATTGATGTTT
This sequence comes from Cnephaeus nilssonii, assembly GCF_951640355.1. Taxonomy (NCBI): domain Eukaryota; kingdom Metazoa; phylum Chordata; class Mammalia; order Chiroptera; family Vespertilionidae; genus Cnephaeus; species Cnephaeus nilssonii. The sequence goes on along the minus strand of NC_137074.1, from coordinate 38,439,355 downwards.
CTATCTCTCTCCCCCTCTCCCTTCCTCTCTAAAAGCAATCCTACCTAATAATAGAGTAATATGCAAATTGACTGCACCTTCACTACACCTAAGCCACACCCACCAGCCAAGCCACGCCCACCAGCCAATCAGGAGCAAATATGCAAATAAACCCAACCAAGATGGCTACAGCCACCAAGAGCGAGAGGGAGGCTTGGGTTTCCGCAGTAACAAAAGAAGCCATCCTGTTGACAGCCTAAGCCTCCACTCAAGGCTACAAAGTTTCAATTATAGAAGGTGAATTAACTCCAACAGAAACCACTGCTGGCCGAGGAGCGAGCAGCAGGCTTGGCTTTGCTCCAGGCTACAGAGTTTCAATTGTAGAAGGTAAATAAATTCCAGATACCAGGGCCTCCTCTTGGGTCGCCAGGGGGCGTGGTCGGCCTGCAAACCACCACAGGCCCCTCGCTCAGGCCGCCCCATGCCCCAAGGGAACCCCCACCCTTCAGGGCAAACCAGTCAGCCCCCACCCATGCACCAGGCCTCTATCCTATCTAATAAAAGAGGAATATGCAGATTGACCATCACTGCAACACACAATATAGCTGCCCCCATGTGGTCAAAGATCCTGCCCCCATGTGGACACAAGATGGCCACCACAAGATGGCCAGCAGGGGAGGGCAGTTGGGAGGCATCAGGCCTGCAAGGGAGGGCAGTTGGAGGCGATCAACCCTGCAAGGGAGGGCAGTTAGAGGTGACCAGGCCGGCAGAGGAGGGAAGTTGGGGGCAAACAGGCTGGCTGGGGAGCAGTTAGGCATCACTCAGGCTGGCAGCGGAGTGGTTAGGGGGTGATCAGGCTGGCAGGCAGAAGCGGTTAGGGGCAATCAGGAAGGCAGGCAGGTGATCAGTTGGGAGCCAGCAGTCCTGGATTGTGAGAGGGATGTCCGACTGCCCGTTTAGGCCCGATCCAGGATCGGGCCTAAACGGGCAGTCGGACATCCCTCGAGGGGTCCCAGATTGGAGAGGGTGCAGGCTGGGCTGAGGGACACGCCCCCCCTCCATGCACGAATTCCGTGCAATGGGCCTCTAGTAAAAATATAAAAAAAAGAAATCCTGATTGTGAGCTCATTTGAGCCCAGAACCTGCCTTGAGTACAAGGGGGAAGCAGATGGAGGAGAGCTGAGACATCAACAAAAATCAATTTCCTACCAAAAGGAAAAGCTGGGAGGCCAAAGAGGAGGGGTGCGGTCCTTGTAGAGGGCGCCCGAAAGGCTCACTCCAGGAGTTTTACTGTCCCTTTGGTGTTGTTTCTAAGCTAACTGGGTGAGGAGATCCTGGGCCAGGAAGCCAGCAAGCCAGTTCAGAAGCCAGCCTGGGGTACGGCTGAGGGGAGCTTCTCCGATTGAAGTTTCCACTTCTCACAGCGAGCTGGTCCCTTGCACTATAAGAGCAAGAGGAAAGAAGAGTTTCAAAGCTTGCCTTTTAAATTCTCATTTGCCTCGTTTGCGCTTGAACAAATTATTATTGCTGCCTACATTACAGTGTTTAATACAATGTAATCAACTTGCCAGGAAGTAAAAGTCTACCCGTTTTATGATTTGTTACATTGAAACTTAAATTTGCATATTAAACAGCAAAGTCATTAACATGTGTACCTATTCATCAACTATGGATTATAAAACACCTCTCTAGTTGAGCCCAAACAGCAAGCCATTTTCTGATTGAATTGCTTAATCAAATAAAAGATAATTAGCAGCATTCTTTTGTATAGTGTTTGCTTTAGTCGTTTGCAATTAAAACAAAGACATTCAGAAACTTGACCAAGTCATCCTCATAGCTGTTTCATAAGCATATCTCTGAAAAGAATAGATTGGCTCTTCTCTGGGGAAAAAACTGCACTCTAAAATAAACCTCTATAAATCAAGCAAAACCAAGTAAATGGTACCTGCACTCAGATTCAATTTCTTCACTTTAATTTCAATTCAAACCTTCATCACTGGTGAGGGCTGATCTAAACCCCGCTTTGCGGATTTGTACCATGCAAAATAAAAAGAACAGGCAGCAAACTTCCCCATGTAAATGCAGACTGTCTTTATAAATCAGTGGTGAGCTAACTTAATTTGGTGCTTCTAACCTACACTACAAACACAAATTCCTTCTGCACCCAATAGAAGCCTCCTTTTTAAAAATAACTTCAGGGCCCTGAGTGGGCTCGTCTTCACCTCTTTCGTCTCTCACAGTGTTGACCACAGGCTTAGACCTCCTTGACCTGAGTGAACCCGTCTCGCAAACCCAAACCAAAGCCAAGAAGCTGGAGGCCTCATCGAAAACCGCATCCCTCAAGAAGAAGGCTGATGGAGCTGATCTCATCGGTGCGGAGGCTGAACAGAGAGGCCAGCAGCCTCTTCGAGGCCCGGAGACGGCATCCTTAGATTTAGGTGAGGCTGTAGCTAAGTGTCTGTTGCTGCTCACCCTTGCCTTGACACAAGCAAGTTCCACAAATGACATTAAAACCATGGGCAGCCGAAACCGGTTTGGCTCAGTGGATAGAGCATCGCTCTGCGGACTGAAAGGTCCCAGGTTCGATTCCGGTCAAGGGCATGTACATTGGTTGCGGGCACATCCCCGGTAGGGGGTGTGCAGGAGGCATCTGGTCAATGTTTCTCTCTCATCAATGTTTCTAGCTCTCTGTCCCTCTCTCTTCCTCTCTGTAAGAAATCAGTAAAATATATTTAATTAAAAAAAAAAAAAAAAAAAAAAACATGGGCAAAGGAGTAGAAAGGATTAATTCCACAGAGAAAACTGGGCAGGACACTCGTCATTTGGGCTTGGATTAAGTGGCTTTGCATCACTGATATGGATTCAGTCATTTATTTATTCAACCCACATGTATTGAGCTCTTGATAGATGGCAGGCACCATACTAGGCATTGGAGCAAAAATCAGACATGAATATTTCTCTCTAGGAGCATTCAGTCTAGAGAGAGCCAGGAGAGAGCCAGGGAAAAGGGGGGAGGGAGGGAGGGAGAGGGAGGGGGAGGGGTAGAGGGAAAGGGAGGGAGAGGGGGAGAGGGAGGAGGAGGGAGAGGGGGAAGGAGAGGGAGAGGGGGAGAGAAGAGGGAGAGGGAGAGGGGAGAGGGAGAGGGAGAGGGAGAGGGAGAGGGAGAGAGAGAGGGAGAGGGGAGAGGGAGAGGGAGAGGGAGAGGGAGAGGGAGAGGGAGAGGGAGAGGGAGAGGGAGAGAAGAGGGAGAGGGGGAGAGAAGAGGAGAGGAGAGGAAAACAACTCTAACCCAAGCTTCAGGAACAGCCCAGCAGAATGGTAACATGTAATATGCATAGAGATACATTGGATACAGTAACAGTTACCCTTTATTGATGGTTTATGATCTCCAGGACTGTGCTAATGTATGTAATGATTAACATATATTAGCCCTTTCATTCATCCCAACTCTTTGAAATAAGTGGGGAGCCAGGTTTTCAAATGTAAATAACTTGCCCAAGATCTCCGTTAGTATGAAGAACTGGAAATTGAGGCTAGCTCCAATTAACTTCAAAGCCCATACTTTTAACCACTATACATCTTCCGGAGAAAGGAGCGCTTAACCTCAGCTCATGGAACCAGTCAAATTGAACTCTCCTTTCTCAGGAGATGAAGGTGGCAGGCATTTTAGAAAGCCGAAGGGAGCATGTATCTCTCCAGGCTGAGGCTGACTGGTGTGTATGTGTATACATATGTGTGTGGGTCAATAGTCATAAAATTAGCATATTAGTAACCTATCCGTAGGTTGTGAAGATTAAAGGGGATAGATATGTGGAGTTGCCGAGCACTGCGGCGTGAACATGTTAGATGGTCATGAATTAATTTATTCATTTGTTCAGTAAACATTTCTCTGAATGCCTACCGTGTTCCATACTATGGGCTAGGAATACAAAGATAAATAACATGAGCTTTCTGCCTTCGTTAAGCTAACATTATCACTTGGGAAGTTCACACTCTAGCGGGGAGATAGAAAAAATGATTAATTGACTATAATAAAATATGCACTACAGTAGAGTCCCCCGAATTTGCAGTTTTGCTTTCTGAAGTGTCAGTTACCACAGTCCAAAAATGTTAAATGGAAAATTCCAGAAATCAGCAATTAATACGTTTTAAATAGCATGCCGTTCTGAGAAGCATAATGAAGTCTCCAGGGCTCTGGCTCCATCCGCCGAGGATGTGAATCATCCCTTTGTCCAGCCTCTCCGCACCATAGCTGCTCCCTGCCCCTGCGTCCTTCAGCAGCTGCCTCAGGTATCAGATTGACTGTCTCCGTATCGCAGCGCCTGTGTCCAAGCACCTCTGTTGACTTAATAATGGCCCCAAAGTAGACGCATGGTGATGTGGCAATTCGGATAGGCCAACGAGAATCCGTTCAGTTCTTCTTGTAAGTGCAAAGGTGAAAGTTCTTGATTTAACCAGAAAAGGAAAAAGAAAAAAAAGCATATGCCATGGTTATTAAGGTTTGTGGTAAGAATGAATCTTCTATGAGTAAAATTGCCTACTTTTTAAATTAACCTTCATCATAGGTGTACGTGACTAGGAAAAAACATAGTACATCTAGGGTTCAGTACCAACCAGTTTCAGGCATCCACTGAGGGTCTTGGGAAGTATCCCCTGAAGATAAGGGGGAACTACTGTATCTGTTGCAATAAAGGGAAACGCAGGTCACTTCCAAAGAGAGCACCTTCATAGAGCCCTGACCCAGCCAGGCGGTTGTCGAAGGTCTTATAGGAGGTACTATGTGAGCAGAGTCTTGACAGATGAGTGGAAATTTTCCATTTGAAAAATATGGATCAGAGAGAGGGAGGGAAGAAGGACAGGGCATTCCTGATGCAGAAGAGAAGGGGATTCACACACAAATACACAAACACACACAAAATGTCCTTTCAAGCAAATACAAACATTTGTGATAGTGTTCAAGCAGTGAGAAATAAGTCTGAGAGTCACTAGGGGCTGGGATAATGGGATAATGGATGCCATGCCCTTGAGTTTGGGGGAAAGGCGGGATTGAAGGGTGTTACACATAAGAGGGACTTCAACAGATTCTACTTTAAAAAACGTTTTTTCTGGCGGATGTGTAGAGAAAGAAGTGGGAGTAGGACTTGTGGACCAAGTAGACACGTGTATGCCAGCAATGAAGACATACAGAATGTGCCGACCTCTGTGATGAGGATACAAGAGGGACAGAGGGAGGCAGGAAGTCAAGGTGGAAATTCTGGAGTTGTTTTGAACCTGTTTTACAGGATGGGGCAAAAGTAGGTTTACAGTTGTTCATATGGAAAATAAGACAATAATCAACAATAATAATACAAGAATAAACTGTGTTTTGTGTACTTACAACTGTAAGCCTACATTTGCCCCACCATGTATTTGAGGAAACTGGGATTTCTCTGTGGAGATGTCCAATCAACTGTTAAATGTATAGATTTAGAACTTGGGAGAGAGAGCTGAGCAGGAAATGGAGATTTGAATGTCTGAAGCCTGTGAATGGATATCGCATTCATGGGTATAGATGACCTCACCCAATGATCATAGAAAACATCTGTATATATAAAAGGCTAAGCGACTGTTATGACCGGTCACTATGACACGCACTGACCACCAGGGGTAGATGCTTGATGCAGGAACTGTCCCCCTGGTGGTCAGTGCACTCCCACAACCAGCCAACCTCTTGCAGTCCCTTCCCCAGCCAGCTGGCCCCAATCGGCCCCGATTGCCCCTGATCGCCGGCCAGGATGAGGAACCCCACCCATGCATGAATTTGTGCACTAGGCCTCTCGTTATAATATAACACAACTAGTAGCCCTGCGCACAAATCCTTGTGCCAGTAGCTCGCCAGTAGCTCGCTGCCACCCTCCATAGCTCTCCACCCACTACCCCACCCTCCTGTAGCTCCCCCCACCCCCACCCCTGCCTTCCCCTCATAGCTTGCTGCCCTGCCCTGTCCTGTAGCTTTCTGCTGCCTGCTTGTAGCCAGTAGCTCACTGCCACCCTCCTGTAGCTCTCCACTCGCTGCCCCACCCTCCTGTAGCTCCCTCCGCCCGCCCCCCACTCCTAGCTTGCTGCCCTGCCCCCTCCTGTAGCTCTCTGCCATCTGCTTGTAGCTCGCTGCCCCACCCTCCTGCTGATCTGTGATCCGGTCATTACACAGTCGGTCCTTACGCTTCACAGCATAACGACCATTTGCATATTACATCTTTATTATATAGGATATACATGTAAAGGAAACTTAAATTTCTCTGCTTTTGAGAAAATGTCCTGTGTAAGAAGTCATAAAATTTTTTCATATCAAGAACTTTGGAGGACACTGAAAGCAAACCTGTCTTTTCTTAATGGGGAAAAATGGACCGAAGGTGGTTTAAGTGGCTTATTTACAGTCACACACTTGTTAATGAGAGAGAAGGACACACTAGGTCAGATGGAAGAATGAAGACACAGGGAGAAAATGGTCTGCATTCTCTTGGCTTTCTCCTTTCTCTCCATCCCCATTATTAATTCCTTTCTTTGGCGAGAAACTACACACTCTGTACAAAAGCTGTGAAAGGTGTTTTAGTTTCTTCTCTCCTCCTTTTAACAGGAGGCTCTTTAGACAGAGTTTCTTTCCAGAAACATGCCAGGCGTGCCTCAAAGCCATAGTCTGAGCCAGAGGTCAACAGGACCCAGCACTCCACGTGCTCATTCCCACGGGGTTCCATGGGCTCACGCACAGAATGCAGAAGGCATATAGCTCTTGAAACAAATTCAGGTAAAACAACTTGATTGTTTAACTGTAAATGCAATCGAATTTCCTTAATAGATCTCATTTTTATTTGGCTACACATGTTTTAATATTCATGTGACCTTAAAGAATTGGTCTTGGGGTTTGAAAACATCAGTTGAAGTTCACTTGTAATAACAGTTCTCAACCTTAATCAGTCTCTCTTCTCTCTGCACCTCATATTCTACCCCTATCCCTCTCATCCCCTTCCTGTCTCCTTGATAGACATTCAAACACAACTGGAAAAATGGGACGATGTTAAGTTTCATGGAGATCGCAGTAGCAAGGCTCATCCAATGGCAGAGAGAAAATCATGCTCTTCAAGAACTGGATCGAAAGAACTCTTATGGTAAGGTATTTCAATACCAGGAAATAGACATTTAAGTGTCCACTATATGGGTTTTTTCTCTCATGTGCTGAAATAGCCAATGAGTTAAGTCAATCCAAATACTTGGTGCCATGTATAACCCCTTATATATCAACTAAAGGCCCAGTGCACGAAAGTCGTGCACGGGTAGGGTTCCTAGGCCTGGCCGGCGATCAGGGCCAATCTGTGGGGTGGCAGGCTGGGCGATCAGGGGGACCCCCTGCTGGCATGCACCTTGGCTGGCCTGGGGCCTGCAGCCTGGGGGCAGCTCCTGCATTGAGTGTCTGCCCCCTGGTGGTCAGTGCATGTCATAATGACCAGTCGTTCCACCGGTTGTTCTGCTGTTTAGTCGATTTGCATATTAGGCTTTTATTATATAGGATGTTAGTTACTGTGCCTTCTAAAACTGAATTATTCCATCTAAATTGTCCAAAAATGAATCAGCCAATAAGGATTCTGTTAGGTTCATAATATCAATGTGTGTTGATAATTTTCTGAATATGTAATTGAGATGATCAAAATAGGTGCATATGTGTGTTTACATTCATGTGTATTCAATATATTACACGAATGATAGTTAAAGTAAATGTTTCTGGTTACACAGGTAACCTTTTCTGACTTTCTTAATCATCCCTGTCAGATAATGTACTATTTAAGAGCAATCCATGGAGGCCACGAGAAAATTGGCTACCTGAATTTTACCATATTTTTAAAGCTTCCTAAAGGGCAACATGTTTTAATCTCCTATTGCCCCTCACACATCTCTACTTATTATGACATTTCATGTTCTTATAAAGATTAAGTCATACCTGAGATTCTTTGTGAGAATCTCTACCCCCAAAAACAATACTTTTTAATACAACAGAACTTTTTGTAACAAAAACAAGATTACATGTATTTATTTTTTGCCCATAATTGAATTGAATTCTAAATCAGAGATAATAACACCTAGCACATCACAGCCACTTAAATTCCAAAGAACTTATATGCATATATGGACACACAATAGTACAGTAGGCCTGGGGTGAGGGAGGGGGGTGGAGGAGGTCAATAGAGTCAAAAGGGGGACATCTGTAATACTTTCAACCATAAAGATAATTTTTTTAATTTCAAAGATGGTCATTAAAATAAAAACATACAAAAGTTATACTTTTCATCAAAATTCTGGTGAGAGTTTCATTACTGTGGCTCTCGATGATCCAAGTTGTCTAGGTTTCTCGGCTGGCTCTCTAGCTAACTGCCTCTCAGTGTGCATCGGTTTCCTTCATTCCCCACTCAGGTCCTCCGAGCACAGATCCCAGCCTGAACTGAGTGCTGGGAAAAGCGCCCTGAACGCCGAGTCAGCTTCAGAGCTGGAATTAGTGCCTCCGACACAGGTAACCGAGCAACTCTTCAAGGAACCCGTCTTCTCTCATAGATCATTTCTGTCTTAAAAAGTTCCAAGTATGTTTTCTGTACCTTTTTTGCATGTGCTTTCTTACTCAGTTATCTGTCTCAGTCCTTAAAATATATATATATTTGACTGACAAATGTGTTAATGATGTCAGTCATTAACTGTGTACTTAGCACTTTTTTCTTTTTCTACCATTTACTGTTCCATGACTTTGCAATACAAACTCTGTACTACTCTATTATTATCACTATTGATGTAGCAGAGTACAAAGAAGAGGAAATTACTACATCTTGCGTGTTCATTTACATCTCTGCCTATGGAACAAGGTACTTACACATGAGGATCCTGATTGTCACATTCAAATACATTTCAGGGAAGGAATAAATAATTAGAGGAGTAGCAGTAATAGTCATAGTAAAAGCTACCATCTATGTACTTTACTATGTGCTTTTCATGTGTTACCTCTAATATTGAAATAATCCTGTGAATTATTATTGACCTCACTTTAAAGATCCTTCAAAGGGTATCCCTGAAGTAAAAATTCTTTTCCAAATGATCACTGGTGGGAGTGGGTGGGAATAGGACCTGCCTGTCTACCGCTTGACTCTCAACTACAGTGTAACTGGCTTGTCTCTAACTAGTTACCACCTACAATCTTTTCATTCATTCTAGCACTTTACAAGGGTACAGCTGGGGTCTAAAAACCACAAAGATCTCTTAAGAAATGTGTCTACATTCATGCACTGAAATAAACCAGAAATTTTTTCTTGAGTTTATTAGATAAGATATTGAAACTAAAAGGAGAATTATAGTGTCTGAGGTGAAGTAAAGGGATAATTATGATAACAGAAAATAATATCTAATGTATGCTAAGTACATATATTAGCTCATTTGATCCAGAAAAAAAATGGCTCTATGAGTTAATGTATTAGCCTTACTTTACAGGTGGGGAAACTAAGGCACAGTGAGATTAAGAAAAGTGTCTATGCACCCACAATTAGTAAGTGACAGAGTGAAGGAGGACAGGGAGAGAGACAAAATGGAAGGTCCTGGCACCCTTCCCAGGCCACTAATAGCGCCCCCTACAGACACCTCACCCTCCTAAGAGGTAGGTGGACATTACTGCCCCCAGAACTCTCCTGGGAAACAAGTCAACTAACCTCCAGAGCAAACACCCCTGGGAAGCTTAATGAATCATAAATGTAGTATGAAAATGTATTTTCTTCCTCTGTGTTCATTCTAAATGTGTCTTTTGAAAAAGCAAATTGATAGCATTTATTAGAGAAACATTTCTTGATAAATGCATTAGGACCTTAGACCTGACTAAAGTAATTGGTACTGTTTCAAGAACTGGAATCCTTGGAACAATGAATTGGTACTAGAACGTTTGTTTCAGCAGCAGGGGGAGGCTTGGCACAGGTGGGCTGCTCCACAGGGCGGGAGGGGCGGGAGATCACTGGGGTCCTGGTTGCCCATGGAGCCCGCTATGCATGTATCCTACCACTGACCCACCCATGTGCTTTCAAGCAAACACAATGTCTGCCCTAGCTGGTTTGGCTCAGTGGATAGAGTGTCGGCCTGCAGAATGAAGGGTCCGGGTTCAATTCCGGTCCAGGGCATGTGCCCAGGTTGCAAGATCAGTCCCCATTGAGGGTGAGCAGGAGGCAGCCAGTCAAAAATTCTTTCTCATCATTGATGTTTCTATCTCTCTCTCCTCTCCCTTCCTCTCTGAAATCAATATATACATATATATATATATATATATATATATATATATATATATATATATATATATATATATTAGAGGCCCGGTGCACAAAATTCGTGCACTCAAGGCAGCGGGGCGGGGGTAATCCCTCAGCCCGGCCTGTACCCTCTCGCAGTCTGGGACCCCGTGGGGGATGTCTGCTTCACAGTCTGGGATCCTTTGCTCCTTACTGCCTGCCTGCTCACTGCTCCTTACCGCTTGGCTCGCTGCTCCTTAGCGCTTCCTCGGAGGTGGGAGAGGCTCCCGCCACTGCCGCTGCGCTCGCCAGCTGTGAGCCCAGCTTCTGCTGAGCGGCACCCCCCCTTGTGGGAGCGCACTGACCACCAGGGGGCAGCTCCTGAGTTGAGTGTCTGTCCCCTGGTGGTCAGTGCGCATCATAGTGACCAGTCCTTCTGCTGTTCAGTCGATTTGCATATTAGGCTTTTATTATATAGGATTTTTTAAACCCACAATGTTCTTTGGAAAACATGTCTGAGCTTCCCAATATTGTCCTCCAAAACAATGTAAAATGCACTGTGACAGTTCTCTGTCTAGATGAATCATAGCAAATCCTTTTAGAGGGTTACCAATTATTTGTAAAGAATGTATCCCTTCATTTGTATTTTAAAAAACACACACAATCTTTATCAATATTCCCTAAAGAAATTCATAATCTTTTCGTTTTAATTCCATCCTATGGTTAAACTAGGAAAATGTCATAAGCTTAGGATATAATCATCTGAAATACTAAGTCGTTCAAATGGAGCAGCAAAAGGATAGACTGATTAATCTACTTTGTATAGAAGACAAAAAGATGATTTGCTGTCAGAAGCATACTGTTCTTAAATGTATGATCTCTTTACATAGATAAAATGATGAAGGTAGTATAAAAACTCAACTTAAAACTGACTTGCAAGCTAGTCAGGTAAATAGTTTCAGCTCAGCAAAACTTTCACTGTCCACTATCACTCAGATGGTTCACAGGAAAATCCAGGGAATCCTTTCTTCTCTCTCAGGCCAACATCAAGTGTCGTAGGCTCAATAGGCAAGTAGCTATTTGCAAGCCACATTTTAAAAAATCATATTTCAGAATTTAAAAAATGGAAGTTCACAATGAGAAGAATTCTTATGTTGGCTCATTTTCTTATCAAGATGGGGGGAAGGAAAGACATGATCCAGTCTCCTCCAAATAGTGTTTTGGATATATTAATCAGAATGGCAAGAGATTATAATAAATTATATAATCTCTATATATTTAAGAATAGTTTTTGACACTTAAACTGTGTAATTAGCATTCCCTGGAGTTACATGTTTAAAGAAATCATGTGATCTAAAAAATTAGAAAGCACTGGAAGAATTGAAGAAAAACACAGAAAGTAGTGGTGTAAAATTAGCTTTTTCCATAAATAGGTTGAGGTAGTGATGAGGCAAATGTAAAAAAAATCCAACTTCTGCTGTTAAATGGTGACTCAAGCATTTCTTCTCCTGGACACTGGCAGGAGAGCTTGGGACAGGCTCCTGCCAACCGAAGTTGGAGTTTAGGAGACTCTGTGGCGACCAGGCTCTCTAGTACTTAGTCACAACCGTGTAACAATCTGATTTTGCTGACTCTGGCACAGCTAATGATTCCTTCTACAGAGTTATAATTCCCTCTAGTTGGTAGTATCCCAAAGCAGAACAATACAAACTTTGAGATGTAAGTGCAGATATGTTGTCTGCATTTTTAAAGGAGTGATGCAAAAGAAAGTATATTTAATAGCTGTCATATTCTACACTTCCTGTGCAGAATGTGAAATATTTTGAATCTATTCTTTGAAATGCTTACAATAATATTGGAAATTAATATCTCCATTTTTCAGGTGAGTGATGCATCTTAGAGAGCAGACTCATTTTCCCCGGGTGACACAGCCAAGGAAGAGAGGAGCCAGCACTCAGTTCACACCCATCAGCTTCTAAAGCCCTTGTTCTTAACCACACACAACCTTGAGTCAGCCACATGAGGCTTAGCCACCAGAGAGAACTCCCAAACCATCCATTTCCATTCTCATTGCAAGCCTGGTTACTACATATATAGGGCTAATATGAGTTAAGTGATTTTTAAAGAATATTTATCACTTTCTTCCAGAAACATTTTAAGATAAATTAGGATTGTCATCTGATCTGAAGCTAAACACAAGTTTGTGCCGCCCCCTGCCAAATTCATTCTCAAACTCTTACTCTTGATGGCTTCCATTTTATTCCATACAACAAATGTGACTGAATGTCTACTATTTATAAAGTGACAGCAAGGCAGTGAAAAAGTTAGAAAGAGGGTTTTGACTATAAGAAGTGTCAAGACCATTATGTCTAATAGAAAGAGTTAGGTAGTATACTATAAATGTAGCTTTGTTTGTTGGAAGACAGTATAGGAGCCACACCCACATTTCCTCTCCCCTCCTGGACATACACAGTGAGCTACCAATGAGGAAGGAAGCGAGCAAAGATGGAAGAAAAAAAAATAAAAGAAAGGCAAGGATGGGCAGGAAGGCAAGAAGGAAGGAAAGAAAGCTGAAAGATCATTTTCATCCCAGTAGGAAATCTGTATGTACACAGTAGGTATTCAACAAATACTTGTTGAAGTAAAAAAATAAGAGAATGCTAGCAAAAAGCAGGAATAATAAATGCTTGTCAAATTTAATAATTTATAAGTTGTGGCTAATGGTTAAAGGGTAGAGAAAATAAAAAGACAAAAATTAATGCTTGATCATTTTGAAGCTAGTTTCAAAAATACTTTTCAGTTATTCATGGTAATAGACAGTCCATTTCTTTTTGAAGTCAGCACTGATTTGCCTTGATGCTCTACAACATAGAATTTCATAGTTGGAGGGAAAGAGGAACCATATGCTCCCTCTTTGCACAAAGCTCTGAGAATTTGCTCTTTACAATTAAGGTAAAGCTTTTTTGTGTGCCTTTGATGATAAATGTCTGCTGACTGATTCAGAAAAAAACAATCTGAGCATCTCAGTGAAGCAAGTGTTAAGATGACCTGATCTGCAGTAAAAATCCAAGTAGTCTTCGTTAACCACTGAACAAAAGTACTCTAGGCACAGATATTTTTTTAAATGTATTTCTAAAGTCACACCTGATAAGTACTAACAAGAAAGATGATAACAAAAGCCATGTCTTATTGAGCACTTACTATGTACTGATCCTTTTGTGTGTGTATGTATATGAATTATTGTACTAATTTTTTAAAATATTTTTCATTGATTTCAGAAGGGGAGGGAGAGGGAGAGAGAGACAGAAACATCAATGATGAGAGAGAATCATTGATCAGCTGCTTCCTGCACGCCCCCTACTGGGGACCAAGCCTGCAACCCGGTATATGCCCTTGACCAGAATCAAACCCGGGACCCTTTAGTCGGCAGGCCGACAATCTATCCACGGAGCCAAATCGGCTAGGGCTGTACTAATTCTTATGTGGATTCTATAAGTGAATATACACTTTTCAGATGAGAATACTGAGGATTCTGGAGATTAATTGGTCTAAGGTCGCCAATTTGTAATAAATGGATTTGGCCCCAGGCAGTCTCACTCCAGAGATTATGCTTTTCACGATTGTTATAGTGTCACCCACTGTCTGCTAGTGGTTATATTCTTCTCTTCTACAGTTAAGCAGATCCCTTTTCTCTTTCCATTCCCTTTGAAAAGATGCTGAGCTCTTTTAAAGTGCATTTTGGTGGGAGACCTTTGGTAATAACGTACAGGTAATTTATGAGAAGCTATCAATGACTGGCTTCGCGATTAGCCAACGAAGTTATGCTAGGACAATCACAGCCACAAGTACATTCATTTTCAATCATAATTCTGATCACAATTATCATTTTTAATAATGAAAATAAAACATAATATTCTCTTTAACCTTTTGCACTCGGATGTCGAGTGTGACTCGACACGGTTAGCATTAGAATAAAGGAATCGAGAAAAAAGCAAGCGAGTGCAAAGGGTTAAAGAGATAATTTCTTTCTTCTTTCCCTTCACCTGGTGCTTATAATTCAGAACAATCAACAGCTAAAGGAACTAAATGCCTTCTTCTTTAGAGAGTGTAATACCCTAAAATCCAATTAGCTTAAAGCAATTAAAATTCTGTTTTTAGAGCCAGCGCACCTCCAGGAGGTTGCTGTAACTGTGGAGTATTGTTCAAAATCATGCGAAGAAGAAAAGAAATGTCTATGTCAAAGTACATTTGTGAACTCCAGAGCTCCACCTACATGCACATCATGTCAGTGTTTAGACCAGAAGTTCTCATGGTGTGGTCCCTGCACCAGCCTGCCCAGCATCACCTGAGACCTTGTTAGAAATGCAGATTTTGGGGCTCCCCCTACTGAATAAGAAACCCTAGGGGTGGGCTTCTCCCCACCTACTGAATCAGAAACCTTAGAGTGGACTCCCCACCCCCACCCCCGCTCACACCTACTGAATCAGAAACCCTAGGGGTGGGCTTCTCCCCACCTACTGAATCAGAAACCCTCGGGGTGGGGCCTAGCCACCTGCATTGAACCAGACTTTTAGGTGATCCTAATCCTAATGCTCACTAAAGCTTGGGAACTACTAATACAGGGAAATACTCTGCTACCTAAACAGCTGCAACTGAAACTTATGGGTGTAATAGTCTTGTTTATCATTCCTCTGGGTAAATACTAACGACTTACAAGCATTACTTACATATGTTTTCCCACATCACAGGTTTGCCTAAAATCTTTAGTTGCATACTAATCTCAGCTTGAAAACTGCCTCTGTTTACATCCAGTATTTACCTGTAGTTTATAATGTTTATCTCATGCTTCTCTGGCCAGAATAGATGGCTTTCCCATGTGAAGTAAATAACATTTGTTTAGTAATATTCCAAAGCCTTTCTAACAATATGGAAAGCAGCTCTTACCTAAATAGCCATTGTGCTATCAAAACAACATATTGTTTGCTCAGTGAGAACCTATTTCTATTTGCTATTTTAAGTGATAATGAGAATATGAACTATAAGTCCAGGCTCCTGAGAGAGATGCTCCTCTTCTCCCTGATGTGTGGCTCCCTTGGCACCTGTGATTCAGAATCCACTTGCGTCATGAAATATCGATGAAGGGAAGCTGGTGACAGTAATGGAGCCCTGTTAGGTCAGCTTCACAGGACAGACAGATCCTGTTTCACCAGAGGAAAGTGCCTCTAATGAAAGGAGGTGGCTTGGGACAAAAATATTGGTGCTTTCTTTTTCTTCTCCTAATGCTATTCATGGCTCATTCATGACATCATTATAAAAATGCACAAAGTTCATGTTTGACTATGTATCCACAGTTTAAAATTCACTCGTTTATTTCATTGATAAGGGAACTGGCAGGAAGACAAGAGAGTTGGTTCTAAAACAAAGGATTAAGGGACAGAGTCTTACATAACCAGTTGGGAAAGGAGTGCCAAAATGAGTTTGCCAAGTTAGATGGGAAGTGCTGAGTGAAGACCAGTTTTGCTGTAGAACAGTGGTTTTCAAACATGACTGCTTTTCAAAATCACCAGAGGAGTTTTTCCAACATTTAATGCCCAGGCCCAGCCCCAGAGGTTCTTATTTCATTGGTCTGGGTTGGGACCCAGGCCTGCTCAAGTGATTCCCATAGAAGTTGGGGTTGAGCAATTCCTGCAAGACAGCAATCTAACACATGGCCAAGGAGCCTCCCCTGCCCAGATAAAAGGGGGGCGGGATACTTCATGCCACAAGCCGGTCTCCTCCTATTCCCCAGGGCCTACCTGCCTTATCAATGTAATCCCTCACCCTACCATCCATCCATCCATCCATCCATCCATCCATCCATCCATCCATCCACAGGCATCCTTGGGGCACGAATCACTTGTCAGGCCCTGGGCTTGGTATGGAGCAGTATAAAAGTTTCCAGACAAACTCTTACCTGCATGGATCCTACACAGTAGAGTCAGAAGATAGACAAGGAAATAAGTAATTAAATGGAGAAAATTTGGAAACATCCTGATTACTCCTGGAGAGAGTTCTGAACAAACTACAGTGCATGGTACTTACTAGTACAAGGAAATCCCTGGGAAGAGGGAGGTAGATTGACACGTACAAATTGTGGAGACTCTCCAAGATATATTGTTAAGTAGAAAAAAGTAAGCTACAGAATAGCGTATCATTTATGTTTCAAAATTTTGAAACACATTATGATGTTCTATCAGTGCATAAATATATATGCAACTGCAAAGAAAAGTCTAGAGGTGCAACTCTTGTTTTCCATAATTAATTTTTTTCAACAAGAAAGTATTCATTATTTGTTAAATTTAAAATTAGTACCATTTTTAAAAATTCCAGCAGACTCTTTGGGGGTCTTCTGGAAATATTTGCATTTAACTAAGCTGTGTAGCACTTGCCTGGTAATTGTGACAAAGCAGTTGGCGCTATCAGACATGATTTTATCTAAGTGACTATTATTTAACAGAGAGCAATGTCCTAAGGAAGTGGGACATTAGACAGATGTGCCAATAGAGGAAAGGCAACGGAAAAAGAATCCAGAATGAGGACCTGCTGCATATTTAAAGAGAAAGACCCAGCTGCCAGCTTTCATCTCTGCAGCTTCCACAGTTTTACCCGAGGCTGGTCCTTCTAACCAGCTGGAAGCTTGGATATCAGCTAGTCTAGTCTTCCAAAGGAGATTCTCCATTCCAGCTGCATGTTAGAATCATATGGGAGACTTACAAAAAGATTAATGCCTGGCACCAAGACCAATTAAAGTTAGACCTTCGGGAGGTTGGGCCTCGGTGTTGTTTTTAGTATGACCAGGCCTAAGATCCTGTGAGAAGAATCATGCATGCCTGGCCAGCTTGGCTCAATGGTTGAGCATCAACCTATGTGAATCAGAGGATCAGGTTCGATTCCTGTTCAGGGCACATGTCTGGGTTGAGGGTTCGATCCCCAGCATGGGGCGTGCAAGAGGCAACCAATCAATGATTCTCTCTCATCATTAATGTTTCTATCTCTCTCTCCCTCTTCCTTCCTCTCTGAAATCAATACAAATATATACAAATATATATTTTTTAAAAAGAATCATGCTTGCGTGCTCACACACATTTTGGCACCATTCCAGTTTGGGCAACATCATGCTTTCAAAGTACTCCAAAATCCGTTGCAGGTGCTGCCTCAACTCTAGGGGAATATGGAAAAAGGAAAAACATTTGTACTTTTGTGCTATGTGATTCCAATATTATAACACCATGTGTTTGGTTCATTTCAGGCTCGACTGACCAAAGAACAGCGCTGGGGAAGTGCATTGCTCTCCAGAAATCACTCCTTAGAAGAGGAATTTGAAAGGGCAAAAGCAGCAGTGGAGGTAACTTTTATAAAATTGCTATTATTTCATGTTTCTGAGAGTGGAATTCAAAAACTCAAAATTCAGCAGGGTATACATGAAATGGGTCTTACTTGATAGATATGAAATAACCATGATTATGATTATCAGAATGAAACCTGTTACCATAGAACTTTTGACTTTCCACCAGGAGTGACTAATAGATGTCACCTCTTATGCTGATTCTGTGATAGATTAGCAGGGACTGTCTGGAGTCCTGGGTCAAAAAGAACGCTGAGCCTCATCTGGGTTCTATGATGAATCTATGCTGTGCATTTTCTATGCCTCTCTCTGTGAGGCCAAGATTCATGCCTGGCATTTTCATCTCTCCAGCATCTACACAATGTCTGAAACATAGAAGGTGTTGCTGCCCCAGAAATATTATACATTTCCCTAACTGAAAAGGTATGGCTGAGATATTCCAGCTGATGGAAGGCCTATCTTGACTCAAGCCATAATTTTTTACTGTTAAGCGTATGC
This sequence comes from Cnephaeus nilssonii, assembly GCF_951640355.1. Classification (NCBI taxonomy): domain Eukaryota; kingdom Metazoa; phylum Chordata; class Mammalia; order Chiroptera; family Vespertilionidae; genus Cnephaeus; species Cnephaeus nilssonii. The sequence goes on along the minus strand of NC_137074.1, from coordinate 38,421,214 downwards.
AAAACAAATGGTAAGATTTCATTCTTTTTTGTGGCCAAATAATATTCCATTGCATATACATACCACATCTTCTTTATCCAGTCATCTATTGATGGACACTTAGGTTGCTTCCATATCTTGGCTATTGCAAATAATGCTGCAATGAACATAGGGATGCATATATCTTTTCAAATCTAAAAAACAAAGTTCACGAATAAACAGAAAAAAATTCAAAAATACAGATAACAAACTGATGGTTGCCAGGTGGGAGGGATAGGTAGAAAGATGAAAGGATTAAGAAGTACATATTGGCAGTTACATAATAGTCACGAGTTATAAAGTACAGCATAGGAAATATAGTCAATAATCTATATCATAAAAGGCCTGTGGTCGTGATGCCATCACAGCGTCACAACCAACTACAGGATTCACCAGGAGGTGCATTGATGGATCCCGCGGTGGCCACAGCAGGCAGGACTTCTGGAGTGTTGCAGGGCGCTGGCAGCATCTGAGGAGCATCACAGGCTTCCAGCAGCGTCCACGGAATGTGCAAGGCTTTGCAGGGCAGTGGACATGGCCCTGATGGTAGGTTAGGCCTAGGGGACCCTACATGCACACGATTAAATCATGTGCTGGGCCGCTAGTATTGTAATAACTATTTATGGTGTCAGGTGGGTACTAGAGATATGGGGGGATCACTTTGTAAATTATCCTAATATATAAAAACCCTGGGTCCGTCATGACCAGAGGCTCTACCAATTAGAAGTTAGTCCTGCAGGTGCAGTGACCCAGCACTGACTGCTGAGGGGGCTGTGAATCAGGCCCGAAGAGAGGCCTGAAGAGAGAAGCAGGGTCCGATCCATAGCCTGTGTGGCAGCTGTTGATCAGCACTTGCCTCTCTCTTTCTCTCCGGGCCGGGCCAGCAGCCGTGCCTCCATTTCTCTACAGGCCTCCACCGGGACTGCTGATCAGCCCCGCTTTTCTGATCAGGCCCCATTGATAGACCCAGAGACACTGACTGGCATAGAAACCAACCAATCAGAACCAAATCTGGGTGAAATGTGAGGAGCCAATGACTGCCTAGGAGGCGGAGCTTTTGAGGCTGACTGGCATAGAAACGGACCAATCAGAACAAAATTGGCTGGCAGAGGATGGCCGTTGGGGGTGAGATCAGGCCAGCAGGGGAGCGTAGTTGGGGGCGAGATCAGGCCAGCAGGGGAGGGCCGTTGTAGGCAAGATCAGGCTGGCAGGGGAGGGCAGTTGGGGGTAATTAGGCAGGCAGAGGCAGTTGGGGGCAACCAGGCTGGCAGGGGAGAGCAGTTGGGGGAGAGATCAGGCTGGCAGGGGGGGGGGGCTGTTTGGGGTGAGATCAGGCTGGCAGGGGAGGGCAGTTGGGGGCAACCAGGCTGGCAGGGGAGGGCAGTTGGGGGTGATCAGGCAGGCAGGCAGAGGCAGTTAGGGGCAATCAGTCAGGCAGCAGGTGAGCAGTTAGGAGCCAGTGGTCCCAGATTGCGAGAGGGATGTCCGACAGGGATCGGGCCTAAACTGGCAGTCGGACATCCCCCAAGGGGTCCCTGATTGGAGAGGATACAGGCCGGGCTGAGAGACCGCCCCCCCCCTCTGTGCATGAATTTCATGCACTGGGCCACTAGTACTAGTATAAATGTCTAACCACTATGCTGTACAGCTGAAACTAATGTAATATTGAATGTCAACTGAAATTGAAAGGTAAAAAAAAAAATTTTTAAAGAATATGCCAAACAATGACAATGTTGATACAGTAAATAAAATGAGATACTTAATTCGAACACTAATTTTCTTATTTAGCCTTCTAATGAGGAAGAAAGACAGAAAGGAGGGAGAGAAAGGAAGAAGGAAAGGAGGAAGGGAAGCCAAAAAGGACAATCTTTGCTGTTTGTTATCCATTTTCTTTCTGGTCAGAATCACAAAGAGTGCACCACAGATGCCGTCTGTGATACTCATCAGAGCTGTGCTAGATTGCTATTTGAGAGTGGATCTCTCCACCGAACCCAAGCAGGAACTTGTCAGGATCTCCATTTCTGTTACTGATATGAAGTCTTGAAAACTGAAAGTGTTCCTGTAATATGGTTCAGTTATGTGGCTGTCTTACCACTAGAATTTGGATGAAATTACTGTACTATGAACAGTCTTTCAGTAACTCCATACTTGAAGTGCAGTTAAATCATATTTCTAATTTAATAGTGAAAGGATTCTTTATATTCTAGAAAATAATCCCAGTCATAATTTCATATCATCATTCAGAAACCCAATAAGAGAACACTTTTTATCTGATCACAATACAATTTACCCAAATTTCTTTTTTTAATTTTAGCCTTTTTACTTTAAAAAATTAATGCATTTTAAATCTCTTGAATGAGCAACTGATATATTTGATTGAGATCAGCTGAGACCACATTGTCTAACTGCATGGAGCTCAACTTATTTTAAATGTAGATTTTTTTTTTCAGACTTAAGCGCTCATTTAAATTTATCTTTTGAACTCCTGCTGTGTGTAGCACACTGAATTAGTATTAAAAAAGCAGATTATTTAAAACCATAGAATTTGGGTTAGTGAAGACAGAATTGATAAGATCCCATTTAGAATGAGAAAGAAAATGGGTTCACACTCAAAAGGCTTAATTTCAAAGTAACATATCAATAAGACAAAAATTATCCATCTATCTATGTGTGCGATATATAGAAATAGATATATATCGATATAGAGATATGTACTCACAAAATCATTCCATCTTAGTTTTGGTAAAGACCTTAGAAGTTATTTATTCCAACCAGGCACACAAAATATATTTTTTTCCTACTCAAGCATGCTTGACAAATTATTCATTCAAACATAACCTGTTTCTACTTGAACACTTCTACTTAGGAGCACCTCACTTCTTTTCAAGAAAACCTATTTTAGTTTTGGATAGTCCTACCTATTAAAAAGCTCTTCCCTGGTCTGGCCGGCATGACTCAGTGGTTGAACATTGATCTACGAACCAGGAGTCACGGTTCAATTCCCAGTCAGGACACATGTCCAGGTTGTGGGCTCAATCCGTGTGCGGCATATAGGAGGCAGCCGATTGATGATTCTCTCTCATCATTGATATTTCTCTCTCTCTCTCTCTCTCTCTCTCTCTCTCTCTCTCTCTCTCTCTCTCTCTCTCTCTCCCCTCCCCTCTCCTCTCCCCTCCTCTCCTCTCCTCTCCTCTCCTCTCCTCTCTTCTCCCTTCCTCTCTGAAAATCAATAAAAATATATTAAAAGAAAAAAACCCCTTCCCTGTATTATGCTGAAATTGACCTACAAAAACTCCCAGTGTTGCTTAGTCTTGGCTTTGCCCTCTCCAGAACAAGGCAGAATGAGCTGAATCCCTTCTCTACATGACACTCACCTCATTCCTTGTAGACTTCTTATCTTTTCCTGTCTTCTCCTAGTTGTTATTTCTCTCTAATAGCTTCATTTCATCAATAGTATAGGCCTCAGTTTCCACACCTGTATGGTCCTTTCCAGCTATAAAATCCTAGGAGGCTGTAAGTTACTTCAAGTAGTCATTCATTCAACAAACATCACTGGCTGTCTACATGTGCTGACTGCTGTAGCATAAAGAAAGTGTGTGTTTAAATGCTAACACTAGTATTCTTGGATGGCTAGATTTGGATTTTATTCCGTCTCTTAGTTTATCTGTATTTTCCAAACGTTCCATCATAAACGTGCATTATGCTGGTAACCAAGGAAAACGTGGTAAGTTATAGACATTAGAGAGGGATATAAGATGCTTAAAAGAACGAAAAGCGTCCCATTGTTCATTTCAAGGCCAACAGACCGGCTTCATCAGAGACAGGCAGTTCCAAACACTAGTTAAGACCCAGAGGAAAATCATTTTCAAATCTAATTTTTTCAAAGTCTCCATTTTATATTTTATATCATCTGACTTCAATATTCTTTCTTTTTCACAGCTTCACAGCCTATTCCATTCTTAAATGCTATTTTTTAAATTCCATTTATTTCTTTTTTGTCACCATCCTGCCTAAGAACCTAGCAGCTCCTGCTTCTCCTCAGCCCCCTCACAAGCCCCCGAGGTGCCAATGTCCTCCTTTGCCTCTTGCACAACCACCTCACTGCCCTCTGTTTCCACTCTGTCTTTCCTCTGCAGGGAGCACTCCCCCCAGATCCTCAGGGGGCAGGTTCCTTCCGGTCATTCAAGTTGCAGCCTGCAGCCGGAGTGTCAGGGCCTCAGAAAGCAGAGCCTGCCCACCCACTTGCTACCACAACACCTAGAGCAGTGGTCGGCAAACTGCGGCTCGCGAGCCGTGGTTTGCCGCTCTGTTGACTAATGAGTTTGCCGACCACTGACCTAGAGTGTTGTTTTTCTCCTCATATTTATCACTGGGGGTTTTTTTGTTTGTCTTTATTTGCGTGTCTGTTTGTTACCTGTCTTTTCTGCTTTAAAATGTAACTCCCGTGAGAAAAGGATCCTGGTCCGGTATTTACCACTGTACCTCAATATCTAAGACACTGTCTGGTACCTAGTAAGTATTTAGTAAATATTTGTTGAATTAATGGATAGATAGCTGATTATTCATCCCCTAATTCGGGCCATTCCGTCTATCTACATATAAAGTGCCATATCACCTCCTAATATAATGGAATATCTGCATTGTCGTAGCTAATGTAAACAAACGATTCTGTCTAAGGCATAGAGGTTTCTACCAGGGACTGTGCCTCTGTGGTTGTCTCAGCCTCAGTGTCAGTCAGTGAAACACACCTACAAGGATGCAGGTGGCACCAACCAGTCTTGCCGTAGAGTATCATTGGGCATGTCTTGTATTTTACATGGTACACATGAGTTTTTACTTTTACTAAATAACACCTGACAACATGTCATTCAACTAATGTTTGGGCTAAATGTCCTAAAACACAGTATCTTTTACCAGAGAAAAGACAGCCAACTCCACAGGCATATTGATTGCATATCTTAAATGGCCTGGGGACTGTTTATGTACAAAGGTTGACATTGCTCGAGCTCAAGCTGAGCTGTGGATCTAGTGCGGCCTTGTATGGGTGAGGCTTTTTGTCCCCATATCTCACATTTTATTGAAAAATCACTGCAAATTTATCCCTGCCCAAAGTATTGTAATTTTAGGACAGAAAAATAAAACACAAAAACTCCTGTTCATTCTTCCCTGAACAAGAATGGAGAGGGGATTCCTTGGGGATTTCCCCCCCAGCCAGCAGCCCAAGTGCACTGTCAGCTACAACGGGTTCCTAGGAAGAACGCCCAGGGAGGCACAGGCGTGGGAAGCAGGGAAGGAGCCTGAAGCTGCCTCCCAGAAAGGGAGATCCCTAGCGAGAACTGTGCTGCATCTGCGGAGGAGGGAGAAGGTCACGCAGGCAGCTGGCAAGCCTGCAACCACATGCCAGAAACACTTCCTTTATCACCCGTTAGCGGGGAGGGAAAGAGCCAGTCAGCATCTAATATTGAGTTTAGCTAGTTAGTCCGGCTAGGAGCCTCACCTTCAAATTCATCAGACACGTTTAAGCTTCTTCTGTGGGCCAGGCCCTGTGCGGGGTGCTAGAAATAGAAAATTGAATAAGACCTTCTCTGCCCTTAAAGAGCTAGAAGAATCACAGGTGTAAGCATCTCAGGAGACCACTCAAATATAGCTCATCACGTGGCGTAGTTATTATGGGTTTACATGTCTGTCTCCACACTAGACTTTGACCTCTTACAGGCAGGACTGTGTCTCATCCTTCATTATATTCTCAGCCCTTTGAGAGGCTGGTGCAGAGAAAGGCGCCACAAAGTTTTGCTGGATGAATAAATGAGCAAAAATAACAATTGATTCCTCTAATGCATCTATTTCATCTAAGCATCTCTTCTCTAATGGATGCTTTAATAACATAACAAACTTACTGACTAATGGAAGATGAACTTTGGGCCCCTGACCTCAAAGTCACGATTCACTTGGTTCCAATATTACGATGATGATTGTACGCATTTTAATCAGTGTTTTTATAGCTCTACCTTTGCCCTAAGGGAGGTATTCTTGTGAGCAAATTTTGGAAAAGAAAAATGGAGTATGTGAATGGGGGGAAATGAAGATGCATGGACAAAGGAAAGTATAATGGTCACAGGCAAGAACAAGAGCAGGGCCTGGCCAGTGTGGCACAATGGTTGAGTGTCAACCAATGAACTAAGAGGTCATGGTTCAATTCCTGGTCAGGGCACATGCCCAGGTTGTAGTCTCAGTCCCCATGCAGAAGGCAGCCAATCGATGATTCTCTCTCATCATTGATGTTTCTCTCTCTCTCTCTCTCTCTCTCTCTCTCTCTCTCTCTCTCTCTGTCTCTCTCTCTCCCCCTTCTCCCTCTCTGAAAGCCATAAAAAATATATTTTAAAAAATTAATTTTAAAAAAGAATAAGAACAGGGATCATAACTATAAATCCTTCTGGCTAATTAACTGAGCCTATTAAAATCTACTAACACTTAAATTCTAGAGCTCTGAACTCTTCCCATGCCCCAGTTCTCTGTCCTTTGAACTTCCCTTGGGATATTGCTTGTGATCATTTAAAATGTCCAAAAATTCTTTGATTCTCCCTTCGATATACGGAGCTTAATTCTCCTCCCCTCGAGTGTGTGCTGGGCTTAGTGATTCACTTCTAATAAATAGAATAAGGTGGCAGTCATGGTGTGTGACTTTACACATTAGGTCATAAAAGGTACCGTGGCCTCCTCCTTGCTCTCCCTCCTGAATCACTTGCTCTGGAGCAAACCCAGTTACCATGTCATGAGGACCCTCCGCAGATGAGGAACCAGGGCATTCTAGCATACCCAGCAAGGACCTGAGGCCTCCTGTCACCAACACTGTCTGAAAAGCCACAGACAAATTGGTAATTATCATGTTCAAGAACATGGATAGTGAGAGTTTAATGCTAACTACTAATTTCTTGTTCTAGAAATATGGGTGACCTTCTTTTCTGTGTTAATTTTAATGCGGGGGTGCCGTATTCAAAACAACACAATAGCTAAACTCAGCTCTAGTGACATAAACTTAAAAATTATGTTCATATAGAAATTTTGTTTCACTAATATATACAGTTAGTCTCTGTATATACTGTAGATCTGATAGGCACCTCAGAAATATTAAATGATTGAAGAAAATTGGAGAAGATTCTGGGAACTGCTTTTACTATAGGACTATGTACTAGTAAGAAGCTACTGACTTGGGTGCCCTCCTACCAAGAAGATTATCTGTCTCCACCACCCCTTCGTTCTTCCTTTTGCTTTCTAAGACAGCCTCACCTCTTTGAAGTAGGTGGAAGAGATTAATGGATTAAATGCTACTTAAATCATTCTTATTTATCAAATATCCAAAAAAAGATAAAATCTTCTGGAAATAAAATAAAGTATTCTTTGGGAAATATCAATGGAATCTTGGGATAGGTACAGACTTCTGTAGATAGATTACATGAAGATTTGATCTATTGTGCATTCATTGGAAAACCGGCAAAAGTTCCTTTGTTCTTGTATTTATTTCATTTCTTTTCATTTTTAACAAACAAAATTTGATTTTCAAAAACAACATAAAGCATAGATAAGAATCATTTTACAGTGGCTTTTGATAAACCCTCATAAATGATATAGATGAAAATATAAAATGGTATAGGGTAGTCTTTGATAAATGTATGGGTAGTTCTAGTCTTTAGTTCTGTATTCAAGTCAGAATGATTTAAGTAGAGCTATCTGCCCATTTTGCTTTTTATAAAATAAAAGACTTTTTATAAAATAAAATAAAAAATACTGAATGATTTTCTGATGACAAACTCTTAAACTGCTCATTGGCTTAGTAAATAAAACATCAAATGCACAACCATACAGAGTTCAGGGGAGAATTAGTGAACTCCTTGTGAGCAAAGTGGCATTTGAATTTCCTCCATTCATTGGACTAAGACATATAATATACCATGCAATAATGGGTACAAATTGATGGTCAATACATGAATACTTCCTGATGATAAAGAAAGCAATTCTTTTTTATGGGGGTAACCAGTGTTTACCTCTTCCTCCCAGATAATTAGTTGTTGTCATCCTCTTAGATCTTATATTAGTCAGGGTTCTCTAGAGAACCAGAACCAGTAGAATATATATATTTGGTTTGGAGATATATTTTCTTTCATCCATTTCATCTAATCTCAGCTTTCTTTATTTAACATATTGATTTTAATTTATATTAAAATTACTCGGTATTATTTGAAATATACATCAACTCCTGGCAACAGCAGCTACCTTTGGTCCTTCCAGGACCAAGAGGGCTGAAAGCATGAAGAGAAAGTGAGTAAAAGGCAGAGAGGTATTAAAATTATCAATACCACCCAGCTGGCATGGCTCAGTGGTTGAGCATAGACCTATGAACCAGGAGGTCATGGTTTGATTCCCAATCAAGGCAGATGCCCAGGTTGTGGGCTAGATCCCCCAGTGTGAGGCATTCAGGAGGCAGCCAATCAATGATTCTTTCTTATCATTGATGGTGTTTTTTTCTCTCTCTCCTCTCCCTTCCTCTTTGAAATCAATTTTAAAAAGATATTATAAAAACTGAAATAATAAAATAAAATTATCAATACCATCTATGAGCCACATGCAAATAATTGGAGACAGAGTTTGATTTCCTATAAAAAGTTGAATTGTGTGGTGAAATCTGAAAATAAAAAATTTAGAGGCTTATTCTATCTTAGTTACCTTTTATCCAAAGAGTAAAAATGGATTAATAGATAAAATAAATAACATCAAGTCAAGCCCCCAAATCAAATTATTATGGTTATTAAACACCATTTGCTTCCTACATCAAAAAGCTTAGGTAGTCATAGAAAAGGGATGAGCAATCAAATATTCTATTTCTGTGTCCTGCACATCTCTGAAGTGAAAATTCAAATACAGGATTGACTACCAGTACTTGATCTGACTACAGAACATAAGTAGCTAGATCACTCTATCTTTAAACATAAGTGTAACAAAAGATTTAAATAATTAAAAGTAATCTGAGTGTGTTGTGTTTCTGTGATGGTAACAGGGTGTTTATTGAAGCCATTTATAGCCCCCAACATAGAGAATACACTTGGGAAAGCTACCGTGGAAGATAACCACTTCCTTGACTAAGTCATTCCTTGTGACTCATTGGGTCTTCTAAAGATAGTCTTCCTTTTCAAAATGAGCCTTTTTTATTCTAAAGTATTTGTTCTCTACCTATGGTGAATAGACATTGAATTGTGACCATCAAATTCAAGAGTCACTTCATAGATTAGGTTTTAGATTTCACAGGTCAGGTGGCAATAATACAATTTCATCTTTAAAATTGGAACTATTTATTTTATTAGTGAAGTTTGATTTTATGGATTTACCAAATCACAGTGATTATTTGGACCAATAACAAAGACATAACCCATTCAAAATAATAGCTTTGCACCCTTCAGGTTGCTTGGGATGGGTGAGAACACACACACATGCACACACACACAGACACACACACACACACACACACACACACACACACACAGAGCCCTATAAATTTAGGTAGAGGTTCTGGCTCATTCAGCCAAGGATCCTGAGCATGTGATAGAGGTGAAGTGGCCACACAAATGGAACCTGCATATTCCCAGTCCAGCTTCCTCCAGAGTCCCTATGATGGGTGTGCAGCTGCTGGTGACACGAACTCCACAAGGCAGGCCTTTTACATTTGGGCTTTGCGTCATTACTCAGGATTTACATAGTCCATCCTGAACCCATTCTGTTCTCAGGCTAATGCAGAAGTTAGGAGAGGTGGGGCCTCATGCTGTGTATCCATCAAAAGATGGGGAGAAAAGGGCAGAAAGTGGCCCCGAACTCCCTGGCACCATCTCCACCTCTAGCTCCCTGGCTTTCCAAACAGCCTAGCACCATTCCCAAAGGGGAGAGCCTAGCTTTTTAAAAAAATGTAAAAGTACATATGGACTTTGAGAAAACAGTAGAAGGAAACACAAAGATGTCAATAATTTATCTATGGATGGTGAGATTAAGAGATTATTCATTTTCATTGGCAATTTCAACAGTTTCTTAATTATAATGGCAATGTGTTGCTTTCATAAACATAAAATAAGTTGTTTGTTTGTTTTTTCTCTTCTTAATGCCTGCCCTGTGTGTCAGAACGAGGTTAAGAGACTTGGGCTCTCATTTCCCTCAGCTGCTCACTGCCTTGGCAGGCTGGGGGCGTCCCTTTCCCTCTCTGGGCCTCAGTTTTTTCATCTGTAGTTTGAGACCACTGGATTATATCCATGGTTCCCCAACTCAGCTGTCCATTGGAACTACCTGGGGAGCTTCCAAAACCCCTATGCCTATATCCCACCCCCGGAGATTGTGATTGCATCGGCCCTGGCCATGGTCTGGACCTTGGAATTTTGAAAAGAGCCCCAGGTGATTCAATGAGCAGACTAGTTTGGGAACCTCTGGATTCAATGATTTTTAAGGCTCTCTTCTGCTGTGCCGGTCTATGAGTATATGATTCTTCACTTTTGCCTAGGGCCATCCCTAAGTACCAGTTCTGTTTTTAGCAGTTGCTAAGAAAGAATATTCTAAAACGTTCCTAGGTGACCCATTTTGATGTCTTGCAATCATTTCAATCAGAGTACATTTTCTTTATGTCTAATCTAAATTCCTGCTGCAGCAGTTTAAGCCAGGGTGGGAAAAGGGACAGTCTAGTTATGATGGGCGTGGTTGTTGAATCCCTTGCACAAACTTATATCACCAGCATCAGTCATTTTTCAATCCCAACTAAATTCTCTCTCATGACCATATCTTTACCTAACAAGTTCCTTGTCAAGGTTCTGATAGTGAGGGGGAAATGCAACATTTCTTACCACCATATTGCCCAAAGAATAGCATCCCTAGATATATGTTCCTGTAGAGTTCTTAAATATAGTATATTTTTAATCTTTTAACATTTTAATTGCTTTCCTTCACCTTCTTTCCAGATTTCCTCTGTACTTCTTCAGTGTTTTCCCCCTTTATTCGTATATTTTAAAGTTAACAGATTTCAACAAAACTAATTGCAAGGGACATGTCACAAGACACATTCTGGGCAAACACTGAAGGTTCAACTAAAACGACTGAAAATACTGTGCCATTTACAAAATAATTATTTCCCACACTGAAAAAATATGGCTTAACACTCTTTACCATTGTACCCAGATTCAGGAAGGATGAATGACTTGAACATGAGCCCTCTTTTTATTTTTTCTTAAATGAGTTCCGCTGTTACACTAGCCCCAAGGCTAAATTTGTTCTTTGTATAAATTTGTTCTTTGTATGACCATTCACCGTGAATCTTCCTTACATCTTACTATGGCCATTCGTTTGCAAGTGAAAATAGAAACAGTTACCTGTCCTGGTTTCAGAACTCTGGTCTAGAACCCTGATGAAATCTGCCCTGAATGGAGGGACTTGGTTCCGCACCCCCGCTGTGTTACATCTGTGTTGTGGCAGCAGCCCGCAGGCATGTCACAACTTTGAAACGTTTTGCCTCATTGCTAACCATGAGGTTGATTGAGCAGCATTGTGATCCACTAAGATTATTCCAGTTCTTCGTGATTTTTACAGGATCTTTGCAATATTTTCAAAAGAACAGGAGCATTTTACAGAAAGCTGCTGGATTTATGCTGACTGCTAAGAAACCTTTATGTCATAACTTGAACCATGCTGTATGCTTTATCTCCCCTACACCAATGGTCTCTAAACTGGTCCTGTGATGAGATGGCTATGTGTCTAAAGCTTCCCTTGTATAAAATACGGATGCGAAATGTACAGACAGAAGACATCTGCTTCAGTAAAATAAGCACAAAGCAGAGAGCGCTGAGCTGTGTTCCACCTTGTTCTGTGTTAGATACCGGTTCTCTCCCACCTCACAGACTGTTTCCCCCAGTGGGAAAAGGGACAGTCTAGTTATGATGGGCGTGGTTGTTGGATTCCTTGCACAAACTTATATCACCAGCATCAGTCATTTTTCAATCCCAACTAAATTCTCTCTCATGACCATATCTTTACCTAACAAGTTCCTTGTCAAGGTTCTGATAGTGAGGGGGAAATGCAACATTTCTTACCACCATATTGCTTGTATCTATCTTCTTAACATCACAGAGCCGCAGGGCACAGCCCTTGGTCCTCTTCCCTCCCGCTACGTTGTCTCCTTAGCCATCTCTTTCAGTTCTGTGGACTTAAATAGTAACTATACCTTGATGGCTCTCAATCTGATTTTTCAACCTTGACCTCTTCCCAGAGATCCCTAATTGAATATCCAATTGCCTACTGATGCTGCCACTTGGGTTCTAATCTCCATTGTGTACTTTAACATATCTAAAAACCTAACCCTTTTTTTTTAACATAATTTTATTGATTTCAGAGAGGAAGGGAGAGGGAGAGAGAGATAGAAACATCAATGATGAGAGAATCACTGATCAGCTGCCTCCTGCATGCCCCCCCCTCGGCCCCCCGGGGACTGAGCCCACAACCCGGGCATTGCCCTTGATTGGAATCCAACCCAGGATCCTTCAGTATGCAGGCTGATGCTCTATCCACTGAGCAAAACCAAACACTTGATTTTCCACCCCAAAGCAGGCCTCACCCCAGTTCAGTCATAGCATCACAGTCTGCACAAAACAAAACCCAAATGGTGCCCTTTCTTCCCCTATAGCCTCACCTCCGATCCAACAGAACATCCTGTTGGACTAACATCCAAATGAAAGGAATTCAACTGAATCTATTATCAACCCTGTGCAAACTTTGCTCCACACCAGCATCATCCTGGCCCAAACTACTGCCACACTTCCTTCCTTGTCTCCCAGCTTCCAGTCTTGCTCCCTAGAGAATTCCAGGTTCTCTTCTCAGATGGTACATCAGATCCCATCCCTTCCCTCCAATAATGGCAGCTAAAATCTGCCAGCAGTCTCCCGTCACAAATAAAATGAGATCCAAAGTCCTTACTTATGGTCCATAGGACATGATCTGGCCCCTGTTATTATTCCCTCTTGTCCCTCCTCCCACCCCAATAAGGCATTCCAGCCACACTGGCTTTTCTGCCCATTCATCCCAAGCTCATCCCCATCTTATTCCCAGGTAAGAGCCTAGAAAGACCTTTAACAGGTCTTCCTTGATCACCTTTTTAGAAAGAAGTCTTCCCTACGTGTCCTATATAACTATTTCTTAACGTGCTAACAACTTTCTGAAATTATTTATTTATGTATGTACTTTTTAGTACTTATCTGCTTCCTCCAGACTGGAAACTCCATGAAGTGTAGGGATTTTTGTCTTATTTACTGTTCCTATCTCCTCTCTAGAATAATACACAGATAGCTAATCACCGATTGTCCTAGTGCAAATGAAGGAAAAGTATAGAAGTTATGTGAGTTTGTAGGGTTCTACCTTCTGTTGAATGTACCCAGAGGATCCTATTTATTTTCTTCAGTATAAGACGTTAGGACAATAGTGCTATTGCCACAATATCATAATTTGTTAGGCTAGCACTCATTTGGACATATCTGTCCTATTTTCTTTAGGAAAACTTGACCAAGTGGCAAGTGTTTATGATTTTGCAAAAGCTTGACTGAAGGGTGTGTTCCAGTTATGTAATGTAATTTTGAGCTAAAACACGCAACCAGTATTGTCACCATTTGAAAAGCATGATGCTGAATTACAGTTTATTCGAAGAAAAAATAAAGTACAAAAGTCTAGGAACAAATAAGTCTTTATTCAAAAACCATGTCAGTTGCTTTCTAATCTATACCTGATTTTGTAAACAAATTTGAATAATCATCTGGAAACTGAAATTTTCCTGAATCTTTATTTAGAGTCAAATCTTTATGTTTCCTTACCTCAAGGCCAAAGGAAAAAGAACATCAGTAGTATTACATCATCACAGATGACCTGCCAGAATGAATCTCCACATCTTCTACCAGAGAGAGTAGATTTTTCTCTTTTCAAGGAGAAAGCCTCTTCCTTCAACAAGATCATCAGATTCTAGATTTGATGATTAGTTTAGAGATTATGGTCACCATAACAACCAATACCTTTAACAGCCTGTGCTGAAAAATTTTTTCTCCTTAAAAGCCTATCATTAGGGGAAAAGCTACATCAGAACACTGAGGGGGTAGGGGAACAATGCTTTATATATGCTATATAAAGTATATACATAAAGTATACATAAAGTGTGTGTGTGTGTGTGTGTGTGTGTGTGTGTGTTTTCTTCTCCATGAAATGAATCAATACATTGGTTAGATTATTTCTTTTTTTAATGCAGTATTATATTAGTTTCAGGTGTACAACATAGTGATTAGGCATTTATATAACCTATGAAGTGATCACCCAATAAATCTATTACCCATCTGATTCTATACATAGTTATTGTAATACTAGAGGCCTGATGCACGAAGATTTGTACAAGAATGGGCCTTCCTTCCCCTGGCTGCGGTCACCACCTTTGCTCTGGCCGGAGCCGCCTTTCCACCTTCTCACACTGCCTAGTGGCCCGGAGCTGCTAGGGCGGTGCAGAACGCCTGCGTCCCGCCCTGCCCCTGGCTGCTCAGCACCTGTGTATGCAAATTAACCCACCATCTTTGTTGGGTTAATTTGCATACTCACACCTGATTGGCTGGTGGGCGTCACGGAGGTATGGTCAATTTGCATCTTTCTCTTTTATTAGTGTAGATTATTGACTATATTCCCTGTGCTATTCTTTACATCACCATGACTATTTTGCAGCTACCAATTTATACTCCTTAATCCCTTCCCCTTTTTCTCACATCCTCCCAACCCTCCCTCCCATCTGGCAACCATCAAAATATTCTCTGTATGTATGAGTTTGTTTCTTATTTATTTGTTCATTTGTTTTTTAGATTTTAGATATAAGTGAAATTATATGGTATTTGTTTTTATCAATATATATCAAAAGCTTCAAAATGTTTGTACCTTTTGACCCAACAATTCTTTAATAATCCTCAAGAAATAAACCACTCATATACAGAAAGATACATGCCCCAGGATATTTGATGCAAATTTTTGTAATAGCAATAATAGAAGGTGAAACATACTAAGATAAATCTATATAATGAGGTACTACAGGATCCTTAAAAATGATGTGATGGTTGTTTATTTACTGGCATGTAAATACATCCAAAATAAAAGATTAACCATCTCCTTTATGGTGGTCAGTAGGAGATGGGCCAAGATGCAGACTCATGATGTGGCTATGATTCTTTATAATAATTCAAGAAAGGGGGTCAGAACATTCATGTACAGTAAGGTTCCATTTTCACAAATAAATAATAAAATGATTTGATTGAGCATGACTGTATTCCAGCTACTATGCTAAATATTTTATATGTATTATGAAATTTAATCCTCACAATTACCCTATAAAGGTTAGTATTTTTAACTCCTTTTAAAAAATGAGAAAAGGATCTCTGAGAAGGAAGTAACTGGCCCTAAGACTGAGAGTTCATGAGTAATTGTTTTTATATGTAAACATAAGGGGAAAACCTAAAATAAGGTATACCAAAGTGCTCCCAGTTATTATATCTAGGTAGTAAAATTAATAGGATTAGTTTTTCTTTTTGTTCATCTATTTTTTCTAATTCACCTACAAGGAAAGAGTATTACATAACTTTATAAAAAATTGTTTTTTAACTATTTTATTTTTTTTAATCACCCAAAAACAAATACCTAAATGAAATAAAAGTCCTTTTCCTCTCACATTTTGAATGAATTTTAGAAAGTCTCCAAAATAGGCTCTTAATACCCACTTAAGTCTAGTTTGAAAGATTTGGATGATCCCTAATTTAAATACATTTTAATCCTTCTAGTCCCTGCCATCTGGACAGTTAATAGGCTCTGCGGATTCCCATTTGAAAACAGAGCTTGTTTTTAGTTTATTGTCATTAAATACTTAGTTAACGTGTGGGACTACAATTATCTCTGAAAACAACCTTTTAATTATTTAAATGTTGTGACAGCATAATTTAGCCTCAACAATTGACCTTTATATTTCTCTTGAGTCAGCAATGTTCTTCAGATTCTAAATATCCTTATAAAAAATAAATCACAAATTCTTTCTCCATGAAAAAAAAAAAAGTCCCTAATGCAGTTTTGTCTTTACAGCACTTAAACTGGGTTGTTTGCTCTTGGCTACTTAGCAGCATCCATTTCTGACAGACATATTGTGTAGTATCTCTTTGGACATTTAAATCATACAAGAAAAGTGGTATTATAAAATAACAATGATAATATTATTATGCCACCTTATTCTGGTATAACTCTTCATGGTTTACAGAAAAGTTTCTCAAAAATCTGAAAATGTAGAAAAGATTATTTGATTTGTCTAAAATCACTGCCCTATAGAGTGGTTGCACCAGGACAAGAGTCCACATCTTCTGACTTGTGATTCAAATATTTTGAACACCGCCCAAAAATTTCTTCTAGATGACTCTGAGATCCTTGAGGCCAAGAATTGTCTTTTTTCAGGCTCGTAGTTCAAAAACATAGACCTAGAATCAAGGGTTTAATACACACTGAATTTATTTAAGCTACACAACCTAATCTCTGCCTGTTGTCCTGTAGATAGACTTGCCAATTTGTCTTTTTGAGAACCAAAAGGGCCAAGAAATTCTTAATTCTTGCATTCAGATTCTAAGAAATCACTTCAAATGAGGCATAGTTCTCTGAACTAAGAGGACACAGGCCTTTGAACATCTACCCAATTTGACGGTGGGGGGAGACTAATTTGATGACAGTAGAGTAGGAAAGCACAGACTAGAGTCAGAAAGACCTATGTTTAAATCTCCGTTTTGCACTATGAGTCATTTTTCTTGGGCAAGTTATTTAATGTCTGTGACATCTGCTTCCTTGTTTATAAAAATGGAAATAATGCACAGAAGCCCATTTGAAGAATCAAATGAAATAGAGTGTAAGCTCGGAAACCATCCACTCACAACAGGTATTTATTGAGCATGTGTCGGGCAGTAGGATTCTTGACTATCATTTCATTGAATGGACAGAACTGGATAAGGGGCAAGTGAAAGAAAACTTTATCTCCTACTGCCCATTCAAACCCCACTTGTGAATTAGTTTTATCCTAGCCTCTGACTGAAATCACAGGTTGGTTTCTTATATGAACTTCCAGTGGCTATTGTAACAAAGCACCACGAAACGAGTGGCTTAAAACAAATGTATTATCTCACAGTCTGGAGCCTAGAAATCTGAAATCAAGGTATTGGCAGGTTCATGTTCTCTCACATCCCTAGGGAAGGACCTTTCCTTGCTTCTTCCAGCTTCTAGTAGCCCCAGGTGTTCCCTGGGCTGTGGCAGCATCACTCTAATTTCTGTTCCATCTTCACATGGCCATTTTCTCTCTGTGTCTATGTCCAAATTCCCTTATTCTTATAAGGACAACAGCAATACCGGATTAAAGATCCATCATAGGAACCTCATCCGAACTTGATTACATCTGCAAAGACATTTTTAAAGGTCACATTCACAGATACCAGAGGTTGCGACTTCACCATATCTTTTCAGGGAACACAATTTAAACCATAAGAGTCCCATAGCTTGCTGGTCACTCTAAAATAATAAAAAATCCTCCAGCCCGCCGAAACCGGTTTGGCTCAGTGGATAGAGCGTCAGCCTGCAGACTCAAGGGTCCCAGGTTCGATTCCGGTCAAGGGCATGTACATTGGTTGCGGGCACATCCCCAGTGGGGGATGTGCAGGAGGCAGCTGGTCGATGTTTCTCTCTCATCTATGTTTCTAGCTTTCTATCCCTCTCCCTTCTTCTCTGTAGAAAATCAATAAAATATATTTTTAAAAAAATCCTCCAGCCCAACCAGCATGGCTCAGTGGTTGAGCATGGACCTATGAATCAGGAAGTCATGGTTTGATTCCTGGTCATGGCACATGCCTGGGTTTCAGGCTCAACCCCCAGTAGGGGACGTGCAGAAGGTAGCTAATCAATGATTCCCCTCATCATTGACATTTCTAGCTCTCTCTCTCTCTTCCTCCCCTTTACTCTCTGAAACCAATAACAATATATTTTTTATTGTTTAAAGTATTATATGTCTCCTTTCCCCCCCCCCAATTAACTGCCCCCAGCCACTCCCACCCCCAAGGGAAAACCCCCACCACCCTAGTGTCTGTGTCCATTGGTCCTGCTAATATGCATGCATGCAAGTCCTTTGGTTAATCTCTACACCACCACCACCACCACCACCCGCCTTCTCCCTGAGGTTGTATGGTCTGCTCAGTGCCACCTTGTCTCTGGATCCATTTTTGTTCATCAGTTTATGTTGATCATTATATCCCACATATGAGTGAGATCATGTGATATTTATCTTTCTCTGACTGGCTTATTTTGCTTACCATAATGCTCTCCAGTTCCATCCATGCTGTTGCAAATGGTAATAATTCCTTCTTTTTTACTGCAGCATAGTATTTCATTGTGTAGATGTACTACTGTTTTTTAATCCACTCATCTGCTGATGGGCACTTAGGCTGTTTCCAAATCTTAGCTATTGTAAATTGTGCTGCTATGAACATAGGGGTGCATATATCCTTTCTGATTGGTGTTTCTGGTTTCTTGGGATATATTCCTAGAAGTTGAATTACTGGGTCAAATGGGAGTTCCATTTTTAACTTTTGAGGAATCTCTATACTGTCTTCCACAGTGGCTGCACCAGTCTGCATTCCCACCAGCAGTGCACGAGGGTTCCTTTTCTCCACATCCTCACCAACACTTGTTTTGTTGATTTGTTGATGATAGCCATTCTGACAAGTTTGAGATGGTACCTCATTATTGTTTTGATTTGCATCTCTCGGATGATTAGTGACTTTGAGCATGTTTTCATATGTCTCTGGGGCTTCTGTATGTCCTCTTTCAAAAAGTGTCTATTTAGGTCCTTTGCCCATTTTTTTTCATTGGATTGTTTATCTTCTTTTTGTTAAGTTGTATGAGTTCCCTGTAAACCTTGGAGATTAAACCCTTATCGGATATAACATTGGCAAATATGTTCTCCCGTGCAGTGTGCTTTCTTGTTGTTTTGTTGATGGTTTCTTTTGCTGTGCATAAGCTTTTTATTTTGATGTAGTCTCATTTGTTCATTTTCTTCTTAGTTTCCATTGTCCTAGGAGCTGTATCAGTAAAGATATTGCTACTACATATGTCTGATATTTTGCTGCCTATGGATTCTTCTAAGATTTTTATGGCTTCCTGACTTACATTTAAGTCCTTTAACCATTTTGAGTTTGTTTTTGTGTATGGTGTAAGTTGGTGATCTAGTTTCATTTTTTTGCATGTATCTGACCAAATTTTCCAACACCATTTATTGAAGAAGCTGTCTTGACTCCATTGTATGCTCTTGCCTCCTTTGTCAAATATTAATTCAGCATAATGACTTGCGAATAACAATATATTTTTTTAAAGAAGATCACCAATCCTTACCCTTCAAGGAACTCCTTTTGGAATCCATGATAGCTTCAGGTTGGCTTGCCCTTGGTGGCTCAAACCTGGTCACGGGAAATACACATCCTTGACCATTCACTTCATGAAAATACTCTCCCCTGGTCCCTTCAATGTTAGCTGCTTTATAAGGAATATAGACTAGATGTTGGGGCGATATATATATCTTTTTGCAAGTCCTACATAGGTAATAAGACACCAATTGTTTTACTATATTTTCCTTCCTTTTTTTTTTCTTTTCTTTTTGGAACCACAACCAAAGAGTTTCATTGTAACTTTCTACTGTAGTTTCCTTCATTCCTGATAGGAAAGAAGCTGCATACACTATCTATGACCTTGTATTTCTAAACAGAATGAACTTGGTTTGTCTCAGAAAATTAAGTGACAAGAGACAAACAGAAGGGCTCTGTTCTGCTCTTTCCTCCAACCAAGATAATATTTGCCAAGCAACAGCATTGATTGATCCTTAATGCTAAGGACAGGTAAGAGCTGCAGAGCCGGGTGAGGGAAACAAGGATGCATTAATGAAAAGGTTATAGAGTAGGAATTAGGAGATATGGGTCTGGCCCTGGTTCAGTTATTAATAGGTAGTGACATTGGACAAATCACTGATGAAGGTCAAATAAGTTAATATACTTGAAAGCTCTTTAAAAGTTATAGATATTCAAGGTGACAATATTGTTGCTCTTAGTAGAAAGCAATGCAGTTTTGTCACTAATCCTCTTATTTCTTAGCTTAGAAAATCTCTGATTCGCTCTTTCCTCTCTGTTTCCATTGTAATCACCCTGATCTCATCCCAGATTACTGCAATAGCCTCCTAATTTATCTCTCTTCTGCCCCACCCCCCACAATTCATCCCCAGGAGGAGGGGGTGGATCAGATATTCCTAAGGCTTCTTACTTCCTGCTGTGATGCTGATTCTATAGGACAAAAAACCAGGAAAAGAAAATGTGGCTGTTTCTTTCCCTATCCCACTCCATCCTTAGCCTTGACCATGGTTCTAATAAGGCATTTGACTTAACAGTTAAAGATTAGCTAGGTAGATAAGTAGATGGGTAAGTGGGTAGGTGGGTGGGTGGTAGATATAAACCCATAAAATTGAGGGGGCTGGGAAGCCAGTTAAGAGAAGATTCAGCTATTTCACACTTTCAATAACTCTCCAAAGATGGTTTTCTTTACTGTTACAATGTATGACAGTGTATGTCTTTTTATTTTAATTTGCTTTCAATCCATGGTGATCTGGCTCCCACCCGTATTCCATGGACACTGTTCTGGGTGAAAGCATTGCTTCATTACTAGTCACACTCACAGACGCGCTCCAGCCCAGTCTAATCTCTCACGTCCTCCGCTAAGATTCTCTTCCGTTGGATTTTCTGACCCCACACTCTTCCTCCCTCTGGAGGGAGTTCTTGCTCCTCTGCCTATTCCTTGTTCTCCAGAGTGCAACACCCAGCAGCCTGCTCTCCAGTCCTAACACCATCTCACTGGTTGAACACAGCCCCTTGTGTGAGTCCAGTCAACACGTACATGCTGATGACTCTAAAATCCTCATCTCTGGTTCTGGTTTTCCTCCTGAGACCAAACCCATGTAGCACGCAGCCTAATCAGCATCTATGCTCAAACACATCAAAGGCAGTTTACACAGAACATACCCAGATCTGAGCTTTTCACTGTAACCCTACTTTGCCTTTTCTGTTCCTTAAGTCAGAGAATGGGGTCCTCCAAGGAAAAGCCTCCTCTCCTCACCCTCCCTCCCCAGTTTCTCTCTCCTTTCTCCCCAACATCTATGACTCCCCCAACATCTAATCAAACACCAAGTCCTATTGATTCCACTAAATATCTCTCAAGTCCACCCATTTCTCTCCATCTCCACTGCCAACACCCTATTCTGGTGGCATCATCTCTTATACAGACAACTCTAACAGCCTTGTAACTGATCTCACCGCCTCCAAAGTGTAAAAATGGAATGTCCCACTTATTCCATTCTCTTCACTCCAGCCAGAGAAATCTCGCTAAAACACAGATCTGCATGACCTTCTACATGTTCTTAAAGTCCAAACTCATTGACCTGCTTATTATAAGGTTCTTCGTGATCTGGACCATTCTTGCTTCTACATCCTCAACCCTGACTCCCACCTTGATATGTACACTGGCATCATCATAAGTTATCAGTTCCTAGAATAGGCCATGTAATCTTCCTCCTAGCTTTTTCATATGCTATTCCTCCTATCAGAGATGTTCTTTCCTCGCCCCATTACCTGCTAATTTCTGTTCACTCTTAGGGTCTCCATTGGTTTTCATTGCTTCCAGAAGAGCCTAGAACTCCTGAGTCTAATTTGGGTTTCCCTCCTCTTTGCTTCTAGAGTACCTATTCTCCCCTTATCCTACAGTACTATACGGCATTTGTCCATGTCCCACCAGACTGCACACTCCAGTAGCAGGATTAGCATCTGTCTTATTCATTGCTATACCCATGACTAGAATATTGCCTGCTACATAGTAGGCTTGTCAATAACTTGGCTGAATGAGTGAATTAACTGTATAAGTATATATAATAAATTACTTTGAGAAGATGCTACTCTTCAAATTTTATGAATCATTTCAATAAAAAGGTTATGTATGAAAAATCAATTTTATAGACATTAGAAAAGCACTACTATCTTGTACATCTAAGTATTTCTTTTTTAAAACATTATGCCTGACCCTTCCAAATGTGTTCCTAATTACATAATAGCTCCCAAGACCAATACAATATATGTCATTTGTTAAAGTCCAACAATTCTTGCCAGTACAGTCTAATATAAACCCATCCATTGCCTCTTCTCCATTGTTTGGTAGGCTCTGTAGAAAAGAGTGCTACCACGGCAGATTTTTCTCCCAGGCCATGGAGTCGCTGGCCTGGCATTTTATTGGTTTTCTTTTCTGTGTTAGGATGCTGGGTATGAGTCTGTTGCTGCCAAGAAGCTAGATGCAATGCCTAGTATCCTTGGCAGAGAAAATATTTCTCTAGTTCTATCCAAATTAATCCTCACAGGCCAATAAATCAAAACACAAGGAGAATGTGTGATAATTTTGACCATCTGGAAGGCATGGGTGGGTGTAACAGAAACTACCTAGCTCCACAGTAGTTAGGAACAGCTGGATATCAGCTCCAGGCAGCATGAACACGTTCCCCTCCCCACTCCACCCCGAGATGAGATACTACCACCCTGGTCCAAGGCAGGGGGGCTCCTGGCTGTGTTTCAGAATTCTTGTCTTGCCCTTGAGTCAGCTAGTTTGATTTCGGTGTCGAAGAAAGCAGTTTCTGCCATTTTCCTCCCCATTATCTTCATAAGATTACAAACTGGATCTAGACTCTATCTTCACACCTAGTCAACTGTTGTGACCATCAGGTAGTCAAAAAAAGGGGGAGGGGGGAGGGGAAAAAGGCAAAACATCAGTACAATATGACAAATAAATATAAGTGATTTTTTAATTTGACTTGCCCATCAACATGACTGGCCCAATATTTTTCCCATAAATAACCCTAAAGGATGGGGGGAAGTGTCACTGTGGAAGGTAGTGTCAACATTGGCATTAGATATAGCCAGTTGGTGCAAGTATGCCATAACTGGTTTGGCTCAGTGATGGAGCATTGGCCTGTGGACTGAAGGGTCCCAGGTTTGATTCCAGGCAAGGGCACATGCCCGGATTGTGAGCTTGATCCCCAGAGGGGGGTGTGCAGGAGGCAGCCAATCAATGATTCCCTCTCATCATTGATGTTTCTCTCTCTCTCTGAAATCAATAAAAATATTTTTTTTAAAAAAAGAAAGCATTACATATGTCCCCTTTTCCCCTCGTTGACCTCTTTTACACTGCCCCCGCCTCCCACCCCTGGCCTTCACCACCCTATTGTCTGTGTCCATGAGTTATGCATATATGCATACAAGTTCTTTGGTTGATTACCTCCCACCCCGCCACCTCCCACCCCAGCCTTCCCTCTGAGGTTTGGAAGTCTAGCAGGTAAAATTTTTTATCACCAAGTAAAATGTTGCAAAGGAAACTGCTTCTAAGACAATCTCTCTGGTGGCCTTGCCCTGCAGCAAAGAAAGGAGAGGAAGAAGGAGCCTGTTTATAGGCTCAGACACCTTAAGCTTGCTTTAGTTGTAGCTGAACATGCTCCCCTGGTGGGTAGCTCAGTGCTTTACAGCAGCCTTATCCCATTTTAATGTGAGAAAGCTGGGACATAGATTTGGTAACTTGTTCAAGGTCACACCACAATTCAGTGATGGAACTGGAATTCCAACCAGTCTAGTTCCAAAACTCCTGCCCTTAACCACTATTCCCAATACAGAGAATGTTTGCATGTTTCATAGGCCTTGAAACAATTATAGAACTTAAACGTTGTTAGTCACCAGAAAATAATTTCTTTATCAAACAGTCTCTCTTATTTAAATTATTTTAAAAGCAACAACAATAAAGGAAATCAAAAGGTTGGGGGAGGAAAAGTTAGAAACTACCCAGAAATCCCACTACACTAATAAATTAACTGTTTTCGTTTTCTCCTGTTTCTTCCAGTCTTTGTCCAATCTGTACATACAATTATATGTAGTTTCAAAGGCCATTTTCAATGACTAGTTAATATTCAAAAGATAAATGCATCAAATGAGTTGTCTTCCCAAAAACATACCAAAATTACTTTAATTCTTCCCTCCACATATTGGGTTTCATTTCCTTTTGTGGAAAAATAAAACAACAAAATCTTGACGAATTCTGATTCACACAGCAGATGTGAGGATTAGAGAACCTGCTGGATCATTCATTGGAGATGAGTTTCATTGGAAACAATCACATACACACAAACTGTGTGTGGTAAATTCCTATCCCTGCCCGTTTCTCAAGATTCACCAAATTCATCCCACCAACAATCTCTGTTTTCATGGACCTTTCTATGCTTATGCCCTGGGTCTCTACATCAGCATTTCCCAAGCTGTGTTCTGGAGAACACCCTACTATCTCTCTCTCTCTCTCTCTCTCTCTCTCTCTCTCTCTCTCTCTCTCTCTCTCTTTCTCTCTCTCTCTCTCATTTGGGGGTCATCCCCCTCTTAGATAGTTAGTATGTATATTAATGTATACTAACATTTGAAGGTCCTGGGAAGTCACGCAGCAAAGATCCTGTAGTTCACATTTGTCCAGAATTTGCCAACTCGGCTACCTCCAGGAGCCAGGCAGGTAAAGTGATGGCCTGCTGGTGACCGTGATGAAGTAGGGGACCGCATGTGCCACCTGAGAGTGCTGCTTCCAGACGTGTGGGCCTAATATTCACAGATCTTCATGAAAGGTCTGAAATCTGGGTTTGAGGTGAGATTTTGTATCTAAGCTTAGGAGGGAAAACGTCTCTTGGCTAGATCTGGCCTATAGGTTTAACCTAAAGCCTCTCAAGCCATTTGACCACAGCACTCTTTGTTCCTAGTGTGCCCTCTGGGGGATGCTGCGGCTCTTCATTACCGCCAGCCCTTTGAGGGAGCCCCGTCATTAGGTCCCTTCTCTGCACCTCAACTTCCTTCCATGCTCTATACTCTGACCCCAAGTGTGTTCCAGTTACTCTGGATATGTAATAAATTATTCCAACACATATGGCTTAAAATAACAATGTTTATTTTGCTTCAAAAATCTGTAATTTGTGTGCAGCTGGAAGGGGGTGGCGCCTCTTTGGTGCATAGGTGTCAGCATGGCTTGAAGGCTGGAGTGCGGATCCTCTGAAGCCCTGTCACTCACAGGCAGACAGCCGGTGCTGGTAGTCACTGAGACTTTAGCTGCATGGATGCCAGGACACCAAAATGGCCTTTCTCTGAGGCCTGGGCTTCCTTGCAGCCTCATTGCTAGATTCCAAGGAGATTCCAAGGGTGTGTCCAGAAAGAAAGAGGGAGGCAGAAGCTCTATCACCGTTTAGGATCTAGTATTAAAAGCCACACCAGGTCACTGTCATCACATTCTGTTTGTCACGGGAAGTGTTCAGAGACAGACGGTAGACTCCGCCTTGGCCGGTTCTGAGGATGGGGACCAGGAATACTGCTGTAGCCATTTTGCAAGGTGCATTATGCCATAACAGGGAAGAGTGAAATATCTTGAATTCTGGCTCTGTTTTTTACCAGGTTAGCGTGCCTTTGAGCAAGCAACTTCATCTCTTTTTGCATCCTTTGTTCACCCTATCCTGAATTACAGTTACCCCTGTTTTTATTTTATCATTGGACAGTGAGCTTCCTGGGAGTGGCATCCGTATCTAGGTGTTTGGTTTTGTTCTGTTTTGTTCAATAGTCCTATCATACACAGCACAAACACATAGTTTGGGTTTAGTAAATATTTCTTTTTTTTTTTTTTTTTTTTTCAATTTTTTTATTAAGGTATTATATGTGTACATATCTTACCATTGCCCTCCCCACACCCCACTCCCATATATGCCCCCACCCCCCAGAGTTTTGCATCCATTGGTTATGCTTATATGCATGCATACAAGTCCTTTGATTGATCTCTTATCTCCCCCACCTCTCCCTAACCTTCCCCTTGTAATTTGACAGTCTGTTTGATGCTTTACTGTCTCTGTATCTATCTTTTTGTTCAAGTTTATAATGTTCTTTATTATCCATAAATGAGTGAGATCATGTGGTATTTTTCTTTCATTGACTGACTTATTTCACTTAACATAATGTTCTCCAATTCCTCCCAGGTTGCTGCAAATGATGAGAATTCCTTCTTTTTTATGGCAGCATAGTATTCCATTGTGTAGATGTACCACAGTTTTCTGATCCAGTCATCTGCTGACGGGCACCTAGGCTGTTTCCAAATCTTAGCTATGGTGAATTGCGCTGCTATGAACATAGGGGTGCATATATCCTTTCTAATTGGTGTTTCTAGTTTCTTCGGATATATTCCCAGGAGTGGGATTACTGGGTCAAATGGGAGTTCCATTTTCAGTTTTTTGAGGAAACTCCATACTGTTCTCCACAGTGGCTGCACCAGTCTGCAATCCCACCAGCAGTGCATGAGGGTTCCTTTTTCTCCGCATCCTCGCCAACACTTGTCGTTTGTTGATTTGTTGATGATAGCCATTCTGACAGGTGTGAGATGGTACCGCATTGTTGTTTTGATTTGCATCTCTCGGATAATTAGTGACGTTGAGCATGTTTTCATGTGTCTCTTGGCCTTCCTTCTGTCTTCTTTTGAAAAGATTCTATTTAGGTCTGTTGCCCATTTTTTTATTGGATCATTTATATTTCTAATACTTTCTTTTTTAAAACTGCTAGAGAGTTTCCCAGTAACTTTTCACTACCCACAGACATGGCTAAAGGAGAAGAAAGCCCCTGTGGAACCGATTCACACTGCTTGTAGTTCACAATCCACATGCCAATCCTTTATCACATGACTTTGTTACATGGAACAGGCTCAGACCCCAGGACCCTCCCCATCTCCTCATGCCTGTGGTAAAGTAACCCTGTAGTCACATGCTGCTAGCTGCCCAAAGAGCAGGCCTCCGTGCCATTAAACAAGGAGGCATGTCTAACCAGAGGCAACCGGAAAAATCTATGTGGAGTGCTAGTACCCAAGAAATAAACAGCCTCTGAGATGTTGACCCCATGAAACCTTACTCCCAAAGTGGCAGCAAACCCAGGCTTGGTCTCCAAACCTCCGGTTCCAGTGCATCTTAAGGACAGCTCTTTGTGGTGAATACAATTACCGCTGGAATCACAAACATGGACACAATCATGTGAAACTCCAGTCCTAGAAAAGCATTCGTTTGCTAATGGGTAGGCTAATGACCCTGCCCATTTGGATAACAGGTTTTGCTCACTGTGCTTTAATACTCCATTCCTCTTTGCCCCTCGCCAGAAGAGGAAGGAAAGAACAGAAAACTAAGTACCTTAGATTCTCTGTTAGAAATGGCTCTTGGTTTCCTTCTGACATCCTGCTCAAGGCTTGTGTTGTATTATTTCCAGCCTCCTGTGTCCTTTCCTCTCCTTCCCATCATTTCCAATTTCTCTTCCCCACGTTTCTGCAGCTAATCTGCTGGCACGTTTGAAGAGAGCCTCTGGCTACTTGCCCGGTGCCTGCCAACATCTGCAGTGATGGCAGCTCCATTAAACAAGAAGGCATGTCTGACCAGAGGCAACCAGAAAATCTATGTTGAGTGCTAGTACCAATATTTTTGGTTTCCAACACTTCTGAACCACACAGTTTACAGTTTGTGGGATTGCATCCTCTCTCTATCTTGGGAAATATTCTCTTTCACTTCCAAATATAAAATAGCATTAACTATTTAAGCCAGTTCCTTAGTTCTTGATGTTTCAAATTCTAAGCACTTTGCATACATTGTTCCACTTAATCTGCACAACCACCCTGAGAGACTTTTTACATGTTACAGATGAGGAAACTGAGTCAAAGAGGTGAACTGAGTTAAAGAGGTCATGTGACAAGGGGCACAGCCTGATTCCACCCTGTTCTAGCTGATGCCGAAGCCCATGTGTTTTTGTCCTGACACTGTTTAGGTTGAGAAAGGGCATCCTGACAGATCCACTTCTTATCTCATTGAGATTGTATTCATTTTGAGCCTTCCTGTTTACTCAGTAAGTCAATTCATTGATAGTGTTACAACCAGAGCCCCTCAGGGTTGTAAGAGACTGCAGAATTTATCGGGTCAAACCTCCATCTAATCGGTGAGTCGTCTTTACAGCACTCCTCACATTGGTTATTCTGTCTGTTTTTGAAGACTTCTAATGTTGGAGCATCCATCCTGAGGAGGAAGCAGCCCACTCCATTTTCAGACAGCTTCATATCATGTTTGATACAAGTCTACTCCCTGGAGCTGCCATTCACTCTTTCTTAATTCTCTTATCTACACAACAAGGCTAAGCTGGCTTGCTCAGCTCTCATCACCCCTCAGAGCCCTGCTTTCCTAGGTAAATCGCTTCATAAACAGGGTTACTCTTGCACTTTCGCTCTTGCCTGAGTTACTCATTTGTCAATGACCCCCTCACTCCGTGGGACACCCAGGACTATACCCAGAGCTCAAACTAATTCTGACCAATTCAGATTCTATCCCATCCTTGAGCAGGGTGCTTCACGTTTATGATTGCAGCCGCAGATTGAATATTTTCTTTGGGCAGCCATATGGAACCCTTAACTACTACTGAGCTTAGTCAACAAGAGATGTGTTGAGTGGGTAGAGCTTAGCTAGTCTTCACCAGCCTGGGCTACTGGATCTCAGAACAATGAGGTCCCAAACTGACTGCACATAATTTCACTTCAACAAAAATTGTTTGTTGTGGCAAACACTTTACCCAGCCTTGCATAGTGATTTTTCATTCCTCACCATGCAAGGTGTACTCTCTTATGTTTTGCACATATAGAAGGAACTGGTTGGTTGGTTGTTTTTTTAAAGTTCTGTACATTAACAGCTAATCAATGGATGTCTAAAGAGGCAAAAAGACAGACTGGTGCAGCCACTGTGGAAAACAGTATGGAGTTTCCTCAAAAACTTTAAAATGGAACTCCATTTGACCCAGTAATCCCACTTCTAGGAATATATCCCGAGAAACCAGAAATACCAATCAGAAAGGATATATGCACCCCTATGTTCATAGATTAGAAAACTGTGGTACATCTACACAATGGAATACTACGCTGCTGTAAAAAAGAAGGAACTCTTACCATTTGCAATAGCATGGATGGAACTGGAGAGCATTATGCTAAGTGAAATAAGCCAGTCAGAGAAAGATAAATATCACATGATCTCACTCATTTGTGGAATATAATGAACAACATAAACTGATGAACAAAAATAGAACCAGAGACACAGAAGCATCGAAAGGATTGTCCAACCTATGAGGGAAGGCAAGGGGAGAGGGGGTAAGAGATCAACCAAAAGACTTGTATGCATGCATATGAGCATAAAATGGACACACAGTAGGAGGTAAGGGCATGTGCTAGGGGGTGGGAGTGGCCAGTGAGAGGTCAATGAGGGAAAAAGGAGACTCATGTAATACTTTAAACAAAAAATAATTTAAATTTTAAAAAAGAGAGAGGCAAAAAGAAAGCAAGATTCCTGACAGGCAGAAATGGCATATAGTTTCACACGGATCAGTCCTTTCGCAGCACAACCCTAGGATCTTTCTAATCAGCAGTTATGTTTGACCACAAAGTTTAAAATATTTCTGTTTTAACTCAAGAATGACCAGAATAGACTGGTGAATGGGAAGTGATAATATGTTGATATCTTTAAAATGTCCTGGTTCTAAACTAAATTACTTATTTTCTTATTCTTTATTATAATTAACTAGAGGCCTGGTGCACGAAATTTGTGCACGGGGGAGGGGGGTATCCCTCAGCCCAGCCTGCACCCTCTCCAATCTGGGATCCCTCTCACAATCCAGGACTGCTGGCTCCCAACCACTCCTCGCCTGCCTCTGCCTGATTGCTCCTAACCGCTTCTGCCTGCTAGCCTGATCACCCCCTAACCACTCCCCTGCCAGCCTAATTGATGCCTAACTGCTCCCCAGCCAGCCCAATTGCCCCTAATTGCCCTCCCCTGTCGGCCTGTCCACCCCTAACTGCCCTCCCCTGCCAGTCTGGTCACCCCTAACTGTCCTCCCCTGCAGCTGCCCTCCCCTGCAGGCCTGGTCTCCCCCAACTGCCTTCCTCTGCTGGCCCAGTCACCCCTAACTGCCCTCCCTGCTGGCCTGATCACCCACAACTGCCCTCCCCTGCAGACCTGGTCCCCCCCCCCCAACTGCCCTAACCTGCAGGCCTGGTCCCCCCCAACTGCCCTCCTCTACAGGCCTGGGTCCGCCCCCCCAATTGCCCTCCACTGCAGGCCTGGTCCCCCCTCCCCAACAGCCCTTCCCTGCAGGCCTGGCCCCCCCAACTGCCCTCCCCTGCAGTCCTGGTATCCCCCAACTGCCCTTCCCTGCTGACCTGGTCCCCCCCAACTGCCCTCCCTTCCTGGCCTTGTATCCCCCAACTGCCCTCCTCTGCTGGCCTGGTCACCCCTAACTGCCCACAACTGCCCTCCCCTGCAGGCCATCTGTGGTGGCCATCTTGTGTACACATGGGGGCAGCCATCTTTGACCACATGGGGGCAGCCATCTTGTGTCTTGGAGTAATGGTCAATTTGCATATTACTCTTTTATAAGATAGGATATTTAATTTTGTCATGATTTTCATAGAAATTTTTATTTTCTAGTTTTACAATCAAAAACTGAAGGGAAAATATCAAATATGCTTTGGGAAAATGCTTTAAAGTGTAATTTTTGGAGATCAGTGAACACGCTCCCTTTCCCCTTATTCTGATCTTCTGAATCATAGACAACGAAGCCGCCGCTGTTTAGCTAATAAATCCAGTCTTCTCAATTTACAAATAAGAAAAAATAATGTACAGCTGGGTTAAAATGACTTGCTCAAGTTCACAGGGGTAATGGCAGTATCTAGTGCATACCTCTCTTGGTCTAAACCACTAACACCGAATATGTGTTAAAGGAATTCAGAGAGGCAAGAAATTGCTCTATTGTGTGATCATTGGAAAAAGTAAAACTGAAAAGAAGTCACCATTTTTAACCACTTTGTCACCAAAATAACACATGCTAGTAATAGAAAATTTGGGAAATGCTGAAAGTACAAGGAAAGGTGATGGATACAAATTATTCATAATCCCATCCCATGAAAGCAGTGCTATTGGTGCTTCCTGGCATATTATTTGTTGTTTTCTATCCTTCTGGTCATATTACTTATCAAGAAACATTATAACTCAAAAGCTAGTCCATGTTGTAAGAAGTTCTTCATAACAACCATTTTAATTGCTATATAACAGTCCATTTTTGCCACAACATTCTTAACTTTCCTCCTCTTTTTTAAAAATTAGAAGGGAAAGATTTATATGACTAATGGAAAGATATCTGGAAAAGAATATGTAATTAAAACACCAAATACAGATATTTGGTCTTTGATATTGTGGGTGATTTTCGTTCATTGTTTTTTTTATATATATATAGTTTTCAATGCTGGAAAAACACTAACAAGAGGTGTTTTTTTTGTGCATTTACCATGCTCTATATGCCACAGATACATTTTCTCATTTAGTCCTCATAACAAGTAACCAAGATCACTATTATATATCTTCACTTTAAAGCCAAGGAAAATGAGACCTGGGGAGGTAATAGTACTTGCAGAAGGTTAGTGATGGAGCCAAAATCTGTCCCCAGGTTCCTCTGAGCTTCTATTCTTAACCATCATACTGCATATCCCAAGTTTTTAAGAATACCATTGATAAAATCAGAAAGCTATTTTTGAAAATGAAAATGGTTTGCAACAAGAGCTCATTTCTGGTATAAGCATATAACTTATTACCTGTGGAATATTAAAAAACAATCTACCACAATATCAGGACAACTAAGAAAATCATCAATATATTAAATCCCCTCAGTCCTGTCTAAAATGTTTAAAATTCAAATATGTCTCAGGTTTCTTGAAATTGATTAGAAATAGAAAAAAGCAGCAGTGTTAATTGCGGTTAGGTGAATGAAGTCTGGATTTTGAGGCTGGGTGAAAATTGATTGTGCTAAAAATAGTCTTCCGTAATTAAATGAAACTGTGCTGTGCACTTTAATTAGTCAGAACTTATTCTAAGTGGTAACAGTAAGGCCTGGTGTGTATCATTAAGTGAGAGCGGGGCAGCCCCCCACCCGCACCCGCCCCGCCCTCTCTGAGCTGAGGTTCCTCTGATGTCCACAGCAGTTTTATTTATGCATCCCCTGCTCGCATTTGAAACTGCAGGAAAGGTGATGCATCTTTTTATAACCCAGATGTACACATTATAAAATCTTTCTCATTCTTTCCTTCAAAAGACTTGTAATCGCTTTAAATTCTGGAGAACCTCACTAGGGGAACAAGTAACTGCCTTAAAAAGTACTGGAAGTCATTGGCACTTCACATTACCCACCAGGGGGCTTGGGAAAGTCAGTAAACATTGTAAAATTCACTTGACAGATTTCTTTCAGCATCTATGAAGACAGGATGAGCCTGCATCTTTGCAAAGCTATTCAAGGCAGACAATGAGACTCCAAAAAATGTCTCCTAACTTCTTAGTATCTAAGTGTTCAGGTTTCATGGAACTAAAAAGGGAAAGCTAATATATTTTTATTGTTGTTTTTAACCTTTATTATTGTAAAATTAATGCAAAATCAGAAAATTCAGAAAGTATGGAAAAATGTAAAGAAGCAGGAAAAGCATCACCCATCATCCCTTCATTCAAAGAGATTTCTCTTAGCAGGGTAGCATATTTCCTTCAAGTAGTTTATCTAGCCATTGCTTTTATATACCTGAGATCATTCTGTTTGCAAAATTTGTTGTTGTACTAAAAAGACTCATTGAAAAAGAAATTTTCAATTGTATTCCCAATTTTAACCTGGATACGTGGTGGCCATTCCATGTGCTTCTAGCATCATAGATTCTCAAGATGCCTGCTGCCCTGAGCCTTCATTGAAGGGAGGTCCCCACTGAGTACTGTGGTAGGAATGCGTATTCTGGATATGAAAAAGGAAGAGAGCAAGACCTACTATTTATTTGGTAGCCTGGGATTAATCACATTGCATTTACCTTTATTCCCTGAACATTTGTATGCAGAAGAAATAAGGTTATATTTATCATTTCAAGCAACTTTGAAGAGTTCCTGCCACAGCACAACCACCACCAGGCATGAGGGTGGTGTGGAAGGTGAGACTGGAAGGATTCAAAGGCAAAAAACAACCTCAAATCAAGTTGATGGTGTGTCAACAAATCACAGGACTTAGAATCATAGAAATTGAGATTTGCAGCTAGAGTATGGATCTCAGCCCCAGACTCGTGTGTTCAGGAAATGCCCATTTCTTTGTTTTCTTTAAAAGATAATAAGGTGGTTTCCAAGCATCTCCCTTGCTATACTGGGAAGGTAATTTAGTCTCAGACACCAAATCTGGGAAGCGTATGTGCTGCCAGAAAACAAGGATGAGTCTTCACTTTCTTATTTGCCTTGCTGCTGCTAACAGCCAACCAAGCCCCAAGTGGTTCCTTAAAATTCAATTTTTTTTCTCTATTTCCTTGACACATGGATATCAGAGTTCAAGTCAGGCCTCTCCCCCACTCATCCCCTCTGTTATCCCCTTGGAGGTCAATCTAATTTGCTAGGGAAATACCTAAAAACTAAGCACCAGTCTCTCACTCATCTCAGAACCTACCACCTCTTCTCTCCCCACCCCTGGAAAGTTCCCCTTTCTCTCTTAAGTTCTTTAAGACACTTGCCCCTTTTTCCTCTCCCCAGGACACCTAAGGCAGTGGTCGGCAAACTGTGGCTCGCGAGCCACATGCGGCTCTTTGGCCCCTTGAGTGTGGCTCTTCAACAAAATACCATGTCCGGGCGCGCACATACAGTGCGATTGAAACTTCGTGGCCCATGCACAGAAGTCGGTTTTCGGCTCTCAAAAGAAATTTCAATCGTTGTACTGTTGATATTTGGCTCTGTTGACTAATGAGTTTGCCGACCACTGACCTAAGCCAACCTGGAACAGATCTTGGAGAAAAATTCTGCCTCCATCCAGAACACAAATCTCCTCTGAAGTAAAAACAGGGTTCCCTTTTGAAAGATGTAAAAAATAAAGAAATAAAATTATAAGAAAAAAGTGATTTTTTTAAAAATTATCCTTCCATAGAAAAGACCTTGAAGACGACTCAGTCAAGTTCACAAAGCCAGGGTCCTTCATTCTTTAGCATCAGGAGGCCAGGTTTGTCATAAGGTGATAAGCCTGACCTTGGAAGCCAGACTAGGAATCAAATCCTGTGCAACCCTAGCTTTGTGACCATAGCCTTCTAGGATCACATTTCTCCCAGCACAGTGCATGGCACAGAGTAGGGTCAACTAATGTTACTTTTCTTTGTCCATAGCCCACTGCCTCACCAAGTCACTGCCTAGCCAGTCCCAAAGCTGGTGCTCTAGCTCCTCATATCCTAGGAACGGCCACCCTTCCTAAAACGTGTGTCTGGTACCCTCACTTGAAATTGGTCAGGTAATGGATTTTTAGCTGAATTTGGTCTAAATGATCCAGGGCCTTCAGATGGTAGCAATTTTCCTGCTGGAGAAAGTCACAGTTCATTCGGTTCAACACTCTGCCCTCTGAGGACCCTCCAGAAGCTCTTCGACTATGAGTATCATTTTGATCCATAAAGAAAACTGTCTTTCTGGAAATAAACCAAATGATAGAGCATGCTCTTAAATCCATCTCTCTTGATTTTTCCTGTCTCCTAGTCAGATACAGAGTTTTGGGATAAGATGCAAGCAGAATGGGAAGAAATGGCCCGGAGGAACTGGATATCCGAGAACCAAGAAGCCCAGAACCAAGTTACAATTTCAGCTAGCGAGAAGGTGACCAATTCTCTTCTTATACATGATAACAGGTTTTCTCAGTCTCTTTGAATCATATAATTATAAATTAGTCGGTAATCATTTTGTGAAAAAAAAAATCTAAGAATAAAACAGACAATTTAATATCAATCAGATCTAGAAGAAATTCTGGGAGATGAAAACAATATAATCAGACAATGTATCAGAGCAGCAAAGCTGGAATGGAATACCCTTATTTTTATCAATGTTGATACAGACAGTTTGGCAGTCAACTACAGCTTGGATCCTGACTGCTGGCCAGTTACTGACCTAGCTGACTTTGAGGGTGTGTTGGAACAAGACCTGGGCTAATCCCACAATGCTTTTCGTCAGTCAGCCCCATGAGCCATGTCGATGAGCTGACAGAAGTGATATTAATGGGCAGGGGGGTGAAGCAGGGCTTAGGACTGTATCTCACAGGTAGTCATTATACAGCTAGCAGAGAAACTCAGTGGAAAAGGTAGCCTTCACACAACCAGGTCAAGTCCCAAGGGCATCCCTCAGAGATATTTCCCTTGACAGGAGCTCCAGCAAATGTGAACGCAGTGAACAACCAGCCAAATTACCCATGAGGTCCCAGTTGCCCTTGGATTTATGCTTTTAAAAACAGTTGGGGAGGAGCAGGGGCTTGAGAAATAAGTTTAAATGACTTGAAAGATAAAAAGATTTGTGGAATTTCCTTACACTAGGGAGGGGAATCATATATAGTATATGCTTGTATTATGATTTTTGTGGAGGAAGTCTCAATAATATTTAATTCTGGATAATTTCCATGATAGTTCAACCCAACAAATATTTATTTGTGTCTACTCTGCACTAGCTACTAGGGAAATGATGATTAATAGTCTCTGATCTTAGGGGATTTTCAATCTACATAGTCATTAAAATGTCTTTCTCTTCTTCATATTCTGTGTCCCTCAGTAGGCCAGGCAATCTCATAAAATTGGAACAACCATCTCATTAAGAATAACTGTCTTTTCTACAAAAAAAAATCAAAATTAAGTAAGAAGAAAGAACATTGATGCAGAACATCAGACTCTAATTACAGATGTCTCCCACTTCCATCTCCCCCCCTCTTTTTGAACTACAGTCCTTGAACCTGAGATATGGCTAGGACCCTGAGCCCCACAGTCCTGGGACCCCATATCCGCAACACAATTACATAAGCTCAGTGGCTTTTGATAAGGGGATTGTCTTTCTGAAGGTCTCCATTTGATCTATTTATAACCTCAATAGCATCATCTACAGGCTAGCTTAATTGTATCTATCAAATTAGAAAGATTTTATTATAATCCATGCTAGCTAATGTTGCAATAAATAATGTCTCTCAGGTACTTCTGTTGAGAGTTTAAATTGGGACATACTTTCTCAAGAACAATTCAGCTACTCATATCAAGGGCCTCAAAATAGTTCATAGCTTTAGTCTAATAAACCTCTCTAGAAGTCTATCTTATGGTAATAATCAATGCACACAAAGATTTGAGCATGAGGCTTTCACTGTAACTTTATTTATGAAAAAAATGAAAATAATCTGAAAGTCCATCAATATGGGTTTGACTAAGTAAATGTTAATATAAATAATTATAATAACTAAAACGAAGTGGGGCTTACACTGTAAAACTGCACCTATAGTATGAGCTTATTTGTTTAATGTACATAGTCACAGAAAAACACTAGAAGATTATTTGTACATTCTGCATTGTTTAAATTTTTACAATGAAAGAAGATCTATAACTTTAAAATGTGCATTCTCAGTGGGCGATATAGCCACCAATGGGGCATATACTGGTTTGAGGAGTGGGAGGACAAAAGAAATCTTAGATATTACAATGGTTTATAACCCTCAAAAGGGCCACAGTGCATAAACAGATGTACAGTATGCAGTATTAACACTTCAGGGGACTGGGTGGGAGCATGTAGCAAAAAATATATTCAAAAACTCAGTATTTTTACACTCTTGGGGGCAGGAAAGGGGATGGTTAAAACAAAATGAACAAAAGAAATATCAGAATGAAAACAAACTCCAAAATACTAGCAGTGATCATATTTAGGTTGCAGCATTTTGGGTACTTTTTATATTATTCAGTGACAAAATCTAAAGTGTATACAATGAAAATGTACATTCAGAATAAGAAAAGAACAGTAATTTAAATTTAAATGGTTAATTTTATGTTATGTGTGTAAAATAAAATTTCACCACAATAAAACATACCTTGTTTGGGGATTGGGAAGGGATAAACCAAAGAACTTATATACTTAATGCATAGCCCATGGACACGGGCAATAGGGGGCAAAGACCTGAGGGGGTGGGTAAGAGCTGGGAGGAGGGAGTTAATGGGGGGGGATGGGAGATATCCGTAATACTATCAACAATAAAATATATATATATTAAAAATGAATAAAATTTCAAAAAAATAATAAAATAAAAGAATTTAATTGCAATTAAATTAATTAAACACTTTACATTCTAAAAGGGCTTACTGCACGTGAGAATGCGGAGATAAACGGATGGATCTGTGTTGGCCCTTCTGTGTTGTAGGGCTATTACTTCCACACTGAAAACCCCTTCAAGGACTGGCCAGGCGCATTTGAAGAAGGCTTAAAGAGGCTGAAGGAAGGGGACCTCCCAGTTACCATCCTGTTCATGGAGGCCGCGATTCTTCAGGACCCGGGAGATGCAGAGGTGTTTTTCCCCCTCATCCTGCCAGGCTCAGAGAGGGGCTGCACACGCTAGTGAGGGACAGAGGGTGACACAGAGCTCTACTGGTGGGAGTTTTATCGAGTCACGGTTCCCAAAGGGGTTAGCCTGGCGTAGTGTGATATAACCTGTGTTCTAACCAAATCTACAATGTCTATGGTGCCGCAAAAGAAAGGGTGGAGGGAAGAAATGAAAAACTAAAATTGCCTCCCTGGAAGCTCAGCAGCGGTGTTCAGGGGCAGTGTGCTGTCTTGTCTGGGTCTAGAGAGACACCCTCTCTCACCATTGATTTACTCACTCCACATGTATTGAACACACGCTCCATCCCAGGACTTGTGCCACACACTGGCTCAGCTCTCTGAAAGGCTGGAGACGTGGAACAACTGAAAAGACGGGTTAGTGGTCTATCTGGAGGGACAGGTAAACAAACCAGGGCAGTGTAATAAATGCAAGTGCACGGGAGGCTAGGAGAGCAGACAGCAAGACACTGACTCAGCCTTCCCCTCTAAGTGAATCCGAAGCTGAGCCTCCAAGGCGAGAGGATTCATTAAAGACAGCAGGGGAGTGGAGTTGTTGTTTAGAGGAAATGGCTCTTGGCTGAGCAGAGGAACCTGAAACGTTAGGTTAGGGGATGAGGGGGGAGAGAATGGCAGGAGTGGAGGCACGAAGAGCTAGGCAAGAGTTTGAACTTCATCCTGAAAGCCCTGGGGAGGGACCACTAGGAAAGAGCGTGTTAGAAAAACCCCTTTCTCTGAGGTGTGAAGGGTGATTGGAGAGACCACCAAAGAGGCTTCTGCAATCTTACCTTGGTCCACGACACTTCCAAACCTGTGGAGGCCTGTCATAAGATAGTGGCAGGTAGAAAGTCTTTCTTCATAGATTGTAATTTTCGGGAAACTTCTTATAAGGGATACGCCCAGAGGAATTTGAGAAATTTTTTTTAAAATATATTTTATTGATTTTTCACAGAGAGGAAGGGAGAAGGATAGAGAGTTAGAAACATCGATGAGAGAGAAACATCCATCAGCTGCCTCCTGCACGCCCCCTACTGGGGATGTGCCCGCAACCAAGGTACATGCCCTTGACCGGAATCGAACCTGGGACCTTTCAGTCTGCAGGCCGACGCTCTATCCACTGAGCCAAACCGGTTTCGGCGAATTTGAGAAATTTTTAGGAATGGCTCTGTACAGTGCTGAGAAGGCGGTATGGAATAGTGGTCAAGCTTCTCAGACTCTGCCATTCTGTGTGGGTTCAAATACAGCAGTATCCTGAGCTCTGCTGCTGGTTAGCCATGAACCATGTGGTCTGGGGCAAGTCATTTAAACCCTCTTAGCTTCCGTTTCCTCATACGTAAAGTGGAAATCACGATTATAATAACCATCTCATTAGGGTTTTGCGAGGGTTAAATTCATTCAGTGCTCAGTTCAGTGTCTGCTACGTCAGTATTTAGCCTTTATTACTACTCTTGGTTGTACTGTGTGTTGAAAGAACAAGTAAACTGGTCACTAAAGCCCCTGGTATCTTGTTAGTCAAAACACTGATAATGAAATGAGATTGAACTGAGAGCTGGCATTCTGAATCAAAATATTAGAATTTTTCAAAAGCTATTTTTTAAAAAAAGGTGAAGAGAGTTGCCAAAGAACACATATACATAACCCATGGACACAGACAACAGAGTGATGAAGGCCAGGGGAGGGGTGGCAGGGACTGGGTGGAAGTGGGCAAAGGGGGGGACATCTGTAATAGTGTCAACAACAACAAAAAGATGTTTGAATCATTGTAGAAGAGAAAATTGTTGCATTAATAGAAAAATACAGGTCACCCCCCCCCCCCCCCGCCAAAAAAAATAATGTCACCTTACATTTCTTACATTTCTAAATGCCATATGTTCTCATGTATATTATATCATTTGACACAACTTTGGGGGGTTAAAAAAAAGTATGCGTTATTATCCCAGACTCATTAATGAGAAAATGAGGACACTTGGTTACAAATGGGTCCTAGATAATGACCCAGGGTTTCTGAATCTGTGTAGACCCCAATCTAAGATAGTAGACATTCTGTGGACAGTGCAAGTGATTCCCAAAGCCTAGGAAGAGAGAAAGACTTTCATCCATCTCTTCTTAAGAAGCATTCTAGGATGTATGGAAGGTGACATAAAAAATGGATGCTGCTTTGTGTACATTTGAAAGATTAAAATGAGTCACTGAAATTATGGAGGGAAATAATTAGTATTTTTATGAGTGTGTATGGTATGTATAATAATAATTCATAATTTTATAGCACTTTATGATGACTCTATATGTTTTCATATAGCTTATTTTTAAACATCCATAGCATTGATTCTCAAAGGTGGGAGAGTTATGCACTTCCCAAACCTTTTCAAATCCCAAGACTCAGATACACCCCCAGCAAATTTGAGGACAAGGTGTGTAATGGGAGGTCTTTTTTATGTGCATTGCTCTTGTAATGGTGTGAGAATTACTGTGCTAATATTAAAAATGTCACTCTAGATATGAAAAACATTATCTGCTTGGAGATATTCCTCACATTATTTACAATAGCAAAGGATTGAAAACAATCTCTGAGCAATAAAGGAATTGGTTGAGTTTATAATAGTATATCCATTCAACAAAATGTAAATTCAGAACTATAAGTAGGAAGATTTTGTAAAACCATGAAAAAAAATGCTATGATGCAATATAAAGTGTTAAGTGTAGGCTTTAAAATTATAGGTACATTACATTGCACTTTATATATTTTGTGCATTTTAACAGTGATTATACAGGGTGAGGCAAAAGTAGGTTTATAGTTGTTTACATGGAAAATAATACAATAAATAATACAGGAATAAACTGTGTCATGTCCTCAAAACTGTAAACCTACTGCCTAACCCTAAAATAGGGCATTAAACACCTGTAAGGGGCTTGGTTTTGTTTTTTCCTAGTTCCTAAATTTCCTGTTGCCTCTTCTAATAACTGCTTGACTTTCATTTATACAAGTTAATTTTGTACATCTTGAGATTTCTTATTTTAAACTTTATTTAGCTACATTTCTGGATTATTTTTCTACCTTTTATCATCACAAATGCATACTTTTGTGTACTTATCTTTTGGTCTTAAGATACCTAATATCTCAGAAACTCAGAGGTTTTCATGGGTCACAGGAGATTTTCCAAGTGTCACAAAAGAATTTGACTAGAGAAATGCATGCGATATTTTTCCCTTTTACAAGACTCTCCCACCTGAGACAGGTTGCTCTGCATAGAGGGATCTGTCGCAGGTAAACAAACCAACTACTGCGCATGAGTGATTCTGCTTCCTCTTGCAATGTTGACATCAGTTGTTTCTTGTAGGCATGGCAGTTCCTCGGGATAACTCAGGCAGAGAATGAAAACGAACAAGCAGCTATTGTCGCCCTCCAGAGGTAGTGAAGCTAAGTGCAAAACCACGGGACTGGTGGACACCTGTTAATGGACTTCCCATTGCTTCAGATTTACCTTTTGACCTTCATATACATTGCAAAGAATTTGGCTGGAATGAGTGCTGCGAGGCCTCATATGTCTTATACATAGCTGTGAAAAACGGGAACTGATGAAGAAATAATGTTCCTCAATCTCAATGTTAGGCCGTTTACAAATAGTTGGCCTTCATTAGCATGAAAGAGTCTATGTCAAAAGCAGTCATAAAATAGACTCACTGAATAAATAGTCCTTTTAATGTCCTATCCTTCTGCAGCATCTGAAAGTTCTCTTCAGAAAAAAATATACTCAAAATAATCTCAATGCATTTTTAGCTCTGGTGTCTACAAAGCATCTCCCGAGGTATTTTCAGCAACCTGCAAGTTTAACTCCTGAGCCCCTGACTAAAGCTCTAGACTACTTTGGGAGGGTGTAGCATCACACCATACTTGATTAGAGCCCCCATTTAAATTCTGGGGGTGGGGGGACAGCCCCTACCAAATAGACTCCCACTTTCCCTACTCTTTCATATATATATATATATATATATATATATATATATATATATATATATATATATACATACACATATCCTCTTCCTAAAGCACTGATATAGGGACCATCTAGGGCTTGCTACTCAAAGTCTTATCCAGAGACTCCTAGCATTGTCATCACCTGGGAGCCTGTCAGACCCGCACAGCCTGGGCCCACCACAGGCCCTCTGTATCAGAGGCTGCATGTACCAGATCCCCAGATGATTCCCATGCACATCAAAGTTTAAAAAGCCCTTGCCAGAGGCCAGTGGAATAGCATGAGGGGAAGCATCGTAGCCTGGGCCTCCTGTAAACCCACGTTGATAGTCTGGAAACATGGAATTTCCCTCTCCTTTTTACACAACACTGTTCAATCTTTCATCTCTAGATGTCCAGATTTAATTCAAATCAGTTTGCTTTGTGGATAAAGTGCATTTAATGCATTGACAGTAGAGCAGTGCTAATGATATCCCCTACTTCTCATTAGATTAACTACTAATAAATTATATGCAGGGATTAGCCACATTTTCTATAGTTTTTAAATTATTTATTAAAATTACCAAACCTGACATGCATCAGGGTGAGTTTTAACTTTCTTAAAAATAAGCGTAGGTCCTAATTTTCATGTAGGTAATGAATGTGATATTCTCCAGGGGCTTAACATAACCTTAACAGTACCATTTAATTAAAAAAGACCTCATATTTTCTAAAGAACTGTTCAGACTCTAACTCCGGGGGGGGAAAAAAATCTGAAATTGTCTTTCCCCCCTTCCTTCAGGTGCTTAGAATTGCAGCCCAACAACTTGAAAGCTTTGATGGCTTTGGCCGTGAGTTACACGAACACGGGCCATCAGCAGGATGCCTGTGATGCGCTGAAGAATTGGATTAGGCAAAACCCAAAGTACAAATACCTTGTGAAGAGCAAGAAGGGATCTCCAGGCCTCACCCGGAGGATGTCTAAGTCTCCGGTGGATAGGTATCCATATTATTAAATTACACCCT
Source organism: Cnephaeus nilssonii (assembly GCF_951640355.1). Classification (NCBI taxonomy): domain Eukaryota; kingdom Metazoa; phylum Chordata; class Mammalia; order Chiroptera; family Vespertilionidae; genus Cnephaeus; species Cnephaeus nilssonii. The sequence continues at coordinate 38,378,558 of NC_137074.1, read as the reverse complement.
TACACACAATTAATCACCATGACGGTAATGAACGAGCCTGGGGTCCCCACCACCCAGTCCAGATGGCGTGTAGGACAGCGTTCTGCCAGAAGAGCAGCACTGATTTAAAAGATCGAGCTGAGAGTGTGGCCAACCTCTGGACACGTGATCTACACCGTGGGCACCCACAGATATTTATCTGAGTGCCATACGCTAAAGCCAAATGCTTTGGGCATATAATTAACCCAAAATAAATGATAATAAGTAGCCTTGTGCCAAGTTTTGTAAAGCCTTGGGGGGAGATGGAAGTCCTTTCTTCTGGAATGTCATTTCTATCAGCAATAAACCATGATGTTAAATTTTTTCTCACTGGGGCCTCGGGACACCCAGCCCTAGGGTTTTCTACTTCCAGGGTCAGTGGGACGCTCCTTTCCTAGCACTGTTTGTATCTCTGTACGACCAAGTATTTCATGAAAATCAGCAGGAATGTTTAAACTGCAGTATTAATAATAGTCCTCTCAAACACTAAGATATTTTAAGCAAGATTTTTTTTCCAGTCTGTAAAGAACAGCGGACATAATAGTAAAGCATTTACGTTCAGACTATTTGGATTACAAATCTGCTTTTCCCCCTGGTAGCTCTGTTCTGGAAGGCGTGAAGGAATTATATCTGGAAGCTGCCCACCAAAATGGAGATATGATCGACCCAGACCTGCAGACAGGTCTAGGGGTGCTGTTCCACCTGAGCGGAGAATTTAATAGAGCAATAGATGCATTTAACGCCGCCTTAACTGTTCGGCCAGAGGTAAGTGCACAGTAAGAAACCACACGGTTCTCTGTTAAAGAACAGTTTTCACCAGATGTACTTAGTACATTTTCTTGATCCTCACCTGAGGATTTTTTTTTTCCATTGATTTTTAGAAGGGGAGGGAGAGGAGAGAGAGAGAGAGAGAGAGAGAGAGAGAGAGAGAGAGAGAGAGAGAGAGAGACATCAATGTGAGAGAGACACATGGATTGGTTGCCTCCCACATGAACCCCGCTGGACCAGGATCCAACCTGCAACCCAGGTGCATGCCCTTGACTGGGAATGGAACTCGAGACCCTGGCGTGCGCAGACCAGTGCTCTAACCACTGACCCACGCTGGGCAGGGCTGTGCATTTTTGCTACACTTGATTTCCCTGCACCCAGCCGTTGAAAGCGATCAGTACTAATGATACGCTACTGTGGCTATTAATACTTAAATACCTAAAATAGAAACATGAATTGCCTGACAGCACCCCAAGGTAGCTCTCCTTGATGAATGAGGGTCATTTCACAAAGTAGTCCCTAAAGATCTTTGAGGAATTCACCGCGTCACGGCCCTTGTCCATGAGCGCGGGATAAATGTTCAGCCATCGGCCTTCTGCTGCAGGGATAAGAGAACTCCGCCACTGTGGCTGGTGCTGGTGGGTCGAGACCCCTCTCTCTGTCCTCAGGACTATTCGTTATGGAACCGTCTGGGGGCGACCTTGGCGAATGGAGACCGCAGCGAAGAAGCCGTGGAGGCCTACACGCGGGCGCTGGAGATCCAGCCGGGCTTCATCCGCTCCAGATACAACCTGGGCATCAGCTGCATCAACCTGGGCGCCTACAGGTGAAGTATGGCAGAGAGCGGGGGACCGAGAGCCACGTGCGGGGCTGAGGCTGCTTGCCACTAAAATATCTCCTTGTAGGAGTAATCCTCCGCCTCCTCCTAAGGGCAAGCTTCCCAGCTTCAGTTCCCGAGGCCTGTAGAAGCAGCAACAATTTGTTCAGTGTTTCTCAGTCTTTGGAAAGCAGCCATCCTACCGGTACCGCGTGAAATGCAGATTCCCAGGCCCCGTCTAGAGATTTTCTTTTTTTTTAATTCGGTCAGCCGGGGTTGGGACAAGTTATCTGGATTCCTAACATCCCCAAAGGCGACTCTGAGACTAATCCGAACCTTCATTTTCCTGATAAGGGAAAGAAAACCTTGGGGGGCCAGGGCGGGAGGCAGGAGAACCCAGCAAAATGACTTAAAAAGGGTCCAGGGCCAGATTTTGGCAAAGCACAACCAAGAACCCAGGTTCTCTAAGCCAATAAAGTGAGTAATAAAACAATGCTCAGGAACTATTTGTAAATGGTGGGTTTACAGTTTGAAATGTTTTTCTCCTTCTCTCACGATTCCTCATTATCACTTGGGTGTATGTCCTCTCCTGTCTTTTCCCCATCCACAGGGAACGTAAACCACCTTTGTTTCCTTTGTGTAATGAAAATTTGGGTAATTTTTTTCTTCTTCTTTTTCTATTTTTTTTTTCTATTTTCTAAGTAAACCGGTATTGCTTTCATAACTGGAAAAAGAGAGAGAACTCAATGTTAGTTTTAAACCTTTTTTCATTCCCAGAAGGAGCCAGGCTTTTAGAATCAGATAAGCTTGGGTTCAAATCACAGTTCTGCCATTTATTAGTTTTATGACTCTGAGCACGTAATGGTGAGCCTCAATTTCTTCACCTGCTTCAAAAATGGGGGTGGGGGAGTAATAATGTCTATCTTGCAGGATTATTGTGCAGTTTAAGTATAATTGCCCAGCACAGAGCAGATGCCCAATACCTAGCAGGAGTCAGTATTATGACTATTACTGCTGTCATCATCAGTATCATTATTGTTATTATTTAGGTTAAGTCATCAGAGAGCTACATAACTAGATTGCATCCTTTTGCCATCTGAAGAATTCCTGTTTCTGAACTGCTTTAGGACATTGTGCCGTTGACAAATATTAAGGCTCTAGAAACTAGATGCTACATTTATAATAAAGGGATCTTATAAAGAACATTCATCAGTCACTGGATTGCTCAGGTCAAAACCAGGAAACCTGAGTGACCCCTGAGCAACTGGTTTGTTTTATGCTGTAGACATTGTGACCTTGCTGAGGTCCTCATGACAGCAGCTGTGCGTATGGCCCAAGTGCAGCATCCCGCCTCCCTGCACATCACCTCTCGGGCCTGACAGTGTCCATTTTGTATGTTAACTTCATCCCTGGCTTCCTCTGATGTCCCTAACCTGATTTTATCTTTACCACGTTAAGCGCCATGTCAGTCGCCGGTGACTGAAACGGAAAGGAAGACAAAGCAGGCTTGGCGCTTAACGTGTTACGCATTTTATTCACTTATTTTCTAGGTATGTTTTATGAGATAACTTAGGTCCTTTTTTGGAACAAGGAGCAATGTAAATAAATACATATGTGCATGTAGGTACATTGAATTCAATTAAAGGAGGCTTTTGTAAGGCTTCTGGATGAGTTTTTTCCTATTTTTTCTTTTTAAAAATATAATTTTATTGATTTCAAAGAGGAAAGGAGAGGAAGAAAGACAAACATCAATGTGAGAGAGAATCATTGATTGGCTGACTCCTGCACACCCCTTACTGGGCATCAAGCCCGCAACCCAGGCATGTGCCCTGACCAAGAATTGAATTGTGTGACCTCCTGGTTCGTAGGTCAACGCTCAGTCACCAAGCCACACCAGCCAGGCTGGATGAGCTTTTGTATTTTTTTGTTATTGCAACTTCTTAGTGTAGAAAACATACTAGAGGGTCCAATAGAACACTTTCTTGGCAATCACAGATGTAAGCCTCAGGAGGGCAACTGTTTGCAGGAAGCCCCGAAGGTCCATGACAAGTAGAAATGGGCAACCCTGGTGAGGTGTGGACTTTTAATCCTCAAGCAGGCCAAAAGCAAGTCAATGTTAAAGTTGCTGGATAACATACAGAATGCCTGGTTAAGTTGGAGTTTCACATAAATAGTAAATATGATTTTAGGATAAATATTTCCCAAATGTTGCATGGGACATACTTATACTGAAACTTATTCATTGTTTATCTGACACTGAAATTTAACTGTGCATCCTGTATTCTTATTGGCTAAGTCTGTCCATCTGGATCAAATAGCAACTTTGGACCTTCTTGGCTAAGTTTTGTATGTCTTAAATTATCATGCTGGATATGGGAAAGCTTGTGAAGTGATAAACATATTGCATTTTTTCCCTTAAGAAAAAAAAAAAAAGACCATCAAGTGAGACACAAAATGAATTCTGAAAGTAAGTTTAACTTGAGGTGTAAGCATATGTGTAGGAAATAACAACCCTCAATAGAGATGTGGCTCAGAGGAGAGCCAGGAGCTGGTACAAAGTCTGGGACGTGTCCCTTAAGAACTGCAGGTGTGTGTGTATACGTTATAACACTCACTGTTTGTCATCTCACACTTTCTATAAGAAGTCAAAGGCACGCCCTACCCTAGTACTGAATACAGTTGAAGTAAGGAGAGGAAGTTGTTGACCTGAAATGAGGGTACAGCTTAAAATGCTACCCTTTTGTCAGTCGGAGCGCCAGAGTAGAGCTTAGACCCGTGGTTGGCAAACTGCGGCTCACGAGCCACATGCGGCTCTTTGGCCCCTTGAGTGTGGCTCTTCCACAAAATACCACGGCCCAGGCAAGTCTATTTTGAAGAAGTGGCATTAGAAGAAGTTTAAGTTTAAAAATTTTGGCTCTCAAAAGAAATTTCAATAGTTGTACTGTTGATATTTGCCTCTGTTGACTAATGAGTTTGCCGACCACTGGCTTAGACCAACGAATCTTAACCATTTCAAAAGTGAGGGCCCCTTTTTAATCCTATCTAATAAAAGAGTAATATGCAAATTGACCATCACTCCAACACACAAGATTGCTGCCCCCATGTGGACACAAGATGGCCACCACAAGATGGCCAGCAAGAGAGGGCAGTTGGGAGGGACCAGGCTTACAAGGGAGGGCAGTTGGGGGCAATCAAGCCTGCAGGGGAGGGCAGTTAGGGGTGACCAGGCCGGCAGAGGAGGGAAGTTGAGGGCAACCAGGCCTGCAGGGAAGGGCAGTTAGGGGGGACCAGGCCAGCAGGGGAGGGCAGTTAGGGGTGACCAGCCTGCAAGGGAGGGCAGTTAGGGGTAACCAGGCCTGCAGGGGAAGGCAGTTAGGAGCAAACAGGCTGGCAGGGGAGCAAGTAGACATCAATCAGGCTGGCAGGGGAGTAGTTAGGGGGTGATCAGGCTGGCATGCAGAAGCGGTTAGGGGCAATCAGGAAGGCAGGCAGGCGAGCAGTTGGGAGCCAGCAATCCTGGATTGTGAGAGGGATGTCTGACTGCCCGTTTAGGCCCGATCCCAGTGGATCGGGCCTAAACGGGCAGTCGAACATCCCTCGAGGGGTCCCAGCTTGGAGAGGGTGCAGGCTGGGCTGAGGGACACACCCCCACATGCACGAATTTCGTGCACTGGGCCTCTAGTGAAAAGATAAATCTCATCCTCTTTGATAATAATAATGGGTGGGCAAAAGTAGGTTTACAGTTGTTAGTGTGGAAAATAATATAATAATTAATAAATCATAATCTATGTATATAAAAAGCTAAAATGCTGCGTGTCCCTCTAACCATCCAACTGGTCACTCTGATGCGCACTGACCACCGGGGGGCAGACACTCAATGCAGGAGCTGCCATGATGTACACTGGCCATTTACAAAGAAACAGCACTGCAGACCTGATGCCAACAAACCAACACTCGACTTCCCCCAAATGGAACACAGGCCCTGCCACCACCCTGGAGTGACAGCCCACCAAACCACAGCCAACGCTTCTGAGACCCCATGACACAAAATGTGGCCCACCGCTCAGCCCAGACTGGAAACAGTCACTGTGGGGGCCAGATAATGACATCACATAGCAATGCCTGGCTTCCTCTCCCTAGCGACTAGCCTCCTTGGAGTTTCTTCAGCCCAGGCACACAACTTGCTTTATAGCCAGGTGCAAACATTTTACACTTTAACCAAATGTCTGTGAAGCATTTTCCTGTGCTTCATCTCATTTGATCCTCACAGAAGTCCTGGAATAGGTAGATAGGAGACTCGGTGGAATCCTATTTTCTTTTTATTAGCCGGAAAACAGAGATTTAGAAAGTTTAGAAACTTGACCCGACTGAAAAAAAAGTAAGAAATGTTGGACCTTGAAAATGACTTCAGGTTTTGTCACTGTGCAGAATATAATCAAATACTGCTTCAGTTAAATATTTTACCCTTTTTCCTTCCTGCGTGATCTACAGTAATAATCTGCTTCATGTTGATATTTACTGCTGTGTTGCTGACAATTACCTGAAAGAGAAGTTGGGGTGCTTCACTGGGCTGGGAAAAGTTTAGCTAAATCAGAAAGCAGGTCTAATTAAGCAAGTTTATTCTATATATATAAAAGGCTAAGTTGACTCATGCATGCACGATACATATAAAGCTCTCTCTGGTGCCAGTTGCATGCGTGTGTTTCGATCTGTCATTGTCAATCGTGAATTTGGTTGACACTTCTATTGTAGAGAAAGGGCAAATAGAGATAATAAAATATTTCTTCTAATTAATTTACTTTTAATGTGCATCCATGCACTGGGCCACTAGTATGAGAATAAACTCTGTCTCCTGCATGCCTCCTACTGGGGATCAAGCCCACAACCTGGGCATGTGCCCCAACCAGGAATTGAACTGGCGACCTCTTGATGCATGAAATGACACTCAACAAACTGAGTCACACAAGACAGACATCTTTTACATTTTTAACAGCTACTGAGAACTTCACAGGGCTTTTCTTATGTGGATTTTATGTATGAATTTTTATTGTATTAGAAATTAAACAAAAAATTTTGAAAGACTCATCTACACTAATAAAAGAGAAACATGCAAATTAACCATCACTCCGCTACAGCCACAAGCCATGCCCACCAGCCAATCAGGAAAAAGTATGCAAATTAACCCAACCAAGATGGTGGCCGGCCATGGAGCTGGAGCAAGCAGGAGGCTAGGGTTGCCCCAGCAATGGAGGAAGCCAAGCTTCCCGCCCTGGCCAGCCCTGGCCTTCGCTCAAGGCTACAAAGTTTCAATTATAGAAGATAAATAAATCCTAGATACTTGCTTCCAGCCAGCCCTGGCCTCCGCTCAAGGAGGCGCTGAAAAAAAAAGAAAAAGAAAAAGAAAAAAAGGAGGGGCTGGGACCTTGGGTCACTGGGGATGGGGGGGGGGGGGCGGTGATCAGGCCAGGATGGGACAGCAGGGGCCATTGGGGGTAAGCAGACCAGCAGGGGGGCCAGTTGGGGGTGAGCAGGCCATCAGTGGGGGTCAGTTGGAGGTGATCAGGACAGCAGGGGGGGCAGTTTGGAGAGAGCTGGCCAGCAGGAGGGCAGTTTTGGGTGAGCAGGCCAGTGGGGAGGGAAGGTGGGGGCAAGCAGGCCAGCAGGGGGTGCAGTTGGGGGTGAGCAGGCTGGCATGAGGGGTAGTTGGGGGTGATCTGGCTGGAGGGGGGGGCAGTTGGGGGCGAGCAGGCTGGCAGGCAGAGTAGTTAGGGGCAATCAGGCAGGCAGGCAGGTGAGCGGCTGGAGCCAGCAGTCCCGGATTGTGAGAGGGATGTTCAACTGCCGGTTTAGGCCCGATCCCTGTAAACCGGCAGTAGGACATCCTTCGAGGGGTCCCAGATTGGAGAGGGTGAGGAACACCCCCCAACCCCCATGCACGAATTTCGTGCACTAGGCCACTAGTTTAAATATAATAAACTAATTACATGTTAATAAAAATTACATATTTTACCCCTAAAAATTATTTTCCAAAACAAAAATAAATGTTTTGTGAAGAGTGGCATTCTTTTATCATTTTTGTGAATCTATTAATATTTTGCTTAATAGAAGACACATTTCTGCTTCTGAATTCAATCTGTGGGATGTTGTAAATCATGAGATCCCTAGAAAATTCCAGTGTACACTCATGAGAGTATAACAGTAAAAGGTAAAAGAATATCTCAGGATTACTTTAAAAATTATTTTGGCCTCATTGATCCTCAGGGTTCCTCCAACAACACTTAAGAGAACAATTTAAATTAATGATAGGAGTTTTTCACATAAAATGATTTGACTGCACCTCACAAGGTTTTAAAATGACTTCTATTCTCCCTATTATATAGTCGGGGGAACTGAGGCTTGTAGAAGATAAAAAATTTGCCTACAGTAACATAATGGGATACAAGCCCAGATGCTCTGATAAGAAACTGAACTCAACCCCGGCTGCTCCCCATATTTCTGTCACTAATAGGAAAAGTTAGACACTTTGTTTCTGAGTGGGGCCAGATGTTCCTCTTCAACCCTAGTTATATAAACCACATCTGTGAATGGACTACGTCGTCACATCATTCTTGGAGTAGAGAAAAGTGGATGCATTGAAGAGTTAGCAATGGCCATTATTCTTCCTCTCCCACATGATTTTCCTAACATAAAAAATTGCTTTGCTTTTTTCTTTCTGATTTCACTACATTAAACGATTTTTCGCAAAAGAGTAATGACAGAATCAGAAAGTTGTTCATCTGATGAGCCAACACACCATAGAAAGGTGATTTAGGATTTTAGACTAAAATAACTTCATCCATTTTTGTTGTCTTCTTTGCTAACTCTGAAATGCGTTGCATTTGTAAATGTCTGTTTTTCTACCCTCTTAGAGAAGCGGTCAGCAATTTCCTCACTGCCCTCAGTCTGCAGAGGAAAAGCCGGAATCAACAGCAAGTTCCTCATCCTGCCATCTCCGGGAACATCTGGGCTGCCCTCAGAATCGCACTGTCTCTGATGGACCAACCAGAACTCTTCCAGGCGGCCAATCTCGGCGACCTGGATGTCCTCCTAAGAGCTTTCAATTTGGATCCTTGAAGGAAAAGAAAAAATAATAATCCCTGTCTATATGTGTACTCAGAAATGCAAACCTATTTTATTATGAATTCCAAAATGGTGACACCGGATGTTCAAAAGGCCATGGTGAGAGAGCCTGAGGGAATACCTACAGACAATGCCCAGTCTGTTCAGATCCTAAAGCACAAAAATGTTATATGGAGTCAAGGTCGGGCTCGAAAGAAGACGCGAGAGGCTCAAGACTAACCAAGATAAAGTAACTATGTGAATACTCTTTCCACAAGCCGCAAGCCTGTCGCAAAACATCTTCTTTGGGTTTTTGTCCCCACTTGCGGCTGATGACACATCAAAGGAACTTGCTCGTGGGACACCTGGAGAAAGCACTGCCTCAGATCAGGGAATTCTGACTACTTCTGAACTGTCCCCTGAAATTCCCCCTTTTAGAAGATTGAACATAGTTTGGGCCAAGGTGCATGCACAAATATTAACTCGACTAAAAAGAGGCATCGCTTAAACCCGTTCCAATTTTAACTTTTACTGTAGCTTTTTGATTCCAGAGAAGGAGCTTTGCTGGCGAAAGCAGTTTTTGCACTAGAAATTTTTGCTGTTCCCATTCAAAACTTTTCTGGGACTGTATATATGCACTTTAATATCTTATTTATGCCTTGCTGGAGTTTTGTTTTGTTGCTCCAATTTTTAACGTGGGGGGGGGGGGTAAAAGATTTGGGAACTCAGCCTTGTTAGCTCAATGGACCAAATAAAAATTCCTGAAAATAGTTTTTCACAGTGTAGGGTTTTGAAGGAGTGTTTTCCTTAAAGCAGATGTGACATAGGGTGTAAATATGCAAACACAGACCTTATTCATGTGCTGTCTGAGACTGTTTGACCTTAAGCAAGAGATTAGGCCCTGTTTCTTCATGCATTCTCTGTAGGAGGGAAGTTCGATGATGTCGTGATTTCTAATGAGTTAACATTAACTTACTTAAATTTCATATTTTACTTCCCTGCACACTGATATTCCTTTTCAATTGTTAATATTTTAAATAGCATTTCTTAAGAGTGATAAATACATTTTTCCTAAAAATTGTGCTTTTCTGAGTTCCATAATAATCTGCCTTGCTCACCCTTTTGCATTCTAAGTGACAGAGATCAGTACTTTCGAGCTGAATCTCCCTGAACATCAGAGGTTTCACATGAAATTTGCATGCCCCTCGGCTCTCCTCTTGAACTAGGACTTCCCGTTGGCAATGGTCTTTTATTCCATTGGTTCCTTCCCACTCAGTTCTTCAGAGTGTTTTGTGCTTGTTGGGGGCTCGGTGATTATTGAGGAAGACATCACTTTTGAAAGGATTAGAAAAATTGTTTGCAAAATGCTAACCAAAATATAACTTCACCCATGCCCAGTTCCGGTAACTTGTCCTAGTAAGTTGTCCCATTCTTCTTCAGTTTGTCTGGTTCCTCCAGAATCTTCCCAAAGCAATCTGATCCCAGCTTTTCTTCATGTCCTTTGGTTAGTAATAGCTGGTTTTACTCATGATTATAGTTAACCAGGAAAACCAGCATTTGGATCAAGACAGTTCAATTGACTGGGGAGTTAGCTTCTACTGCACACATACTGAACTCAAGGTGCAGGCAGAAATGGTCTCCTCTGTTACATTCAAAGTCCCTGGCATAAGAAGGAGCCTCAGGTAAACATGAAACCACAAATCCTTGAGGCTTCCATACATTATAACCTATTCTAGTTTACAAAGACAAAGAGTTGAGGGCCCTGTGGTGGCAGCTTTGCTGTTCACGGTCAAAGCTCACTTGGGTGAGGTGAAGCCTGCAATTGGACAAGCAGGAGGCAAGGCATTGAGGCATTCACCATTGGGCAGTGGTGACAACCAGTCTTGACCTATTTTCCTGCAGGCTCAGAAGCAAAGAAAAGCTCAACAAGATTTTCAAGAATGGTATTCTCCAGAATTTCAGAATCCTAGAACCTTGGCCTGGGAAGGACTCGTAGGGTCAGCTGCCAACCGATGGTAGCTACCTGGTTGAGTATCCCTGACGGAATAGCATCCCTTCTCCGCACGTTCCTTCCTCCTCCGTATCCCTGTGCATCCACGCTGGCCAGCTGACTTGCATCCATCATAGTCCATTAGGAACCTCTAAACAAAGGATTCAAAGCCACTTTCATAAATGTTCTGCTTATGACAACATTCTATACTTTCAATAGTAACTAAATTTGCAATAATAATAGACTGTTTTATTAGCTTTGCTGCCACTATGAAATGAGATCAGTAACAATTTAAAGCCTGACAGTTGGATAAATGTGCACTGTTTTTATTAACTTGATTGTTGCTAAATACTGGCAAATTTGGGGCCCCCATTTTATTTTGCTATTTGGGTATAAAGCAACTTCAAACTCGAAGGAATTGTTTTCAGCGAGAGTGAACAATTTTCCATTCCCATCATAATTTGGTAATTTGCAGAGCATTTGGTAGGACTTCCTCCAAAATATCTAGTCCATCAGAACCAAGGTTTTCCTAAGCTGTTACCTGTCAGGAGGTGCGGAATTATTGCCCAAGACATTTTTTCATAATATTTTTAATAAAATTGAGTTAAAACAGTTACTAAAAAGCAAGTGAAAGTTTATAGCAACCAGAGCAACACCAAAAAGTAAGTAGCAAGATCTTAAAACAGACTTTATTGTATTCATCTTTTTCTTAAGTTTATACACATTTTTTAAAAAGCAAAATTGTTTTTGGTATCTTATCATCATGGTGTAATGTTGTCATTTATATTACTCTTTCCATTTGAAAGGGGAGGAGGGCCTTGGTTCCCTTGGAAGCGCTCTGGGGAGGCCTTGGTTATCTCCTTTCTTGCATTACTGAGTAACAGCCCAAGATCTCTCAGAGGATGGCACAGTTTTACAAGAGTGGCCACTCAATTGCACAGCTGTGACTCTCAAGGACCGATTTCACCAGGAGATTGGATGAAAATGCAGAGAAGGCCAGTGAGCATTGCTGAATTTCAAAATAAGTTATAACTATGTCTAGCAGGCTATCTCTCTGTGCTGCTAGACCTCAATGTGAGGAGGAGTTGAGGGATAGGGGAGGGGAGAGGAAGGGGTAAAGCATCCACTTACTGGACCAACCATATTGAGTCACCATTCCCTTGGCTTTGTCCCACGATCACTCCCTACGACTCCTTAAAAGAAAGGCAGATCTTGTTCACCAGGAAACTTTCATAGAGAACTGTGAGCTGTGCTTTCTCAGCCAATCTGCGTTTTAACTAAAACAGCAAGTTAGTGATACTTTTAACAGGGTTGGAAAGTCCAGGACACACCCATTTTCACAGTTTTATGCCATTTTTTCATTCTTTTTTTCTTTACTTTATTTTTATTGTTAACGCTATTATAGATGTTCCCACTTTCCCCCACTTTGCCCACCTCCACCGAGTCCCTGCCGCCCCCCCCCCCCCATTCCCTCCGCTCATCACCACACTGTTGTCTATGTCTGTGGGTTATGCATATATGTTTTTTGGCTAATCCCTTCACATTCTTTCATCCAGTCCCCCTCCCCCATCCCCTCTGACAGCCATCAGTTTGTTCCATGTACCCATGCCTCTATTTCTATTTTGTTCGTCCATTTATTTTGTTCATTAGATTCCACATATAATGAGATCATATGGTGTTTGTCTTTCTCTGACTGGCTTATTTCACTTAGCATAATAATCGAGAGCTACTGAGTTGAATCTTGGGTCCATGTCCAGATAATCACACTAGATAAAACTTTCTAGTATATTCTTGCTATACAAGCAAGACTTAAACACAATTGTACTAGCCCCACTTGTACCAGGAGCTCCCAAACTACTTACCATAAACTTTGTGAGCTCCTTGGCAATATAAAAGCAAGCTCTTTTTGTGATCCTTCTTCAGTTCCACAGAACCGGGTTATACTTTCACATAGTTGTTGCTGTTGTTTTACACCTTGAAATGCTTTTTTGAAACAGGGTATTCTGAAGGCTTACTTCGTGTGTCATATTTTTGAGGCCTCTTATTTTAGAAATTGCTACACATGCACACACATAATTTTAACTTTTAAAAATAAATCCAAATGCATTCCCTCTCTGGATTTTACTGCACAGTATATCTTCTCGATATTTACAGAACTGGTTGAACTATAAACTGTTTTGAACTAAGTAGGTACATATTTTTTTAAGAGTGTCGGAGATTAATTCTGGCATATGGTTTGTAAAAAGGCAATTTTTAAAAAGTGAAACATATAACCTCAGGTGCAGAAATAACGCATGCATTAATCCTCGCAAATCTGCCTACTCAAATATTAACCAAAGCATGCAAGATAACACTACTGAATGTGAACTTACCCAGTGCATGATTAAGCTGCATGGGTTAGCTTATTTTCCCTTGCTTCTGAACAAGGAAGCATTTTCATGAACTTGGTGTTACACTTTTTCTATTTGTTTTTAATATCCTATCCTTAAAATTGTTCTCATGCCGTCACTCTGAACTTGACAGATATCCACGTGTCTGATTTATGCAGCATTGCAACCAGTGTCAGACTACTCCTCTGACCAGTAGAGGCACACAGATCTAAAACTTAAGCAAAGTCCACGTATTCGAAGGCTACCGAACAAAATCGTGTGGAAACCTTCAGCTCAGTTTTGGGGTCTAAATGCTAAATAGTGCATTTCAAATATTTTCTAAAAGTTTAGGAATAAATTTAGAAATACTGAGATTCTAAATAATGTAGAGATTAGGGTAATGCCAGGTACATGCAAGTCATTATAAGGCGAAGTGAACATGGGGCCTTAATATCCACAAATGTCATGTAGCAAGTGTGTGGGTGTCACACCATGTCCTCAACGTATTCCTGTTTGTATGGTAGGTGAGCTACTTGGACCCATGCCCCTTGAGAAGCTGGACTTGGTCATTATGTCTAAAAACATTGAAATTCGAGGGTGATGAGGTGGTTTCTCGGTCACTCAGACCAGCTCTGAAGTCTTCTCATGGCCTTTGTCTGTGATCCCTGCTTTATGGGGAAATAAGGACAAGGAGGCCAGAAGTGGAGGGAGCAGAGCTCAGTGAGGCAGTAGGGGTTCTTATGTTAGAACAGCTTTGTCACCATTTCATTCACCCTTAACCCCCCATACACACACATACATATGAGCTCAAAGGCAGTATTCCCCAAACACACAGCAAAGACTTTTGTGTGGAGACATTGAAGAGTTAAGAGGAGAAAAAACGAAAATTAAAGTGTGAGGTTTAACAAACTCACATGTGGTATTTTGCCTTGAATAGAGTTTTCACTACTTGCAACCTTTACAGAAATACCAAAAAAAAAAAAAAACCTCTAGAAACAAGCACCCCATCTCAGAACTGTTTTCTCACGACCTTCTCTACAAGAGAAAACTAACTTGCAATGTTACAGAGTGGGACATTTCCCTTAGAAACCTGCACTCAATATTAAGATGGAAAAAAGGGCAATTTGCTTAACAATAAATTGTGCCCTTTTTATTTGAGTGAAATGGTGCGACACAAAAAGGAATAAGGGATAGATACTCAACTAGGTCATTTGTCATTTTCACTGAGATACGGAAAATGTTCGCATCGATACCATTAAGGAATTGCACCCTGTGAGGAAAGTGTTCATGACTGAAAATGTTACCAGTATGTAAAGGAAATACAGCAAATCTGAGTTTTTACCAACTTCTTTTCCATTTTCTCTGTCATCTCACCCAAACCCTCTTCCATTGTCATTACCCAAATTTGTTTACATGGGTTGAAAAAAAACTGATTAATTTAGTAAACTTTTTACAAACTATAACAAGCATTTATTAACTATTTAGAAAAGATATTTCTATATATTTTGTATATCTATGGATACTGTATATCTAGTCTAATCTAAAAAATACTGTTTTGAGAGGAATTCTTCTGTGATGCTTCTTATTTATTATGCTCAATAATGTTTAAAGTCTTGGGAGTTCATTTTTAAGCTAAAATAGATAACAGAGAAATTTAACTTTAAATGTTTACATTGTTTCTAAGTTAACACCAACTCAAATTAAGTGTCCTATAGTAAATTAATGGCAATGGGGGGAGTGTAAAAGTTATCAGCATACTACACGATAATATGTCTGTGTATTTAGTGAAATATTATGTGTCATAGCACAACTCTGTTGGTATTAAGGCTTCTTCTTAGTAATTTTCTGTGTTGCTCTTTGAAATAAAATTACTACCATAAAAATAACCTATTATATTGATGTGTTTAATTTACTCAGTTGGCTTATAATTTCTAAAGTACCAAGATTAAGGTAGTATTTTTGTACTGTTATTGGAAGCATGCCTTCCCTTTTTCACATCATTAAATTGTATTTATATTTGGGTAATTTTAAATTATGTTTTCAAATAAACTTTGTGGCTCCAAAATCTTTTCCGAAATCTTTCAAAATGAGATTTGGGGATCAGAATTGCTTCAATTCAAGTAGAATCCATTTTTACTACTGGTTAAAAGGTCCTTTTGTGGAATATCACTAACATATGATTTTGCATGAGTTAACTGGAAATCAGGAATGCATTTTTAGATATGAAACAAAAACTTTAAAATCTTGTTAATTTTTTAAGACTAAAATATTATTTAACCTAAACTTGGATTTTGTGATTTTTTTTTTTTTTTTTTTAGAATAAAAGCATTAAAATATATTTCTGTTTTAGGGTCTTTTTTTTTTTTTTTTTTTTTTTGGTCATTCAGTAAATATTTGAGCACCTACTATGCACAGGTACTGTTTTAGTGCAGGACAGGGGTTAAGTAAATTAAATCAAACTTGCACTTGAAGAATTCAGATTTCTGTGAGGGATCAACATATACTTTAATAAAAAAAAACAATGTTATGTTCTACGAAGTGCTAGAAGAATGAGACATAGAAGGTGTTATCTATAGGCGGTCAGGAAATGTTCCTCTTGGCTGACATTTGGACTGAGATTTGAATGGCAAGAAGCCTGCTGAGTGGAGCTGGGCATAAGCACTCCTGGCAGAGCCAACAGCTAGGGCAAAATGCCAAGGTAGGAATGAGCTTGGTATGTGTTCAGGGAGAAAGGAATCCAGGGCGGTTAAGACTGTGAGCTGGGGAGACCTCAGGAGATGCCCTAAGGGTGGGAGATCATAGGAGGTCTTCTTAAATCCCCCCTCTCCCCCCACCCCACCCCCCGCCTCCCCAGCAGGGGAGAGATGCCATTGAGACGGAAGTTTCTGTGTTCCTGAAACGTTTACTAACTAAAGTCCTTGAGTGGTGAGGTTGGGATGGAAGGAACAGCTGGCTCAGATGAAGACTGACTACACCAAGAGACCAAAGCACCCCTTCTCCCTCTTCACTACCCCCTCTATTGAACTGAGGCAGCACTTGGTGGAATCCCGTTTTCTCCTCTGTAAAATCAAGCTGGGTGTCTCTCTTTCCTGCCTCACTGCTATCCTATATGAGGTAAAAAGTCCATCTACTTAGTGGTGAATGTGGCTCCTCTCCCAAGCCCTTGCATCATTCAAAACGTTTTTATTTCTGGGGAAGGAACATGCCGGGCAGAGGAAACTTCTCTCAAAATCCAGAGTTGTATATTCAGCTTCCTACTCAACATCAAATAGAGGTCTGGTGAGCATTTCAAACTCAACAGGTCCCCAGCTGGACTCCTGATCATCTTGTCCACCATCCCCCAACCACTAATTTTGTGGCCATTTGTTACAGCAGCCATGGGAAATTTATACAACCTAGAAAGGTGGCGTCATAGAAATGCTGGAATCTACTGATGCAACTAGTGTAGATTCTGCTGCCTTAAGGAAGCCATCAGCAAACTGAGAGTCAGGGAACCACAGAAAGGTCTCGATTGACCCCAATATTCAACTAGACATGTCAGTAGAGAGAGTCTAAAGGACACCAGACTCCTTCCTGCCTTGGCTCCTCCCTCCTCCACAGATGTTCCAGTGTTGACGGGGACCAGGCACCCTGGGTGCCCACACGAAGAAACCCTAAAAGGAAATGAAATTAGTCACTGTCTCAAGTTACCTGTTCCACTGATGGGTGAGAACCTACAAAGAGGAGAATTCGTTTCCTTGGCATTTTGCAAAAGGAAGAAAAAAAGAGTCATCAAGGGACCTCAGATTGTGAGAATAGCTTTTAATCTTAAAACAAGTGAAGCAACAAATCATCCATCTCCCTTTCCATCACAGGCAAATACTCTCCCAAAACATCTGAGATAGTTTAAACACCAACTGTGACTAGTGCAAAATAAAATAAATACAAACGCTTTCGAGAGCCAACATCGAAACCTGCTCTGCCGAGGCTGAGAGGAGCAGTGAGTCTGGGGCGGCAAGATTTACACAGTATCTCCACGCCCGGCTCCGAACAGACTGAACTATACCTGGGGAGGGGAAACCACAAGAGAATGTTGCCTAAAGAGAAACAAACACGCCCAGCTCCCTCCTGTGGCTGACATCGTTGGCACCTGGCAGTTGCTTGAAAAATAAATCCGAAGTTAGAGGCTCCTAGGCAAAGCAAAGGAACAGGGTTTGGGGCTCATTTGCTTTTGTCTTTTAATTGGGGTCTTATACATATTGGGTTTTTTTACACAGAAAAATCTTCTGCTTTCTGGAAGGCATTCTATGCCTCACGGTGCTCCTGACTCCAGCAAAAATGTTCATGTTGCTTCTGTCTAGATGTTTCGGAGAATTACCTTCCATACCTAAGGCAGGGCGCTGCCTACCCCACACCATCTAGCTCTAGATTAGCACTGCCCAATAGAAGAATGAGAGTCACGTGTCTAATTTTAAATATTTTGGTAGCCACATTCAAAAAGATAAAAAGGAAAAAGTTAAATTTTCCTATCTTATTTAATATATCTAAAATATTGTCATTTCAGCATGTAATCACTATAAAATATTGATAAAATATTTTACATTCCCTTTTTCTTTTTCTTTTTCTTTTTTTTTTTTTTGGTAGCAAGGCTTCAAAATGTGATGTGCATTTTATATGCACAGCACAGGCTCAGTTCAGACAAGCCAACTTTCAAGAGGCCATTCATTAGCCACATATGACTATTGGCTACTGGACTGGACAGCGCAGGTCTAGAGAATATTAATACAAACTCTGGGGATGACTTACTGAGTAGGGAATCTCTGGGCCATGGTGTGGTAATCATATCACCAGCTTAGACAATCTCAGACAGGCCCTTGTTCTGTAACCTAGGATTTCTGCCCTAAGGTAAAGGACAGAATCACACTTTACCTAATCCTATCCCCTGGTCCTGCCCCTGTCACCTGTCATCTCCCCACAGATAATGTAACTTAGCAACGGTGGTCCTACGAGATGAAAAACACATCTTTCTGTGGTAGACAACTTTCTTAGTACTTATTTGGGGATCACAGCTAGAACTGAATTAGAATAAGAAAATAACCTGTATAGCCCAGCTGGCATGGCTCACTGATTGAGCGGCAACCTATGAAGCAGGAGGTCAGGGTTCAATTCCCGGTCAGGGCACATGCCTAGGCTGGATCCCCAGTGTGGGGGCGTGCAGGAGTCAGCTGATCAATGATTCTCTCTCAACTTTGATGTTTCTCTCTCTCTCTCTCTCTCTATCTGTCTCTCTCTCCCTTCCTCTCTAAAGTCAATAAAAATATTTTTTTAAAGGAAATATTGTATAAATGTGACAGATTTAGCTGAAGGTAGTTCTGAGGTTTTGTGGAGCAGGAAGTATTCTAAATAATTTTTTTCATTTTTGAGAGGGAGAGTAACAAAGTACCTCATAAACTGGAAAGTGGAGAGTTTCAAGAACGGTGGGAAAATGGGAAACTTACCAAAGAAAGCGGGAACAGAAGCCAGGGTAGGGACACTAAAAATGAGATCGGTTCTAAGCTGCGGTGGGTAAGCTGTAACAAATCAAAAACATAATATCTAACCTGTGTGATCATCATATCTCACAGTCTGATCTCAGTAGTAACAAGAGAAAAATAAAAATAGAACCAACTGTTAGGACAGGGAGGGACTTCTGAGCTTATCTGGTCTAATCCACTCATTTTAAAGAAAAAGGCCCAGGGAGGTAGTGACTTGGCCCCATCACACTGAGAGGCGGAGTCAGGCTGCAAACCCAGGAGCCCTCACCGTGAACTGCAGGTGCGGCTCCATCCCCTGCAGGTCTCAGGGGAATAAATGGTGTTGGGAGTCCCAGGCTCCCACTACTTACACTAGACCTCCCGCAGCCCACAGCAAGCCCCGGGGAAGGTCAGGCACATTCTCTTGTAGGTGGGAGGAAACAGCTAAGTCAAAATATTGAAGCAATGCTGATGTTAAACAGCATTCAAATGTGATTCTTCCAATAGTACATTCTGTATACTATTTTTCCCTTTAAAAAAAATACCCCAATTTGAACCAAACCGGATTTCTAATTAGTTATATTGGCATTTCGATCAATTGACAAAATAAAAACTTTGATACATTATATTTTCCAAAGACACATTCATTGGGATTTTACACAAATGGATATCAAAAGATATTTACAGGAAAAGGGGCTCTCTCACACGTGCACCCACACACAGTAAGAATTTCACAATTATACCACCACACCTCACACAGAGGACTCCTAACAGGCTGATAATCAATTGACAAAACCCATACATGATTCCAGTTTTCAGTTACAAATAATTTCATCTACATACATGTGTAAAATTAAGCAGTATGTTCCAGACTTTTATTCCAGGGGAACCTGCCTTATATATATTAAAGGAATACATATAAATACATTTTTTAAGCAGAAAGAAACTCATTATTTGCTCCAGTTTTTCCCCAATTTTCCTTCTGAAATGAAGAATAGCACATATACAAAACTTGGCCTTGTAGAAATAGCCCTTTGTTTTTTGAGGCAGAAAAAAAAGGCAGCCATATTACTTTTTTTTTTACAGTATGTTTAGGCATCAAAAAGGGCTAAATTAATTTTTCTACTTAATTAATTCAATATTGTATAGCTTATAATTTTCTATACTGATTTTATACCATCCATTTTGCAAGGTTTTATTATAAAATTTTTATTTTGTGCAAAATACACATGCTATCTTTGTCCACATTTTAATCCAAATCCTTAATCACGCCCCCACCCCAAAAAGGCCTTTGCTTTGTAATAGCATGAAAACCCGTCATTTTTGGTGTGTCTGGCATCATTATTCCAGGATACTCACTCAGCCTTAAGGAGACCAGACTTTGTAAGGTTGCTGAGCATGGGAATTTCTACGGGAGTCAAGGACTCGTGCAACGGAGTCCGAGTCGCATTAAATATGACCCCAGTGGGCAGAGTTTCGTAGAGAATGACTGCACCATGAGCTCCCTCCTCATGCCAATCTCATTTGTTCCCAAACTGAAGAAAACATCGGATGAGAGAGGAGGGAACATACTCCACTAGGACCCCCCATGGCACACCCCCTGCTGCTCTTTAAAGATTCAAGGTATCCAATCTCACCATGTCTTCCAAGCAAAGTGGGAAAAAGAGAGCAGATGTCATCATGCCATGGTGCAGACAAAGAGAGTGAGGCACAGGGAGGATGAGGGATGAGCCCCACTAAAGGCAGCCCCCCAGGCTCCGGGACCCGCCCTTGGGCTCTGTGCCGGGTGCTCACAGATCTCTGTGGGACAGGCCCCATCATAACCAAATCCTGACAACTCATAGCTCCCGGGTCATAATCCACTGTCTGTGCTGTGTTTCACCCAACTGGTTCTATTTTATCTTCCTCCAGTTTCTAAAAAGATCCTTTCTACCAATCAAAGGCATGTCAAGCGGACAGCAACAAATCCTTTTTCATTTGACTGAATAATCGGAAATAGAAACTCCAGAGAGACTGGACCTTGGTGCAGAGCAGCAGAAGAATTCTAGGGCACTAGCCTTCCACTTTTCCATCCCATCTGACATTCTAATCCTTCGCTGCCATTAACGTGCTGAAGTACCACATGGAAACGCTGGCCTTTCACAACGTCATGCCAGGTTTCTTTGCACCTGAACCCGTGGGTGTGCCCAAGATCGCATTGTTGGTGGCAGCAGATAAGCAGTGAAGGCAAGTCAGGAGGTGTTAGCCAAGAAAGGGCAGAGGTGAGACTCTGGCCCCAGAAAACGTAGAAATGGAGGCAGGCAAAGAGCTCAGGGGGGAGAAAACCACAGACTAATTTG
This sequence comes from Cnephaeus nilssonii, assembly GCF_951640355.1. NCBI lineage: Eukaryota > Metazoa > Chordata > Mammalia > Chiroptera > Vespertilionidae > Cnephaeus > Cnephaeus nilssonii. The sequence goes on along the minus strand of NC_137074.1, from coordinate 38,357,667 downwards.
GGGCACTTAACATGATTCCAAAGAGTTGTCATATGTGATGGTAAGAAGCGATCAGCTAAAAATACACACTATTCCTTAGAGGGAAGGGCTGCTGACACACAGAATCCATCTACCTTTGGCAAAGAATAATATTGTGCCGCTCTCGGCATCTGGCATCTGGCAGTACACCACCAAATGTCGCACACCCAAGTGAATTCCTGACAGCGCTTAAAGGGACAACTCTGTCCATTGTATGCCTGAAAATGTAAGCCGGGAACTAATTTTTTCAACTGTTCCTGAGTTATGGTTTCTTTAAAGGATGTACTTGCTTTTCCCAGCTATGCTTAACGCCAACTGTTTTAACCTTTCCAAACCAACCCACCACAGATTTCCTCGTTGACACTCTCAGTCTCAGTCTCGCACACATTCGCACAGTTGTGTTCTGAATTGTGATGGGATTAAATTAAAAACATTTCATTGCAGATGCTCTAATTTACTATACACAGATAGGTCAGAAATTATTGTACTGAATGAACAAAGTATGTCACAAATAAAGCCCAGCCCAGTTACTGGTTTTTGCTATGAAACAAAAGTGGGCTTTTCATTCATTGTGGGTGGGGCCATACCACTGATCCCCCAAAGCAAAATTAAGGATTGGTGGCACATTCCTGTCTTTGACGTGCCAGTGGCAGATTCCCTACCAGCAATAGGAACACTTTTCTTTTTTTAATCATTCTCTCCTTGAACATTTATAAAAAGAAAAACTATCTACAGTAGTGTATCATTGCTAATAGAAATGTCTTCCCAGTTCTATTTCAGAAGGCGTCAAATGATGTTCTTTAAATAAACTATAAATACCCCCAAGTATTCCTTTATGTCTGGCTGTCCCAACTTCTTTTTTTTATTTTTTTATTTTTTATTTTTTTTGGCAAATTAAAAAGGCGTATGGCTTCTCGCCGATTTGTACATCTGAGTTTTAGCTTGGTATCCTTCGGTAAAAGTACATGTAGCCCAGGTCTTTAGGGGGCCTTTCTGAGGCACACACTCTGTGGTCATTGTAGATCACCCATCTGAAAACAAAACACAGAAGCATTTGATGGATTTAAGTCAATTCCGGGAAACTTTGCAGAAGAAAAGTTACTGCGCCATGCATAAAAGAATCAAGATGTTTTAAGATAACCAAACTCAAGTTTGTTATATAAAAGGGAATAGAATGCTGGTGGGAAATTACAATTGTTTTTTAAGTCTCAAGCTCAATCAAAAAGTAGTTACTAAAAGAGCCTCTAAACATTTTAAATCCTTTGATCTCATAATTTTTTTTTTTTTTTGCAGAAATCCATAAATAACCTCAAAAATTGAGTTAAATGAAAAACAACTGAGCCCTAACCGGTTTGGCTCAGTGGATAGAGTGTTGGCCTGAGGACTGAAGGATCCCAGGTTCAAATCTGGTCAAGGGCACATGTCCGGGTAGCAGGCTCGATCCCTAGTACGAGGCATGCAGGAAGCAGCCAATCAATGATTCTCTCTCATCATTGATGTTTCTATCTCTCTCCCTCTCTCTTCCTCTCTGAAATAAATAAAAATATATTTAAAAAATGAAATAAAATAAAAAATAAACTGTTTCTTTAAAAAAACAACAACAAAAAACAATTGAGTCAAAGAATTATGTATAACTAGAGGCCCAGTGCACAAAATTCGGGGGGGGGGGGTCCCCTCAGCTCAGCTGCACCCTCTCCAATCCGGGGCCACTGGATCCTAACTGTTCACCTGCCTGCCTGCCTGATCGCCCCTAACCTCCTCTGCCTGTCAGCCTGATCGCCCCTAACTGTCCCCTCCTGCTGGCCTGGTTGCCGCCAACTGCCCCCCTGCCAGCCTGGTTGCCCCCAACTGCCCCCTGCTGGTCTAGTTGCCCCCAACTGCCCCCCTCTGCTGGCCTTGTTGCCCCCAACTGCCCCCCATGCTGGCCTGGTCACCCCTCACTGCCTCCCCTGCCAGCCTGGTCACCCCACGCAGCCTGCTGTTCAGTCATTTGGTCGTCCCTCACTAACCCCCCTGCCGGCCTGGTCACCCCACACAGCCTGCTGTTCAGTTGTTTGGTCATCCCTCAAGAACCCCCCTGCCAGCCTTGTCGCCCCACACAGCCTGCTATTCGGTCGTTACTGTGAGGGCGTTCTGACCAATTTGCATATTACTCTTTTTTTTTCTATAAATATATTTTATTGATTTTTTACTGAGAGGAAGGGAGAGAGATAGAGAGTTAGAAACATTGATGAGAGAGAAACATCGATCAGCTGCCTCCTGCACACCTCCTACTGGGGATGTGCCCACAACCAAGGTACATGCCCTTGACCGGAATCAAACCTGGGACCTTTCAGTCCTCAGGCCAATGCTCTATCCACTGAGCCAAATCAGTTAGGGCTGCATATTACTTTTTCATTAGTACAGATAGTGTTTGTTTCAGCCTTAGGTATAAAACTAACTAAAAATCAGAAGCAAATTAGCCAGGCAGTGAATAATATACAACTATTAAAATGTTTTCAAAGAATATTTGCTAAATTGAGAAAATAATCACAATATAATACAAAGTGAGAAAAAGCAAGTTACAAAATTGTATCTGTTGTGTACATTAAACTCTTAGAAATGTTATAAATACATATGCATAGTTATATGTAGTATGTGTGTGTATAGACTTACATACCCTCTCCCAATGAAAACAATAAAACAAAGAGAAATATATCCAAATATAGACAATGATTATCCCTAGGCTTCCAGATGACATATTTTTGTATGTGTTTATATCGTACCAACTCCTATGATGAATTTTATTGTTTTTTAAATTACAATTAAACGATTTCTCTTAAGCATTTTTAAAAAAGCTATCAGGTTGGGTGATAAAAGGAATTCACTATAAATCAAGTCTCTGTACTCAACTATTTTATGAATCAGGTGGAAACAAGACCAAAAGATACAGCAAAAAGGAACACAATCGATGCTGGGTGGGAACTGGTCACTGCTGCAGTGCGAGGCCTGAGGTGAGAGGTCAAGCACTGCCTTGAGCAGGAGGGCCAACCCCCAGGCCACTCAGTGGGGAGCTCCTGGGAGGAAACCAGAGGAGCCTGCAGGGACCTGGCCCAGTGAAAGGGTTCTGAAGACAGGTGCAGCCTCACATCCCAATCTGTGTCATTCCCAGTTCACCACACACCTAACAATTCTACGTAAGACGCCACTAGGCCTACTGCAAGGTTGCAATAAAGCAAGACACTGACCGCTCGGTGTTGCCAGAAAAAAACACAGGATACCCTGTCAGATCTGCAAATTATATTTTAGTATAAGTATGTCTCGTGCAATATTTGAGTAATTCACTTATTCAAAAAGTAATTCACTTACTTTTACCTGAAATTCAAATTTAATAAGGTTTTCCTTTATTATTATTATTTATTTATTTGCTTAATTTGGCAATCCTATGGAGGTTTCAAATATGACATACATTCTGCTGTAGGATGCATCTTTATTGTGGAAAGTTACCTTGGTATGATGGCATGATGGTTGAGAGTGGGCTTTGGATACCAGCTCTGACACAACAACTTACTAGCTAAGATCAAGCTATTTGGACTCCCTGAGCCTCAGTGTCTTAAATGGTTTTAAGAGTATATCCTACAAGACCATTGTGAAAGGCACATGTGATAACATATGAAGCACCTAGTACAGTGCCTAGCGCTCAATAAAATACATATATCTTTACCTTCTAAAAAGACTCACCTTCCTTCCTTTTTAATATGGCAAACATAATGGCCACTCATTGTAGATGTTCCCATGTGACTGATGAATGCAAATAATTCGTACACTGTGAAAGAGGAAACAACACAGTCACCAGGCAGCATTTCTAGAAACCAACAGCACTACTGACCAGAATTTAAAGCCAATGATTGTGTAATCCAGCAACTGTTTAAATTGAAAGACAAAGTCTACTTACCTTGCTATACCCATTCACCCACAAACTCACCCAAAGTGACACCAAATTCAACCTTCAAAGTCATAACAAAGTGGGACATCAACCATCAACGTACAGCTGACATTAAATTCGTATCTGGAAGGGCTATACAAATCTTGCAGCCAACCTGGTGGCAAATCCGCGGGTGTAAGAGAGTAGAACTGGCTCTCTCACATTCAAGCAGCCTGAGGGCAGAGGGGCTGTCCCATCTCTCTAGGCCCATTTCTTCACAAAGATGAAAAACCCACCCACTTCACAAGGTTGGACGAGACTTAAATGAACAATTCAGAATAAAATACCATACAAATGTCAGGACTGTAGGGAAGACAGCAGACAGCTATTACCATTCATAGGAAGGGACAATGCTTTGGAATATGCTTCTTGTGATTTCTGACTTGCTCATGATTATAAACTATATGGGACCAAAATTCAGGTTTCATGCTTTCTGAACAAGGAGATAGATAGCCTCTTAGAGGGTGAAACTGATTTTTTTTTCTCTGACATTTCTCAGTACCTCCTGCCATTTGATACAGGATTCTGTGTCAAATCCACGTTGAATGAACTTCAGCTCCTGCTCCCCTGGCCAAACCCAGACCTACACAACAGAGTGGGTTCCACGGACAAGTACCAGTCCATTCGCAGACTGCTACCAATTACAGAAATTGAGTGTTTGCATCCTTTCATGATGATTTGAGAATATTCATGTCTGTGGAATCTAATAAGGGAAAAAATGGTCTTGCATATTCATTTGTCTAGTACTCAATCTTTATTGCATTTTTTCAAAGTATTTGTCTAGGCAGATCTCTGCCCTACCCCTCCCTCTCCCATTCTCCCATGCTCATCCCTTACTGAGCTGTGAATCCCCACTCAGCTTACTCACTCTTCAGCACATCACACACAGCTGATCACCTCCTTCTTCCTCAAATATTCGCCCCCAGGATACAACCCTCTCTTGGCTGTCCAGCTGCCTCACTGTCTCCTCATTTCCCTGACCTCTCAGTGGTGATGACCTCAGAACTTGCTTTTCCCTGTCCCGATTTATCCAGTCTTATGGCCTTAAATGGAATTATTTTCTTAATTTCCAGAATGTTCATTGCTAATGCAAGAAGATACAACTGAATTTTGTAGATGGGTCTTGTTCCTACATTAGTAGTTCTAATAGTGTTTTAGTGGATTCCTTCGAATTTTCTACATACACAATTATGTTATCTGCAATAGAGATAGTTTCTTCCTTGTTAATCTGGATGCTTTTCATTTCTCTTTCTGGCCTCACTGCCTTGGCTAGAACCTCCTGTTATAATGCTAAGTGGAATGTCAAGAGTGGACATCCTCGTCTTGTTCCTGACCTAGGGGAAAAGCAGTCAGTCTTTACCATTAAGTAAGATGTGAGCTGTAGATGCTTTTTACCATGTTGAGGAAGTTCCCTTTCATTCCTAGTTTGTTGAACATTTTCTCCTCAGCCTCAGCTGTCTCTGTCAATGATGATTCCATTCTTCCAATAACTGAGGACAAAATCCTAACTTCTCTCTCACACTTTACACACACCCAATCCATTAGCAAATCCTGTCAGCATTTCCTTCAATATATATCCAGAATCCAACCACTTCTTATCACCTTCAGTAGGAACCCCTGAATCCAAGCAAGTCACCATCATCTCTCTTCTGAATTTTCACAAGAGCCTCCTAACTGGGGTCCCTACTTCCTTCCTTGCCCCTACAATTCTTCTCAGTACAGCTATCAGAGTCTTAAATTGGAATTCAAATTGTAGTTATTACTGTCAGAGAACTTCCCATGGTGTTCTATACCTCAGAGTGAAATTTTACTCTTACAGTAGCCTGTGAGACCCCTCCTTCTCCCCACTCCTCACACTCTCTCCCATTCCAGCTACTCCAGCTATTCCGGCTACTCCGGCCTCCTAGTTGCTCCTCACATCCACCCAGTATGCTCCATCCCTCAAGCCTCTACACCAAGCATGTCAAACTCAAAGGCTAACATGGGCCAAATAAACAAGGTTTAAGTTTATGTGGGCCACACAAAAAAACAAAAGCTTCAATTTCCATAGAATGGTAGGTTTATTTCAGTAGAGACATGCTGAATACAAAGGGCTGAAATAAATGAGTAATCATTAACATAAAATAATAGAATATTTTAATAAAAATTAATATTTTTTCTTGAATATTAACTTATCAGACACTGAATAACTGCACAAATTAATATGCGTAATGCAAATTTTTCTTGTTCTCTGAAAGTGAAATATTTCCTGTTTCACACACCAAACAAGTAAGTACAAGACTAATGACGTGGCAATCGGCTGCTAAAGAGAAATGGTGCACCTGTGCGTAAGGCGCATAAGGGAAATGAATGCAACACAATTATAGTAATCAATCATTAGCAAACATTGTAGTTCATTATTAATAATTAAATATAACAGGATATTGTAAAAATTAAGTTAGGAAATTTTTATTAAAACATTTCTTAAATACTGTTATATTGGCCTGGCCTCAAAAATATTCGTTGTGGGCCGCATGCGAGTTTGACATGCTTGCTCTACACTCATTGTTCCCTCTATCTGAAACTCTTCTCGCAGCTGTCACATGACTCAACCCACACCTCCTCAAGGTCTCAGATCAAATGTCACATCAGAGAGACTTCCTGAGCCAACTTATAAAAGAGTGACTCTCTCTTTAACTCCCACCCTCATCCCTGACCTGGTTTACTGTTGTCCATGTAGCACAAAGTAACACCTGCCAAGTCACATATTACGTGGGCATTTATTTACTGTCTATATCCTTTTACCCCAGGCTAAAATACAGCTCCACAATGATGAGAAGTGTGTCTGTTTTGTTTACTAAAATATTCTAGGTACAGGGAACAGTGCTTAGCATGCAGAAGGCACTTAATAAGTATGTGTTGGCCAAAACCGGTTTGGCTCAGTGGATGGAGCGTCGGCCTGCGGACTCAAGGATCCCGGGTTCGATTCCAGTCAAGGGGAAGTACCTTGGTTGCGGGCACATCCCCAGCAGGGGGTGTGCAGGAGGCAGCTGATCGATGTTTCTCTCTCATCAATGTTTCTAACTCTCTATTCCTCTCTCTTCCTCTCTGTAAAAAATCAATAAAATATATATATTTTTTAAAAAGTATGTGTTGAATGAATAAATAAATGAGTGAATGAAGGAATGACTCTACTTCTTCATTTATTTTTATATCACCTTGTATTGTATACATTTTTATAATCCACCAACCTAAGTATAAATTGGAGTATAAATTAGTAAAATAATTACTTAAAAGAGAAAGGAATCAGAGGAGATTGCCTTTCCTACCATTAACTAGCTGTCACATCAACTAATAACCAAAAATATCCGAGGTTTGAAACCAGAAACCAGCCAAAAACAGTTGTGAATGACAACCATTTTGCCTGGCACATAATTTTTGAAATAGTGATCAAGGAACTCTACCATGCTCTGCCTTCCCTTTTGCCCACCCCCAATACTAAGAACCCACTCCTACCCCAATAAGAAAGAGAGGGTGTGGGCTCAGACCTTTTCATCTTTCTTGACCCTGGTTGGTTTTTAAAGCTCTTTTTGAATAAGCCTACATCTAATTCCAAATCTTCAGTTTGAGAGATACAGTCCTAGTCTCCCAAAATGCAGCTGCTGTCTTAGAATTTTCATGAAATAAAGAGAGGACACGATACCCCAACCAGGCTCCCCACCCCAAGGAACTGTCCTCCAAAATAATGACTAAAATAATTCATCAGAGAATTTAAATGGGCATTTCCCACCATTACCCAGGGTCACATCAATAAAACACTACTGAGACATCAACACAGCCAATGGGTTGACAAAACAAATAGATATACAGAAAAAGATAAATCCACACACCCAATACACCCATGTCATTAAGTTCTCAAAGGAATTTTTTTCCCTCTTTGGTTAAAAACAATTCACCTGTATACTCAGAACCATAAAAAACAAATTAAAGCCCAGCCAGCGTGGTTCAGTGGTTCAGTGTTGACCTATGAATCAGGAGGTCACGGTTCCATTCCCTGTCAGGGCACATACCTGGGCTGTAGGCTAGATTCCCAGTGGGGGACATGGAGGAGGCAGCCAATCAATGATTCTCTCTCATCACTGATGTTTCTCTCTCTCTCCTTCTCCCTTCCTCTCTGAAATCAATAAAAAATATATATTTTTTAAATAATTAATTAATTTTTAAAAAAGATGAGCATAAATCTTAGTCCTACAATTAAAATTAACCATGTTTATCAATATAAACACCCACCCCATGCATTATTCAAGACCTCCTGCTAGGAAAAAAACAGCAAGAGAGAATCACTCACAACACATTTGTAAAAGCTCAAAAGGTGAAAAGAGGGGAGGGGTGGGGGGAACCTCAATTAATATTTGTTTCCAAAGAGAAGTCAAGGTAAACCAGAGAAGGAAGTTCCTGCTGATTATTTTCCAAGTTCCCAAAGGACCCCTTCTAAAAAAAACAGCATTATGTCACACACTCCCCCCAAAATGTACACACCCTTTTTATCACACAGATAGAAAAGGCAGTGTAAAACAAGGTGAATCGTTTTGAAAATGCTAACTTTCAACAGAGAATTTTTCAAAGTACCAGAAGTAGAAAAAAACTGCCTAAACCCGTCATTGGCAAACTGCGGCTCGCAAGCCACCTGCGGCTCTTTGGCCCCTTGAGTGTGGCTCTTCCACAAAATACAATGGCCTGGGCGAGTCTGTTTTGAAGAAGTGGCGTTAGAAGAAGTTTAAGTTTAAAAAATTTGGCTCTCAAAAGAAATTTCAATCGTTGTACTGTTGATATTTGGCTCTGTTGACTAATGAGTTTGCCGACCACTGGCCTAAACCACTGTGTCCAATATCGGGCAAACAGTGTCCCTCTAAACAGCCAGAATTAAACAGTGTCTGAAACTAGCATCCTTCCTCCCTACTTCCCTCTCCCAACAAAACTTGTCCTTTTTTGAACTAAGAAAATGTTCCCGCCCCTGGGTCCAGGTGAGGCCGTGCGCCCCTGGATCCGGGTGAGGCTGGGTCCCGGGTCTGGGTGAGGCCGCGCCCCTGGGTCCGGGAGAGGCCACGCGCCCCTGGATCCGGGTGAGGCCACGCGCCCCTGGGTCCGGGTGAGGCCGCACGCCCCTGGGTCCGGGTGAGGCCACGCGCCCCGGGGCCCGGGTGATGCTGGGTCCCAGGTCCGGGTGAGGCCGCGCGCCCCTGAGTCCGGGTGAAGCCGCGCCCCTGGGTCCAGGCGAGACCAAACCAGAGGGAGTCGGACCTGCATTACCACCATTTGTCCACCATCCAGAGCTGAAAAGTCAGTGCCGACATGTACACATAAGGAACTGGTGGACATTGAAATTGGGTCTCAAAAGAACTGTTGGTCCAGAAAGAAACTCACTACAGACTGATTCATTTGCCTGTCAGCATAACTATTATTGCTCGTCTCACATTCGGTTCTTATAAGTATATTTCTAGTAACACATGATCTCACTCATCTAGGGGAAATGATGAACAACATAGACTGATGAACAAGAACAGACCCAGAAACAAGGAGGCATCGATGGGACTGTCGGGCCTCAGAGGGAGGGTGGGGGAGGGTGGGGGTAGGGGGGAGAGATCAACCAAAGGACTTGTGTGCATGCATACAAGCCTAACCAATGGTTAAGGACAACAGGGGGGTGGGGTGGGGGATGGGAATGGGGGGATGAGGACAAATATGTGACACCTTAATCAATAAAGAAATAAAATAAAAAAAATGTTCCCAACCTTTCTAATGTAAAGAATTTTTTAATGTCAAAATTTTCTACCACCACCCCTGCCCAACATATCAATTATCCTCTGATTTTATTCTTTGAAAAAGCACCGTCAGAAAAAAACATACATGAAGCGTGGCAAGTAGAAGGGGTAGACAGCATGTTCTTTCATGTCATATGGATAAATAGTCTCCCCAGGGTTATCTAGGGGAGGGACCAGCATACTACCATGACCCATAGGCCAAATCCAGCCCACCGCCTATTTTTGTACTGCCAAGGAGAAAGGGAAGAACGAGGGGAAAAAAAGATGAGATAATACGGGTATGGCCCATAAAGCCTGAAACATTTATTATAATCTGTAAAAGAAAAAAAAAAAGATTTGTTGGCCCTGGTCTGGTGGAAAGAACTTAGTTCATCTCACTGCTTACTGCTGATTAAAGGTCCCAGAGTTAATAAAGTTACTTAACTTGTAGATCTTTGCTGGTAAAGAAACAAAAATAATCTGTTCAGTAAAATAGAACCTCAAGGGTTTATGGTCCTAGTAGACACTAATTTTATATCTAACTCAGCAATCAATTTTATTTATTTATTTATTTATTTATTTATTTATTTATTTATTTATTTTTGTTAACCCTCACTCGAGGATATTTTTCCATTGATTTTTTTTAGAGAGAGTGGAAGGAAGCGGGAGAGACATAGAGAGAGAAACATCTATGTGAGACACATCAATTGGTTGCCTCCTAACTAGGGCTGGGGATCAAACCTGCAACTGAGGTATGTGCCATTGGCCGGAATCAAACCTAGGACACTTCAGTCTGTGGGCCAAAACTCTATCCACTGAGCCAAATTGGCCAGGGCTCAATAGCTTTTCAGATGTTTTTGAATCCATAATAACATCTAACTGCTTCCCTCATTAATTAATGCGTCAAAGAAAATCTGAAATGTGTTCAGTTTATATGTACCTGAGAGTCATGACTTTACCTCTTTGAAAATCGTAGTTCAACAACACATAATGAACAAAAGCAGCTCTAGATTCGGGAGTGCAATTAAATGAATTTCTATTGTATAGACCATTGATTTAAAGAGCAGCAATATCTCTTTAGGGTGAAACACATCAATCGGTCTACAGGGAAGGCTCAGAATACAGAAACACCAAAAGATTCCTTCAAATAACCACCAAGACCCCAGGACTCTGCAGCCTTCTGGTGAGAAACTCAAACTGAGTTATCCAACTGAATCTTCCTAACTTGGATAATTTTGGCATTACCCACCCCTAACTCCCTCCGTACAACAAAGGGGAAAACAGCATCTCCAGTTGACTAACATTTGACTCATAAACACTCTATATCTGCAAATAACTTCTTCCCCGAACAGCTTGATTTAGAAAACGTCTGAGTTCCCCAAAAGAGAAGGGATTTGGGTAAATCAATAACAGGTTAAGGCAGCTGTCTCTCGGCTTCCCTAGCTGGAAAATCTCAGCTGCGGCAGGAGAAGTCTGAACCACTCGTGATGAGCTTGAAGGAGCCAGGGCAGGTTTGAGTAATCACAGCCTAATCACATTGTAATTACATTGGCAGTCAGTTCTTTTTTTAAAAAAAATAAATGCTCATCAAGTGCAACACAGAAACAGAAATGATTTTGCAAATGGCAGAAGCCCAGATAGGTCAGACTGATTTTCCACTTTTTTGAAATTTTAAAAAATACAACAGAAAGGTAGGTGCCAGCCCTAAAATGATGACAAATAGAGCCTTTTCAAAAATAAACTCCTGCCGCCCTAGCCAGTTTGGTTCAGTGGATAGAGCGTCGGCCTGTGGACCAAAGGGTCCCGGGTTCGATTCCGATCGAGAGTACGTACCGATCGAGAGTACGTACCTGGTAGGGGCTCATGGGCTCATGCAGGAGGCAACCAATCGATGTATTTCTCTCACACTGATGTTTCCCTCTCTCTTCCACTCTCCCTAAAAACCAATGGAAAAAAATATTCTCTTGTGAGGATTAACAAAAAAAATAATAATAATAAATAAACTCCTGCCTCCATTCCAATATGGAAAATCTAAAATAAGATGATTCAAGCCCGGCCAGCATGGCTCAGTGTTTGAATGTCGACCTATGAACCAGGAGGTCACAGTTCAATTCTGCTCAGGGCACATGCCCAGGTTTTGGGCTCAATCTTCAGTGTGGGGCATGCAGGAGGCAGCCAATCAATGCTTCTCTCTCATCATTGATGTTTCTATCTCTGTCTCTCCCTCTCCCTTCCTCTTTGAAATCAATAAAAATATATTTTATAAATAAATAAATAAAATAAGATGACTCAATAGTGGGTAAAGGAGAAAGTGCACAAGCTTCAAAATCAGACAGACCTGAATTCCAAGCTGGTTCCACCACTAGGAGGCACTTAGCTAGCGGGAGCCACCATCTGACTACCCGGCTGCAAGGAGTGAGGAGATGCCTAGAGCAGGGCGTTCAGTAAAGGCCAGCTACTGTTTCACCACGCATTAACAGCACTGACCCTTTTAAGTAAATTAGGTAACATTTAATAAAAGAATTTCTTGTAATGGCATGACTTCTTCATGCAAAAAGATGGCAATAGAGATTTTTAATTGACATATTCCCTCAAGGAAGAATCTGATGCAAGCACTTATTAAATCCCTGTCCTTGTAATAGTTACTTTTTTCCAACTCAAACACCAAACTTGTCATTATTTTCATCATTAACCTGATGGACCAGTAGCCACTTTACTCCTTCCTAAGGCAATAGTAACCTTAGTCTTGCTTTTAAGGTGTGTTTCTTTGGTTTAAACAGAATTAGAACCACTTGGCAGGCCTGCTGAAACAGATGGCTGGGCGGCTCCCAGAGGATCTAACCCAGTAGGCCTGGGTGGGGCCCAAGAATTCACATTTCTAACAAGTCAGAGGTGATGCTGATTCGGCTGGCCCAGGACCACACCTGAACCAGGGCTTGAAGGACTCACAAGCTAGGAAGGAAAAGGTCTCCACCCTCAGGTTCCTAGTATGGGGCCTGTGACCGGGGAGAGGTGGACACATGTATGGGTCTCAGGACCTTTGCTGAGTGGCCTGGGGAGAAACAGCTGTAGGGGGCACTGGCAGCCATCCTGAGGTCACCAGGGAGAGCCACCCCAGACGGGAACCAACCCAGAGGAAGCAGAACCAAGAGGCACACTCAGATAAAAGGGTTTCAGTCCTGGAGTCAAGTCTCCCTGGGACTTCCCAGCTTTTATGATACCACTAGAGGCCCAGCGCACGATTAAACCGTGTGCGTGTAGGGTCCCTTAGGCCTCACCTGCCATCGGGGCCATGTCCGCCGCCCCGCGAAGCCTCGCACGCTCCGCGGACGTTGCTGGCGCCCCGCGACGCTCCAGATGTCCCACCCGTGGCGGGACCCATCAATGCACCTCCTGGTGAGTCCGGTAGTTGGTCTTGACGCCATGATGGCATCACAACCACAGGCCTTTTATGATACAGATACTTCCCTTTTTGCTCAGACAAGTATTGCTCAGCACTCCTGCTACTTACAACAGAGCCTGAAAACTGAGGTTGATGGTTTTATTTGGTTTCTTTGACGGTCTGTCTGTCTGTTTGGCTCTCCATTTTGCTCCTAAATACCAACTACCCTTACCTTTAAATTGTCTTAACCAATTCGCCAACCAACCCCCCTCAAAAAAAAGAAAAGTTAAAAAGCCATGTCTTGGGAATGTAAACCACCTACCTACACAGAATATACATCTCCCCAAGTTAACCCATCAAGTTAATTAATTCTAATCAAATCCTGCAGAATGGCCAATTATAAGATCAGGAACTTTCCAAAGTTCAGCAATAACAATGTAGAAAATATAATGGGGGAAAACTTATTCGTAAGTAACACAGAAAATAGAATTGTGTTGGGATGTTTATAAAGAAAACCCCATCACTTTGCAGAGGCTGGAGAAGGGAAACATGAATCAAAGGAAAAGAAGAACATGTTTCTGGCAGAAAAACTCAAATACTGTAAAGGTGCCAGTATTCCCAAACTAACAGAAAATACAGGAAACTCTCATAAGAATCAATAAAAAAAAACCTCAATAAAAAATGGGGAAATGGGCCAAAGGAAATGAAGACACGATTAACACAAGAAGAAAAGCAACTAGGCAATAAAGATATAAGAAATTATGAAAAGTGCTAGCCCAATGGGGAACAGGAGAGCCATCAGGGTGTTTGTTGGGCTAAGACAGTGGTCGGCAAACTCATTAGTCAACAGAGCCAAATATCAACAGTACAACGATTGAAATTTCTTTTGAGAGCCAAATTTTTTAAACTTAAACTTCTTCTAATGCCACTTCTTCAAAATAGACTCACCCAGGCTGTTGTATTTTGTGGAAGAGCCACACTCAAGGGGCCAAAGAGCCGCATGTGGCTCGCAAGCCGCAGTTTGCCAACCACGGGGCTAAAATAATAAACATCTCAAAAACCTGAGATGTTACTCACAAACTTCACTTCCAGAAACTTACCCTAAGGAAATAATCAAATGAGGGCCCAAGAATGTTCACCACAGCATTAATTTTATTAGAGAAGGAAAGGAAGAAATTTAAATGTGAGCAAATGTTTATTACCTGATAGGAATTGAAAAGGTGTTTGTTGTACTTCTGTGAACAGAACTCATCCCTTAAGAAAATTTTTAAAAATCACTGCCATCCTCTTCTGAATGTACAAATAAACTTGTTATTTGAAACTTTCTGTAATCATCTTTTATTTAAATAACTAGAAAATATAATGGGTGCACGGGGGTGGGGGTGGGGGAGGGTGGGATGTCCCTCAGCCCAGCTTGCACCCTCTCCAATCTGGGACATCCCTCTCACAATCCACGACTGCTGGCTCCCAACCACTCCCCTGCCTGCCTGCCTGCCTGTTTACCCCTAACTACTTCTGCCCTCCAGCTTGATCACCCCCTAACCACTCCCCTGCCAGCCTGATCGATGCCTAACTGCTCCCTTGCCGGCCCGATTGCCCCTAACTGACCTCCCCTGCCAGCCTGGTCACCCCTAACTGCCTTCCACTGCCGGCCTGGTCGCCCCTAACTGTCCTCCTCTGTAGGCCTGGTCGCCCCCAATTGCCCTCCCCTGCTGGCCTGGTCACCCCTAAATGCCTTCCCCTGCCGGCCTGGTCACCCCTAACTGCTCTCCCCTGCTGACCTGGTTGCCCCCAACTGCCCTCCCCTGCAGATCTGATTGCCCACAACTGCCCTCCCCTGCAGGCCTGGTCCCCCCCCAACTGCCCTCCCCTGGTGGCCTGATCGCCCACAACTGCCCTCCCCTACCAGCCATCTTGTGGCAGCCATCTTATGTCCACATGGGGGCAGCCATCTTTGACCACATGGGGACAGCCATCTTGTGTGTTGGAGTGACAGTCAATTTGCATATTACCTCTTTATTATATAGGATAACTAGTTGGCCTAAAATTAGGGATATAAATTATGTTACATCTATATAGTGAAATGTTATTAATATACTACAGGCCTGGTGCACGAATTTGTGCATGGGTGGGGTCCCTTGGCCTGGCTGGCGATCCGGGCCTATTGGGGCTGTCTCGCCCAGTCCCGATAGGGGATGATCAGGGCAGGATGGCTGGGAGGAGGGGTCATGGGAGGTTGGCCCTCTGTGGGAGATTGGCTGTGAGAGTGCACTGACCACCAGGGTGCAGATCCTGCATTAAGCATCTGCCCCCTGGTGGTCAGTGCATGTCATAGCTACCAGCCAATCATCTGGTCATAACAGTTGCTTAGGCTTTTATATACGTATATAGCTATTCAATGATCTAAACTTATTTATATGGACACTCACAATTAGGGGAAAAGCAGGAAATAAAATAACATGTATAGAATAGAATTTATATTGTTTATGAATATACATATTTAGCCCTGGCTTGTTTGGCTCAGTGGATAGAGCATCGGCCTGTGGACTGAAGGGTCCCAGGCTCAATTCTGATCAAGGCCACATGCCCAGGTTGTGGGCTTAATCCCCAGTAGGGGCATGCAGGAGGCAGCCGATCAATGATTCTCATCATTGATGTTTCTCTCTCTCTCTCTCTCTCTCTCTCTCTCTCTCCCCTTTCCTCTCTGAAATCAATAAAAATATATTTTTAAAAATGCATCCTCTTAAATATATATATATATATATATATATATATATATATACATACATATATATATATACTCATTTTTATGTATTTGCATAGAAAAGTATAAAAATATACACAAAACATTAACAGTGGTTATGACTAGGTAGTGGGATTGTTGAGTCATTTCTTTTTCCTCTTTTCAGACATCTGTATTTTTTTCAAGTTGCTAAAATTATCACATATCCTTTTAATGATAAGAAAAAATAAACAATACAAACGATAATTTTTTTAAAGGAGAAGTGACTGATATGAATTCAAGTGCTAATGCAACAAAGCACAATGAACATACTAGTTTTCCTTTCCTGTGATGTATGCAATGTAACACAAAATAGGGCGCTAAGCCTTTTTGCTTTCTCCATTGAGCACTTATGGAGAAAGCAAAAAGAAAACCAAACTATCCCTGTGACCACTACCTGCTGCCATTCATTTAATTCTTCATTTTCATTTAATCATTCATTTGCTGATCACCTCCCAGGGGCCAGGCACAGTGCTAGAAAGGCTTCTGTAAAAACATCTGGGAAGGGGGTGGGAGAGTATTAAAAGGTAAAGGGGGCCAAATATATGGTGATGGAAGATGATGTGACTTTGGGTGGGGAGCACACAATGCAATATACAGATCATGTATCATAGAAATGTGCATTTGAAACCTAAATGATCCCATTAGCCAACGTCACCCCAATACATTTAATTCAAAAATAAGTAAATAGAAACATCTGTTCAGAGGCAAAATGCATTTGCTGAGTCAGGGTGGTTTATGTTTGCCGATTTTTCATAATTAAATTTTTCACTACTACTGCCCTGAGGTTCTGCACATCCTGTATGTGACTTCTCATTGTGCATCTCTGTCTCTTTCCCCACCCCCACCCACAAGTGCCCTAAATTTGGGGGCAAATAGGAGCAAGGCCACAGAGTTTGGCCCATAGTGCCTTTAAATTAAGGTGCTTGAAAGCATCACATCATGACATCCTATTCAAAGATGCAACTCCAAACCAGCAGTGCCAGGGATCTCTGCAGATCACTCCGAGCGCAGTAAGCCCAAGGAGAAGATGGCGCTGTTCAGATCAGTAGGGCCCGTCTTGGAGAGAATGGTTGGGTTCCCTCCAGGCTCCATCAGAAGACGGAAAACCTTAAGGATCAGACTCCCATCCCTCTGCAGGCAGATATCTTGGCAGCTTTACGATGGCTCCATCTTGTGGTTTATTCCTTCTGTGAGAAGGGCTCACCCAAGTCCTTTACAGAAAGTCAAGGAAGCAGTGCGCCGATGGACATGTAAGAAGTAATAAATCCTGCCCATGAATTATTGGCAACTTGTCTGTTACAGATTTTAATATTTTAGGCAAATCACTGGTTTCTAAAAAGTAATACAAGACTCTTTGAATATAGAAGTTGGGAGAACTTTATTTCATCCTTTTCTTACCTAGACAGGATAAAAAAATTTAAATAAAGAAATTCCCATTTTATATAAAAGAAGGTTTCTCTCCCATCCCCTCTCTCTAGAGCTAGATCAATACATACATATTATGTCTGGTAAGACCATTAATAAGTAGAGCTATAGCTCTATGGCGATAGGAGTGAACGCTACTAGTGTAATTTAACTAAATCCAATTATTTTTATTTGGTACTTTCTATGTGCTAGCCACCATGAGCTTTATAAAAGTAAAATGACCTCTGCGCTCCACAGCTTCCAGTCAAATGGGAGACACAGATATTGACATAAATAATTTTATTGCAAGATGAATATCTCTAATAACAAAGGAACAAACACCATGTTAGAGTGGCTCTGGGCACAGGCTCCAGAGGCAGACTGCCTGGGTTGGAATTCTGGTTCTACCCATCATTAAGCTGTGACCTTGGCAATTAACCTTCTTTACTCAGTTTCTTCGTCTGTAAAACCTACCTTATAGGATTATTGTATGGATTAAGGGTGGCACAAAAGGAAGTGTTGTTAATATTGGTATAATTATTACGAGCACATGGGGTGAGGATGGACTGACTGACAAGGACCTGGGAAAGCCAACAAGAGAAACGGAACCTGTGGCCAAGTTTTGAATCACAGTAAGGATTTTGGTGTGCAGTGATAGGAAAGAAGGCATTTCACAGTGAAGGAAAGGCCTAGAAGTAGTGAGAAGAGGGTGAATGACAGCTGGGTGGGCTGGTGCTGTGGCTACAGTTCCAGGCATCTGAACTGTGGCGGGAGTGAGGGGCAGAAGAAATGACACTGAGAGAAGGTAGGCTGACATCTGACTGAAGGAGGAGACGCATGCCAGGCTAAAGAGCCTGAACATTATTCTGTAGGCGATGACAGTCTGAGAAGCAGGGCATCACAGTGAGAAAGAACATGGATTCTGGGTTTGAATCTTGGCTCCACCTCTTAAGAGCTGCGTGACCTCAGGCAAGGTACCTACTCTTTCTGTACCTCTGTTTCCTCCCCTATAAAACGAGTGTGTTGAGGATTAACTGACTGTATACATGCAAAGAGCTTAGAACAGTGCCTGGCACACAGTGACACACCTACGTGTTTGCTCTTCAAAGGTAGAACATT
Organism: Cnephaeus nilssonii; assembly: GCF_951640355.1. Taxonomy (NCBI): domain Eukaryota; kingdom Metazoa; phylum Chordata; class Mammalia; order Chiroptera; family Vespertilionidae; genus Cnephaeus; species Cnephaeus nilssonii. Next base: position 38,339,215 of record NC_137074.1, on the reverse strand, counting down.
GGCTTATGGCACCTCTTCCTGCCATCCTGACAGCCCTTCAGGGGCAATGACAGGGTCAAGGGCATAAGACTGCTTTTCAACTTTCAAAACCACCACATGAAAATAAATGTTCTCTTTTAGACACAAAACTTCCATGGTACATGAAAAGATTTTATCTCACAGGGCAGACAAAGTCAAAGCTGGCGCTAAACGTGAGCACACGCACTACAAGGCAGCATGACTTGAGTTTGCCCAGGACTTTATCGGATCACCGTGGCCATGCAATGTGGCAAAATGTACCATTTATGAGAAGATGAGATCTGTGCTCACTTTTGAAAGATGGCAAACGTTTTAATATGTGTGGTGGGAGGGAAGGGGATGAGCCAAAAGCATAGTCACAATTGCTCAGACAATCCCTCAGGCAAAGAACTTACTTCCAGATCCATCCTTGACTCTAGGTCCTTCAGGCTTGGCCTCGGAAATAATGTTTGCATTGGCGTTATTCTCCATCTCGATCACAAAGTCACTGTCCTCCTCAAACTCGGGGTGGCTAAAGATCCAATCCAGTGCTCTTTCCAGGTTACTGTTCTAATAAAACAAAACATGTTTACAATGTATGCCGCCCTCAGGCCTCATTATATCCTGACCATGTGAACCAGGATGTCAAGCAGCTAGGGCAGGAAACCTGAATCCATTAGTCCTAAGTGTCTTCTGAGTAAGAAGCTCTGACTCCACATATGAAATGTGCTTGGTATTCTGCAAGTCTCCCAACCGAGATCAGTAACTAGAGTCACTGGAAAAAATTCTGAGCAGCAGATCAGCATTCCAAACCCCATATCAGTCTTTATTCCTGCAGGCTGATGCTGATAATGACAGGGTACAGAATGCCAAGGAGTATGGCACGTGTTTGGGTGCAGCCCTTCCAAAGGCCACAAGAACTGCACACACTACATTCTCTGCCAACTTTATTTCCTGCAGATAACTATTCCAGGTAGAAGGGTACCAATGCGAGTACTACATTAATGCCTCCTCTCCCCAAATGTTGGCACAATGGTTGAACTGCAGTAGGGACAAAATTAATACCTTGATTAATGATGACAACACTGGTTAGTTAAGTTAAATTGTTTTAAACTGACCTTTGTACAGTTCAAAACAAATGACCAGAAAATCATGTTCATCTCCCCTGTTTGTGATATCACTGGAGGGATGAAGAGTGTATTTAGACATAGTCAGAATCTCCGGTGGAAGAGTCAAGCAAGTAAAATAAGTAAGACATAAGCAGGTGCCCAGAGTGAAACAAATGCTAGTTGAGAATCATGGTGACCAGCAGGCAACCAGTCAGGACACCGAGAAGGAATCGGTAGCAGACAACCACTCATAAATGGAACGTAGAAAAGATGGCGACCGGCAGGAAGGTAGGGAGAGAGAGAGTGTGAGTGAGGAACCCATAGAGGAGAGTGTAGATGTGTGTGGTGTGTGTGTGTGTGTATGAGATAGGGTCAGTTAGATTCTGCAGGTCTTCCAAGGGGCTCCCGAACAGGGCAGCCCTAGACGGCGGAGCCCCGCGCACAAAGCGGACACTTCTCGGCGGCTGGTGCGGACACAGAGACCACGCCATCTTGGGAAACAGAGCTGCCCGAGACTCGGATCCTGGCTTCCGACACAAACCAGGACCCTGCAGCCACTGGGGACAGAGAACTGCTATCACAGCTTCAGACAAACAAACAAGAATCCAGACTTCCCGGCAGATTTCCGTGAGTCAAAGAGCCTATCCCCCTCCTCGCAGGCGCTGATAGCGCCATAGTAACTGATAGACCCGCCCCTCCCCCAAGCTGCTGAGCGCCCACAGGCGTGCGGAAAGCGCCATAGTAACTGATAGACGTGCCCCTCGCCCAAGCTGCTCACAGGCGCGCGCACAGACAGCGCCATAGTAACTGATAGATCCGCCCCTGGCCCAAGCTGCCGAGCTTTGCGCAGGGACGCGCTCCCTCTTAGGGAATTTGGCGCGCGCTCGCGCACGGGACAGAAGCAGCTCCCCGTCGGGGAAATCTGTCAGTGCGCACAGAGGGCTCCCTTTCGGGGAATTTGGGGGAATTTGGCTCGCGGGGCACAGCTCCCCCTTCGGAGATTCTTAAAAGCGTGCACAGAGGGGCTTCCCTTTGGGGAATTTGGCGCGCAGGACGGACTCCGCCCCCCTTCTGGGACTTTGGGAGAGTGCACTGAGCCGGCTCACCTTCAGGTTTTTAAGAATGTGCGCTCTAGCCGGTTTGGCTCAGTAGAGAGAGCACACACAGGACGCAGCCCCACTTCAGGGAATTTGGCACGCCGGACACAGCTGCCTGGGATCCCTGACTCACAGCGCATTCACACTAAGAGCCAGCGACCCCAATTGTTGGTGCGTGCACACACAGGGACCCTGATTCTCAACGAGAAACCGCACAAGGCAACAGAGACTTTGACACTCGAGTCTTGGTGCAGACACAGGGAAACTCTGACTCCTGGCACATGCTAAGGATCTCATTCTCGGCACATACCAACAGTGTGGTGCAGACAGGGCCCCTGATTCTAAATGTGCACACGAGACCACACGGAACACTGGGGACACTGATCCTGGGCAAGTTTGGTTCCCACCAACCAAAGACAGTCACACGTCCTAGTGTCAGAGCACTTCAGTGAAACTAGGGTGGAGCGAAGTCCCCACAGCACACGGCCCAGGTCCACGCAAACAGAAGCTTGAGCTTTCTGGTAATAGCCAGAATGGGGAAACGAAATAACTCACAGAGGAAAGAAAATGTGGAGTCGCCAAGAAAGGAAATTAGTGAAAATGAAGCTTGCAACATGACCGAAAAGGAGTTCAGAGTAATGGTCATGGAATTTATACATCGGATGGATGAGAAAATCAACAACTTATGCAAGAATCAGGAAGAAATGAAAAGTGATATAGCTACAATCAAAAACACCATGGAAAGTTTCAACAGTAGATTACAAGAAGCAGAGGACCGAATTAGTGAGTTAGAAGATCAGGTACAGAAACAAGCTCAAGCTGAACAGCAATTGGAGAAAAAAATTAAAAAGCAGGAGGAAAGCCTAAGGGAGCTTCGGGACAACATGAAACGAAGTAACATGCGTATAATAGGGCTGCCAGAAGGACAAGAAGAGCAGCAGGGATTAGAAAATCTATTTGAAGAAATAATGACAGAAAACTTCCCGGATATGGGAAAGATAAAAGTTACGCAAGTAAAGAGAGTCCCAAGCAGGATCAACCCCAAAAGACCCACACCAAGACATGTCATAATTTCAATGGCAAATATAAATGATAAAGAGAGAATCCTAAAGGCGGCAAGAGAGAGACAGAGAGTTACCTACAAAGGAACACCCATCAGATTGTCAAATGATTACTCATCAGAAACACAACAAGCTAGAAGTGAATGGAAGGAGGTATACAAAGTATTGCAAAGCAAAGGACTGAATCCAAGAATACTATATCCAGCAAGACTATCAATCAAAATTGAAGGGGAAATCAGGAGCTTTGCAGACAAAAAAAGCCTCAGGGAGTTTATCACCACCAAACCAGCAATGCAAGAATTGCTAAAGGGAATACTGTAAAAAGAAGAAATAAACAGGTAAGAAGGAATACAGACACAAAAATAGATATGACTGCAAACAAATACCTTTCAGTAATAACTTTAAATGTAAACGGACTAAATGCTCCAATCAAAAGACATCGAGTAGCTGAATGGATAAAAAAACACGACCCATATATATGCTGTCTACAAGAGACCCACCTCAGAACAAGAGACTCACACAGATTGAAAGTGAAGGGATGGAAAAATATCTTTCAGGCAAATGGAAATGAAAAAAAAGCTGGGGTAGCAATACTTATATCTGACAAAATAGACCTCAAAGTAAATGCCATAACAAGAGATAAGGAAGGCCACTTCATAATACTAAAGGGAGAAATCCAACAAGAAGAAATAATTCTGGTAAACATATACGCTCCCAACATAGGAGCACCCAAATACATAAAAAAACTCCTGGAGGATATCAAGGGAGAGATTAATAGCAACACAATCATAGTAGGAGACTTTAATACCCCACTATCACCACTGGACAAATCCTCTAAACAAAAAATCAGCAAAGAAACAGCAATCCTAAATGACTCACTAGACCAGATGGAATTAATTGACATCTTCAGAACATTTCACCCCAAAGCCACAGAATATACATTCTTCTCAAGTGCACATGGGTCATTTTCAAAGATAGACCATATGCTGGGTCACAGGCAAAGTCTCTTCAAATTCAAGAAGATAGAAATTATATCAAGCATCTTCTCAGATCACAGTGGCATAAAACTGGAAATCAACTACAATAAAAACAATCCAAAGAAATCAAACACATGGAGACTAAACAGCATGCTATTAAACAAGGACTGGGTCACCAGAGAGATCAAGGAAGAAATAAAAAACATCATGGCAACAAATGACAATGAAAACACAACAATCCAAAATCTATGGGACACAGCGAAAGCAGTCTTGAGAGGGAAGTTCATAGCTCTACAGGCCTATTGCAAAAAACAAGAAACAATGGTAATAAATTACTTAACCCTACAACTCAAAGAGCTAGAAAAAGAGCAGCAAGAAAAGCCCAGTGTTACCAGAAGGAAGGAAATAACAAAGATCAGAGCGGAGATAAATGACATAGAGACCAAAGAAACAATACATAAGATCAACAAAACCAAGAGCTGGTTCTTTGAAAGGATAAACAAGATTGATGGACCTCTAGCCAGGCTCACCAAGAAGCAAAGAGAGAGGACCCAAATAAACAAAATCAGAAATGAAAGAGGTGAAATAACAACAGACCCCGCTGAGATACAAAGGATTGTTACAAAATACTACAAACAACTCTATTCCAACAAACTGGACAATCTGGAGGAAATGGACATATTCCTAGAAAAATATAACCTTCCAAAAATCAATCAAGAAGAATCTAAACAGCTCAATAGGCCAATAACTATGGACGAAATTGAAGCAGTCATCAAAAAGCTTCCAGCAAACAAAAGCCCGGGGCCTGATGGCTTCACAGGAGAGTTTTACCAAACATTCAAGGAAGAACTAAAACCTATCCTCCTCAGACTATTCCAAAAAATTCAAGTGGAAGGAACACTTCCAAGCTCCTTCTATGAAGCCAGCATCACCCTAATACCAAAACCAGATAAAGACAACACAATGAAAGAGAATTACAGACCAATATCCCTCATGAACATAGATGCCAAAATCCTCAACAAAATTCTAGCAAATCGGCTCCAGCAGTACATCAGAAAGATCATACACCATGATCAAGTAGGATTTATCCCAGGAATGCAAGGATGGTACAATATCCGCAAATCAATAAACGTGATACATCACATAAACAAATTGAAAGATAAAAATCACATAGTCATATCAATTGATGCAGAAAAAGCATTTGACAAAATCCAACACCCTTTCTTGATAAAAGCTCTCAACAAGGTGGGAATAGATGGCTCATACCTCAACATAATAAAAGCTATATATGATAAACCCACAGCAAACATCATACTCAATGGACAAAAACTAAAGACATTTCCCCTAAGAACAGGAACAAGACAGGGATGCCCACTCTCACCACTCCTGTTTGACATAGTACTGGAAGTATTAGCCATTGCAATTAGACAAGAAGAAGAAATAAAAGGCATCCAGATTGGAAAAGAACAAGTAAAGCTGTCTTTATTTGCAGACGACATGATATTGTACATAAAAAATCCGAAAGACTCCGTCAAAAAACTCATAGACTTAATAAATGAATTCGGCAATGTAGCAGGATACAAAATTAACGCCAAGAAATCTAAGGCCTTTCTATACACCAATAGTGAACTTACAGACAGAGAGACTAAAAAGGCAATCCCATTTACCATCGCACCAAAAAAATTAAGATACCTAGGAATAAACTTAACTAAGGAGGTAAAAGACCTATACACGGAAAACTACAGGACACTGAAAAAAGAGATAGAGGAAGACGTAAACAGATGGAAGAACATACCATGTTCATGGATTGGTAGAATCAACATCATTAAAATGTCCATACTACCCAAAGCAATCTATAGATTCAATGCACTCCCCATTAAAATACCAACGGCATATTTCACAGACCTTGAAAGAACTCTCCAAAAATTCATCTGGAATAAAAAAAGACCCCGAATAGCCACAGCAATCCTGAGAAAGAAGAATAAAGTAGGAGGGATCTCAATACCAGATTTCAAGCTGTATTACAAAGCCACTGTTCTCAAAACAGCCTGGTACTGGCACAAGAACAGACATATAGATCAATGGAACAGAATAGAGAATCCAGATATTGACCCAAACCACTATGCTCAATTAATATTTGACAAAGGAGGCATGAACATACAATGGAATAAAGACAGTCTCTTCAATAAATGGTGTTGGGAAAATTGGACAGATACATGCAAAAAAATGAAGCTTGATCACCAACTTACGCCATACACAAAAATAAACTCAAAATGGATACAGGAATTAAACATAAGACGGGAAACCATAAAAATACTAGAGCAATCCACAGGCAGCAAAATGTCAGACATATGCCAAAAGAAATTCTTCACTGACACTGCCCCTAGGGCAATGGAAGCTAAAGAGAAAATTAACAAATGGGACTACATCAAAATAAAAAGCTTTTTCACAGCAAAAGAAACCATCAACAAAACAACAAGAAGGCCCACTGCATGGGAGAACATATTTGCAAATGGCATCACTGATAAAGGTTTAATCTCCAACATCTACAGGCAGCTTATACAACTTAATAAAAGGAAGATAAATGATCCAATAAAAAAATGGGCAACAGACCTAAATAGAATCTTTTCAAAAGAAGACAGAAGGAAGGCCAAGAGACACATGAAAACATGCTCAACGTCACTAATTATCCGAGAGATGCAAATCAAAACAACAATGCGGTACCATCTCACACCTGTCAGAATGGCTATCATCAACAAATCAACAAACGACAAGTGTTGGCGAGGATGCGGAGAAAAAGGAACCCTCGTGCACTGCTGGTGGGATTGCAGACTGGTGCAGCCACTGTGGAGAACAGTATGGAGTTTCCTCAAAAAACTGAAAATGGAACTCCCATTTGACCCAGTAATCCCACTCCTGGGAATATATCCGAAGAAACTAGAAACACCAATTAGAAAGGATATATGCACCCCTATGTTCATAGCAGCGCAATTCACCATAGCTAAGATTTGGAAACAGCCTAGGTGCCCGTCAGCAGATGACTGGATCAGAAAACTGTGGTACATCTACACAATGGAATACTATGCTGCCATAAAAAAGAAGGAATTCTCATCATTTGCAGCAACCTGGGAGGAATTGGAGAACATTATGTTAAGTGAAATAAGTCAGTCAATGAAAGAAAAATACCACATGATCTCACTCATTTATGGATAATAAAGAACATTATAAACTTGAACAAAAAGATAGATACAGAGACAGTAAAGCATCAAACAGACTGTCAAATTACAAGGGGAAGGTTAGGGAGAGGTGGGGGAGATAAGAGATCAATCAAAGGACTTGTATGCATGCATATAAGCATAACCAATGGATGCAAAACTCTGGGGGGTGGGGGCATATATGGGAGTGGGGTGTGGGGAGGGCAATGGTAAGATATGTACACATATAATACCTTAATAAAAAAAAAAATAAATAAAAATAAAAAAAAATAAAATAAAATAAATGGAACGTAGTGTGGCAAGGAAGGATGGGTTAAAAAAAAAAAAAAAAGTACTTTCCCTCAATATTAAACAGAGATGTGCACTATGAAAGGGAAACTTCTATCTATCCTCTAGCTTCATTGTGCCTTCTCTCCTGACAATATCAGAAGGTTCATGAATATCGGAAGAACCTTCTCTCTCTAGAGAGAGAAACAAAAGCAGAGAATTCCAAGGACCCATTCATTCTTCACTATGAGGACTTGCGGGGACATTTCTCCAAGGTCTTAGTATCAGAAAAGCATGATTTTTCCTAAAGAACTGCCTTATTGAATACAGAATTCCATGCATCCCTCTTCGCTTTAGGACAACAAGTAAGCTGCAGGTCAAATGTCTGGTCCTCTGTTAATAAGCATTAGATGATATGGAGTTTCTTTCAGTTTGATCATCTTGCCCCAGTTATATTATCTCCCTATTTTTTTTCTTATCTCCCTAGTTTTAAACTCTCTGTATGATTACCTCATTCATTTATTTGAGCTTTACATATGCTGTATGCAAATAAATCCCCGTGGGCCATGGTGGTGTATAGAGTAAGGCAAACATGACCCCAAAAGATCACAGAATATTGGAAAGTCTCAATTGCTACTGACGAAATACAAACCACTCCGATCAGAGAAGAGAATCCCACGCCCAGTCTCTCGCACTTACCGTTGCTCGTAGCGCCTGAATAGCCTGATTTCGATGGAATCCCATGGAGGTGATGATAGATACAGTCTCCTCTGGAGGCTGGTTATCCAACCCAGTAGCACCAAAAACAGAGGCTCCAGCAGAGGCTGCTCCTCCGTAACCAGGCATGGTCAACGGTTCAGCAAAATCTGGGGAAAATAATCATGCTCAGAACTTTTTCTTTTTTTGATCTTAAAATAAACAACACTTCAAAGCCAAGAAGGAAGAATACCTGTAAAGTTACAATAATCAAGACAGTCAGTATTGGCATAAAGATAAACATATAGATCAACTGAACAGAATTGAGAGTCCCAAAATAAGCCCACAAATCCATGGTCAAATGATTCCCAACAAGGCTACCAAGAACGTTGAATGGGGTTAGGACAGTCTTCTCAACAAATGCTCTCAGAGAATTTCATATTCACAGGCAAAAGAATGAAGGCAGAACTCTACCTCACACCATATACAGAAATTAACTCAAAATGGATCATTGACCTAAATGTAAGAGCTAAAGCTACAAAACTCATAGAAGAAAACATATGAGTAATCTTTGTGACGTTGGGGTAGGCAATGGTTTCTTAGATACAACACCAAAAGCATAAGTGACAAAAGAAAAAAACTAGATAAATTACACCTCATCAAACTTAAAAACTTTTGTTTACAAAGATACCATCAAGAGAGTGAGAAGACAACCCACAGAATGGGAGAAAATATTTCCAAGTCATATATCTAAAGTACTTGTATTCAGAATACAAAAAGAACCCTCAGAACTCAACAATAGAGACAAATAACCTCATTAAAAATGGGCACAGGATATGAATAGACATTTCTCCAAAGATATATAAATGACCAATAATATGAAAAGATGCTCTATGTCATCAGTCGTTAGGAAAATGCAAATCAAAACTATAATGAGACACCACTTCACATCCACTGGAATAGCTACAATAAAAACAGTAATAACAAGGTTAGTGAGGATATGGAGAAATTGAAACCTTCATACATTGCTGGTGGGATGTAAAATGGTGCAGCCACTGTTGAAAACAATTTTGCAGTTCCTCAAAAAGTTAAAGATAGAGTCACCATATGACACAGCAACTCCTCTCAAGAGAAATGAAAACATGTCCACACAAAAATTAGTACACAAAATAGTTATAGCCACATTATTCACAGTAGCCAAAAAGTGGAAACAACCCAAGTGGCCATCAACTGATCTATAATAATAAAAGCATAATATGCTAATTAGACTGGGCATCCTTCTGGACGACCTTCCAGACGAAGCCAGGCTGTGAGGAAAGCCTGGGTCCCGGGTGCTGGAGGGAAGCCGGTGCCAGAAGATGGGGGAAGGAAGGCCTACTCTTGCATGAGTTTCATGCATCGGGCCGCTAGTAAAAGGATAAATAAAATGCAGTGTGTCTATACAGTAAAATATTATTCAGTCATAAGAAGAAATGAAATACTGATATATGCTACAACATAAATGAACCTTAAAAGCATTATGCTAAGTGAGGGGAACTATACACAAAAAATCTTGTATGTTTCCATTTGTATGACAGGCTCATGTCTTCACGCACATTTGTCTATTTCAAGTCTTCATCCTCTCCTCGGTAGAAGTATATCCCACATCTTTCCAGTGGTCTGAATTATATCTCAACCAAGATATTACTTAAAAATAAGAGGAAAGGCAAACACTGTGACTTGGCTCCACAGGCAAAGGCAGCCCCCCCTCCCCCCCCCACACACACACACACACACTGCAGCAGACTGTGAGCTAAAAACTCATTTGGGGAACAGATCTGGAGAGTATGGAAGGACCAAGGCTTAGTTAACATCACTGAGTTCTGCATCAGACTCGAAAGTCATTCCATTTCCGACCACCTACCTGGCTCCTCCATGTGAACAATGATCCAGTTGAAGGCCACCTCGGCTCCCATATTTCCAGTAAAGTACACAGCCTTCCGACATGCTTCTAGAGGGAAGCCCATCTCGGCCAGCTGCATCACCGATGACTCATCGATGTCTGAGGCTACAGAGCACAGCAGGACATTCTGGTGTAAAAAGGTAACTACCTTCCTGTCTTAGCGACTCTTCACCCCTTTATCCACCTGCTATCCAAAGAAAGTGCTATTTTGTTAGGTGTACAAATGGTGGTTTAACTTGGTTTTATTTGTTTCATTTGAAGCCATCCAAATATTAAATTACTTGAGTTGAGTTGACCTAAAGCTTTGCCCTCAATAGGAATCATGATGATCACCTGGTCAACCCAAGCACTGAAAAACAATTCTCTAATTTTGTATGGGGGGTTTAGTGTATTCCCAGAACCATGTCAGCCTCTCAGATCATGCTCAAGACCTCTACAGCAGCCTCTCCTAGGACTGAAATTGGAAGAGAAAAGCATTATCTACGGGTCAAAAAGGCTGTTCCTTAAATCTCACGGGAAGCTATAGCAGGCCTTTAGGTATATCAGCAATCAAAGGAAGTAATCAATTCTGGGAAATGGAGAGCACAAATGTTAACAATAGTTCATCTCCAGAAAGGCTTTGTAGACAAAAATATTCAGTGTATTTAGCGCTAAACACTCCCTCTTTCTCCTAATTATTATCTAAATACTTAGTATAAATAGTGTATTCTTAATTTTTTTTTAGAAAACCAAGAATATCAGCTCCCACAGGATTAAAGGAAATAAAAAGCTATAAAATTAACACACAATCCAATGACACTAACAGCCTTGAGAGTATTAATACTACCATATCATGCCAGACGTGCGTCTTCATTATGTGTCCAGCATCAGGAGCAAAAAGGTGACTGGCAACTGTCCTCTCATTGCAAGAAGAGGCATCCTCATGTGGCCAGAGAAGAAAGGAATGATCCCCATTCATTCATGAGGAAACAGGCTCAGAGAAGTTAAGTAAATGATTCTGGGTCACACAGTCATGAATGGCAGAGCCCAATTTTCCAACCCAGGGCTGATTCGCTCTCATGCTAATGGTCACTCTCGTGAGCTACAGGGACACTTAACCACCATTGTCACTGGTTTACATTTGCTACCTCAACTTGCAGACAAAGAATCATTTCCACTGAGGAAAAGCTATATATACACATGTACAGAACAATGCCCTTCTACTCAACCCCCTGGTTGTGTCAGGCCAACAACCATTGTAAGACACTAGGAAATTTTTCAAAAGATACATACGGTCTATCAGTTGGTTCATCAGGCGATCTGGAAATTAAGGAAGAGGGAATAAAATGAGACCAAACCATGGCAAAGTGTTTTTAGAAAAAGACCACCCCCACCTGACCAACATAAAGTCATTACAGTGAGGAGGGGAAATACCAGGTGTCAGGCATTTAGAGCAGATAAAACATGGTGCTCTGGTTATCATCATAATGAACTAAATCAGTTCTCTCCCTGTATTTCTAAAAACTCTATGTAATTACAAGCCGATGATTCTATTAAGAGCCTCAGAGAAAGCAGGAGCCGTGCTAATAAGCCAGCTTGTCCTTCTGTGATATTCATACTGATCTCTTCTTTCTTGAATTCCTTTCAAGAATCACCTGTACCCATAACACCGAATGTCCCACGTACAGGTCTCTCCACACTCTGTGCTTTCACATTTGATTAGCATTAGAGAACTATGGGACAAGATGCCTATCTGGAATCCTGTCTTGCTCCTCTTGGATTCACCTTACCCTCCTTGTGCACTCAAATTAGGTCACTAATAACATTCGCTGCTCATGTGATGAAAGGCCTTTAGTAGAGGGGCCTACAGTGCTCTATCACTATGACTTATTCCACTTAATTAACTTTTTTAAGGAGGTGAACAGTAAACAGGTGAGCAAACAAAGCCAGAATGAAACTGGTTTCATCAGAATAAATGAGCTAATCATGGAACCAAGATTTTTCAGCGCTGTCCTTGGAACCACGAAGGTGAGGCAACTATTTTTTGCACATCCTTTTCCCTTCAAAAGTGAAGCATTATGAACAATGAATGACTTATCATTCACAGAGTGAAAGAGAAACTCAAACCACTCTCTTGCTATGAAGCAGTGAGGAAGTTGGGAAGGTGAGATGTGGGCCAGATGTTTAAAACCAACACACACAGTTGAATGTCCCCTTCCGGTTGTCCAAAGGTATTCCGAGAATGACACAGCTCCCCTAGACTAGGAGCCTACTGAAAACACCCTCTTCCTCCCCTACACGTCCATTTGGGGAAGTGGAGAGAAGAAGGTAAAGCCTTAGGCAACATAATCTAAAAACTTCCTGGAGCTTGGCTGCCCTCTGTTGCCACAGGTCCCTTTCAACTACTTGAGATGGGTCTGTGCCTCTTCCCACATCTATTTTAAGTTTACGGTTGCATCCAGGCCTCACTTCTGTGTGCCTATGGTGGGTTACATCAGAGGAAGGCAGCCAAGGCACAGCAGAATGGTGGAAGAAAAGTGACTATTCCAGCAGACTAGGGTAGCGGGAGGGGTAGAGAATGTCCTCCTGAAGATGATACCTTTTGAGTCATCAGGAATGACGATGGGGGGGCTGATGTCCGGAAGTTCCTCCTCTCCTGGCTGTAACCCCCTGGCTCGGAGATGGCTGATATCAAGTAGGTCTGGCATATCAATAGAAACATCTGCAAAATGAGAACGATTACATACACTGGATTCTCTAAAAATCTCACAATCACCTCCTAAAATCAGCACCACTGACTCTACATGCATGTGTCTAGGCAGAGGTAAGGGAAGCTTTGCCGTTCCCCGGAGTGATCACTGGGCCGGCAGACTCATCAAGACTGATTAGATTTTAGCGGAGAACCAGGGGAAAGTGCAGAGGGTGGCTGGATTTCACACTGAACAAGAACAAATGGAATAAGCCAGGGGTCACACACCGACACCCACAGACCATTTGTAGCCCAGAAGCTTTCTGTGTGATGTGTTTAAAATTTTTTTTTCAGCAAAAAAAATTCCAACTCTTAAATCCAAGATTTTAATGTAGAAATGTGGATTTCCAGCTTATTTTGAAAACAAAACTGTAGCACTTTCTCATATGGGTGCCCTCTGTGACAGTCTGTCACAGACCTCGCCACTTCCTATTGCCCCATGACCCTGGGCCTCATATCTGTGCTGTTCTGATTCTTACAGTAGAAAAATGTTTTTCTAATCCATGTCTTTATTCAAAGTGGGATCCCGAAGAAAGACCAAGAGAGCTAGCTACATGTCTCTTATACCCATCCCATTTCTTTAATTTACGTTATCACCCTGTCCTCATTAGACATGTGAGTTTGTAACCCCTAGTTTGTGCCTTTTCTCAGATCATGATGAGTAATGTGATTTAACTAAGGTAATAAATAAAAAATGAAGTTTTAAATAAATTAGTTGAATCTCAAGTCCTGGGTACATTTTTTAGCTTCTCAGTTCAGTTGTTCTTGTGTTGACTAACATACAAAATTTATCAGTCTAATATCCTGTTGAGATTTAGTATTGCAGATATTCAGATATAATAATAAATGGGTTCAAATGTTGTAGGGTGTGTGTCTTGGGCTAGCAAACAGAACCTAAACATAGGATCCCCCAACCCCATTATGATGCCAGGTATATCAATCCTACCACCCAAAGAAAAAGCTTAGTTTAAAAAAGTTTGTAATCTTAGAGGACAGCAAAAACAAACATAATGTCTGACCTACAAAATCAATACAATTGTTCCTCAGCAGAAAAAATGCAGGTTCATTAAAGAAAGCTTTGGAACTCCTTTAAATTCAGCAAGTCTATGAAATCTTATCTGGATTTTTGTTCCTTTCTAGGAATTCCAAGAACAAAGAAAAATAAGAACACTATGTCCAAAACAGTGCAAAGCCTTTAGAAGTCAGTTTTTTCCCCAGGTACTTAGATCCACGGAGGAAAGGCTACGTGATGGGCATCCTGCCCTCCTCCCTGCCCACAAAATCATTCCACAGGAAGAGTAAAAATCTGCCAGAGAATCAGTCACAGCCCGGCATAACGTCAAACAGGTGCTATGTAAACTGGTAGGGCTGGAGGGTTCTGGGAAATCACTCCAGCCGATTTTCCATTCTTTTTACCCATTCCCTCCAGACGAGCAGATGAGTGCTTAATTAACCAGTGTAAAGCCTGAGTGGTTGTTTTTTAAGTGCTCAAAAACATAAAAAGTTTAAAACACTGGCAAACAGTCTGAGGTACTGGCTTGAAAAAACAAAGAGGATAAAACTGGACCTCCTTCTATGCCACGAAGGAGGCTTGACTTGGCGTGGTGAACACACAATACATGATACAGATGATGTATTATAGAATTATACCCCTGAAACCTGTATAATTTCATTAACCGATGTCACCCCAATAAATTCAATAAAAAACAATAATCAATAAATACAAGTAAAAAATAAAACATAGTATTTAATGATTTAAAAAAGAAGAAATTGCCCTAGCTGATTTGGCTCAGTGGATAGAGCATTGGCCTACAGACTGAAGGGTCCTAGGTTCGATTCTGGTCAAGGGCACATGCTTGGGTTGTGGGCTCAGTCCCCAGGGGGGGCATGCAGGAGGTAGCCGATCAATGATTCTCTCTCATCATTGATGTTTCTATCTCTCTCTCCCTCTCCCTTCCTCTCTGAAATCAAATATATATTTTTAAAAAAGAAGAAATTACGAATCCCAAACCCCACTCCAGACCTGCTGAATCAGCATCTGCATTTACCAAGATCCCCAGGTAATCTGTATGCACTGCAATGTTTGGGACGCACTATTTATTGATTATGTGGGGGTCCTGTTTCACTCCTAGGGTCCACTCATGCCAGACCCCATTATTCGAGGGGTGCCAATTTTATCATCGGTGCTTATCAGATACTCTGAGTCAAAAGAGAAAGGTGGAAATAATGGGAAAAGAATGAAATGGAACTTTCCGGCAGCCAACCACTCATGGCTCTTTCACGTGCCATGTTTTTTAAATGGTTAATTTGATGTTTTAAGCAAAAGCATGCACAAGATACCTACCAAATTTTTTGGGAACCCAGTCAAGACCAAAAGTGAACTTCTTTATCTGCACTACCAAGTATTCAGGGAATGAGGCAAAGCGAGATGTTCTGGGAAACACAAGGGGATTGTATCAGTGAAACAGACAGTCAGGATTGTGAGCACAGTT
Organism: Cnephaeus nilssonii; assembly: GCF_951640355.1. Taxonomy (NCBI): domain Eukaryota; kingdom Metazoa; phylum Chordata; class Mammalia; order Chiroptera; family Vespertilionidae; genus Cnephaeus; species Cnephaeus nilssonii. The sequence continues at coordinate 38,323,634 of NC_137074.1, read as the reverse complement.
CATGAAGCATCACCTTTGTCTGAGGCACATCTTCAGTCCGCGCCTGGGCCAAGTGCAGGAACAGCAGACAGACGTAAGCGCACACACTCAGCCACTCCTGCTCATTCATCCTGGCCTTTTTATGAACGTGCTAGAATGCTGTCCTTTGAGAATGACTTTGGACCCATTGCCAAATTATTACTTTTACTTTGCTGTGGCCTTTTATATTTCTGAAAAGTGCTTTTCAACCAGTTTTCTCTAAAACCCTTGATGAAATTTAGTATATACATTTGTAGGTGTGTGAGGACATGAATGCATTATGTGGGGGGTTTTGTACATTCAGTATTATTTTGCATTAGTTTCAGGTGTACAGCGGAGTGGTTAGATAATCACATATTTTACAAAGTGTTCCCCCTAATACTTCAAGTACCCACCTGGCACCAAAGTTATTACAATATTAATAACTATATTCCCTGTGCTGTATTTTACAACCCCGTGACTGTTTTGTAACTACCAAATTATACTTTTTAACTCCTTTACCTTTTGTATTATGAGTTTGTATATGGGGTTTGTAAAAGCTCCCCAAGCAATCCTGACACACTCCCGCCTCCGCTCCCACCGAGAATCGCTATCTTACAGCACAACGTTGGCATAGGAGGGGTCTTTGGAGCTTTTGTTGAGGTTGACTGTTGGAAATGCCAGGGCCTCATTAACATACCACTGCACCTAAATCCAAGGTCACACAGATCCTAGAGGTATATATATTATGCGTAAGAAAGGCTGAATTGCCTGGAATTGAGTTTGGCAACTTTATGCACAGACTATTCAATGTGCACACCTAATTCATACCCTGGTTCCAACTCATTCTCTCAATATTTATCATCTTAGTTATAACAATCATTTCTATTTCAGTGTCAATGTGAATGTGGTAGGTATATGTAAAAAATAAAATGAGCTGTAGACAGGTACCATAGCTAAAACAAAAAATTCTAGAAGAGCCTTTCTGGAAACTCCACTTTCCATATCTAAGTGAGTGCCTTCTACCTGGACTGTATTCTCCCAGAATTCAGAAAACAAATGCAAATCACTGCTGCCCCCTAGTGCAGAAGAGAAGTCGCAGTACAGAGACAGAGCACTGTCCAAAAAGAGTTGAACTCTGGTGGGTCCTGGATATGCTACTTAATTCATTCCAAATTTGAGCAAATCACAGACCCTCCCTGAGGCTCCATTTTTTTCACATCTACAAAATGGATTTATTAGTAATATCTACCGGCTAGGACTGTGCAATGTTCATAAAATTATGTGAAACTGCTTGGCACACTAGAATGTACCACTATCTATACCTAAGGAATTAATATGATCATTTTGTCATGAAAGAGCTAGACTCCATGAGGCCTTGGACATGACTCAATGTGTCATTGACCTGTATTTTGCCTGAGGTGAAATGTCACTGCTCTTCATCTCAAATTCTCCATCACAGTTATGGCAGAGGGGACCAGGCAATAACATAAGGAAGCTCTTCAAAAAAAAACTGGAGCTTAACCATCCTAAGGAATGGATCTATTATAACCCTGGTTCACTCTCCAGAAATTACATATTATCTCTAGTTAAGTTTTCCTATTTCTGAGAGGCAGTAATAAACACCATTCTTACTTAATTATAGCCAAGTCCTCAATTGCACCAAAAACCAAGAAACTCCATCTGATATGTTTAACTAATGTAAAAAATGTAACTTCTCAGGCCTTTTTCTCTTACCACATTGGCTTCCAATCTGAAAAACATATAACAGTGAAATCAAGCAAAAGTCATTAATAAATCAACGATTTCTGAAATGTGGTTGAGGAGCCCCCAGGCTCTTGTAGTTGCTCTGTGGTCCATGTCTGGGTGAAGTATCAGCTGGTAAGTATTACCATGGACAGGGGACAGGGTTAGGGGAGCAGAGCATAATTTAACATTCTTATGAGTAACTACCCATCTAAGAGTAGCAGAAAGCAGTTAGATGATGTCCACATTATATTTGCCCTGTTGGGTAAATATTTTTTATTCATCTTTGTAAGCTCCACAAGTCTCAAGTCGAATCACACATGTAGTAATGGTTAAATATATATAAGGAAATAAAATGAGCTAAGACATGTAAAATGCTTAGAACAGTGTCTAACCTCGTTACTGTTGTCTATTGACAACCTATTATCATTATTTAAAATATATCAATTGTTGACAGTCGGCATGGCTCAGTGGTTGAGCGTCGATCTATGAACCAGAAGGTCACGGTTCAATTCCCAGTCAGGGCACATGCCCGGGTTGCAGGCTCGATCCCCGGTGTGGGGCATGCAGGAGGCAGCTGATCAATGACTCTCTCTCTCTCTCTCTCTCTCTCTCTCTCTCTCTCTCTCTCCCCACCCTTCCTCTCTGAAATCACAAAAAAATATATTAAAATATATATCAATTGTTCATTAATTACAATTAAGGCAAAAATATTGTGTAAACCTTGTTAAGAAAATAAAAGCTGCCTCCTGTCCCCAAAATTAAGATTGTCTACTATATTAAAAACCTGACAACTAAAAAAAAAAGAAAGCAAAAACAATCCAATCCTTTCCATTAAGTATGGTAAAAATATGGTAATTATTCAACCACTCTCAAATTGTATAATCTAAGGCAAAAATAAAAGGGAAAGATAAAAATAACTGTAATGATGATTACAGCATATATTTACTCTGGGCCAGGCACTGTGCAAAGCACTTTATGTGGTTTATTTCACCTTAACCCTCCCCTAACCCTGTAAGGAAAGCACTATTATTATCCTCAGTTCACAGATAAGGAAACAGGGGTTTAAGGAGGTGAGTGAGGTCACTTGGCCAAAGTCACAGACCAGTAGATTCAACACTGGGGAGTCACTGCCACCTGTCCACCTAAAGTTTGTGTCCCGCAGCCCCACAGTGTGCCTGTCTCCTCATAAATGATAAAGTTCAAGCGAAAACGCTCCCTATGGCCCCTTAATCTGTGAGCTGCTTGAGGGCTAGGTTTATTCAACTCATCTCCTAGAACACACTAGGTGAGTGACAGTATTTGCTGAGTGAATGAAATTTCAAACACTAATATTCTTCCCAACACTGTCTGTTCAGGACCATTTAAGGAAAGGGTTTATATCTGGTCCATACTGACTCACGATCTACCAAGATCCTTCGGACTTCATTTGCCTCTTCCTGGACTTTCAGACCCTGGGTCTAACAACAAGAAAAGTTCAAGGCCCCAGATTGACATCATAAAGAGACAGTGTCTGAGTTATAGCCTATATTTCTGGAAAAAAGAAAAAAAATCTTTTAGGAACCCACTGAACTGGTTTCCCCAAAACTAATATTGGAAACATGATAAGGCATAATAAGAAATAAGCAAGGCTACTTAAAGATCATAAGGGGGTATGTATAAGCAAGCATGACGAGGGAGATGGGGCACTATCTATAATAATAAAAGGATAATATGCTAATTAGACTGGACAGCCGAAAGACCTTCCAGACATCCTTCTGGATGAAGCCGCTGTGGCAGGGGCCAAGGCAGAGGCGGTTAGGAGCAATTAGGCAAACAGGTGAGCAGTTAGGGGTGATCAGGCAGGCAGGCAGAGTGGTTATGGGTGATCAGGCAGGCAGGCAGAAGCAGTTAGGGGCAATCAGGCAGGCAGGCAAGTGGTTAGAGGCTATCAGGCAGGCAGGCGAAGGGTTATGGGTGATCAGGCAGGCAGAGTGGTTAGGGGTGATCAGGCAGGCAGGCAGAGTGGCTATGGGTAATTAGGCAGGCAGGCAGGAGAGTGGTTAGGAGCCAGCAGTCCCGAATTGTGAGAGGGATGTCCAACTGCCAGTTTATGCCTGATCCCGCAGGGATCCCTGCAGGATTGGGGCTAAACCAGCAGTCGGACATCCCCCAGGGGTCCTGGATTGCGAGAGGGTGCAAGCCGGGATGAGGGACCCCTCCCCTGCACGAATTTCATGCACCGGGCCTCTAGTATTATATAACCCGGGAAAATTAAGAGTTTAAACTTTGAAGTCAATCAACCTGAATGAGTCCCCAGTCTGCTACTTACTGGCCAATTACTTCTCCTTATATTTCTTCATCTGTAAAATGAGAATAATGGTACCTACCTCATAATACCGTATTTTCCAGCGTATAAGACAACTGGGTGTATAGAAGATTTTCCTGGGTTAAAAAGTCGTCTTATACGCCAGAAAATATGGTAGTACTAAAAAGACTAAATATAATTGATGGGAAGAGCTTAACACATGACCTGGAATTATTAATATGCAATAAAAAAGATAGTTGCTTTATTACCCTACAGCACTGTTTTCTCCTTCCCCACAAAGACCAGTTTTCAATTATTAACAATTATAATACATCCAGTATTGTTTTCATGTATATAAGAGTATGTGTATATGTAAAAGATGGAGAAAAAGGAAAACACGTTTAATATCTACTGTTACTGGATAGGACTAGAGCAAGCAGAAACCCTCCTCAGGGGTTCTAGATAGTGATGTTAGCACTGCCTACAACAAGCATGTCAAACTCAAAGGCTAACACGGGCCAAATAAAATGGCATGTGGCCTACAGCCCACGAGTTTGACATACTTGGCCTACAACTAAGTCTTAGTAGCATGTGAAGAGAAAATCAGGTCTGCAAGCATCGTTCCTTCATTGGAGGTGGGAGAAGGACACTGGGCGGTGACTTTGCCCTGGAGTAGAATATTAGCTGGGAAGTGACCACTAGCCCAGAGGTCAGAGGCTCCATGTCTGTGGAAAGCTAATGCCTTCCATACCCATTTTAAAGATGGGCCTTTTCCAGAGTCTCCTTCCTGCAGGCCCAGGGAGTGCGTCACACCCTGTGCTTCTAAGACTCGAATCCACTTTTCTGAAGAATGCTCTGCAGCTCACACCTGAGCTGAGGGCTTCCTAGGCTGCCGGGCCCTGGATCACTTCCACCTCCCACAAAGAGTCAGAATTAAAGCACAAAGAGTAAAGGATAACTGTTTGAGGAATCTTCAGCCTTTTGTCAATACTTAAAGTAAAAAACAAAACAAAAAATCAAGTCAACATGTTGTACACCTTAAACTTACACAATATAATATGTCCATTATATGTCAGTAAAGCTGGGGGGAAATAATTAAAGAAATTGTTTCTACCACTACTATTATGTATAGATATCTAACTGCCCCAAAGCTGTCTCCAAGTTGCAATGCAGTGAATACCGATGTTTGACATACCAGCTATTATCTGCAAGGACAGGTGTACGGCCGTGTGTGCGCGCGCGCGCGCGCACACACACACACACACACACCAAAAGAGAGTAATCCTAGGATGAAAACTTACGCTGCAATGGATAATTGATAACTGAATGAACTATTATTAATCCTCATTTGGATATGAAGACCCCTTTTTAAATTATTTTTTTAAATGTGGCCTTTTTTAGCTTTTGAAATAAATTCTTTCTGTTTTCCCATTTTTGTTATATGAGGTCAATCATCTAAAACAGAAATCCTGAGAGATGGCTGTCACAGAGAATATGTGATTTAAGTTTGACTGCTACTTGAGGTTGAGATAAAAACAGCCAGCAGTAGCTCTTCCATATTCCACTCACCTTCCCATCAACTAGAGCTCAAACATAGCCTAGAATAAAAATGGCCAAAGAAAATCTAAAAGTAGGGGAACTCCAAAGCCAGACTTTCAGATTTCCTCTCATTTTTGCCACTATAAGTACTCTTTTTCCAGTTATATAAAGTGTGTCAGCAAGGACTTCACTGTATAAAATTAACTAAGGTGTCAACTGAAGAAAGAAATGTTTATGTAGCGGATGAGGCTGACAATGTGGACCTAGAACCCCTCCTGCCTAAGTCCCGAGCAGCTCATCTGAACGCACTCAGGCGCCTCTAGAGCCACTTTGAGGGGCCCCGAGACCCCTGGCCTCCAGGTAGAAACACACTCAACCAAGTTTAAGCCAAATATTTAATTATGGATTAAAATCTATCACAGTGGAGTTTAAACATTAGAGACAGTCGTAAGTATTTTTGCAATTTCATTCATATCACTCTTGCCATGGGGGAGAAGGTACTTGGGTACACATTCTTGGCAAAAAAAAAAAAAAAAAGCAGCAAATTCTTAATAGAGGATAAACCACAACCTTGCTTTTCAAAAAAGAAAGCATTCCCTCCCTAGCACATAATATATAGAGTGTATACCTGTTTTATTGGACAGGTCTCATACAAGTGAGGTGTATAACGTCCAAGGTTGCGTGAATCATAATCCTATCTCACCACACATGAGCAAGCATGCACAGACACATACAATACCCTACCACCTCTCCCTTACCCCTGTTCCCACCGCTCAAGGCCGCCTCCCTATTCACCACCACCAAATAAGCACACGCATGTGCACGCGGGCATGTACACACACACACACACACACACACACACACACACTTACTTCACACCCGCAGACTTTGCCTGTAGGGCACTGCTCCAGAAATCATCCACGTTTTCTGGTTCAGAAAAGGCCTGGAGGCAGGCACTAAATGGTATCTTGGCACGAACCAATTCAGGAAGGGGTCTTCTGTTTGCTTCCGCTTCCCTTCTCGTTAACTCATAGGCGATCAGTTCATCTGAGAAAAAGAGCAAGCAAATTAAGGTCTTTGCGATCGCTCTTATCTTCTCAAAACGGAAAACACCCCCTTTGGACAGCCTTCGATGCAGGCTACTGGCCTGGGGCAGGGTTGCTTACGTGCCGCCCTTCCCGGATGGGAAAAGCATGCAGAGCGCTTGTTCTTGGGGTGTCTTTATAGTAGCGCTGACAGGCTGCATCGAGCCATTCCTATTTGTTTGCCTGTTCCTCTTTGAGACTAACGGGAGGGAACTGTGAACTCTGACCTATATGAGAGGTTTAGATCACGTGTGCGATGTAAGTGATGCTTGATCCTGGTCTGGCATTTGTCCAGAGGTCAAGGCTGGTTGAACCGAATGCCACCCTCCCATCACAAAGTCTTCACACAGAGAATTTCACACTGAAGGGAACCCGAGGGCTCACCTCTTCCCAGGCCCTTCTCAGTGATTAGAGGCCATAGAGGGTGTGGGCCACGGAGCAAAAGGAGCGATAAGGACCGCAGTTGCCCACAGCACACAGCCTGTGGTATTGGCATTGCCAAAACAAGTCCCGGGTCAGGTTACTCAGCACCTCAGACAGTAGAGTAACCAACCCAGAAGGCCTTTCTACACGCCCCCTGCCGAGTGGTTAAACGCCAAGGAAAAAAGAAGTGAGCACACTGGGACCTTCCCAAGGTCAGCCGATCAGCTCTTGGAAAACACCTGCAAGTCAAAATGTTATACAGATTTTGAATGGGCCTTTCTGGGAATTCCTTTTGTGTTAAAAAACAAATAAATCACTCCCAATCCTGTTTTTAGGCATACATACACTGAGTGGCCAGATTATTATGACCACTGAACGCAGGCCCGGTGCATGAATTCGTGCATGGGTGGGGTCCGGCCAGCCTGGCCAGGGGGAGGGGACATGGGCGGTTGGCCGGCCTGCCTGGTGGTTGAACTCCTGGTCGAGGGGACAATTTGCATATTAGCCTTTTATTATATATTACACTGAGTGACCAGATTATTATGCGTTCAGATATCAGAATAATCTGGCCACTCAGTGTATGTACTTAGGTGTTCTCTTAAACACATCTGACTATGATTTTTTTTTTCCAGAAAGGAAGTAAGAGGGAACGAGAGATAGAAACATCAACAATGAGAGAGAATCATTGATCGGGCGCCTCCTGCAAGAAGTAAGAGGGAACAAGAGATAGAAACATCAACGATGAGAGAGAATCACTGATCAGGCGCCTCCTGCCGATGGGTGATTGAGCCCACAACCTGGGCATGTGCCCTGACTGGGAATCAAACTGTGACCTCCTGGTTCATAGGTTGATGCTCAACCACTGAGCCACTGCACCCGGGCCTGACTATGATTTTAAAATTCACCTTCCAGTCCAACATCAGTTTACAATGTACTTATATCTAGGATGTTGGCGTTTGGTGTTCTCAATGTCCAGAGGCTAAATGATCAGTCTCCTTTTTGAACAAAATAATTACCACTCACAAATTATGAGCAGCCAGTCAGACAGGATCAGAGAACCGAGCAGAACATGTGAGTCAGTATCCCCGAGGTCGGCAGGAGAAAGCAATGAAGCCTAGTTCTAAAAAGGAAACAAACCACATGCCCTCACCCTCATTTCTATCCCTGATAAAGGGTAAAACTGTAAAAACGGGTGACAAGCTGCAGGAGCTTATAGAAAATGGAAATCATTTTACCTTGAAACCGCCAGAATCATCACTTTCCAATTAGCACAATAAAGTGACCACACACACACACACACACACAAAGAGTACGCATGAAGCTGTTGGACTTCACAGAAATGACCCATTCATAGGAGAGAAGCAACCTAGCACATATTTTGCCTTTTTCTGCTTCGAATAAGTGAATTCTAAGTAATATCATGTGTCGTTCTGCTTGGGGAGAACCAGATTAGACAGCCTGAAGGAACCTGCCCCTCAGACCCCAGCCTGGCGGCAATATCTCCGCCTTCTTCCTGCCTCCGAAGCCTGGAGGCCCCTCCAAAGGGCCTGGCGCCTGTAGCACTGCATCGTCTCTAAGAGGGACCAGAAAACGCGGATGCCGAAGCTGGATTATATCAAGAGACTACATCAAGAGGCTGCTGCTTGAATGTCTCACATCAAAAAATGCAGTTCTAGAGTGTGGAATCTCAGAGGGAAGGGAGCGGGGGAGGCAATCAACCAAAGACCTTGTATGCATATGTGCATAACCCACGGACACAGACAATAGGGTGGTGAAGGCCTGGGATGGAGGCGGGATGGAGGGGGTCAATGGGGGGAAGAGGGCATGTGTAATACTTTCAACAATAAAGATTTTTTTTAAAAATGCAGTTCTGATCATTTCCCTCAGACTTCATAGCACAGCTTATGAGTGATGACACCGTTAAAGACTTTTCCACATGTATACTTACAAATACCTTCCCCAGAATGAAGCTGTCTCCAAGCCAAAGAGTTGGTCAAATTTATAGGCACTGAAATAAGTTCCATCCATAGCCCTCCACAAAAGTCTGTGATGCATTTGATTCTCTGAAAGGCAATTAGGTGGCGACCGAGGAAAAGATGGAAAGAGACATGCAAACCAGGCCAGCGGGGCCGGGTCTCCGCCCAGCAGAACAGGCTTCTCGCACCGGAAGGAGCCCACGGCTCATGTCCCCCTCGGGAGCCATTACCTTTGTTGGTTGCTGCCTCCATGGCCACGGGTAACTGCATCAGGTAATCCACCCTCTCCGTGTAGCGGACTTTTCGGGTCTGACAGCACTGAATGCGTTCTTCCACCAAAAACCGGAAAACATCACTGGGATTTTCTGAGCCAATGCGGTTCCTCTGAAGGTCAGATTACAGCAGATTCGTGAATTTGTGAATATTAAGCCATAAATAAAAATTAGCGTAAAATCAAATATAGCTCTGATGTAAACATCAAATGATGTTACGAAACAATCCCTCTGGGACGTGCCATTTCACCAGAGTGCTTTAAAAGCAAAACACTGGTGTTTATCGGAAGTCCCCAAATGGGGGACTGGCTTAATAAAGTATGACTCCTCCTGTGAATTAATATTAGGCAGCAATTCCAAGTCATGGGAGAGGCACTGACCTGGATGGAGTTAGAAGAAAGGGGATGAAGGAGCCAAACTAAAGAGAAAGGGGCAAAACTAAAGGACCGCCCTGGGAAAAGCAAGGCCGTGTATATCATTATAACATGCATTCGAGTAAATTACACACAAGTAAAAAAGAAATCATGCTAAACTCAAATATGAATGAGATGGCAAAGCGTTCACAGCAGGTTAAGTGGAAAACGTTGCTTAGAAACAGCTCGTTTCTAAATGCACCTGGAAAATGCCTGGTGGATCAGACACCCAAATGCTAACACTGGCTGTCGGTAGGGGCTGCTATTACGGGTGATTTTTTATTTTGATATTCCCCTTTGTGCCTTTTTGTATTTTCCATAAAGAACACATTTGTAATCGGGGGGGGGGGGAGTTGTTTTTAACAGGGGGGGGGGGGCGGAAACCTTTAATTATGAATTCTTAGCGGCGTTTGAAAATCGCAGCATTTAACGTGACTCAGCTCTGCTGTGAGCAGAGTTTGGCCATCTCTGAGTGGTGGCAGGAGGGCAGCAAATACCACATGGGACTCTCAAGAAGCTTCGTCACCAAGAAAGGAAAAAGAACGGTGAGTGAAATAACTGACCAACACCCCTACAACACGTACAAGTTAAAAGGAGAACAGCAGACCCACCAGCGCCTAGGAAACGGGACATGAGGAGCGATCCCATCCCGTGGCTGGTGGAGCCTGGGCAGTGAGAGGTTTAGGTGAGGGAGCAGGGCACCCTTCTTACAGCCCTGCTGAGCAGTTCTGAAGGCGGCTTACTCACCTCTACCAGATTCACCAGGTGCAGGAAGAATTCCTGGGCATCCTGCTGTCTGTTGGAGGAGAATTCCGGATGACTCTTGCTTACAAAGGCCTTAAACATGCGTGGAGAGATCCCGTTCTGCTGAGGCTACAATATATAAATAAATCCAGCTCCCAATACTTGCATACACAGTAGCAACACTAAGTGGCAGGCAGAGTGGGGATCAGCATAAACCCTCCTTTGCAGGTGAGAAAACGGAAGCCCACAGAAGCTCCATGAGCACGCCCCGCCCCGTGCCAGGGGATGTTGGGTACATACCAGGCCCTGCACTCCGGACCTGATATGAGAACAGGATGGGACCCTTCCTGCTGAGTGCAAACTGAAGACATGATGAATATCCCACTCTCTACTATTGAAAGAGGAGGCACCGGGCCCATCCTCACAGGACTGGCTACCTGGCGGCCCACTGCAGAGCAGGCTAGGGATGCGTTAGGGAGGAAAGCGCTGCAGCATCTTCTTCGCTCCCCACGAGGGAATATGAGAGAACCCCTGGTAGACACTGGGGTGCCTGCAAAGAAAGGAAATGGGACTGCGCCCCCGTGACCTCTGCAGGGCTGCCCGGGCTGTTTCTGGAGAGGAGCGCAGGGAGTTGCCAGGAGGGTGCCCCTCGCCTAGGGGAGCAGAAGGACCTGGCTGCAGCTGCCAGGATGGCAGAGAGGAGAGGGAGGGGCTGGGACAACGTGGCAGGACAAGGATGCGTGAACTTCCCCAGGGGCTGAGAGGACAGCAGAGGCAGCCAGGCTCCTCGGGAAAGGACACTGCACAAGATGACGGGAGGCCGGCTGGCCAAGGAGCCTCGGGGCAGGAGGCGGTGGGGGGTTACAGGGTCAGCTGGACAGGGCATCAGGGAAGGTCCTCATGGAGGTGCCTGAGGGGGCAGGGGAGGCATCTCTAAAGGATGACTAATGTGCCCCACCCAAAGGCCGGCCATGACAGGAGTCACAAGCAGCCGGAGGGAGCCAAGCGCACCAGCTCGGCGAGAGGCCCTGCCTCTCCGCTCATCTCCCCAGCCCTTGATCCTGGCTCTGAGCGGCCAGAGGAGGAGGCAGGAAGCACAGAGGGGAAGCAAGGACAAAAATGCCAGAGGGTCACATGAGCTCATATGTGGGATATAACAAACAACATAAACTGATGAACAAAAATAGATCCGGAGACTATGAAACACTGATCAGATCGTCCAAGCTCAGAGAGAAGGGGGGGGGGGGGGGGGCGGGGAGTGGTAAGAGATCAACCAAAGGACTTGTATGCATGCATATTTGCATATCCAATGGACACGGACACTGGGGTGATGGGGGCTTGTCCTGGGGGGAGGGGGCGGGAGTGGTGGTGGCGGGGGGGGGCAATTGGGGGGAAAAAGGAGACATATATAATACTTTAAAACAATTTTTAAAAAAATGCCAGAGGGTGCCAATGCTGACCCTGCTGCACGCTATTTCTGAGACTCCTGAGTGTGGGGGGAGGGGGAGAAGCTTTAAACTGACTTTGATGCAAACTGGACTGTGTAATGCTGGTGATGTGCAGGAAATCCAGGCAATCTGCCTGAGCTGCTCTGAAGAGGCAAAGTGGGGAGAGACCACTCGCCTTGAGGACAGAGGTGGGCTCAGGAAAACGCCATTTCCTGAGTCCCCTCCAAGTTCAGCCCACCCACCTAACAATGGGGCTACATGTCGCCTCACTCAGTACAATAACCCTACGAAGGAGGTACAACTGTTATCCCCATTTTATAGCTAGGGAAACTGAGACTGGCAGAGACGTACCAGGTACGCCTTTCCATGAAAGTGGTTTACAACCAGATTATCACCCAGCTAACAAAGGGCAGAACCAGGATGAACTCCCAGTTCTGATGCAGGTCCAGGCTCTCTGTAGCAAACATGGAGTGGTAGCTGTAGCACATGGTAGGTCTCAGGGACACACACCTCACCTTGCCCATCAAACTAAAGAAGTAATACATGAGCTTTCTGCAAACATGTGGCTGTGGTCTATCCACTTCTCAAAACTACCACATGCTCAGCCTCCAGGACACATTCCCCTCCTCTGAAGTCCAGAACTTGCCACGTGGGCCATCACGGGGCACAGGGCACAAAGCCCCCCATTTCCTTTCACTTTCAGCCTGCTCTGGCCCATTTGACTGCAATCTGACAGGCAGAGGCCATGTCCACACTTCTTTGAGATCTCCTGGACCCCCAGTCAACGCCTGGGGTCTGGAGACCATGACGGGTGTACACAGTCACACAGTCAGATGCAACAGGTGATGGAAAAACTCCCATAGCCATTGGCCAAGGAGTGGGCTCTCCATATAAAATATCTCTAATGTGCATGTTCTAAGCAATCCTGTCTAATAAAGAGGGAATATGCTAAGTGACCCTCACGCCAACGCAAAGATGGCAGTGCCCACAGCCAATAAGGAGGGAATATGCTAATAGACTTCCCCACCCTCAAAGATGGCGTCACCCACAGCCAATAAGGAGGGAATTGCTAATAGACTGCCCCACCCTCAAAGATGGTGGCACCCACAGCCAATAAGGAGGGAATATGCTAATTGACTGTCACGCCCTCAAAGATGGCGGTGCCCACAGCCACAAGATGGTAGCGCCCAGTCCCCTCAGCCCCCCAGCTGCCCAGGGCCGGCCCGAGGTGCAGGCAACCAGGGCCGGCCGAGGCTTGCACGGCCGGCAGTGGCAACAGCAGAGGTGTGATGGGGGCATCGCCTTCCCCTGATCGCCAGGTCGCCTCCCACCCGTGAGGGCTCCTAGACTGTGAGAGGGGCAAGCCAGGCTGAGGGATCCCCCTCCAGTGCATGAATTTTCATGAACCGGGCCTCTAGTGTTTCTAATAAAACTCAAGTGGGTTTCCTGTCTTGCAAAACTGTATCTGATCTAGTCATCCAGTATTTACTGTGCACCTACTTCTTACAGAGCACTATTGGGGATTCTGGGTTCCAAGAGCTGACAGACAACACACAGATCTTTAACGAATGGGAAAGGACACTGCAGGACCTGAAACAGCAGCAATCAGAATTCTGAGGACCTGGAACCTGTACTTAAATGACCAGCTTACACACATGGCTTCGGATGTGCCTCCAGTGATATGTGAAGACCAATTTATACCTGATAATTAGTTTTACTACCTGTATAGGCACCTCCTAAAAACCATATGGCAGGTATAACTTTCCTCACTCACTATGCTGATGTAGATCTCCATAGTATCAGCCAACACAAGCATGCAGAAATAATCCTTATCTTTATGCGCAATGGCTAACATTCATTCATTCAATAGAAATTTACTGAGTGCTATAAAATGTCAGCCACTGTTTTAGGTACTTGGAGGAATACTTACCAGGTCCAGGCACAATGCTGAGCACTGTGTATGTGTATCTTGCTTCATTCACCCAACTTCATAAGGTGATTAATATCAGTATTATTTTTTCCACTTGACAGGTGAGGAAACTGAGGCCAAGAGGTGTTAAGTAACTGGCCCAGGATCACCGCTAGAAAAGTCAGTCTCTCCGTGTCTCTCTGTCTGTCTCTCTCTCTCTCAGGTGTCCTAATACCACTTCATGCATACAAGCGACTAGTTCTCATCTCTGATGACCCAGAGTCCATCTTACCGGTGGAAACAACAGCACAATATGTATCTGACTCGGGGTAATCCCTCTTCAAGCCCATGCACCGCTGGGGCCAATATCCCAGGCCATCCAGCAATTACCTCCCCACTCCCAGCAGTGTGGAGGCTCCGCATTGTGCGTCCCTGTTTGGGTGCTCACAGGAGCGTGCACTCACTGCCTGCTCCTGATGGTGTGCTTCATGCCTCATGCGGCCTCCAGTCCCCCCAAAAGCAGCTGCTTTAGAAAGTTCAACAAGTCAGTGAATTCTGAAAGGCTGCCTCCTGCTCGGTACCACCAGGGGGTCATACAGCTGGGAGGAGACGTTTCAACAGAGACCCTCGTGAGAAGTCCGGGAAACCCCAGACACTCAGAATGAGCTGAGGTCCAGCCTCATTCATTCCCCTGTCCCACGCCTCTTCTCTTTCTGAGCCCATTTCATTTCTTTTCCCTCGACTGACCTTTCTTAATCCTCTGTTCAATGGACAAGTGGATAGCTTGGGAACTGCGGATCACTGAGGAGCTATTTGAAAAAGCGTCCTAGCCAGAGAAATGGTACCTCTCCTTCTCCACGTCACCCTGCAGACCAGCTCCTGGCTCTCGCGGCTGGGTTTGAGCATTTTAGCTCAAAGTCAGATACCCCACAATGAACGCCTTGATGACTAGCCAGCCCTGTCCCCCTACATCACACCCCACACCTGTGATATCTCTGATTTCAGAAGGGAAATCTCACAGGTCCCCAGCGTCCATATTACTGTGTTCACTTCATATCTTGTATATTAGAAAGTCAGTAAAAAAGTTGAGCCCGAATCTGATTAAACGTCCAGCTTATAAGAAACACAAGCTAAACAATAGCTCAAGGAAGCAATCCTTAGAGGAATCCTGGCAAGCGATCCAGCTCCTTCAACAAATCAATAGCATGCAGAAAGAGAAGGGGGACTTAAAAGAGATGTCTTTGATACTGCAGGGAAAAATCTAGATGTGCTTCTAACACGTTAAAATTTTAACCTGATATGTATGTTTAAAAAAAAAAGAAAGTATTCTAGTTACAGATGCATACTGAATATTTACAGGTGAAAAGGAGGATGCTTGGATTTTGTGTTAAAATGCTTCAGGAAAGAAGAGGGAAAAGGGCAGGAAAGAGTTAAGTTTAGGGGGGTTGATGAAACCAGACTGGCAGAATGGTGATTGCTGAAGTTACCTAACGGTACACGGAGATTTATTATCTTCACTCTCTACTTCTGTGTATTTTTGCAAATTCAAATACACTTTTTTTCAAGGTCAGGCTCTGGATAAGGAGGTTTCTTTCTTACGAGAAACTAAAAGCCAAAATAAGAACCAAATACCTAAGTAAAATAACGTTTCCTGGTTGGCAGTGGGTTGGTGACATCACCCGAGTGTCCCACTGTGGACCTGTCCCTGCACCAGATGAGAGGGAGAGATCACTGACCAGGAGTCAGACCTGCGCACACCCTCACTGTGAGCCGGCCTCGGACACCTAAAGGAAAGGTTCGTCCTGACAACTAACTGTGTAAGAGGGAGCCCCAGGTACCCTCCAAAACAGCAACCACCTAAGGAACCTGTTGTACTTGTAAGATACTGTACTTACTTTCTCCATCAGCAATTGGGAAACAGGGAGCTAAAATTACAGCGAGGACTATGGTGTTCAGAACGTTGCCTCAATGCTTACGCAGGACTTTCTGGTGAACACTGCACACGAAGGCAGCTGGACACTGTCCACTCATATTCTCGAGCCTAACGCTTTACTCAATAAGCAGGCAGCACAGCTGAGGCTTGGTATCACATTAAAGCCACGCCTGTTCAGAGATATACGTTGTAAGACCACAGGAATGAAACAAAAATAGGCCCATCTCAGCCTGCCCCCAATACATAAGTGCATGCCATCTGTGGATTCAAACTTTTACACTTAAACCCGGGACCAGTAGTTCCCAACGCAGATCCAACTCCCAAATCTCCTAAGCTAAAGGAACAGAGGGCATCCCCCCTAGCTATTTTTCATATTTCAGATGGTGAGGTGAAAATGTTACATTTGCCCAACCCAGGAGAACGGAGGTTAGTAAAAGCAAAGCTCTTAGTTTGTGGCTAAAATTACATCACCTCCAAGTAGAACACTGGTTTATCTCATGTTTATCAAAAACTGAGACCAGCAACTATGTTTCAAGGATTATTTAGATGGGACGTCAAATGAACTGCCCCTTAAGAAACGCAGAATTGTTCGGAATGCAGAATTGTCTGAAACATGTTATCTTCAGAAGGAGAAACAAATTAGAGTATTCAGCATTAAAATGTGTGAAAGCACTGTCTTAGAATGCACACACAAAAAAACCTTTTTGAAGAAGAAAAGGTATCCTTGGATAGGAGGTGTTATCTATCACAGACACAAGTTAATTTTTAAAATTAACTCCAAAATGTAAGTAAAAAATGGCAGTACCCAAAACAAACACTGCAAACCTTTGTACAGGTGAAAAAGTGTATTAAGCATGCACATATAAAAACTAGATTTCACCTTGGCCTGCAGCAGACCAGTTTAATACCAGAAAGTATATATTCTAGAAATGACCCAAGATGTAAGACAGAGGTGGGAAATCCAAGTGACTGGGCTACCTGGTGATTCTGCAAACATTAAGCATCCCCTTCATCATCCACCCACCACCATCTACACACGGAGGCATGAGTGGCTGATACAAGTACCGGAACAGCTGTTAGGCACGCAGGCTAATGCAGTGGTCACACGCACAGTCTCAGGGGCCGGACTGCCGGGTGGAAAGCCCAGCCCTCCCACTCACTGGCTTGGTAACTTTAAGAAAGGTTTCTGAGCCTCGGTGAATGTACAGGAAGAGCCTGGCCTTTCGTTGGTACTCACAACGTCAGTATTCGCACCCCTGGTGGTGGTGGCCCTGTGAAAAGGCATTCCTGCCTCATGGCTCTGACCCCTCCCCTCCCCGCTCCCTCTCCTCCAGCACACATTCCTCTCGCAATCTGTCCTCTTCCCCACTTCAGCACAACTTCTTTCCTCTCTTGGGGCATTTCAGACTCATCTACAAGTCACAAACACAGGGGCCTGGGACAAGACCAAAGGGCTCCTGATGCCTGAGAGAAGAAAGACTCTCACAATTTGATTTCTCTGAAAACAATTGCAGTGAAAATCCTGATGCCCCAGAAAGTAAATCCCTCCGCGGCCTGTTTAAGCTTGGAAGTAACACCTTCAGGACCCCAAAGAAAATCATCCGGTGGATTCAACCTCATTTGGAATGTTAAAGGGGCCCTATTGATCATGGCACCTCCGAGCAGGAAGAGGCTTTTGCAAACCATTCATACACCCACACACCCAGCCCATCAGCCCGGAGATGGTCACAGAAGGCCTGGAGCCAGCTGGGGACTGTGCGAAAGGAGGGCGGCTACTCCGCTCCAGCCAGCTGCCTTCAGGACTGGAATTGCCAGGGGTCCTGAGCAGGCGTCCTCAAACTACGGCCCGCGGGCCACATGCGGGTGTTTTTGCCGTTTTGTTTTTTTACTTCAAAATAAGATATGTGCAGTGTGCAAAGGAATTTGTTCATAGTTTTTTTTAAACTATAGTCCGGCCCTCCAACGGTCTGAGGGACAGTGAACTGGCCCCCTGTTTAAAAAGTTTGAGGACCCCTGGTCCTGAGTGTGCAAGAAAAGCTGGAAGTTCAGATATGTATGTGTGGGCCAAGCAAAACACACCTGCAGGACATAAGTGGCCCAAAGGCTGGACAGAGCAGGGGTTCCCACCTGCCATCCTCAGACCCCTGGAGATCACAGACCCTCTGCACAATAGTCACCAAATCCAATGGCAGGGACTGGGCAAGGGCCCCAACCAGTCATTGTTCATCGACTGAGTCAATAACGTGCCTTACTCACATAAGAACTACTTTTTTCCCTAATGTAAAAAGACTCTGTGATATTAACAAAAACAAATGTTAGCCCATGCTGGTGTGGCTCAGTGGATAGAGCGTTGGCCTGTACACCGAAGGGTTTCCGATTCAATTCCTGGTCAAGGGCATGTACCTGGGTTGCAGGTTCAATCCCCAGCCCCAGTTCAGGCATGTGCAGGAGGAAACCAATCAGATGTGTCTCTCTCACATCTATGTTTCTCTCTCTCCCCCATCCCTCCATCCCTTCCACTCTCTCTAAAAATCAATGAAGCCCAGCTGGTAGGGCTCGTGGTTGAGCGTTGACCTATGAACCATAAGTTTGATTCTAGTCAGGGCACAGGCCCAGGTTGTAGGCTCAATCCCCAGTAGGGGCCGTGCAGGAGGTATCCAATCAATGATTCTCTTTCATGATTGATGTTCCTATCTCTCTTTCCCTCTCCCCTCCTCTCTGAAATCAATAAAAATATATTTAAAAATAAAAAATAAAACAAAAAAATCACTGAAAAAAAAATATCCTCGAATGAGGATTAACAAAAAACAAAACAAAAAACAAATTTTATTTAATTCTGCACTTGATGGCTGAGCCTGGAAGCTCCCGTGACTTGCCATGGTCCCTCGGCCCCTCACAGGCCAGCAGAGGAAGCCAGGCTCCCAAGTCCCAATCAAGTCTCCTCCTCCACCAGGGAAGGTGGACCCTGGCCCAAGAGTGGCCCAGGAGACTGCCTGGGTGAAACCCAGGATAAATGTGATCAAAACAAAATTCTGAACCAAGTTTTTCACCATCACCTCTTCAAAGTTTCACAAGGGCTTAGAAGTGGAAGCATGGATACCTGCTACCCCGGCCCTACACCCAAACCATCTCCTCAGCTGCATTCCAGATGCGGGTCTTCCCGTCTCAGGTGGATAAGGAACTCATTATCTTTCAAGGCCGGATGGCAGTGCAAGTGGAGAACTTGTCTTCCTGCCCCACAACACTCTGAGCTCCTGGCCTAGCCATTCCGAATGTCTACACCCACCTCTCAACCCTCCTCATGACCTACTTCCTTCTCCCCACCCCTAAACACTGCCTCTGTATGTTCCCTGCATAATCTCCCTTCCATTGGCTCCATTTCCCCAACTAACTGGCTTCATTACAAAAAAAAAGAAAAAAAAAAAGGGTTGCTTCACTTTCAATTCTTACTTCAGTCGGCAGGCATTAGTTAAGGATGACGGATGTAAGATGAGAGCACAGAGGTCAAACACTTGAGAAGCAGAATTGGAAGGACCTGCCCACTAAGTCAAAACAGGGCACTCTGAGGGCAGAGCAGGTGCTGGGAAGTGGGGCATGCATTCCATCCAGGACATCTGCAGCCGCGGAGCCAAGGCCGCAGCTACAGCCGCATACACTGCGCACTGTGGGGCTCCAAGGGCAGCACTCTACCAGGCCAGGGTGCGAGTGGCGCCCTCTGGCGTGTGTAACAGAGAACCCAGGGAGGCATCAGTGGCTCATCCTGCAGGTACGTGGAAATCTTTCAATTACTCTATCAATTAAGAGTGGCCAATTGGGGGGGAAAGAAACATATGTAAAACTTTAGACAATAAAAAAATTATTAAAAAATAAAATAAAAAATTAAAATAAAATGAAAAAGAGTGACTACATAGTTGTCCTGGCTGGTTTGGCTCAGTGGATAGAGTATCGGCCTACAGACTCAAGGGCACATGCCCAGATTGTGGGCTCAATCCCCAGTTGGGGGCATGCAGGAGGCAACCAATCAATGATTCTTTCTGATCATTGATGTTTCTATCTCTCTTTCCCTCTCCCTTCCTCTCTGAAATCAATAAAAAAAAAAAATTTTTTTTAAAGAGTGACTACCTGGCCAGCTGAGTTTCTCAGACTTGAGTGTGCTTACATACCCCCTGGCAGCTTACTGAAAATGAGGACTGCCCAGTCCTCTTCCCTTCAGAAATTCAGAAACCTCAGCTCTAGGGGGGCCTAGGAATGTGCATGTTGTTGTTTTCAACAACCAGCCTCTCGACAAACCCTAGCAAACGAAGTTGAGGCTTAAGAGAAGAAAGACACCATAAGGGCCAGGATTGTGATACCAAAAGGAAATGTTTCTATTTTATAAAGTTCACTAGTAGCCCTTTTGCACGAAGATTCGTGCAATAGACCTTCATTCACCTGGCTGCCTGCACCAGTTTTCTGCCGGCACCGGGGACCCAGGCCTTGGCTGTGGCCACCGCTTTCTGCCTTCTTTCAGGGTCGGGGCTTGGCCCCGGGCGGTGGCCTTGGGCTCGGCCGCACCCAACATCCCTGCTAAGGATCGCAGGAGCCGACCCCCAGTGGTTTCCTGCGATCCGTGCAGGCTCCCCGCTGGTACCCAAGGCTGGGAAAGCCTCCGCCACACCCCAACGTCCCTGCAACCGTTTCCTGGTGGGCATGGTTTGGTGGGCGTGGCTTGATTGGTGGGCGTGGTTTGGGTGTAGCGAAGGTGCAGTCAATTTGCATATTTGTCTATTATAAGGTAAGATTCCTTCCATCTCAGCTGTATTTTATGAAGAATATTGTTTCTGGCCCTGGCCCACTTGATTCAGGGTTAGAGTGTCAGCCCAGAGACCAAAGGGTTGGGGGTTCAATTACCAGTCAAGGGCATGTACCTTGGTTGCAGGTTCGATCCCCGGCCCTGATTGGGGGGCACATGCAGGAGGCAACCAATTGATGTGTCTCTCTCACATCGAAGTCTCTCTCTCTCTCTTCCTCTCTCCCCTCTCCCCACTCCCTCCCTTTTACTTTCTCTAAAAGTCAATGCAAAAATCCTCGGGTGAGGATAAAAAAAAGAATATTGTTTCTGTAGACCATTAATGATGGTACTCACATGAAATCCATGAAGCAACTGCCCTAGAAACTCCACCCTGCCTAGTCCTGTTTAAGAGCATGCAGACAGTTGCCCTAGACCAGTGGTCAGCAAACTGCGGCTCTCGAGCCACATGCGGCTCTTTGGCCCCTTGAGTTTTTAGCAAAGGCCAGCTTAGGAGTACCCTAATTAAGTTAATAACAATGTACCTACCTATATAGTTTAAGTTTAAAAAATTTGGCTCTCAAAAGAAATTTCAATCGTTGTACTGTTGATATTTGGCTCTGTTGACTAATGAGTTTGCCGACCACTGCCCTAGACTCTGAAATGAAACAGCTGTTCTGACAGTGTGTTAAGTTTATCCACCATTTGTCAAGTCATAGGAAGTCCACATCCTAGCTGGTAAAAGCACCTCCTCCCTACATACCAGCATGGCAGCCACTCAGACACATACCTTATGCTCCTCCTTCATCACCTGTTCAATGAGTTCGGATTTCACTGGAGGCTTGGAATACTGGCCTGAGAGAAGGCCATGTCCTAACTTAGTCCTGGACGGGAGGGAGAAACAAAAACAAAAGGTCATTGTTGTTTCCCTTCAGAGATGTTACAATTATCTGCGAATGTCAGTAAGTACAGCTACTTTCAGGCCAACTGCTTTATCTCCATTCCTCACAAATAACTTATTCATTTGATTCTACTTGATACTGATTCCATTTTCAAATTTTCCTCAGTACTTAATAGATCATTTTTAATAATTACTTTCTTCTTGTAAAAGTAACATGTGCTCATTTTAGAATACTTTTAAAATATATAAAATAGCCCAGCCGGCGTGGCTCAGTGGTTGAGCATTGACTTATGAACCAGGAGATCATGGTTCGATTCCGGGTCAGGGCACATGCCTGGGTTGTGGGCTCGATCCCCAGTAGGCGGCATGCAGGAGGCAGCCAATCAATGATTCTCATCATTGATGTTTCTATCTCTCTCTCCCTCTCCTTTCCTCTCTGAAATCAATAAAAAATATATATTTTAAAAATACATAAAATAAAGGGAACTGCCTTTAATTCTGCAAACAGAACCACTATGAACACTTTATTGGAGACTTTTCTTAAAAACTATAATGCGGCACTTACATCTGCGTGTTGAAATCTTGTGTTGGATCTAGAGGAGAATAGTCAAATATTCTGGGAAGATTTCCTACATACCTAGGAAATGAGAAGCGACAGTCAAAACACGGAACTGAGCCATGAACTAAACCAAAATAAGCCATCATCCTGCTGAAGACCTCACCATTCAGTCAAAATTAAATCATCCACCTGGAGAAAAGTGTTTCCTGAGCGCCTACTTCTGCAGCCATATGCATGGACCTCCCTAAACTGTGTGTGCTCCTATCAGTGGATCTCAACCCTGGGTGTGAGTTAGAATCCCAAAGAGTTTCTTTAAAAATGCAAGGTTCTGCCCTGCCGGCGTGGCTCAGTGGTTGAGCATCGACCTATGAACCAGGAGGTCATGGTTCAATTCCCGGTCAGGGCACGTGCCATGGCTGCAGGCTCCATCCCCAGTGTGGGGCATGCAGATAATCAATCAATGATTCTCTCTCATCATTAATGTTTCTATCTCTCTCTTCTTCTCTGAAATCAATAAAAACATATTTTTTAAAAAATACAAGGTTCTGAGTTCACTGTCTGAGACTGAGGTCTGGGATTTGGAATCTTTTACAAGTTCCCCAAGCAATTCTAGCACGTGGCCAGAGTCAAGAACCACCAGTTTATGCCATCACAGCTGCTGTTTCCAATACAAATAAGGTTAGGAATTGCTCCAATCATACCAAAATGACTAATGATGATAATGTCGGTGACAACTATCATTTCCTGAGGGTTTCCTATGTTAACCTGGTTGAGTCTTCATTACAACCATATGAGGAAGTGATTAGTATGAGTACCCCATTTGAGAGATGAGAAACTGGGGTGAAAATTCATTAGGTCCCCCAGGGAGGGAATGATGAAGCCCAGCATGGACCCAGGCTGCCTGGCTCAAGCTGTGCCCTGAACCATCCTTCCAGCTGTGCCTGCCGGTCCACGGACCCTGTAGCATCCCTCCTTCTGACCAGCTTAACCTGACAGCAGTGCTACCTTAACCCCGTCTCTCACCCTGCCTGTGGCGCCCCGTCTGAGCGTGGCCTAAGGAAGGAAACGGCCTGGTTCGCACAGGTGGGAAGCGCCCTCAATCAGTGCCTCCCAAATGGTCTTCACTGAAGAGCCAGCTTTTTTTGTTTTTTCAACTCATGCAGGTGATACATTTTAAAAAAGACAATGAAAACAAATCATTAGAAAAATGAACTGCCACTTATAAAACATGGCCAGGTCGCAGGGCTACAAACATCGCTCAGTGCTGGCTCACGGCCCATTTCCATCCTTGTCTCGTCGCAGAGCCGTATCCAGCCGTGTGAGGACCAGTGCCAGTCGGTGAATCACACTTGGAGTGGCAAAGAAATGAAAAGCTGAAATCCTCTAAGACATGCCACTGACCAGCATTGGCCAAACAGATCACTGAGTCTCTCCCAGAGCGTCTATAGGAAGGGATCTGGCAGGTTTGCTGTGAAAATGCATGATAAACTTTTTCTTGACATAGAGGGTGACAGTCTAATGGTGCAAACCATTATCAGTATGACAAATTCCTGGGGGGGGGGGGTAGTTTACAAAGCTTACTTTGCTCATCTGATCTCCAAAATGCTTGGCCAGGGTTCCCACCCAGCTTCAGTGCAAGAAGTCACACCACGGCCCAGCCGCGTGGCTCAGGGTTGAGCGTCAACCTATGAACCAGGAGGTCGCAGTTCGATTCCCGGTCAGGGCACATGCCCAGGTTGTGGACTCAATCCCCAGTGTGGGGTGTGCAGGAGGCAGCCAATCAGTGATTCTCTCTCATCATTGATGTTTCTATCTCTCTCCCTCTCCCTTCCTCTCTGAAATCAAGAAGAATATATGGAAAAAAAGAAAAAGAAGTCACACCACGGATGACGTGGTGAGATGGCCTGCAGCTCATGAAGAGGGGCTCTCCGGCACACCCGGACTGGGCTGGCCCTGGCGGGGGCGGGGGCAGGGGCAGCAATGGGCCGGGCGGCGGGGACACTCACGCTCTCTGGAACTCCGGGATGCTGAAGATGGCCTGCATGACGGAGCTGAGGTAGCAGCTGTTGCCCAGGTTCTTGAGCCCCGTGTACCCAGGGCCATACATGGGCTTCAGCTTCGTCCCCGTCTCCTGGATCACTTCCCACTCGCTGACCCTCGGCTTGATGTCATTGTCCCGCAGGCCGTTCTCTGTCTGGGGCAAAGTCATTGAAGAAAAACAACTTTAGCTGTGATCATCGTTGGGTGCCCCATGAATTATGTCTAACAGCAATGGTGTTTCCGCCTCTTTTTCCCCCAACTAAGCAGAGGAATAAAAACCTGATTAAAAGAGACTGAGATGATTAGCACTTGTGTTTGTTTTTTGTAATTTGTGGACAAAAACTACATACAGGTGCTAAAAATAAAGCCTCTTTTGCAACCCAGAACTCATTGTTCAGTATGAGTTTTGATACATATAAGAAGGAACATGATAAAAAAAAAGAGAGAGAGAGAGAGACTGAGATGGTGATGGCTGTACAACAATGGAAATATACGTAATGCCAAACAATGGTTAAAATGGTAAATTTTATGTGAAGTCTATCTTTCCACAATAAAAAAAAAAAACACATTTAAAAGTCAGAGAGACTGAGAAGAAAGGAGATAGGAGGAGGAAGAAAGACAAATAAGAATAAAAAAAAAAAAAGAAGCAAGTAGAATAATTTCAGGAGAGGATAAAACACAACCCAGCAAACAGTTGGAGAGGAAAGTGACGGAAAACTCGGGGCTTGGGAGTGCTTCGACCCAGGAGGAAGGCTTACAGAAGAGCAGAGAAAACAAATTAACACGTGACATGAGTGAGAAGGAGGAGATGGGAGAACATGAGGAGAGGGAGCCGGCCTGGGCTGCGGAAAGGGCTAAGACAGAGCACACACATTTCAATAGCTCCTCCCAGGGACTAACATCACAGTCCTGACAGCAGCCTGGAAACACGGTGTTAAATTAAGTAAAGCTCTTCCATCAGCAATAATACGTTGGCTTATTCTTTCCCTCCCCCAGATGCTCCGCTTCCCTTCCTGAAGTTAATTAAAGTGATGTTGGTCACAGATAATTTTAAAGGTCATCTCCCGTACCTTCTCCCTTTAGTGAACAGAGTGATTCATGCAACTCTCCATTCATGGAGATTTTGCATGTAAACTCCAACTAAACAAAGTGGTACTTGACAAGTTGCCATTTTTATTATAACATTAAAAAGTCCAAGCTGGTAACCAAAAGAAAATGCCAATGAATTACATTCAAAGAATAAATGCAAACACTGAAACCTGTAAAATGAAGATTCATGTTAGAGAAATTATATATTAAATAAAACAGACAGTTCCCTCCTTACAAGATGGGAACAGAGACAAAAGCAGACGTTCTCACCCCATGCATATGAAGCATATCGATTCCAAAATGCGCTAAGTGCTTGGCCAAGTGAGGATCCGTAACAGGTTCCTCTTCTTGAAACGAATAAACATCTAGAGAAGAGAAAACAAGCTGTAATCAAGTCATTCAATATTCAGCATATATTTCCTGAGCTCCTACTATGCGCCTGGCTTGGGATATATTAATGAACAAAACAGAAACCTTTTGTAAGTTACACTCAACTGGAGAACGACAGATGTTGAGCAACAAACATAATAAATAGGTATTCTTTGTAAATGTACCCATATATCAATTCCTGTGACATTTCAGGAATATAAAAAGGTTTCTTGAAAGAGCAGTGTCTAAAGTTAAAATACTTTTAAATTCGACAAACATAAATGCCTAACATTTGACTTTTCTAACCAAAACCACAGAGGCAGTACTCTAAGTTCAGGAGGAAAGAGGGTGAGAGAGGAGAAGGGGGACACTGTGCCCACAGCAGGGAGAATCGATGGGGGAACACAGGTCCTCAGTGGCAGCTGAAAGGCTGATTTGGGGTGTGAGGTCCAGGACAAAACACAATTCTGCCTTGGAACCTCTATAGTCTCAGGCCTATCAGCTCACCAACTCCCACCTGCCACCTGCCCCCCTTCCCTTCTGTCCCACATCGGGGTCCACACCTCACAGTGCACCCTGGGCGCACACAGAAGATGACAATGCGTGACATCATTTGCCTCAAACCCCACAGGGGGCCCAGAACCCGGGTACTCTGACGCCTGGCCCCATCCTTTCCCTCTGCACCAGCCTATTTCCTGAAATCTCCCAGGAGACCTGCAGACTTGGTGAAGCGCCATCCTAGGCCCTCAATAGAAATGAAGAGACAAATGTCAGTTTCTTCACTCCTGAATTTGAAGAATAAAACTTATTACAAGGGAAATATACATAAAGATATTGTTCTGTAAGAAACTAAAAGATAGACTGTCCAAGGAGTTTCCTGCTCTTTGGAATGTCACCAGCAGAAGAAAAAGTAATACACAGAAACTATGGTGACCCTTTGGCCCAAACCCAGGTACATGGAGATGCACTGTCATCAAATACATGGAGATTCTATTATTAACTAGAGGCCTGGTGCATGAATTCATGCACTGCCCCGGGGGGGGGGGGTCGGGCCGGCCCATTTTGGTCAGGGCCAATCGGACCAGGCCAGCCAGGGGGAGGGGCTGCGGGCGGTTGGCAGGCTGGCCCTGCCGCCTGGTCAAACTCCTGGTCGAAGGGACAATTTGTATATTAGCCTTTTATTATATAGAATTGATTAAACATTGTATAGCTTTTTCTTCTATTCCTCTTTCCCTAGAGGCCCATTTAAATTTGTGGGTAATAGTCTTCATTTATATCCTTTTAAAAAATATAATTCAGTGCTTGAAAGCAAAAACAAAAGACAAAACCCCAACCCAATTAAGAAAACACTTCCAAAAAGTTTACTAAAAACATCAACCAAATATTTGAACTAATAACTTGAAACAAATGCAACAATATTTTTCATCTATGACAAATGACAGAAAAATGTCACTCAAATATTGGCTGGAAGGTGAAAAGGACATTCCCTGAGCACTTTAACTTGGGTTATTATTAACTACTGGGGTTGTTTTGAAGACTTAAGACTTTAAGCCTCTCATTATCAGAGATCTATTAGAAAATAATAAAATTGCTAGGCCTGCACCATTGACATTGGCCCAGAGTTTTGGATTAGGCAAAAATCACAGAGCTATTAGGATAATGACTAACCCACTAGACTCATGCCACATAGAGAAAGTAATGTTTCCTATCTCCAGTCATTTATTGCTCCAAAGATACGACATGATTCGGTTAGACACTATAGGTATTTCTTACTCCAATGACAAAAGCAGTTTGGTGAGGAACATACAAGTAATCTAAAAATGAACTGTGATCCTTACACTTGGTCATCATGAAGAATTTATAAATAACATGGAGTCACAGGAAAAAAAAATATCTAAAGTGGACTCAGAGGCTGACAGTCCTGACTTGTACATTTTTCATTGGGAAATTCACTTTATCTCTAACTTCGGTTTAGCAAAGTCCATCTTAGCTCAGAAACTATTGTAGCAAATAAGCATTGCCTGGCCCTCCCCTACCCTAACTTGACTTAAAAACTTGGAGCCAAGAAGCACAGTTAGGAAGTCCCCAGAGGATCCTCCCAGGAATACCCAAGCAATGTTTCACAAGTATGACAGTATACCACACACGGTGCTCAGGTGCTGCTGTCCAAGGTGACCACCATTCAACATAGTTCCAGGGTCTTGTGAAAAATGCTACGGTGGAGCAGTACAAGCAGGGGCACAAGCCAGATGAAAACTAAAATGAAGTCATCAATCCTTGATTCCAAACCCTCCAGCTGACAGGAACTCAAGGGAGCTTATGTCCAGGTCAAGAGTTAAGTTGATCAAAGAAGACCACCTTGAGAATCTATTGAGCGGGTGAAGCAGCCAGTGGGATAGGCATTCCCACAGTTGCCTTGGGCATCGCTGGAAGACTCTTTCCCAACCACCCAAGGCATTGAGGCATGTTCTTGAGTAAACTAGTTTCCATGATGGAAGATAAATACACCCTCTGCTTCCCCCACCCCTTCTCACTCCCTTCCCACCAAGAACCTCTTCCTTGCTTTGCCAAACCAATGTCGCAAAGGAAACCTTCTTGTTTGTTTGTTTGGTGATCTGTTTGTTTCCTGGTTTGTTTGTTGTGGTACCCATGGGGACCCAGAGTGGAATTTGATATGGGCCCATTTTTATTACCCATGCCACCACAATGGCCTAGCCTGGGGGATCAGGGCTTCTTGGAAGAGCTCATTCTAAGTTGAGACCTCAAGATGAGTGGGAGTTTGTCACTGAATAGGTATATCCTTATAGGGGAGAAGGAAATCAGCATGATCAGATCACACTACCATTAAATAGTTGAGCCCACAACCTGCTAGGATTCCATGTTTACTAAACAATATTCTAAATATAATTCAGCTTCCCACAGGGAAGGAATGTACTGGTCAAGCAAGCAGTTATAGCTCTCGTTATAAACTAAAAAATAAAGTCCGAATTTGAGATTTTGTCTCTTGTGCATTGAGTCAGCCTCAATTAGCTTAGCAAGTGTGGAATATGGGACCCTCAGCAGTGGTACCTTCACCAGGAGGTGGCCACCCTGCTCCCAAGGGCACCGTGCCCTCTAGGGCCTCAGAGTACACAGGTTCATCATACGATATTTAGGGAAACTTTACACATGTTTCCATTAACTTATTTGGCTTTTAAATAAACAGTGTTACAGTTAGCAATCTATTAAACACAGATTTAAGAGAAACTAAAACAGAACTGATGCATCACATACACTTGTATGAAATGATAATTAGACTGAAAATAGTCATTTGTGCTAAAACCAACTCTGCGCAAGATAAGCAGGAATCAAATCCTGATCTTTTTTCAGAAAGTGAACATTATTTCAGCTAAATGAATTTGAGAACCCTCACCATGGAGTGTATGATTCACACTGCTATTGTCAGTGTTTTGTTCATCTATGATTGAAATGTGAGTAATTTATTCAAATATTGTCAATTATATAATAAAGGAAACCTTAAAAGTTCTTCCTCTAAAAAAAAATTAACTAGCCCAGCTGGTGTGGCTCAGTGGTTGAGCATCAACCTATGAACCAGGAGGTCACGGTTCGATTCCTGGTCAGGACACATGCCCAGATTGCAGGCTCCATCCCCAGTAGGAGGCGTGTAGGAGGCAGCCTATCAGTGATTCTCTATCATTGTTGATGTTTCTATCTCTCCCTTTCACTTCCTCTTTGAAGTCAATAAAAATATATTTTTTTAATTTTAACTATGTCAGATAATGGGTTAATATTCTTTTTTCATTTTTTAGTTTTTATTGATTGATTGGAGAGAAACATCAATTTTTTGTTGTTCCACTTATTTATGCATTCATTTGTTGATTCTGGTATGTGCCCTAACTGAAAATCACACCCACAACCTTGGTGTATTTGGAAAATGCTCTAACCAACTGAGCTACCCAGCTATGGCTCAGCCCTGGAAACAAAAAAAAAAAAAGGAGGGGGGGTCAATGTTCTTAATAGCTAAAGTTTTTTAAAAACGATAAGAAAACACCTACACATAAATCTATTAGAAAATCAACCTAAGAAATTCACAAAAATTACTATGAATGGCCAAGAGTACTATAAAAAATGTTCAGCCTCACTAGTATAGAAAATTAAAACAAGATAACAGATTAGCAAAAGTTTTTAAATTTTCTGAATACCCCAAGTTGTCCAAGATTTGGTGAAATGAGTATTCTCATACACTGGGGTAGAAAATGTAAATTACTACAACTATGTAAAAAAGAAACTCAGCAACTGAAAAATTAAGTTTCAGTCCTTTGTTCATAAGAATTTATCATAAAAAAATAGACAAACACCCAAAGGTTTGTATGTCCACAAGGATGTTCATCAGAATAGCAAAAAAAAATTATAACAACTCACAGGGAAATAGTGAAATGATTTATGGAACTATCCTTGGATACTGATGAGATTCTCATGACATGAAAAAGATAATTTAAAGTTAAAAGATAAAAAATAAGGTATAAAGCTTTATACAGTGTAATTCAAGTTTTGTAAAAATAGGGGTTGGGAAGAGGGGGCTTGTATAAGAACTAATCAAGGCTTTAGAAAAGAAAAAAAGACTTAAAGAAAATATCCTAATTGTTAGAAGTGATTTTCTGGCAAGTGTATTACTAGTGATTTTATTTACTTCTCTACACTTTTCTCTGTTTTCTAAATATGTTTCACTGAACATCTGCTTCTTGAATAATCAAGGGGCAAATATAAACTTCCCTTCCTCAAACGAAAAGGAAAAAAATTTCAGATGCACTCTAAATTGCAGTTTAAAAATAAGCTTCACTCTACAAAAAAAGGTTTTGAAGAATTAAAGATGCAAAGAAAATAGAATTAACCTTTGCCTTTATTATTGGCACACATTTAAATAAAATGTTTCTTATTATTTTTAATATATTTTTATTGATTTCAGAGAGGAAGGGAGAGGGAGAGAAAGATAGAAACATCAATGATGAGAAAGAATCATTGATCGGCTCCCACAACCTGGGCATGTGTCCTGACCAGGAATCAAACTGTGACCTCCTGGTTCATAGGTTGATGCTCAACCACTGAGCCACGCTGACCGGGCCAAATAAAATCTAATTATTTAAATATTTGTATGCCATTTGGTTCATTTAACAAAAGTATGTGTGCCTACTATGTATAATATTTTGTATGAAACCCAAAGATAAGTAAGAAATAGTCCAGCCTTCAAACAACTAAAACTGTATAACTAAGACATGTACATCAACATTTGTAGTCTTGAACAGGCTGTATCAAAGCACTACATAAGCACAGAAAGTAGAAACATTTGAATTATTATCTCCTTATAATTTCATCCAATACAATGCCTACATTACAAACCCTTCTCTCTGTGGTCCCATAAAAAGAAGATGATGGTTGCCTTATACAGCAGTCATTCAACACAGCAATGATCAGCAAACCCTTGGCTGGAGCCCTAGTCCAGCCCCATATCCTGAACTTTCTCTTCGGACCCTGGGAGCCTTAGCATTTGACCTAGTTTGTGTAGAGTTCTGTTTGCTTGGGGGGATGGGGGGATGTTTAGCATCAGCACCTGCTGGGACTAACCAGCAGACCCAGAGCGATGGATGAATGGATTACTCTGATATACGTTTCTGTGAAAGAGAGGGCTAAGGGACTGCTTGGCTATAGGAACCAGACAGCCTCATTCACCTGCCTCCTTAGGCTTTTATTGTAGCAACAGCTTGAACTAAAATTAATCTCTAGATACAATCAGCAGGGTAAGTATCCTTGAGAAAGCACATGCTTCTACAAGGCTGAGTCTAAAGACTAAACACAGAGATTCCAGCAAAACACCTGGGGGCTCGGACTTGTTTGGAAAAGTCAAGGCAGGTGCTGCCACCTTTGGCAAGGTCTCCCTAGAGGCCCCCGACCTTTCGGAGAATCCTCCTTACACACTTTCCAACCAAGTCCCGCACTTCCCCACAAGCACCTAGGCCTCTTGCAGCTACTTTACTCTAATGAATTAAAATAAGTCCTCTAACTTGGGAAAATTACCCAAAATGTAAATCCAAAAAATCTTGACGTGACCTAACTGCCAGCCTCAGTGATAAAACAAGTGAGAAACGAAACCAGTTCAATGGAAAGGTTGACCAGAGCACATTTAGTGAGCCCATCCTAGTCAGTTACTCAGAGGCAGGCTAATTCAGAAAGAGAACAGAGAAAAGACACATCTTACCTAATAACAGACAAACATGTAAATTGACCATACCTCTGCTACGCCCACAGCCAATCAGAGTGAGTATGCAAATTAACCCAAACAAAGATGACGGGTTAATTTGCATATGCAGGCATGGAGTGGCCAGGAGGGGCGGGATACCTGCTATGAGGGGGAGGTAGGGTGGCGGAGGGAGCTCCAGGAGTGGTGCTCCCAACAGAAGCGAGGACTTGCCGGCTCCCGGGCAGCTGGAAGTGAAGCCAGGGGAAGGAAGGCCTATTCTTGCACAAATATCATGCAACGGGCCTCTAGTATCTTCATATTGCTCCTAAAAATTCATCTTAACCTTAACATAAAGAACAAATGGACTTTCAAGCCTGGACAGATGGAGAAGACAGCCCTAGATGTTGACCCAATAGTGCTTAATAACTATTTTCAATGGTGCTTAGATGATGGATGGGTCTTATGACCACTGCTCAATATTTAAGTTGCTCATTACTGACCATGATGTGATTTCCTTTTTCCTCACAAATGGTAGAAGGAATTAACGTATAAACACGGCCAAAAGTATTGTTTTAAAGTATACTGTGTGAGACCATAAAGAAAAAAAAAAACAATTCTGAAGCCAACGGTGTAAATAGGGAGTAATTCAGCTCCTCACTGCACATGAACCACCACTGCCAGAGGGTGGCAGGGACTCTGAACACGCAGTATCCATCCTTTCAAACCCATCTTCTCCATAATGACCCTACTTGTTTCTAAAAGAATGAATTCTAGGGCTTCCCCAACTATTCTAACACTGAGTTTGATTGTGCCCATTTGCTTCACAAGTACCTGGTTCCTGCTTCTCCCCTCTAAGCCAAGAGAGACACAGAGAGGTAATAACCAAAGCAGCTAGATTTTATGAACACCTTACTGCGTGCACTGAGCTAAAAACTTATGCACCTTAACAATGCTGTGAGGGAGGTACCATGGTTATCTTCAAGATGAGGAACCTGACACTTAGAAGAATATGAAAACTCCCCCAAGACCTCACAGCTAATAAGAGGCAGAATCAGGATTCAAACCTGAGCTGTCAGAATCTAGAGCCTACACTCTCCAACCATTGGATTAAGACATTGCTCAAATCTAGGAGGCAGCCACTGCCGGTTCCCAGAGTCATACAAGCACACTCACCTGCCCCGTCAGGAGTGATGGTTCCCAGTTTCACAGCGAGAGGGTAGCCCATGTCTCTGTAATGCTCCAGGGCGTGCCCGTTGCCCCCAGAGCTGTCAAAGAACCACTTCCCACACAGGACGGAGCCATCGGTGAGGTTCAACCAGAGGTTTTCCCGCAGGTCACATCTGGCACACTTCCAACCACTGGAAAGTCATTGGAAAACAGTTAGAACAGCTGGAATGCAAGGCATAATTAGAAAATCAACAGTGCCTCAAGAAGGAACAAGCCTGGCTGGTGTGACTCAGTGGTTGTGCGTCGACCTATGCACCAGGAAGTCATGGGTTCAATTCCCGGTCAGAGCACATGCCCGGGTTGCAGGCTCAATTCCTCAGTAGGAGATGTGGGAGGCAGCCGATCAATGATTCTCATTCATCATTGATGTTTCTATCTCTCTCTCCCTCTCCCTTCCTCTCTGAAATCAATAAAAATATATTTTTTAAAAAGAAGGAAAGAGTGCCTCAAGCTGGGGCCACAGTAAACAATCAGTGGAATAATCTGAGTCACTCCCAGAGCAGCAGGACCCCACAGTACCTTGTCTGCCACCCAGATGGGGACCAGCTCCTCCCGCTCCTCCGAGATGGCTCTTGGACTTTAGAAAACTAACACAGAACCCGAGGGCAGAAGGGGAGGTCATTTCCTTAAAATTCCCACGTGAGGGACAGAGGAGCTTGAATAAGTTTAAAACATTAAGGATTCCACGTATATAAACACCTAAATTTCAAATGCATTAACTAGGAAACCTAGTTTAAACAAAACCCTACTACATGGCAAATCTAAATTAAATAGAAGGGAAATCAGCCTAATGGAAGGCTAAATATCGGGTATGTGCCAGGGACTTACTGAATGAAGCTCTATCATTTAATTCTAATGAACACCCTCAGCATCAGTATTACCATCCCCACTGTGAACAGGAGAAACTGAGGTATCGTGCCTGCACTAAGACTACACAGAATAGGACTGAAGTACAGTTAGGGTTCAACAAGACTGGTCACGTTCCTAATCGGCTCTTTCCTTCTAGCACCTGCCTCTGGAAACACGCCAGCACCTAGGAGATGCTCAAGTGGCCCAGAGAGCATTCCAGCCAAAAATGTGACAACCAAAGACTACTATAAGTTCCTCAAGAAGCAGAGTCTGAGACAAAAATATGAATGTAAATGGCTTGTTTGGGAGGTGATCCCAGGAAGCATCACAGGGAAGTGAGACTAGAAAGGGCAGGAGGCTGCCACGGGCAATGGGGGCCCAGTCCAGCTGGGGAACTCTGGAGGCAGTTATCCCACCTGAGTGGGGAACTCGGGTATTTGTCCAGCCACTCCACAGGCACTGGCTGAGGGCTGATCCAGGAGGGCAGGAGGGAGCATTAACTCCATAGCATCTCTGACTGTCCCATCACGAGCCTACCTCGTTTTGGCAGGCAGAGAAAGCCCTCAAGCAAAGAGTTGCAGGTGGTTGCAACTGGGAGCATTAGGGTGGGGACAGAGTCAGGGGTATGGGCTGGCTATATTCAGTATCTACTATTAAGATAGTGAAATTTTGTTATTTTTTTATAATTTCATTTTTATCTTTATTAGAGAGAGTGCAAGAGACACAGAGAGAGAAACATCGATGTGAGAGAGACACATCGATTGGTTGCCTCCCACATGTGCCCCAACGGGATCAAGCCTGCAACCGAGGTATGTGCCCTTGACCAGAATCAAACCCAGTACCATTTAGTCTATAGGCCGACACTCTATCCACTGAGCCAAACTGGCTAGATAATTTTAGGGAGGTTTTTTTTAATTGATTTTAGAGAAGGGGGTGGAGAAAGGGAGAGAGAGAGAGAGAGAGAGAGAGAGAGAGAGAGAGAGAGAGAGAGAGGAACATCAACTTGTTGTTCCACTTATTTATGCATTCATTGGTTGATTCTTGTATGTGTTTTGACCAGGGATCAAACCTGCAACCTTGGGTAATGGGACAATGCTCTAACAAACTGAGCTACCTGGCCAGGGCCTAGAGAGAATTTTTGAGCTTATTTTTAATAAAAGGCATCTGATAAAAATATATTAACTGCTAATTCAGAGAAGAAGGTAGAAGAGTAGATATTCTTTTGGCCAGTTTTAGCGGGTAAAGCTCCATTTTCCCGACACTCACCTTGGAGGAATCCTGACTCCATTGTCCAACTGGGTGAGGTTATTGGCGTACTTGGATACTGGCAATTCATGTTCCCAGGTGTCTGGGTCTTGCTTTCTGTATGGAGATTTTGAGCTAAGAACCGCATCACAAGCAATTGTTACCTAGAAGACAAACCCAAATGTAATATATTAGAACAGTTTGAGAGAATAACAACTTCTACAAAATAAATTTAAAGGTTTATTAGTAAATACAGCTTAATCTAAGAAAATGCAAATGGTACAGTTACCACAAAAGCAAGATCCTACTTTCTTGATTCCAGCACTTTCGCCCTGGCTCTTGCTGGATTTTGTTTCTGGCCTACAGTTTGCAGTATTGACAATGGCACAAGATAGCGAGGAGCCAAATCCAGTTTGTAAGCCCAAGTGCAGGAGCCAACTTTAAAAATTCCTACCCCTTAGCAAGCAGAGTGAAAAGTAT
This sequence comes from Cnephaeus nilssonii, assembly GCF_951640355.1. Taxonomy (NCBI): domain Eukaryota; kingdom Metazoa; phylum Chordata; class Mammalia; order Chiroptera; family Vespertilionidae; genus Cnephaeus; species Cnephaeus nilssonii. The sequence goes on along the minus strand of NC_137074.1, from coordinate 38,288,100 downwards.
AAGGTGAACAATTTACAAATTAGCCAAGGGAATACCCAAGGGGTGTTTTTTCCTCCTAACAAATATACACCCAGATATGCAATACCCTCAACTCATCACACAATGGCATGTGGTCAAGGGCACTTGAATGGAATGCAAGCAGCAGCTTCATTACTTAATCTGGTGCAAATGTGACCCTGGCCAGGGACGCGCCTGGTGTCTCTGTGCCAGATCCATCCACATTATGAACAAGGGGGAGTGTGCAGATTCTCTGCTTTCTCCCAAACCCAAGTGACCTTGGACATATGCCCATCATCACATTTGCTTAATGATATGTTATTTCTGGCTGTCTTAAAAAACATATTCTGGTGGGAATGTAAAATGGTGTAGCCACTTTGGAAAATAGTTTGGCAGGTCCTCAAACAGTTAAACAGAATTAGCATATGACCCAGGAATTCCATTCCGAGGTACATACCCAAGATAAATATGTGTCCACACAAAAACGTATACACAAATGTTCGTAGAAGCGTTATTTACAATAGCAAAAAGGAGAAACAACCCAAATGTCCCTTAATGATAAATGGATAAATAAAATGTCATACGTGCATACCACAGAATGTTATTTAGCAATAAAAAGAAATCGAGTACTGATACATGCACAGCATGGATACGTCTTGAAAATATATGCTAAGTGAAAAGAAGCCAGCCACAAATAAATATGTATTACATAATTCCATTTATATGAAATACCCAGAATAGGCAAATCCATAGAGACAGAAAGTAGATTAGTGATTGCCATAGGCTGGGGGGGATGAGAAGTTGAGAGGTAGGATAATAAAAATATTTTAGAATGAGCCCTGGCCAATGTAGCTCAGTAGTTGGAGCATTGGACTGCACACTGGATGATGTGAGGTTCGATTTCTGGTCAGGAGCAAGTACCCAATTTATGGGTTCACTCCCTACCCCCAGTAGGAGCAGTAGGCAACAGATCGATGTGTCTCTCTCAGATCGATATTTCCCCCTCTCTCTCTCCCCCTCTCTTCCCTCCCTTCTACTCTTTCTGAAAAGTAATGGGGGAGGGGGGAACTCTAGAATGAGATAGTGGTGATGGATGCTCAATTCTAAATATAATAAAAGCCACTGAATTGTTAAAAATAAAAATTTTAAGCAAACATTTGTATTCTGCATCACTAACATCCTGCACAATTAGCTGAACTCCATGCAGAATCTTTTCCCCTGGGTACCACTGATTGATCCCAGAATTGATTAAGAGACAATGGAGGAAGTTCCCTCAGCTGCCATCCCACCCCCATCCAGCCCATGAGCAATTCCCATAAGTCCTACATCCAAAACCTATTTGGAATCTAGCACTTCTCAATTTGGACACACCCATCTCAGTTCCAATAACATTACAGCTTACCCAATGGCCACACAGCAGCCCCTTACAGTCTCCTTCCTGCAGCAGCCAGAGTGATCTGCTGTGAATATCAGATCCTATCCTTCCTCAGCTTAAAACTTTCTGAAGTTACACTGAACACTACCAGCTGACGACACTGGGCGAAGCACAGTCAGGAATGAGGAAAAAGCCCCTGCCCTCAAAAAGCTTTTACTGCGTGATAGATCAGGCATCCATAACTATCATTTACAACCTTTTTAAAAAAATACTCCCATTCATCTCTCACCACAAGTGCTACTATATAATTACCCTCTCCTCTCAATTATCCAAATTCATCTCCTACCCCCCATTCAGGGCTGGCCCTACAGAACGGGGCTGAGTTCACCACCAGCCCCTTCCTGATTTATATGGGTTTTTTAAGCTGTCTCCGCACTTCTCGCTATGCATCCTAATCTTTTTAGTCTGGTCTGTCATAATCCCCTTCTTGTTTCACCATCTTCCTCAAACCCTTCCCAGTCCTCATCTGACTTGTATCTACCCCACTAGGTCTTTAAGTGTTCTGGTTTGTAATACACAATGTTTTTTATTAAGATCTGAATATAATATTTATTTTCTTTGACTATCCTTCCTTGTGACACTCAACAAAACTTCCTTAAATTCTGGGCCACTAAAATACACTAATCTAGTGTTTTCAGAAGGCCATCTAAAATCACTTAGAGGCCTCTTTTATGGATCATCGCTGAAGGTCAAGATACACCACCCTGTAATTAGATTGTGAATTATCTTTCCCTGGATTTGTTATCTGGAGTGAAGTGAGAGACCTTGTTACTAGTCCTGACTTCATCCCAGGTCCTCAAGTTCAGTGGGGTCCTAGAACCTATTCAAACCAGCTCACAGACTCAATTATTAAATATTAAGAAATTCTGTAAGATATTTGTTAAACACTGCCATTATTAAAAACTAGAGGCCCAGTGCATGAAATTCATTGTGTGTGTGTGGGGGGGGGGGGGTGGTTTCCTCAGCCTGGCCTGCATCCTCTTGCAATCTGGGACCCCTCAGGGGATGCTGGGCCTAAACCGGCAGTCGGACATCCCTCTTGCAATCCGGGATGCTGCATGCACCAGTGACCATACTTTTCATAAAGGTGAAAGGCATCTTGCTGTTGTATGGGCAGCTACATTTTTTTTTGCCTTGATTATAAAAATTAGTACATAACATGATCCTTCTGAGGCAATAGTACCATTTTCCCCATCTTATGGGTGGAAAAACTGAAGTAGAGAGAAGTAATTGGCTTTGTCACACAGTTATAAGTGTCAGAATCAGGGCTAACCACAAAATGTGCAAGCCAGAGTCCATTAATGTCATCGCTGCATCATCCTGTTTTTCAGTTTTAGAGTAGCCTTGCTAGGTTTTAATTTTTAAATCTAAGAGACTGTTCCCAATATATAGGGTAGGGTCCCTAGGCCTGGCCTGCGATCAGAGCCATCTGTGGGGCGACCCCCGCTGGCACCCGCCTTGGCTGGCGGCCTAGCCCCGCCCATTGGCTGGCCCTGCCACCACCAGTCACCTCCCTTGTGGGGGGGAGGGGGAGTGCGCATCATAGCGACAGGTAGTTCCACTGTCCAATCGATTTGCATATTAGGGTTTTATTATATAGGATTAAATTATATAAACTTATCATTAAATAAACTATATATTTTAAAGGTAGCAAATATGCAAAACACTTCATAATGGTTTTACTATATCTTACTAGTATCCTTGTTCTCTTGAGGTTATTTACATCTATGGTATGTGAATGGTGGAAATTCTTTATAATAGCTCTTCCCAACACTGCATTCAGTGACATTTTGTTAGCCTGAAGTCAGCCATGGTGGCAATATTCACACAAGGAAACCAGCAACCTCTACAAAGTGGGACTTTTCCCCCAGCGAGGTGGTTGCTAACCATTTACAAGCATACCACTGCTGACTTCCTGAACCCCCAATGCTCTGTCTCTGTGGACCTGCATTGCTAAGAGGTGGTTTCACTTTTTAGTAGAATCTAGTAACTAACTACCTGAAACTGAATTTTTCCAGTGCTGAGAAGCTCATGAGGTGAAGGAAGTGTGACCTGGTGGGTGGTTTTGAGCTCAATAACTCTGTTATTTAAAAGCATGAAAAGAGAATTTTAAAAGCATGAAAAGAAAGCATAGTATGGATAAATCCTATTAGTTACCATCAGATAAATCCAGGCTTTTCCTTCAAGCTCCCCTTCCAAATAATTCTCTCTTCTTTTTTAATTCTCAAACTATTCCTTAATTCTAAAAGACTGTAGTAAAAATTCTGACTTATACGGCTGGGTTTAGATTTCTATGTCACTGCACTTTTAAATAACAGGATTCATACCTCAAATTATGTTCTGAATATAGGAATAATTTAAAGTATTGAGAGATTTTTTTATTCACTTTGTCACATGAAGACTTTTCCTTCATAGGTGAATGGGAGGAAAAGCACTTATCATTTACCGTGTGCTTCTTTACTTCTTTCCTGATGGCACAGTTACATTAGACAAGGACAATGAGAACTCTCAGTATTGCAAAGATATAAGCTGTAGTATATAAAATCAGGTAGTGGGACAAGGCACGACCATTTGTCCACTCCTATATTTCATCCTTCGTAACAGCCCCGCATCAACGCGGGGAATTGGAGAATGCAGAAGTCATTTAACTCTGTCTGCCTTCCTAAAGGCGTGCACTTAGTACTTTAAAAGGATATGTTACATGTAATCATTAGAGAAAAGATTTACAATACCTAAATCCAGAAAACGTTCATTTCTATGGTCTTCTATTTAGGCATAAAGTAAGTCAGGGGCAGAAGAGGGGGGATGGTGGAAACCTGGCCCCTAAGGACAGGGGAACCCCAAGCACAAATCGGCCAGGGCAGGTGAGCAGGTGGCTGTAGATAGGGTCACACAAAGTCCCAAAGACTCCGGGACCTGGAGACCTGGCTTTGGTCCTGGCAGAGTTTAAGAGGGAGGGAAAAAGAACTGACATGTCTACCCTCCAAGTGACCCTGACCCCTGACCTCTGACTCCACTGCTACCTGTGGCCAGACTCTGAGAATTCAGGGTGTACACAGAGTGGGAAAGAGGAAAAAGCAAAAAAGGAGGGAGTGGCAGAGACAAAACAGGAAAAAGAAGAAAGAACAGGAAAATGGTTAGGGTCCCCTAGGGAACTCCGTGCCCACTCCCAGGATTCGAGAATGGACGTGAAACAGCCTGGCTCCTCCCCCCACCAGCACCCTCCCCAGCTTGAAGTTGTTCAGGAAGATGAAAGTTGCTCCACGGAAATGAGGGGAAAGGAAGAGAAAAAATAAATAAAATGAAAAAAACCTCACCATTAAATCTAAATTCACAGTAATCTCAGTCCTCATGAGGAGCAAAACCGAAAAGTGGGTTCACGTAACCACAGAGCTGCTGCAGCCCCGGGACGTGTAAATACCCGATTATTTTTGCCATCATGTTGCTGTGGTTGCAGCCGTGGGACTCGCTTATTTAATCCCAAACAAAATCTTACACGGAAGGCCAACATGCAGAGGACATAAAATGATGGTCGTTCCTCTGATCAGAAGACAAGCCCTGCACATCTGGGGAGGTGGTTTGAAAAATCTAAGCAACGGACTGTGAGTCACAGGCAGCGAGAAGCCAAGCTCCTGAAACGGAACCCTGCGAGCCCTCTTCGCCGAGAAGAAACGCTATGCTCACGCCTGTGCTCATTCTTCTCCTCCTCTCGCATTCGGCCCGCCTTCCCCACCCCCACGTGCACGCACACGGCACACGCACACACACCTGACACAGAGAGCCACGCGCATCTAGCTAGCAGCCGTGCACACTCACTGACCAGGGCAGGTAACTCCTCAATATTTGGTAGTGCTATTTCATAGTGGTCTGGGAATATAACAAGTTTGGCTTCATCTTCATATTCATAATCGTCGCTATTTAAATCGTCATCAGTATCTAGATCTGAGGAGAAAACAAAAACAAAGAACAAGACATGAAGAAAGAACATCCCACACGAAGGCAGCACTCGCTGGGGAAGCCAGGCATCCACAGGGATCAGGCCGAGGGCAGCGCACTCACACTCCCTCCTCTGACCGACCATCCACCGGCCCAAACCCGGGGTGAAAGGCCCATCCATCTGCCTAAGCTACGAATACTTACTTATAAGTGACAGATGTACAAAGAAGACTGAGACACATCAGACAGCTTTACAGTTAAACCTAAGTACCAGATATTCCATTCTTAAACATGTGTAAAGGAATAGGCTGTTCATTATGATTTGTTGGGTACCTGGTTCCTGATTTCACAAGAATGGGTTGGAATGTTTGTCCCGACACTGTAATTTGGAAGAAAGTACATGGGTTTCGGAGTAGATAAACCTAGGTTCAGTTCTGGCTTCAAAAATTAATGTTACTTTTGGGCAAATCACAAACTCCCCAAGCCTTAGTTCCCTCGTTTGTAGAATGGAGATAATAACCCTTATCTCACACACTTGATATGGGGAATAAATAAGAAACTGTAGACAAGCAACCTGGCACAGACCGGGTGGTCAATCATAGCAGCTATTAGTGAAAAATAACATCTCAATGTCCCTCTTTCTCTCGCACCCTCTCTCACTCCTCCCCGCCTCTGGGAGTTGTTGGGATATTGGATAGTACCCCAGAGGGGAAACTCCATAATGTAAATTGGTCCTCGGGCTGTGAGGGATTTTCAGTAAGAAAGATGAGGTCCTCTAGGCTAATGTCCATCAAGTCGTCGCCTCTTTGCTTGGCTAATCCCTGGTAAAGGTTAGGTGAAGGCTCAGGAAACATCTTGTCACAATATTTACATGGACATTTCAGCCTTGTGTTCACATGATGCCAGCAGCCCGATCGTGTTTGTATATTTAGGTGTTTGGAACTATGGTGACAAAGAGCTACTGGGCCACATTCCACTCACACACACACAAAGCCACACATAAACAGGTACACAAACATGGGCTCTGTCGGTTGGAGAGAGTTACTGTACCAGATAAAGCAGCCAGCTGAAAACCAAAGGATCTAGATTCTGCTATTACCCTATTGTTTGCCTCCAACCAAAAATCTAGTATCTTCCTGTGTACAGCTCTGCTCTTGATTCCCAAAGGGAGGGAAGTTTTAAGTAGAAAATGAGATATAGCTAAAACACAGTCTAAGTGTGTTAATGAAGGATCCTGAATGACAAGACTCAGAAATGCCAAAGGAGAGAAACAAAAACATTGTTAGAGAACCATAAGAGGTTTATTTCAGGAAAAGCTGCATTAAAGAAGATTCCAGACGGGCCAGTGTGGCTCAATGGTTGACTGTTGACCTATGAACCAGGAGATCACAATTCGGTTCCAGTCAGGGGCACATGCCTGGGTTGCAGGCTCAATCCCCACTGGGTGGTGTGCAGGAGGCAGCTGATCAATGACTTCCTCTCATCATTGATGTTTCTATCTCTCTTTCCCTCCCCTTCCTTTCTGAAATCAATAAAAATATTTTTTAAAAGATTCTAAGAGTTTAAGAAGTGACTAAAGGCATTTATTTCAAGGAAATGACTCAAAGATAGACATTAGGTGTTATAAAAATTTGAATGCCCCAATATCTATAATAAAAAAAAAGAAAACTTAAACGTTCAATGAAGACAGTGTTCAACCCAACAGACTATTATTAAAATATTTATTTAGAATAGGTAGAAACATGAAAACGTCTATGCTATGTGAACACTAAAAATACAAAATCATTTTCACTATAAAAACAACTTTGTAGAAGTTATGCTCCTAGATAAGAACTGGAAGGAAATCTAGACAAATGAAAATAGTGAGTGGGTGAACTTTTCTCTATCTTTAAATTTTCCTTTATTATATTATTTATAACAATTTTAAGTAACCAAAGTACAAATCTTTTGTTTTTATGTATAGAGTCTGCTTATATAACACTAGAGGCCCAGTGCACAAAATTCGTGCATGGGTAGGGTCCCTAGGCCTGGCCGGCGATCAGGGCCGATCAGGGACTTCCAGCTGCAGGGTGGGGCCTCCCTTCATTCTGCATTACTCCCTGGTGGTCAGCACACGTCATAGCAAGCGATTAAACTCCCGGTCTCCTGGCTGAACTCCTGAGGGGACACTTTGCATATTAGCCTATTATATATATAGATATTATGTAGGTGTCTCTTTTCCATAGAAAACATACTCATCTAATGCTAATTCAAATCTTACCTGACCAAACACAATGACAAACTAAGTCCAAGAAAATGCCACCCTGACATTTACTAGCTATGTAACGCTGGGCAAGTTCTTTCAAGTTCATTTTCCTCAGGAGTAAGCTATGGATTGTGTACTCCACACAACTGTTGAGAGGATTAAACAAGGTAAGGTTTTAAGGCACCTCGTACAGGACCTGGCGGGGCTTCTCGGCTCCACAGACAGTAGCTGCCATCACCTCCATCATCACCATCACCACCTTCTCTACACTCCTGACATGTTCAAAAGTGCCTTCCCTTCCTTTTCGCTGCCCCCGCTCCAGAGCAATCCTGGAATAAGTTCAGGAAGACCACAATGTCATGTGGGGGTCTGCCATGTGATCTGACCGTGGAGAAGGGCTGAACTTCGAAATGTGTGCAGACTAAGCTGCAAGAGCAGGAAACAGGTTGCACTCATCTTCCATGTCCCCAGCCCTGCACACACCATACATCACACACTCAGTAACTGTGTGTGAGAGGAGACTTTAAGGAGTTAAAAACTCCACCAGGCCAAGGAAAACAGCAAAGCAAGAGCATCAGAAGGGTTGCTGTGGTTTGGGGTGTTTTTCATTGGTGACTGACGTGTATTTTAAAAGAGGCAAGACTGCTGTCATACAAAACAAACAAACAAACAAAGCAGAACTTTATTGGGCTTCTTAACACTTTTATTTTTAATTCAGTGGAATGGAAAGGGACCATGATCTTTCCCAAACATCTTAATCCAAATTAGAGAAAGTCAACAGAAGGAACCTACACTCCGATTTTAAGGGACAAACCTAAGGTTTCTCCTGAATATAGATAACCCCACAATCCTAGGTATAAATCTATAATTTCCAAATTTCTCTAATTAGAGTCTCACCACCCCAAAAATATCCAGTTGAGAAACCTACAGAGTAAGCGTGCCCTAGGGACCAATAGGACTGGGACCCCCAACTTCTCCCAGCAATCACTTCCCATCGTGACTAATAACTGGTAATGCCTGGATGGGCTCTTTTCCTAAGTTTAAAAAACCTTTTTTGCCCTAGCCAGTCTGACTCAGTGGATAGAGCATAGGCCTGTGGACTGAAGGGTCCCAGGTTCAATTCCAGCCAAGGGCACTCAGTTGCAGGCTTGATTCCTGGCCGGGAGGCAACTAACGGATGTGTCGCTCTCACATCAATGTTTCCCTCTTTCTCCGTCTCTCCCCCTTCCTTCCACTCTCTCTAAACATCAATGGAAAAATATCCTCGGGTGAAGATTAACAACAACAACAACAAAAATAAATAAATAAATAAATAAATAAATAAATAAATAAATAAATCTTTTTTTAAAAAAAATACCACTTCCCCAGCTCTACTTCACCGATCCTCTCAGATCCCTGGGAGAAGTGGCTGAGACCACACCCATTTCCAGAAAGTAACTTGCCTAAAGTTCCAAGCAGCACAGTGAGGAACGGATCCCTAAGGAAAACCAGGGCTCTGATCCCAGCTCAGCGTCTTCTCGGCCTGACCACAATGCATGTGCTGGAGGTGGGCAGTCTGGCTGCTCCAAAGCTGTGAAATCAGACCAGCCATTTACCCTCAAAAGAAGGGGAAGTTTTGGGAGAGCTCTTGAGCACAGAGCCTGTTCTGTGACCGGCTTCAGAAGGAAAGGCAACATGGAATCCACTAGAACCTTCTGGTCATGAAAGGCACAGGGGAGTTTTCAGAACAGGCCCATTCCTGGACCTCTCCCCAAATTTTCTCTTTTACAACCCATTTCTCATCAAGTATGAGTGCCAGGGCTAAAGCCAAAAAAATGGACTTGACGCTCTCTGAGGTTGAGGTAGCTCTTTGAAGTCCCAGCCTCAGACACAAAGACCCTAACTCGTTCACTCTGATTTATGAATGTTGGGGGGAGGAGTGCTTAATACAAATATGGGAATGTTTAACACTATTTCTATGACATGCCAAATATATGGTATTTTTATGAAATGCATTAGCAGTTATTCATACATCGATACGCACTTGTAGCTTTGTTATAAAAATTATATAAGATTAGACCAGAATCACATCCCAAGTCCTGGGATATTTCTTTGAAGATCCCAATCTCCTTTACATCTGCTCTTCTCTTCTTCTATCTCATCAAACAACACATTTTATATAAGCTTATTGCCAAAACTCACCATCTATCATATTGTGGTAAGTTATCTTTCCATTACAGTGTCCCTTTCTAGCTTGAAACATTAACGCAGAGCTACCCGCACTTTCTCAGTTCACAGCATCCCAGCAATTTTCACACAGCAGCAGGAAGCCAAGAAAAGCCTAATAGTTCTGTTTATTTAGTAGTTACATCCAAACAACTTAATTAAGTATTTATGTTCTAACTACTTATTAGAAAAATGATACACATACATTGAAAGAAAAAAATGTTCTATTTCATTCTTAAATAACACAATTCCTTACTTGCGGGATGAATACACCTTATTGGGCACTGCACAACTTCTCTTTGTATCAGACTGGATGCTGCCTCCCTTTTTCCCATTCCACATTTATTTTCACATGATATTTGCCTTTTACCATAGAAACCACCAAAAAACCAGCTTCACAAAGAGATGAAGTCATTGGAAGGAATATTGGATACTCCAACAGTGAAGCTACAAGAGCTAATGGTCCATGCAGTGTTCAAGCATCACTGTGTTCCTTTGAAGAGTTAAAACATCCTGAGGTGCACCTGTGAATCTGCCACAGCACCCCAGGGTGCCTCAGAGCACAGTTTGGGAACCAAAAGTGTTAATGGCTCACCACTGCCTATAGGAAAAAGTCTAAAAGTATGGTATATGTACAGACTATCACAGGAAGAATATACAAGATATATAAGGACATACAGACAGAAAATACTATTTGTCTCTGGCGAGACCAACCAGGGAGCTGGGAGACACAGAAGGGAAAGAAAGAAACTTACTCTTCATTATAGAGCCACTTATAACTTTGCAAATTTAAGCTTTGTCCATATGTTATACTTTCAAAATATTTTTTAATCCTAAATGCAAAAAGAAGCATAAAATGAAAGTGATTCAAATGTTACCCATAGTTTTCATTATTGGTTAAAAAAAAAAATACCAGCCAAAACTAGAGCTGAGGGAAGAATCCTTAACTGTGATTTCATTGATGAGCATCAATGTAATCGGAAGAGTAACTTGACTGTTGAGGGCAGGATAGTGCTCAAGAGACTTGGGGGTAAGCCATTCAGCACCAGGTAATGACCTCAGTTTCCCTTATAAAATCAATACTGAAGGTCATAACTGAATGATTCAATGGTTTCAATGTGACTGTTGAACCACAGGAAGAGGAATTAGTCACAAATCAAGTGGATGTGGATAAAAGCCTCCCTCCAGGAGAAAGCATTAGTCATCTGCCTCTGTTCATGAAGGAGAAAGGGCATCATACCTCCATTTCAACAGCAGCGGAAAAGCACTTTCTGTTCAAAGAAACAAGAGACTGCAAGAGAGTTCTGGTTCTCTTCCTCTCCATGAAGAGACAACCCCAATGTCCCTTCTAGGGAAGGAATCTGTGGCAGAAGCTACTAGCTGCCCCCTGGTATCCATGCTCCCCTTCTTGCTTTAGTAACAGGATTTCCTTAATGAAGACAGTTAACAGACTTTACTTTCCAGTCTCCTGTGCAGCACCTGGTGTGGCCATGTGTCCAAGTTCTGACCAGAGAGGTGAAAACTGAAGTGCTGCTGAGGATCTGTGAGAAAGCTGACAAAAAGAAGTGACTCGGTTGGGAGATGAGACTTTCATCCTTCCCCCTTCATCTTCCCTGCTTTCCAGAATGGAGGTGTGATGACTGGAGGTCCAGCAGCCATTCTGCACCGGGAAGTAACCATGAGGCTGGAAATCACAGGCCAGGATGGAGGGTGAAGCAGAAACATGGGAAGAGTCTAGATTCTAATAGAACACGAGGCTGTCACATCAGCACGGACACATCTTGTGTCTCCTGAGATATGGACTGTTGAGTGAACACAAGGCAGCCTGTAGACAAGTCCCACCAAAATGAGCTGGACGGGGAGTGCGCCCAGGAAGCCATGAGGGGGCCACACCGAATGAAACACAAAACCTCGGTGCTTGCCTTTGGATTAATTTTTTAAAACAGTTACTTGGCAACATCGTCTACCACGAAAATGATCACTAAAGAAATCAAACCCCAAAGTCTTTTGAATAAAAGAAACAAAGTTAAAGGACAAGATAGTGAATCAAAGCAGGGAGAAACTCAGCTCTATGACTGTTTCCAATGGTTTTCCTTTTCAAATAATGAATATGTCTTTGTATTACAACAGTAACATACATTTGTTACGGAAAAAATTAAAATTAAATAAGCAAAAAGAAGAACATAAAAAATCACCTCAATCACACCACCAGAAAAAAGCTACTTTGAACAATTTGGAGTAGATTCTGCCAGACTCTTCCACACTCGCAATCATATATGCATACATGTGTGTATAAACATACATGTATATACACATATTTGCATACATATATGTACACACATATATAGATATGCATGCACATATAGAGGCATATTTATATATACAAGATGGGGTAAAAGTAGGTTTACAGTTGTGAGTACACGAAACACAGAGTTTATTCTTGTATTATTATTTATTAATTATTGTATTATTTCCAAGACAAACAATTGTATACAGGTATATGTATGTATACACTTTTTTTTTCACCAAAATGAAATTGCAATATGAAAATAACTTTGTAATTTCTTTCAAACACTAATCCCAGGTGTTTAGGGATTTAAAATTGCTTGACGAAGCATTATGAAACCACTTTTTCTCCTGGACAACCAAATCAGAAGCTCAGTATGACATATGATCATGATAACATGATATTAGAAACCATTACTCATTTGCATAAGCAAAGCTAGCTCTTCTGAAGGAGGGAGAGATCAAATCACTGCTAGTCAAACACCACAGTAATCACTGCGCAGGCAAGATCCACTGATGGATGATAAAATGAGCGGGCAAAACCTTGAGGAGAAATGAGTTATTAGCATAGTCTCCAACTATCACTCCCAGCACATTTATTAATTACACTGCAGCTTTACAGTGGAGAAGGCCGCCGGACACCCCTCAACAAGTGATCAGGTTGACATCACCTGTATGAAGACACAGCATCCCATGCCCCTGATGTCACGCAGAGGAGGGCACATCTTGCCAAAAATGCATAACCTCAGACTTACCATAGGGACACATCAAACAAACCCAACCTGAGGTCCATTCTACAAAATAACTGGCCACTACTCTTCACACAGGTCACGACTATTAAAGATGAAAAGAGAGTGAGGAACCACCACAGATTCGACAGGGTTAAGGAAACATGGGGTTCCGGAACATAAAAGGACACTAGAGGAAAAAACGGCGAAACCTGAACAAACTCTGTAGTTTGGCTAATATTAAAATATGAAAACTGTCTCTTCTTTAAAAGCAGTGGGGGAAAAAGACCAAAGGCAGAATTGCAGTTACTCTCCGGACCCTGTAAGCGTAACTGCTTCAAAACGCTAACCCGGCTGGAGTGCTGACATCCTTCACCACCAGGTAAACATGAAACAGGGTCAGCTCATCTCAAGTTAAACTGGTTCCGCTCATCCTTACCTTATAGATCAACAAACAGCCTGTTACTCTAAATGAAGCACACACATGCACACACACATATCTGTACACACACACACACACACACACACACACACACAGTTATCTGGGCACACGACTGATAACTATGCACATTACCTAAAAAAATCTTGGAATTCCTCCTTTTGGGTAAAGCTCCACCAGATGCCCCTTTTACTTTCTGAAAAGAAAAAAAGAAATGATTAAAATGCAGCCCATGGAATAGACTAGTGGGGGTGCGGTGGGGTGGGATGGGGTGGGGGGAGGGTGGGGTGGGGGGAAGAGTACATCTCAAAGGTTCCCAGATTTTACAAAAGTCCAGAGGAAATAGTCAACTTGGATTAGAGAATCCCAGATAAACAGGAACTTGACCCAGGTCAATGGGGGTAAGTGAAGGGCAACGCTATTGTTCCACCTGACTATTTTCACCAAGCTGTACCGAAAGCACGCTGGAAAGGGAAGTGGAACCAGGCATCAAAGTGAAGTAGATGCTCCAGCTTCAAATGGGCACATTCTCCCAAGAGGCTGGGGCCATGCCCAGCGCTGGAGGGACTCTGGAAGGATGGCGCCTCCAGAAGGGAGGCTCTTGTCCCCAGCGGTTAGGCCTGAGCCTGCCAACAATTACTGTTGAAAGACTTAATAAATATTAATCTATAGTCACTGATATTCTGTCCTATTACATCAATCTAACCTCCTTAAACATTTCTGGAACACTGCGGCTGGCTATGTCACGCATTTTCCTAACATGGAAGTCCCCAGCAGCAATGAAATAAACACCCATCACGTGTTCATGCAAAAGAGGCCATGTGTTACCCTCTGACACTCACACAAAATATTTTACTCTCAAACAGGATTATAAAAATGTTTGTGTCCAAGGGCCAAAGCAACATCTCCACACTGTATGCTCTTTCAGCGAACAGAAGAGAGCATGTTTCTAACACACGGCGGGGTGCGGGTCGAACCCCGATGCCTTTTCACATGGTCACATGTCACGGCCTCGCTGCTTCTTCAGTTTGTGCTGTTCTTAGTGCTAGGTCTCCTTTCCCACGTTTTTTCATCTGGCATTGAAGGCTGACTCATCTTTGTGTTTCTCACATTATGTTTTTACAGCTTGTAGTATGAGTTTCTAGTTCACGTCTTAGGAATGTGAAAATTGTTGAACACTTTAGCTCAGACACCTGTCTCCCTAATACTAATGCCAAACTCATGTCACTGTCTTAAATTCCCTCTCCTCCATGGTCTCAGAGCCTCTGGTCCTCTGCCCTCCACTTACCTGCCTCAAAAAGGCAGAAAAATAAACCTGTACTGAAGGCACGTTTAACAGTCCTGGAGGTCACTGAAATCTCTCTATAAATTCATGGCATTCTTCCTTCAAACTTACCGCCTTCAATAATATATCATAAAGAGGAAAGGATAGTTCTTCTGGAGGTGGAAGGTGTGGCCAGGGATGGTCAGGTAAGAAGAGCAGCAAGCCTGTTTTATAGCAGCTGCTCAGCAAGTATTTGTTGGATGGATGATGGATGATGGATAGGTGGATAGATGGATGATGAACAGATAGATAGATATGCTGACCACAGGAATGCAACAGGTGAAAGAGGAGAGGGGGTAGAAGTAGAGCATCCCAGACCAAAAAAAAAAAAAATGTACAAAGGCATGAAATCAATGTGTCCCAAGAAGAAGTGGTTTGCTATGTCTAGAGCACAAAGCTGGCGAAGAAAGAATGAGTGTTAGAAAAGCCACATGGAGGGCCTTGTAATCATGTGCAAACGAGTTTGGGCTTCATCCTGCAACAAGGAGAGAGCCATCAGAGATTTCAGCCACAGATGCGCAGATCACTCTGGGTGCAACATGCAGACTGGGTGGGTTGGAGGCGGCAAGTGTGCAGGAAGGAGACTGGTCAGGAAGCTGCAGCACTGGTCCCTCAGGGAGTGATGAGCACTCAGACAGGAAGAACAGGGGTGCAGAGGACAGGGCTTCAGAGCTATTTGGGAGCCCAGATAACAAGACTTGGTCACCAATCAGTCATGGACTGAAAGCAGGATCCAAATGATGTCTAGGTCTCCAGCATTCAAGACCAAGGACAACGCTGAGAAAGAGGATAGATAACTCATTCAGTCTGGAGATGTTTCGAGTAGAAAAAGCCAGGTCAGAGTCGGGTGGCCAGGTCTTTGGCTCTGGAGAGAAATGATCTGGAGGCATCAGCTCAGAGACGGTGGTTAGACACAGATGGGCATGACAGTGAGGAGGAGGGGCAGCTTTCAGAGAAAGAAGACAGGAGGGTCAAGCAGAATCCTAGGAAATGCCGATGACTAAGGGGCAAGTGAAGAAAGCGATGCTAGTGAAAGAGTGAGGAAGGGCAATCTGAAAGGCAGGAGGACAGCCAGGGAAGAATGGTGCCCAAGAAAGCAAGGAGGAGCAGCTGCAAAAGAAAAACAAGTTCAAATACTCAAAACGTCACATAAAATCAGGGCTAAAATGTGTCCACCAAGAGTGGCACCGAAGAGGTCACTGACAACGTCGCAGTCGTAATGGGTTGACAGGAGATCAGACTGCAACGTTGAACTTAACTTAAAGTGAGGTGTAGTCGAGATGATGAGAATAGAAAAGTTTTTAAAGAAGCTTTAATTAAAGGATGAGATGACTAAAGGAGGACACATTAAAGGGACAATTTTGTCGTGTGTTCTTTTTTTTTAATCCTCACCAGAGGATATGTTTTTTATTTTTCTGATTATTTTAGAGAGATAGGAAGAGAAGGAGAGAGAGAAATATCAATCAGTTACCTCCCATATGAGCCCCCACCAGGGAATGAATCCGAAACAGGCGTGTGCCCTGATCAGGAATTGAACCCTCAGCCTTCTGGTGTACGGGACCAACTGAGCCACCCGGCTGGGGCGTGGTGTGTTCTTTTTTAAGGTGGGAGAATAAACAGCCAGAAGAGGGTGTGGTTGGCGGTGTTGGAAGGAGTGGAGTGAATGAAGGAGCAGTTTCCCAGGTTGGAGGAAAGAGGACCGGGAGGACAGAGAGAGCACAGCTTTCTGCTGAGATGGAGGGACTGGATGCGGGTGAGTTCCCAGGGGACAAGAAAGGAGCTCGAGGAGTCCCTGTCCATGGGGCCCCTGTTTTCTCGGAAAAGTACAAGCCAAATCCTTTTCTGAGAATCAGGAAGGAGGAGAGCACCTGGAGTTTGGAGTGGGAGAGGGTACAGACTAGGTTTGCTGAGCAGTGACGGGCCCAGCAGAGGGGGAGGCCAGGAACAGGACAGGGTCCAGACCCCGTGCAGTGCGGGCTCCCAGCGGTGCGCGCATGAAAGCAGAGGATGATGCCAATGCCACGACCGGAAGGAGTTCTGGAGGACAGTTAGGGAGGCAAGACACGGGGGTGAGGGTCAGTGGAGGGTACTGGGAATAAGGGAATGTTTAAAACCAGGGATCCTGGGGGACTCTTCCCCCTTCCCCATGTGGGAGTCTGTACTTGTTCTTCAATAAATCTCCACCTTTGCTAAAAAAACTAAAAAAACAACAGGGATCCTGATACGCAGGCTCACCAAGCAGGGAAGGGGCTGCCTGGGCACGACACAGGCCTGGAGCTGTCAGTGGGAGAACAGATCTACATCGGAATAAATGAGTGGAAGGGCCAACCCAAGAGAGGGGCGTGGTCAGAGTGAACTATTTAACCTAACATTTCGGAGACAGAGCTGACTGTGCAAGGTTCCCAGCATCCTGCCATCCTGCCACTCCCTCTGCGGCTGTGAGCAAGTTACTTCAAGTCTCTGGGCCTGTTTCATTTGCCTCCGCCTCCCTGTTTTGTAAAATCCATCACTTTATACTAAGAAATGTGTGGAACAAAGCAGACTGCACAAGAACTTCTATGTCCCGACTGACAGGAGTAGTAAATGTAAATCATGCAATATTAGGCCAACATCATCACTGAGTTCATGGCTTATCTGACCTCCTGGCCTTTCTCCTCCTCTTCCCCCTACTGTCCCCACTGTCTAATTTTGGGATCTCTCCTCACTGTCCAAAATAAACAGAGGGCATGTTAAGTAGGCTAGGGGGAGAGATTACATGAACTTCAACTCAGCACTGATGAGTTAGAAGATCCAAGATAGTCTACTAACTATTAGGGCTACAGTGAAAGTTGAGCAAATGCTGCTAAATATAAAATCAACATCTGAAAACTAATAACAATCCCCAAACACCATCGATCACATTAAAATGCATAAAAAATAAAAGATAGCAGTTACAATAGTTACAAAAATTAGAGACCCTTTTAAAAAGCTAACTAAATATAACTCCTTTACTGAAAATTCCCAAATATTATTGAAAGACATAAAGGAGCCCTGAATAAATAGAAAGGTATGCCATGTTGAATAGTCATTCAATAAATATTTACGAAGCACCTAGTGCTGAGGACACAGAAGTGAAAAAAACAGACAAAAATACCTGCCCTCATAAAGCTAACACAGTGACGTGGATTATAGCTTAATCTACTTATTGAATGCGATCCTGATCAAAATCTCCACAGGACTTTTTAAACTAGATGAATTGATTCCAAAATCCATAAAGAAAAATCAGTGTCAAAACCCAGGGAAGTTCTGGGGGAAATTTACACGGAAACAGTGCTTGCCTTACCAGATATCAGGCTTGTCGCACCAATGCAGAGACAGAAAAATAAGGTCAGCAGGAAAGAACTGAGCCCCCAAACAGGCCCGAGTGGTAATGGCGAGTTAAAGTATAAAAAAAAAAAAAATGGCTCTGCAAATCCCTGGGAAAGGCTGCACAACTCTCGGAATAGTGGGACAGCTGGCTATCAACATGGAGAATAACGTGTAGATTCCCACACTTCACAGAAATATAAAAATAACTTACAGGTGGATTAAAGACCTAAAACGTTAAACTATACACACACACTTCTAAAAAAGTAAAGTATTAAAACAAATATCTGCATGGCCTTGAGTCGGAAAACAATTTCTCAGACACAATACAAAAAAAAACACAATTTGTAAGAAATGTTTAGTACATCAAACTTCAAAACTTCTATTCTATAATTCATAAACAAAGCAAAAAATTGCTCAGCTGGCGTGGCTCAGTGGCTGAGCATTGAGCTATGAACCAGGAGGTTGAGGTTTGATTCCCAGTCGAGGTACATGCCCAGGTTGTGGGCTCGGTCCCCAGAGTGGGGTGTGCAGGAGGCAGCCGATCAATGATTCTCTCTCATCATTGGTGTTTCTGTCTCTCTCTCTCCCTCTCCTCTCCTCTCTCAAATCAATAAAAATGTATTTTAAAAAACAACAAAGCAAAAGGTTTTTATATCTAGAATGTGGGGAAAAAAGCTAAATAAAACTTTTAAGAAAAAAGATAAGCCCATGGAGAAATATATCAAAAATATAAATAGGCAACTCAGAGAAGAGAAAACCAGAATGCCCAATAAACATACAAAGATGTTCATCTCTCCCAAAAGGAAATGCCAAATATTTAGATGTTACTTCACAACCATTAGATCGGCAAAAGGAAAAGTCTGACCAAGTGTGAAGCTATGGAAATCCAGGAGTTCACTGTCACTTAAGACGGGAGTATAAATTGGTACAACCAATCTGGGGGAGAACTTGTAAATATCTAGTAAAAGCAAGGAGACGCACAGCTACAAGCCAGCATTATCGCTTCTACATAGATTTCCTTTAAAAATCTTGCACATGTACTCCCAGGAGAAAAGGTTGAAAATGTTAATTGTTGCATTGCTAATAGAAAAAAAATAGAAACAATCTAAATGTTCATTAATAGGAGAATAGAATAATAAATGACAAGGTAGAATACCAACTAGTAAAATGAATTAAGTACAACCAAATGCATCACAACATGAACAGATTTCCAAAAAAAAAAATGTTGAAAGGGAAAGCTTTACACAGAATCATAGGCAACAGTATGATAGTATTTATCTACATCTTTAAAACACACAGTCATTCCACATATAGAAGATGAATATGTGAGAAACAACAAATTCACAGCTATGGTTACTTCTAGGGAGTGAGGGAAACAAAAGGGAACAAATGAATCTGAAGCAAAAATATCCAAATATTTTTTATTTCTGATTTTTGGATCCATGAGTGTTTCTACTATTATTTTCTGTATTTTTTTTTTTAACCCATATCTTCTTAACTCCAAGCAGAGGTTCAGAGGGAGAGAGAAATAAAACTGGGTAAGGTGAGATTTGGGGGGAATCTATGACTTTCTACAGACGGTCCTGTTGTTGTTTCCCATCATCGAGGAGACTCAGAAGTTACGTGGACACAGTCAAGTCTCCACGCGATTCACACACTAAGACAACGTCACAAGAAAGATACCAAGGCGGTTCTCTCACCTCTCGCACATGTCTTTTCAGGTGCATGTATACGCTCTGTCCAGTTTTTCGAAAATGTCTTTCCACGTGTTCCCTTCCAAAGGCCAAAAACGTATTCATGCAAACATAGAGTCCACCTTCAGAATTCTAGAAGAAAGAGACAGGTTACAACATTAGCCAACAACGCCTCACCGAGCAGTCTAGAGTCAGAGTAAGAAAAGGGGAGGGAGGGCGAATGCTGAAGACAAAGCCTGGCAGGGCCACCTGGCTGTCAGTCATTGCGGTGGCCCCAGGGGCTCCACAGCCACCACAGCCACCACAGCCCGAGCCCCAGTGCTCCCGGACAACGAAGAGAGTCTCATCAGTGAGATCCTCAGAGGCCCGGGGAAGGAAACGCGTTTGTCTGACTCTCCAAACTGCGGTAAATGACAGTAAGAGACAGAAGAAAACTGGCAAGCGATCCAACTACCATCGCTGCAGTGCTTTATCATGGCTACTTCCCCATCTGTCAATGCAATCTCCAGGATCAAGCAGTTTCCTCTGAGCAGCACCAGGATCTTCAAAGAAATTGTTCTTTTTTTGGTTGTTGTTAATCCTCACCCAAGGGTATATCTCCATTGATTTTTAGAGAGAGTGGAAAGGAGGGGGAGAGACAGAGAGAGAGAAACATCGATTGGTTGCTTCCCACAGGAGCCCCGACCAGGGCTAGGGATCCAGCCTGCAACTGAGGTATGTGCCCTTGAATGGAATTGAACCCGGGACCCTTCAGTCCACAGGCTGATGCTCTATCCACTGAGCCAAACCGGCTACAGCAAGATATTATTCTTTGAAGATATTATTTTTTATGGTATCTATTGATAAGTTATAATAATTTAATAAGTAAATGCTAGAGGATGGAGTCCTATAATAATCATAACTACATGTTATTGCATGCCTAGGATGTGCCAGGTGCTTTATATATATTATGTCTAATCCAAACAATACTGCAAGCTGCTTATTATTATTTCCACTTTAAAGTTTGTTTTTTTTTAACTAAGGATAAGTCGTTTGCCCATGTTCACACAACTTGGGAGTGTCAGAGATAAATCTGAATCTTTTTCTCTTTTTATCTCTCTATGCAATATTTCAATTATTATTTCATTATAGACATACTGCTACAATGAATAGTCAAAAATATTGTTCACATTTTAGATACTTGAGTTTCTATCCCAGTCTCATCTCCCCTTTTCTCTCAATCTGTTTAACATGCTTCTCTGTAAACTTAGCATCTAAAATTAGCCATACTGCCTCAATGGGAGTAGATTTTTATTAAGATCCTGTTAGTCACACCCCTGCAAACAAAACAAAATACTTAAACGCCTGTCAGAATTGCCAACGAACATTTATCAAAATTCCTTACATTGCATTTTTTTAAATTGTTATTGAATTTTTGAGGTGATATTGGTTAATCAAATTATATAGGTTTCAGATGTACAATTCTATAACATATCACCTGTATATTATATTGTGGGTTCATCACTCCAAGTCAAGTTTCCTTTCATCACCATTTATTTCCCTCCCCCCTTTATAATGTCAAAACATACACTGATGCTCATTACCAATATATGAAATATAATTTTCAAAATTCTAACAGCTCAAGATTTAAAATTTTTCTAATAAAATCCTCCAACACTGTATCTATGGTTTATAAGCCAGACATAACGTCTTGACACAATGAGAACATTATAACAGCACTGGTTCACACAGGTGCCTATCACTGTAGCATATACACTGCAGAAGTCAAGGAGGAAAAAGGCATAAAGATGACATTATAGTCTATATGGTAAATCCTAACAAATATACAAACAACTAAAAATAACAACTAGTGAAACTAATACATGAATTTAGCAAGGTATTAGGATAGTTTAATAGACAAAATTCAATTTCACTTTTATATTCTGGAAACAAATACTTTCAAATGAAATTTTTAAAACTTGATGATAAAATAGCCAAAAACCTCAGGATTTTATACCCTGTGCTTCTGGATACATTTTTCCCTTAAATGAGATCATTTGAATAAAATTAGAAAAGTTCTTCATATTATATTCATTTGATCAATAAGTTAGGTAAATATTTTCAAAAGATTTTTAAAATAATAAACATATTCTTTTGCATAATCATAACTCTTAAGAAAAATATTACTTCAACATAATAGTTATTCATTAATCCAATTACATTGAGCAACACATATTATGATTTATTTTAAAATCTTCCATTCTGTTCCAATAAAATGTAATTCTGTTCAAAAGAAGGAAAACCAGAAGATATACTGGGGAAAACTAAGTCAGGTTGTTATACAGGCTCTGTGCTTCAGTATCTACTTCTGTACCAATAATCCCCACCTCACAGGGTTTCATGAAGGTCAAAGAAGATGAAACACATTCTGTGCTGTAATGAATTACATAAATGTTGGTAATTATTCATTGTAACCTAAAAGCTCTGTGTGCTACATGCATCTCCTATTATCTCAATTACTTTATAAGGGGGGAAGCAAGCAGATGGAAGAAAAAAGTGAATCTGACCGCCACCCAGGCAAGTGGTAACAAATAATAATCTGTCAGAAAAATACATTAGGCAACTAGCGAGAGAACCAAAAAAATTACTAAACAGAAGAAAAAAAAAAAGGTTTAAGTGTAGACTAGCTACATAATACAAGAGTTTTGGGTCTCTAAAATAATCATAAAGTCTTTGCTAATTTCATTGCCACGAGTTTTTGACTTATTAGGGAATTTGATAAAAAATTTAATATACCAAATATTCATTCTCAATTTCTGGAGTCACTTGATATTGTCACAAAGTCCATAATCAAAGAGAAATATGCTATGGCACTCAGAGACGAAATGGCCCCACATAGGGAAGGATTCTATGACAAACTCCCACAGGCATCTTCCATCATACACGGGCTGACCTGTGAGGCAGCGTATGCCCCTCTGCTAGCAGCTCTGAGATGGAGACACCACCCAGAGAACTTGCCCATAATTCTAAAAACTCAGGACACACTGAGACACAAAACACTTTCAAAGTTACCCCATACAGAACAAACCCGCCAGTCTAATGATGCACGCTTTCTTCCCTCTTGCCTTACTAATGTCTAAATATTGGTCCCATAAAGACACTTTCTTTCACATCCACAGTCAACACTCCATGCCGGGTACAGTTTCACTATTGAGGACAAGTCTGCTGACAAATCTCTCCCAATTCCTTTGTGACCAAAGCACAGAGAACGGTTTGTAGCCTGGGATCAGAGATAAGGTGACTGACTCTTGAGGTTTTTGAACCCTCAACCCCATCCTCTCATGAACCAGCCACACCCCCACTAAAACCACTGCTTCAAGAAAGCACCATAAAGCACTTGCCTTCATGGGGCCAAAAGTGCAGCAAGCAATCGGGCAGGGCCTTCTGTACGACAGGCACTGTGCTAAAACCGAGGGGGGAACTAGGCTCCCATCGTGGCTTCTGTAATGATGCCAGCAGAGTGCACACAAGAAGATCAGTCACTGCGCTAGACAGTAAAGACTAGGGTGAACCTGTTTCTTAATGTCCAGTGTCCTTTGTCTTAAGAGTTCGTGCAATATGTCTTCAGAAGAAAATAAAAATTAAGCAATTGTTTTAATCAGGCAGGTTTAGGGAACTGTACTAACTGACAGTGAATAAGAGGAAAGAAATCAAAATGACATACTTTTTCCAAGTCATGGTGGTGGAGTGCTTTATTAAATACATTACAAATGACATTTCTATATATTGGGTTAACTTATGAGATAAATAGTAGCATAACAATAGAGATTCCAAAAAAAATATATTCATTCCATATGGCAAAAGCTCTTAATATGTCAAACCCAAAGAATGAGGGGGAAATCACCTATCAAAGTTACTGTTACATTTAGACTTCGGAATTTAATCTAGATCCACATCTTACACCAAACACTATAATAAGGTTCAGATAGATCCAAGAGATCACATTTTAAAAACTAGGAAAGAGCAGAAGAGCATATTTATCCCACTTGTAAAGGGGAAAATAACTTCTAACCAAAAAAATATAGAATCGCAAAAGAGATGGCATAGCTGAGTACAAATATATAAACGCTAATGAACAAGTTTTACACCACAAACTATAACGAAACAAATAAAGACCAACAATAACAGCATGGGTAAAGCTGTAAAGGACAATGAAGAAAAGCTTACATGCAAACTATGTAAAACTGATAAAATTACAAGATGTCAACATCCATGTTCAGCTTAGTAAGAGTTTTTTTGTTAAGATTGTTTCATTTTACAGGTGAGAAAATATTAAATTCAAATCATCACATCCTCACCACCTCCTGAAGTAAGCACATTAAAACAACTTCCAGGCAAGTGTACTAGTATAAGCCTACTAAACTATCAAAAAAGCGTTATAATTGAACAGCCTGGAGCCACAGAAAAGTCTGTGTATTGATTCCGACAATAGAAATGGATTCTGTCTTTCTACAGAGCAATAAAATTGTGACCTTTGACACAGTACTTCACCTTTGGGGACAGATTCCAGGGACCCAAAAGAAATAGAAAAAACTTTTGTTTAAAAATATTCACGGATGTACTATTTATAACAGGAAAAGTTAGCAATGGCCCCAAGTAGAGGAGCTAAGAACCTGTGACATATAAACACAATGAAATACTTTAACCTTATTTAAAATGCTGCATGTATGCATTACGTGTAATGTGTGTAGAACATAGGTATGGGGTTGTATATGATATGCATAGGAAAATAATGTTTATGAAAAAAGAGCACATGCTGATGACCAGGAGGAAGGGGAAGAGGGGAAGGTGAGCCTGTACATGACGAAGACTGAACTGAAAATGGGATGTGACAAGTGGTTGTAGATTTATTTAAGTCCTTGACCTTGGGGCCCACAGCCTCAGTCCCATTACTTCCACGCTCGATGTGAGAGAGAAACATTGATCGGTTGCCTCCTGAGCACACCCTAACCAAGGCTCAAACCCGCAAACCTAGTCATGTGCTGTGACCCAGAATCAAACCCACAACCGTTTGCTGTAGGGAATGACGCTCCACCCAACTGAGGGTCAGCACCTCCAACGCTGTTTCTCAAACTACAGTTGTGAAGGAGCAGGTTGTTTTGTCCCGTGTTCTGTTTTGTTCCTATTCATTAGGGAAAGATACGCGGCCCCCTGCACAGGACTAGGTCCCAGCTCCAGCCAGATGTGAACGTACTCACACTCACACGTGTAAGTCCCACAAAACCCAAATGGGTCTACATCCTGTTCAAACAAACTGGTCTGCTGCTCAAGCACTTGGAGGTGGCTGCAAAGTCAAGTTGCTATAGAAATTTCTAAGCACGTACTCTCGATGCTTGTACTTATCTCTTGGCCCAGTCAGCTGGCTTCCCTTTGAGTAGCCTTAGTCCAGGGCTGGGTGAACTGCCCAATCCTACGTGTCTCACTGTCAGGAAAGCGTCACCTCAGGGACCTTGGGAACACCAGATCAGGCCTCAAGCCTTCAGAGCAGCCCCATCAAAGCCAGCTACCCAGGTTGATGCCGGGGCAACTGTGGATGCCCCCCAGATCCCACACCGGTGCAGCCGTCCACCTGCCAGCCTCTGCCCGTGACCAATTCCCTCATCTCCCTGCTCATCCGCCTGTGCTGACAGCCCTTCACCCCAGACCCACTTCCACTTCACAACTGCTAGCATCTTGCTGTTTGAAACCTGTAGCTGTGAGAAACCCAAGCTTCCTTCACTCGGGGCCACTGCATTCAGAAGCTGAGCAGCACAGCCTCTCCTTGAGAGCAGGAAACTTGTTTCACATTCACTACTGAATTCCAAAGACAGTATCTGGTACCAAGCAGGACTGAGCATTGATGGAATCCATGGCAGGTTTGTGTAATTTGCTGTCATTCTGTTACATAGTTTAATTCTCTCTAACGGGTCCTCAGTGCCCCTTTTTAAACTACTTCCTGGCACAGGCTCCATTTCAAATCTGGCATAACTAAATAATGGGGAGCATCAAAGGAAAACTGGCCCTGGCCAGGTGGCTCAGTTGGCTGGAGTGTCATCGTACAGCAAAAGGTTGTGGGTTTGATTCCCGGTCACAGCACATGCCTAGGTTTTGGGTTTG